>NC_090444.1:1765209778-1766409778 GCF_031143425.1 Pleurodeles waltl | reverse complement strand
CCTAATTTACCACCAAGAAAAACATTGAAGATTTGCCAGTAAACCTTTTGCCCTTTTTATAGTTCAGCTCACCAGAGTAGGAGGTACGTCCCTTGCTATAGACCAAAAAACCTTTTGGAATGAGCTCCCGATACAATACGGTCTAATAACCAACTGTTGCCGTTTATTAGGTTTTAGTAAATGTATTTGTAGGGTACACCTACACCAAAGAGTTCATGGTGATGGGCAAGTGAGCAAACAAAGGAACGGCAACAGAGTGAAAGGGGAAAAAAAGCAGAAATCAGCGGCTGAATGTGAATGAATTGTAGGATTTTTAAAGCGCACCTTTACTCCTGGGAGTGTCCTGTTGCTAAGTGGAAAGTAAGAGAGACGAGGAAGGGAGAGCAATTAAGAGCTGAAAAGCCAAGTCTTCGGTTCTTTTTTAAAAGAACATTTATTGACTACTTGATGTAATTCGGCCGGTAGGCTATTCCAGGCCTGCAGGCCCAGGAGGGAAGCGGATCTGCCTTCTGTTTCTGCTTGCTCAACTCTGGGAACTTTGACAAACTGACCAGAGGAAGACCACAGAGATTAGAGTGGCAAATAAAATTAAACCTGTTGATGACCAGCATTCTGGCGAAGGGCCTTATGCATGAGTGTTAAAGTTTTAAACATAATCCTTTGTTGATAGGTTACCAGTGTAGGTTGTTTAAATGTAACGTTATCCTTACTCGCCTAGGTAAGTGAGGTAACAAGCGAGCTGCTGCGTTCTGAACAGTCTGAAGTTTTTTGCAGCAGATATTGAGAAAGTCCTGCATAAAGGGCAATAGCATAATCCAGCCTGGACACTACCAGGGCAAGTAAAACGGTAGTGCTAACTGGTCGGGAAATAAATTAGTATTAAAAAAAAAAAATGGCCATGCACATCAAGCAAAAACAAGTGCCTAAAACCATATTGATTTGGGTTTGAAAGGTCAGCTGTTTGTCAATCTTAACACCCAAGTTCTTTACAACTTTGACTTGGGCATTAGGTGGAGAAGTGTACTCAGACCAGTGAGCCAGTAACTTCAGAGTGAAACTATGACCAAAGTAGAGGATCTCAGTCGTATCTAGGTTACATTTAAGTTGGTTCAAACCCATCCACTGGAAGACCACAGATAGGCATGGTTTGATGACTTCTTGTTTCAGTGTCTCATCTTTCCTAAAAGGGACGCATAGCTGAGTGTCATTGGCATAGGACACTATCTTGGCCCCAATGGACTCGACGAGAATAGCCAAAGGAGTCATGTAGATGTTAAACATTGTATGACTTAGGGCTGAGCCCTGGGGCACTCCCACCGAGACGCTACTCTTGCTAGAAGAAAATGAAGGCATCAAGACCTCTTGAAATCTGCCCTCTAGAATGGATCTTAACCACTTCAACGTTGCACCCCTGATGCCAAACTTGCTAATATGAACCATGAGACGATGCCTACTCATGAGCGGTTGGTTGAATAGCCATGTTTTAACGAACTCTTAAAAGGTCCCTGCTTGGAAGAAATCCTGGCCGGACCCCTAATGTTATTTATGCAGTCACACAGAAGAAAGTTTTTGTATCTGTCCAGGAGTGACTCACCTTGGACAGAAACTGGTATGTCCCATCCTAAGGGCTCTTCAGATCAGATTCTATTCCCCTAAGGTGGTGATGTTTTTTAAATGGCCAGAGCATTCAGCTTTCATGCAGGGCGACAAAGTTGCTGCTGCAAGTGAAAAGGCTGCTTTCACAGCAAACCTCAAACCCTTGTGAAGTATAAATAACCCCTCCGCACTGTAGTGCCCTTTATATTACATCCGTTCTTGTGACTCTCCTTTGCAGTAACTGTCTCAAACTCCGCTAAATCTTAGCACTGGACTTTAAACTAAATGGTCTCGTTGATTTTGCAAATGTTAATGAACTTATTGCCATTTTTATAATTGTTAATGGAAATTTTACTCGCGTGTACATTGAGATGATTTTTATTAATCTGCAATTAAGAGTTTACTTACCGAGAGTTATCTATGCAAGTAACCGATTTGGATGGATGAATTGCTTAGGCATTCAACTTTCTGCAATTTAAAAAAAGAAAAAAAAAAGTCAGTCGTGCTTCTAAACTGGACAGCCCTCCATTCATTCATTGCATCCGAGAAATAACCCCTTTTGCAAGTTGACAAACAGATATCAGGGCACTCCTGAATCAAAAGCTCAATCCTTTATAAGTGTTTTTAGTCCAATATTATTGTCTTATGCCAGTCTCAACAAAATAAATAAAATAAATTTCGCCGTCGGACCGGGATTCGTGAAAGATACAGAACTCAATTTATTCTTGATGGTCATTCCATCTCAAACGTTATACCTGATGTCCAGTAGATGGAAATTGCTAAGAGATCGCTCTCCTCTTATCAGCAGTATCCCTTCTCAGGGATGTGGAATTTAATAAAATATCCACTTGTCCGTGGTACAGGTAGCTTCTTAAATTTACTTGTCCTGTAAAAAAATCTATTTGTCTCTTTGGTGCCATGTAGTGCAGTTACAAATTGTGGCAGCAATGGATTATGTAAGAGCTCTGATACTAGCCTCTCTCATTATGCCAGGGCTACTTCTATAGTAGGGTTTGAATACTTGCAATTTCAACTACTATAGCAATTTCCTTATTTTGCCACCTTTCCGCAGATCTACATACTGGGGCTTGAGGAAGAAATAAGCAATAGTTACAGGGCAGGAATGCATGTTTTAAGTATTTTCACCAGGTCTTCTCTAATCTTTTCCCATAAAGAGAGAGGTTGGAAATTTACTCCTGACAGTGGCAGAAGTTCAGGTTGGGGTGGGGTGTGGAAGCTGTTGAAGGGAAAGTGAACTTGTAAATGCTCAATAGATTTTCACATGAGCAAATATACACATGCATATTTGCTCGTGCTAAAATATATAGTTCACAAATATTTTTCTAAGAGTAAGATTTCCTGGTCTACTCCTGTAAGTTCATGTGAATTCATGAAAGCCACTAATTTAAAGACCTGTACCATGGTTTCACTTTTGTGACTTTCTTGAAGAATTGGGTCCCTAATTAGGTCTGGCGTTGACAAAGACATTTTATTTTTATTAAACTTCTATTCTCTTTCGCCTGGCTTTACTGTGAGTGATCGTATTCTGTTATACTAGGAGCATATTGGTGCACAAAGTAGTTTTGTCCCGTGCCATGAACTACTGTGGCAATCAGTGGCGTAACGAAACTGGAGGGGACCCCCTGCAAAGAATATGAAGTCTCACTCGGGGCAGGTGCTGTGCTGAAGGGTCTCCCCTGGAAAAGGGCTGTGGGGCCTTTGTTATGCCACCGTTGGCAACGTGTGCTTTTTTGAGACCAAAAACGTTTTTTTTGTTAGTTTTTTTTGGCCAGTGTTACAATGGTGAGGGCATGGCACCTCCAACAACAATAAAGTGTTTTAAAAAAGCCGTGTCAAAACAAGACACACATTGACGCAACCAAAAGACTCTCAAAAAAGGTTGGGTCGGTTGGCTTTGCCAGTGCTTGCTTATTTTTATCTTTCCCATAATCTTGTTCAAAATGGTTACACTGATTTTTCCATTAGGAATATTTTTGGAAATACTGGCATACATCAACACATTTTACTAAATGACTTTTCAAGGAAATGGTACCTAAAATTTCATAGTAGCGAAACTTTTTTTTTTTTCCTACTTGCATTTTTTTCTGAACATTTTATTTTGTAAGCAAAGAATCGTCACTCTTGCTTACAATCTTCTGCAAACATTTGCATCTAATCAGAGAGCATTCTGCGAACATTGCACTTAGCCTCATATTGTTAGTTTTCAAACGAGTGTACACTTTTTTTTTTTTTTTAACTGGAACCACAATCAGTAGTACAGTGTGACATTAAAATTTATTTACAGCGCTCACCCTAATAAAGAAGATTTTTCATTAACGAACCATGAATACAAGTTTGAACAGCATTAAACACGGACACACCTTACCTCAACTGCAGGCAGTTCCGTTCTCTGTAAACTGGCAGCCAAAGGGTTTGTGCTGCAGGTGTTGGGCCTACTTGTTCCAATGACACAATAAACATGAAAACTTGTTGCCCTTGACCCCAAACAATATGTCTCGGGCGATAGGAATTCCACATCTCTGCCTTCTGCTTGGATTGGTTTTCTGGTTCAGTGAGAAACATGTCAGTGCAATGCGCATGTCACTGATTCAAAAAACATATTTTAACTTTACGGATGCAATTGATGCTCTTCTGTTGTGTCCCAACACTTTTATGGGGAAAAAAGATCATTTCTGGTACTCGAATCAGAAGGATTCTTGCCTGCAGTATGGTGGACTAACCGTTCACATCGATCCCACTGTGACGGTGATGTGTGGATGTAAACAGTAAGTCCACTGCATGTAAGCGGTGTAGTGCTTTAGGCGGGGCTGAAACATGTCAGCCTATTGTTTAGAATGTAATAATCCTTATGGTTCTGACTTTTTAATCATACCAATAGGTAACTCTAATAAAAAACATTGCCCATTAGGTAGTTGTAACTTTTCTGTCCGATCCCTCCCAAGCCCACAGTGTCCCACCACCATCCCCTAACAGGGCATACTACTTATAGAACAATTACAATCACCACACAAACTGTATTAACTTTTTTTTTGGTTGACTCCTCTTGTGTCACCTCCACCAGATGACCTGAGTGAGGAGTGGGCCTCGTTACGACCCATGCCATGTAATGGTGGATGAGTGCTTTGAGGTAGATATCCTAACATTAGTTCCAGGTCTGCACACAGACAGACCACTTTCTGAAGTGAGCTCATAGAAATGACCAAAAGTAGATTCCCTTAGAGTTACTCAAGGATTTTCTGTTGTGTCGTGTTGTGTATCGTTCTTTAAAGGAGGCAATACACTGATTATTTTTCCTCCTCCTCTTCTGACTGTTTTGCATTGTAGAAAGCCTTACTTGTTCCTTAAGTGCCACCAGCGCATCCTTCTTGTAAGGAGAGTAGTTGGTTCTAAAATGCACTGCTATGTTTTGGGGGCATCTTTCTGTTTGATCTTTTAGACAATACCATATGAAATCACACTGTCATCCCTCAGCAATGGCTAGCCGTGTGGTATGCAGCAATGCATGTAAAGAAAGTAAGCACTAGTGCTCTGCATTGAGGATGCTACATGTTTTTCAAACTTGAAGACTGCAATTCAGGAGTAACTTCTTTAGCTTTAAAAAAAAAAAAAAAAAAAAATACACAAGGAATCTTGTTAGACAAGGCAGTGGCAGTAGTCTAAGATAACAAAAAGGGCCGAGGATAAGACCATAGGCGATCATAAGAAGTTCACTATTAAATGTCCAAGATATGGTTCCCACCACTGAAGCCCAAGGCAAGCAAACCGTGTGAAATGTCACTGTAGATTTATTTATTTTTTACAGTTGATTTCCCTTTCTAGTCCTCAGAAAATATTCAGTGCTTCCACACTCCTGAAGTGATAACAAGCACCATTTAATGTCTGATACTGCTTAGAACTAACGTCAGAAGGATGTCGAAGTGTGATTTTGTAAGTCTAACATTTGCAGGAAGGTACATTTGCAATTCATCTGGCTGAAAAGTGTTGGGAGCAATTGATTTCATTTAGAGGGGAAAGTCTTGTGACTTTAATCTTTCTGTAAATATTTTTCAGCAAAACATTTTGGAAAGGATTTTCATCTTACAACCTCCGCACAGAATGCAAGCTTAGTGCTGCCTGCAATGATGCTGCCTAACTTTATTTTCTTTGATGTTTGGGAACGTTCATTGTCTAGGGCTATTGGGAAAGTAAATGGCAATAGTAATGCAGAAAGTTCATGCTGTCTACATATGAATGTAGATACCTTAAGTATATATGTAGGGTTGTAGGCACGTTCATCGGTGCATCATCCCTAACCATCACTCCTTTTCTTCATTTCAGATTTTGAGCTCTCGCATCACATACATTTTACTTTATCACTCTGTAATTCTAATATCATATTCTAATGAGACAAACATATTTAAATCTACATCAAATCTATGTAAATGTTCTGCGGGAGAAAATAAATACATTGGTTGAGATTAAGTAAAAAAAAAAAAAAAAAAAACTGCTGTATGACGTAACCCGAGTTTGTCATAGCCCTTTTTTTTCTGTAAACCGTGTTGCACACCAGCTTGCGCTGTAGCTTCAGCAGACTGAATGGCTGTGCAAAATGTATATGTAGTGGCACAATGCTGGATAGTATGTATGCTGTGAATGCACTCTGTGTGCAAGTGTGCCTGCAGTGGTACGTTACTTGGAGGACCCTGTCTTCCATTTTCCATTTAAGGCCTGCCTGGTGAAGATATGAGAAGTAGAGGAATGCCCCTCCACCCTCCCCCAACAGATTTGTGTATTGTTGCATTCCTGTGAGCTGGGAGGGACACACTGGGGGAAGAGGGTCCTGGATTTACCTTGTGGTGCACGTATCACTGTGGCTGACCTCCAGGTGTGAACTCTTGTCACTTCCATGGTCTGTGTTGTGGGACAGTCTGCTTCTGAGTCTTTCCAGATGTGATAGGCAGCCTTTCAAGAGAAAAGAAAGAAGTTTTCACTTCAAAAGAAGCAGAACCCCAATATAAAACTTTTAAGGCTCGGACCCTATTACAAATGGGGTCTCTAGTTGGCAGAGGTATACACCCTTGTCCAAGTAGGGACCACAATACTAGTCTGGGTAAGTCACACACAATCCAAATTATCCTGTGCCCACCCTCTGGTAGCTTGGCACTGAGCAGGCAGGCTTAACTTAGAAGGTAATATGTAAAGTATTTGTGCAATAAATCATACAGTAACACAGTGAAAACACCACACAGGTTTAGAGAAATAGATATTTGTCTGAATAAAATAAGGTCAAACACAGATTCAATAAGCACAAGTTGAAATATCACTTTTAAAAGGCTTAAGAGTCTTAATCCTTAGAAATAAACAGTTGTCTCTTTAATACACACAGTACCTGGTATGCGTCAAAAATAACGACGCATGGAGACCGAAGGAGGAGATGGGTGGAAAAATAAGGTGTGCGTTGGATTTTCCTATGCAGCACAGACGATGTGTTGTTTCTTTCCACGCTGCAAGGGGGCTAGTGTCATTTTTCGGAGCGCAGTCTTGGTTCATCACTGCAATGCTGGGTTATTTTGACGCCCAGGGACGATGCAGGGAAAACCCTTGACACGCTAGAAAAAGGCACAGGCGTTGTGTTGATTTTACAGACTGGGAGTCGGGGCTGCTGTGCGGCGATTTCTCGGTTGCAATGCAGGCCTCGCGTCTATTTCGGCAGGCGGTGCATTGGTTTTAAATGCACAAGCAGTTTCCTGAAGAGATTGTCTTTTTGGCCCTGAGATTTCAGAAAACAGGAGGCAAGCTTACTCCAAGCCCTTATAGAGCACTTCTGGGGAAGGCAGAGTACTTCTCAGCAAAGTCAGAGGCCAGCAGTCCTTCTCAGAAAACCGGTCCAGATGAGTCCTTTGGGCAGCCAGGTAGCTCCTCTTGACAGGGTGCGGGTGTAGGTCCAGAAGTGTCTGGTTTGGTGGGGTCAGAGACCCAGTTTAAATACCCAAAAATGCCTTTGAAGTGGGGGAGGCTTCAAAGAGTGGTTTTGAAAGTGTACAAGTTCCCCTTTCAGTTCAGTCCTGTCTGCCAGGGTCCCAGTGGTTTAGCAGTCCATTGTCTGAGGGCAGGCCACAGGCCTTCCAGCCCAGGAAGACTGATTCAATATGCAGATGAATGCAGGTGTGACTGAGTGTCCTGTGTTTGTAGTTGTCTGGGTGACGTGCACAAGGGAGCTGTCAACCAGCACAGACCAGACGTTGACTGGAGACCGGCTGTAAGGCACAGATGGTTTTTAGTGCAGAGAAATCTTCACTTTCTAAAAGTAGCATTTCTAAAGTAGCATTATTAAATCCAACCTCACTAATAAGCAGGATTTTCTATTACCTTTCTGGCCATACTAAATATGACCTGGCTACCCCTTCAGATCAGAATCTACCACTCCATGTATCTGAGGGCAGTCCTACTGCTAGTCTATGAAAGGAGCAGGCCTCACAGTAGTGGAAAACAAATGTAGGAGTTTTTCCCTACTAGGACATACAAAGCACGTGTACATGTCCAGCCTTTTACCTACATAGCACTCTGCTATATGAATTACCTGGGACCTATCTTTGGGGTGACTTATATGTGGGAAAAGGGGAGTTTAAGGCATGGCAATTCGAAGTTGCAGTGAAACTGCGCAGACAGGCCTTGCAATGGCAGGTCTGAGACATGATTAGGGGGCTACTTATGTGGGTGGCACAATCAGTGCTGCAGGTCCACTAATAGCCTTGCCAAGAGGACTCCATGAGCAAGGTGTGAGAGTATGGCTGTATACTGATTGGGTTGTTGCCCGTGTGCAATGTTGATTCGGCAAACCCTGCATGTCAGCAGAGGGCTGCCGAGGGCTTAGCCCTATACTAAGTGCTGTGCAGGACTTGTCAGGCCCATACTGCTGCATTGTGATGACCCCCGTGCGCCAAAGGGGTCCACTGTTAAAGTTACTGCTGCAAGAGCGATGACTTTTAGCTGCTGTGGTGAAAGGCAATTACAAGTGAGGAGTCTGCACTTAATTTATAAAGTACCTGAGCAACCTTGCGTACCAGGGTGGGCTACTGGTACTGACTTTGCCAAGATGTTTGAGCTCTCACCCACTTAAAGACGGAGGCTGTGTTCAAAGGGTCGAGACCGCACAACGAGAACTGCCCCTGGAGACTGTGGGGGACGCCCCGGATGATATCACACCCTCTCTGAGCTCCAGTCAAGAACTGAAGGACCGGATTTCCTCCTTCCCGCTCAAACTTAAGTGGGGAAGTTTTACTTACTGCATTTTCGCAGCCCTGGGTGCATCTCTAGGAAGCGGGCAGCGCTGCTCAGGGAGAGAGCCCGCATGCTGAGTGCTGTAGCATGTATTGCAAGCAGCCCGACTTATCCGAAAAGGATCAGAACTCATGCTGCCAGAAGTGAGGGCACTCACTAGAACACTGAACGCTTCTGTGCTTCAGCAGCAGGTAACACTTGAATCGGGCCCCAGGGAAATTGCTGCTGGCGGTGCTGCAGTACCATATACATTTTTGACTAATCCTTTAAGAGTCAAAGGGGAACCCTTGAGTGCATTCTTGTAGTAAGCAGGCCCTGGATGCAGCCACCAGTGGATGGGAAATGACCCCAATGTCAGTTACAAGGAATAGGGTGGGACAGTGGGTTGCCTAGAGCTTGACTGCAAGGGGGATGGTGTTTTTGCCAATGAACGTAGTTATTGCTTTGCACGTGTAGACTTGGAAACAAAATGCTTCACTTTCTTATAAAAATAAGGGTTTGACTGGACATTGATTCATTGACAATACTGTGTGCACGTTGCGTGATGAGTCGTGTTTACTAGTCTGTATTTACACTTCTCCCACGAGGCATCCTTTGACTGCTTGTCCACCGCCACCCCTGCCAGTCAAGTACTGAATTGGTACTTGTCAGAGTTGCTCAGGGTCCATAGTAGGTCAGGCCCCAGGATATAAGGAGTAAAAGGCCTCAACCACCTTGGTTGGGCTTGTTGTGTAGCCATTTTAGTTATAGCTCCATGCACATTATTTTAACACACTAGGCCGCTGTGCACTTTAACCTAGATATATTTTATTCAGCTTCACATTATTATTGTTACAATAACCATTTTTACCTGTCTTGTTTCATTTTCATTTATCTGTTTTTGCCTAGGCCAGCACTCTGTTCTTAAACAAGACATTCTTGATCATTCTGTGCTTCATTCAAGGCTGCTGTTCGGTACATTGCTGGTGAACGTGGTGGAAGTTTAGTCTCCAACATTCGTAGAAAATACACATCCTTATGTAGGGACATTTTCTCAGCACATCAGCTGTGTTATTATATAAACACTTCCTTGTCCCTTACACGTTAGAGAAAGATTCAGCCAGGGAACCACAACTGTATGCTGATGGCTGAATGCTTCACCACAGATGCTAACGCAGAACACAGGCCTTTGCTCAGGCATGGGGGTTGATGTCTTCCCTGGGGAACCTGAAAGGCAGAATTAGAGCTTAACATGCTGTGCTCAAATTATACCTAGATAGGAAATAGTCCATCGATCATGGTGACAATAAGGTAACACTGTTTTTGAGCTTCACTCTTCTCATCACAATTTTCATACTGTCATGTTCTGTCGTCCTGGTTATTGCGCTCCCGCTTTGCAGTTGTTTTTATTAAACTCATTGAAACATATACTGCTTCTGTTTGTCATTTATATATGAGACTAAGATGTAAATGAGAGAACCGGATGCAACCTGAGTGACCACGACGTCCTGAGAAGCCTAGTATGTCATGCGCTCAGCTGCCCAATCATCACTATCCTTTGGTAGAGATGAGGCACTGCTAGTTAGCCGGAGCAAAACCCGGATTAGAACGACAGGTGTTTAGAGCGACCGATGTCACCCGCAGTGGGTTAGACTCATTCTCACACACCACGGACGATTCTGCTGCTCAAAATCCAGTAGTCTCATTAGGATAATGAGAGCCTACGTGACATGGTGCTGCCAACGTTTGGTCAGGCTTTAATTTTCGGGTCCTCCGGAGTATCTCTGTCTCATTATATATAATGACGTCTCAGTACCGTATACGGAGACGTCTGTGATACTGAGGACTTCCACCCCAGCTGCGTGGGCTATCCTATTTGCAGTTGGAGGTTGTTCAAGCTTGAACATTAAAAGGAAAGCCCTATTTGGTGTGCCTTCTCTGAACTTATGGTGTCACTACAATGGCGAATCCACAGCTGGTACAAATAGCAGTTAATATGAGATAACCTCTAACAGCACATTTATTAGCGAATGGCCTAACGCCCCAGGGGGGTCCAGTCATATTTGTGGTGGATGCCTGTAGGAAGTTGGCTCTGTATGTACTATTTCAAAGTAAGAAATAGCATGCACAGAGTCCAAGGGTTCCCCTTAGAGGTAAGATAGTGGCAAAAAGAGATAATTCTAATGCTCTATTTTGTGGTAGTGTGGTCGAGCAGTAGGCTTATCAGAGGGTAGTGTTAAGCATTTGTTGTACACACACAGGCAATAAATGAGGAACACACACTCAGACAATTCCAGGCCAATAGGTTTTTATATAGAAAAATATCTTTTCTTAGTTTATTTTAAGAACCACAGGTTCAAGATTTACAAACAATAGTTTAAATGAAAGGTATTTCACTTAGGAACTTTAGGAACTTTGAATTAGCAAAATAGTATATACAGTTTTCACACAAATGGCAAATAGCTATTTTAAAACTAGACACTGCAATTTTCAACAGTTCCTGGGGGAGGTAAGTGTTTTGTTAGATTTGCAGGTAAGTAAACCACCTACAGGGTTCAAAGTTGGGTCCAAGGTAGCCCACCGTTGGGGGTTCAGGGCAACCCCAAAGTTACCACACCAGCAGCTCAGGGCCGGTCAGGTGCAGAGGTCAAAGTGGTGCCCAAAACGCATAGGCTTCAATGGAGAAGGGGGTGTCCCGGTTCCAGTCTGCCAGCAGGTAAGTACCCGCGTCTTCGGAGGGCAGACTAGGGGGGTTTTGTAGGGCACCGGGGGGGACACAAGTCGGCACAAAAAGTACACCCTCAGTGGCACGGGGGCGGCCGGGTGCAGTGTGAAAACAGGTGTCGGGTTCGTAATAGGTTTCAATGGGAGACCAAGGGGTCTCTTCAGCGATGGAGGGGGGCTCCTCGGGGTAGCCACCACCTGGGCACGGGAGAGGGCCACCTGGGGGTCGCTCCTGCACTGGAGGTCGGATCCTTCCGGTCCTGGGGGCTGCGGGTGCAGTGTCTTTACCATGCGTCGGTCTTTGAAGCAGGCAGTCGCAGTCAGGGGGAGCCTCGGGATTCCCTCTGCAGGCATCACTGTGGGTGCTCAGGGGGGTCAACTCTAGCTACTCACGGTCTCGTAGTCGCCGGGGAGTCCTCCCTGTGGTGTTTGTTCTCCACAAGTCGAGCCGGGGGCATCGGGTGCAGAGTGCAAAGTCTCACGCTTCCAGCAGGAAACTTGTGTGTTTCAAAGTTGCTTGTGTGTTTCAAAGTTGCTTGTGTGTTTCAAAGTTGCTTGTGTGTTTCAAAGTTGCTTGTGTGTTTCAAAGTTGCTTGTGTGTTTCAAAGTTGCTTGTGTGTTTCAAAGTTGCTTGTGTGTTTCAAAGTTGCTTGTGTGTTTCAAAGTTGCTTGTGTGTTTCAAAGTTGCTTGTGTGTTTCAAAGTTGCTTGTGTGTTTCAAAGTTGCTTGTGTGTTTCAAAGTTGCTTGTGTGTTTCAAAGTTGCTTGTGTGTTTCAAAGTTGCTTGTGTGTTTCAAAGTTGCTTGTGTGTTTCAAAGTTGCTTGTGTGTTTCAAAGTTGCTTGTGTGTTTCAAAGTTGCTTGTGTGTTGCAAAGTTGCTTCTTTGTTGCAAAGTTGCAGTCTTTGTGGAACAGAGCTCGCTCTGCCTCTCCCCCCCCCTCTCTCTCTCTCTCGCTCTGCCTCTCCCCTCCCTCTCTCTCTCGCTCTGCCTCTCCCCTCCCTCTCTCTCTCGCTCTGCCTCTCCCCTCCCTCTCTCTCTCTCTGCCTCTCCCCTCCCTCTCTCTCTCTCTCGCTCTGCCTCTCCCCTCCCTCTCTCTCTCTCTCGCTCTGCCTCTCCCCTCCCCTCCCTCTCTCTCTCTCTCGCTCTGCCTCTCCCCTCCCTCTCTCTCTCGCTCTGCCTCTCCCCTCTCTCTCTCTCTCTCGCTCTGCCTCTCCCCTCCCTCTCTCTCTCTCGCTCTGCCTCTCCCCTCCCTCTCTCTCTCTCGCTCTGCCTCTCCCCTCCCTCTCTCTCTCTCGCTCTGCCTCTCCCCTCCCTCTCTCTCTCTCGCTCTGCCTCTCCCCTCCCTCTCTCTCTCTGCCTCTCCCCTCCCTCTCTCTCTCTCGCTCTGCCTCTCCCCCTCTCTCTCTCGCTCTGCCTCTCCCCCTCTCTCTCTCGCTCTGCCTCTCCTCCTCTCTCTCTCGCTCTGCCTCTCCTCCTCTCTCTCTCGCTCTGCCTCTCCTCCTCTCTCTCGCTCTGCCTCTCCCCCTCTCTCTCTCGCTCTGCCTCTCCCCCTCTCTCTCTCGCTCTGCCTCTCCCCCTCTCTCTCTCGCTCTGCCTCTCCCCCTCTCTCTCTCGCTCTGCCTCTCCCCCTCTCTCTCTCGCTCTGCCTCTCCCCCTCTCTCTCTCGCTCTGCCTCTCCCCCTCTCTCTCTCGCTCTGCCTCTCCCCCTCTCTCTCTCGCTCTGCCTCTCCCCCTCTCTCTCTCGCTCTGCCTCTCCCCCTCTCTCTCTCGCTCTGCCTCTCCCCCTCTCTCTCTCGCTCCCCCTCTCTCTCTCGCTCCCCCTCTCTCTCTCGCTCCCCCTCTCTCTCTCGCTCCCCCTCTCTCTCTCGCTCCCCCTCTCTCTCTCGCTCCCCCTCTCTCTCTCGCTCCCCCTCTCTCTCTCGCTCCCCCTCTCTCTCTCGCTCCCCCTCTCTCTCTCGCTCCCCCTCTCTCTCTCGCTCTGCCTCTCTCTCTCGCTCTGCCTCTCCCCCTCTCTCTCTCGCTCTGCCTCTCTCTCTCGCTCTGCCTCTCCCCCTCTCTCTCTCGCTCTGCCTCTCCCCCTCCCCCTCTCGCTCTGCCTCTCCCCCTCCCCCTCTCGCTCTGCCTCTCCCCCTCCCCCTCGCTCTGCCTCTCCCCCTCTCTCTCTCGCTCTGCCTCTCCCCCTCTCTCTCTCGCTCTGCCTCTCCCCCTCCCCCTCTCGCTCTGCCTCTCCCCCTCCCCCTCTCGCTCTGCCTCTCCCCCTCTCGCTCTGCCTCTCCCCCTCTCGCTCTGCCTCTCCCCCTCTCTCTCGCTCTGCCTCTCCCCCTCTCTCTCTCGCTCTGCCTCTCCCCCTCTCTCTCTCGCTCTGCCTCTCCCCCTCCCCCTCTCGCTCTGCCTCTCCCCCTCCCTCTCTCGCTCTGCCTCTCCCCCTCTCTCTCTCGCTCTGCCTCTCCCCCTCTCTCTCTCGCTCTGCCTCTCCCCCTCTCTCTCTCGCTCTGCCTCTCCCCCTCTCTCTCTCGCTCTGCCTCTCCCCCTCTCTCTCTCGCTCTGCCTCTCCCCCTCTCTCTCTCGCTCTGCCTCTCCCCCTCTCTCTCTCGCTCTGCCTCTCCCCCTCTCTCTCTCGCTCTGCCTCTCCCCCTCTCTCTCGCTCTGCCTCTCCCCCTCTCTCTCTCGCTCTGCCTCTCCCCCTCTCTCTCTCGCTCTGCCTCTCCCCCTCTCTCTCTCGCTCTGCCTCTCCCCCTCTCTCTCTCGCTCTGCCTCTCCCCCTCTCTCTCTCGCTCTGCCTCTCCCCCTCTCTCTCTCGCTCTGCCTCTCCCCCTCTCTCTCTCGCTCTGCCTCTCCCCCTCTCTCTCTCGCTCTGCCTCTCCCCCTCTCTCTCTCGCTCTGCCTCTCCCGCTCTCTCTCTCGCTCTGCCTCTCGCTCTGTTTCTACTCGCGCTCGCTCTCTCGACCCCCCCTTCTCTCGCTCGCTCTCGACCCCCCCTTCTCTCGCTCGCTCTCGACCCCCCCCTTCTCTCGCTCGCTCTCGACCCCCCCCTTCTCTCGCTCGCTCTCGACCCCCCCCTTCTCTCGCTCGCTCTCGACCCCCCCCTTCTCTCGCTCGCGCTCTCGACCCCCCCCTTCTCTCGCTCGCTCTCTCGACCCCCCCTTCTCTCGCTCGCTCTCGACCCCCCCCTTCTCTCGCTCTCGACCCCCCCCTTCTCTCGCTCGCTCTCGACCATCCTTCTCTCGCTCGCTCTCGACCATCCTTCTCTCGCTCGCTCTCTCGACCCCCCTTCGCTCGCTCTCTCGACCCCCCTTCGCTCGCTCTCTCGACCCCCCTTCGCTCGCTCTCTCGACCCCCCTTCGCTCGCTCTCTCGACCCCCCTTCGCTCGCTCTCTCGACCCCCCTTCGCTCGCTCTCTCGACCCCCCTTCGCTCGCTCTCTCGACCCCCCTTCGCTCGCTCGCTCGACCCCCCTTCGCTCGCTCGCTCGACCCCCCTTCTCTCGCTCGCTCGACCCCCCTTCTCTCGCTCGCTCGACCCCCCTTCTCTCGCTCGCTCGACCCCCCTTCTCTCGCTCGCTCGACCCCCCTTCTCTCGCTCGCTCGACCCCCCTTCTCTCGCTCGCTCGACCCCCCTTCTCTCGCTCGCTCGACCCCCCTTCTCTCGCTCGCTCGACCCCCCTTCTCTCGCTCGCTCGACCCCCCTTCTCTCGCTCGCTCGACCCCCCTTCTCTCGCTCGCTCGACCCCCCTTCTCTCGCTCGCTCGACCCCCCTTCTCTCGCTCGCTCGACCCCCCTTCTCTCGCTCGCTCGACCCCCCTTCTCTCGCTCGCTCGACCCCCCTTCTCTCGCTCGCTCGACCCCCCTTCTCTCGCTCTCTCGACCCCCCTTCTCTCGCTCTCTCGACCCCCCTTCTCTCGCTCTCTCGACCCCCCTTCTCTCGCTCTCTCGCTCAACCCCCCTTCTCTCGCTCGCTCGCTCGACCCCCCTTCTCTCGCTCTCTCGACCCCCCTTCTCTCGCTCTCTCGACCCCCCTTCTCTCGCTCTCTCGACCCCCCTTCTCTCGCTCTCTCGACCCCCCTTCTCTCGCTCGCTCTCTCGACCCCCCCCCTTCTCTCGCTCGCTCTCTCGACCCCCCCCCTTCTCTCGCTCGCTCTCTCGACACCCCCCTTCTCTCGCTCGCTCTCTCGACACCCCCCTTCTCTCGCTCGCTCTCTCGACACCCCCCTTCTCTCGCTCGCTCTCTCGACACCCCCCTTCTCTCGCTCGCTCTCTCGACACCCCCCTTCTCTCGCTCGCTCTCTCGACACCCCCCTTCTCTCGCTCGCTCTCTCTCGACACCCCCCTTTCGCTCGCTCTCTCTCGACACCCCCCTTTCGCTCGCTCTCTCTCGACACCCCCCTTTCGCTCGCTCTCTCTCGACACCCCCCTTTCGCTCGCTCTCTCTCGACACCCCCCTTTCGCTCGCTCTCTCTCGACACCCCCCTTTCGCTCGCTCTCTCTCGACACCCCCCTTTCGCTCGCTCTCTCTCGACACCCCCCTTTCGCTCGCTCTCTCTCGACACCCCCCTTTCGCTCGCTCTCTCTCGACACCCCCCTTTCGCTCGCTCGACACCCCCCTTTCGCTCGCTCGACACCCCCCTTTCGCTCGCTCGACACCCCCCTTTCGCTCGCTCGACACCCCCCTTTCGCTCGCTCGACACCCCCCTTTCGCTCGCTCGACACCCCCCTTTCGCTCGCTCGACACCCCCCTTTCGCTCGCTCGACACCCCCCTTTCGCTCGCTCGACACCCCCCTTTCGCTCGCTCGACACCCCCCTTTCGCTCGCTCGACACCCCCCTTTCGCTCGCTCGACACCCCCCTTTCGCTCGCTCGACACCCCCCTTTCGCTCGCTCGACACCCCCCTTTCGCTCGCTCGACACCCCCCTTTCGCTCGCTCGACACCCCCACTTTTGCTCGCTCGCGCTCTCTCGACCCCCCCTTTCGCTCGCGCTCTCTCGACCCCCCCTTTCGCTCGCTCGCGCTCTCTCGACCCCCCCTTTCGCTCGCTCGCGCTCTCTCGACCCCCCCTTTCGCTCGCTCGCGCTCTCTCGACCCCCCCTTTCGCTCGCTCGCGCTCTCTCGACCCCCCCTTTCGCTCGCTCGCGCTCTCTCGACCCCCCCTTTCGCTCGCTCGCGCTCTCTCGACCCCCCCTTTCGCTCGCTCGCGCTCTCTCGACCCCCCCTTTCGCTCGCTCGCGCTCTCTCGACCCCCCCTTTCGCTCGCTCGCGCTCTCTCGACCCCCCCTTTCGCTCGCTCGCGCTCTCTCTCTCTCTCCTGTGTGTGATACATTTATAAAGGTCTTGTACAGTTTCAAGTTAGATAAATAGTTGAGTAAATGGCAGGCGAGGACATTTGTTAACAATACTGAAGATGTTGTAGAAAAACTTCCAGTTGATGGTGTTACTGTTTGATTGTTGTGCTACTGATTGTATGTATTATCAGTTATTTTCTAGCACCTACACGCTGAATGGAGTTTGTGCTCAATGTGTCATTTCAGCACCAGTTTCATTTCTGCCAAAACGACTCCCCCTAAAATAGTTTTATGTTGCTTTGTTCCCAGAGCTGTTTTCCCAGTGTTGCAGCCTGTTTGGTTTCTACCGTGAAAACAAGAATAGCACAGCCTGCCACATAGTACATTTTTCTCGTTCGTATTGCCATTGTGTTTAGGCTAAAACTGAAAAGACGCAAAATGTACAGAGTGTAGTTGGAATGGATCCAAAGCTTCCGGTTCACTTTGTACCCCGACGATGCGCTTTAAGAGAGACCAAGATTAAAGCCTGTGCTTTGCAGTGAACAGTGGCATTGTGCTCTTCGTTTCTTGCAGCTCTTTTCCAGAACTGCGTTCTCACATGTTAGCCACCCTGTGAAAGATACTCCGTTAACTGAAAAGATTACCGTTTAGCTCAGCATATAAAGCTCTTAGCTTTGGCAGAAAAGCATTACCCATCTAGTTACTGCTGTCGTTCATTAAGACCGCTTTCAGCCATTTTCACTCCATATATGACTGCTTTCTATGGACTGACAAAATGAGAGTTGCACTACAGTAATTATACCCACTGTCTTGTGCGCAATAAAGGTTTAATTCATGTGTTGCCTTGTAGCCTTCAGGTGTAACTTTCATTCGTAAATATCCGCTTTCATCTTAAAGTTGAAGCTTTTGCTAAAGTAATGAGTTCGTTTGTGGACTCAACTGGATTTATCAGTTTCATTCATATGAGAAGGCTATATTAAATATAGAGCCTTTTTAGCGGAGTTCAGTGGATTCATTTTTTTTAAAGTATTTATGTATGAATTAACAGTTTGCTAACTGATATATATATATATTTTTTTGTCGCAGGTGTAGAAATTTTTTTTTGGGGGGGGGAGGAGGGGTGCGGGGTGTTTTAAGGCTTTGTGCACTGATAACTCTTGAAATTCCCCCTCCCTGCTTGTCACGTTAGGAAGCATAGTGGACTGGTTTGTGACATTTGTGTTTGACATGTGTTTAATGTTTGCTAACATGTTGTGTCATGGCTAGAATCTCTCTACATTTACCAGCCATTCCTAGATTTTGGTCCGGACCATCCCAAAAAAGGGTTGTGCTGCCACATCACATTCCTTGCATCTCCAAGCATACACACGGCCATTCTATTTTAATTTATTGGTATGTTCACCTGCCTTGGTAGGGGAGTGTCCAGCTTCACTGCCTTGTTGCTTGCTCACTGTCTTGTGAGACTCGCGTCACCAGTCAATGCACAAACAAGCCTGGGTTTCATGTTATTAAATTAAAGAATGGTGTGGTCTGAAAGGTAAGTTTGACATGGTCCTTTCTGATCATGGCTGGGCGATTTGCACATGATTTGTATCTCAGGCTTCCACATTTTAGTAATTGGTAGCTTAAAATCCGTGCTTGAGTTTGAATTGGATGCCATCCCGCTGAGCTCTGACCGCTTTTAGACCGATCATTGATGGCTATCCTCTTTTTTGCACCACCGACCATAGCACCTTAGTGAGTGTCCTATTCACTTCACTTTGAAGATCTCAAGTGTTGACACAACACAGAACATGCTAACAAAAACTAGTTAGAGTTTATTCGCTTCTCTCATTCATCATTTGCAATCTTGAATACATTCCAGTCTGCTCCATTTAAAACATCTCTGGTCGAACAAGTGCAAACCCCCTTTTTTTCTGGACCACTGTTGTATCTTGTATCTAAAGATCAGACATCTTTTTGCTTCTGTGCGCAGACATTACGAGGCAGACTTCTTGAGGATCTCTTCTGCAAAGTGGGTGAGAATGCTAATTATTCCCATGATTTCTCATTTAATCCTGTAAACACTTATGTTTCTTGCAGAAAAGTTGGCATTGGATTGAAATCTACCTAATTGTCAGATATGAGATTTTTTTTTTTCTGTATTAGTCCATGTCATTTCATTCTTCTTGCTTGGTAATTATTTTTTCTTCTTTCTCATGTTGTATGGAGTATGGCATTAGTCTGATCTTGACTCCTCTACGTCTTTGATATGCTGTAATTTAATTTGGGCCGGTGCTGCTAAGTGTGCTCCTGTTCAGTGATTAGTCTCTGCCCAAGGGGAAACTGCACTTCAAAATTCTCCTGCAGTGAGGAAGTATTTTTGACTGAAATAAACTAATAATTATGCATTGAGCATTGTCCCCCCGCCCCCATTACATCCTGTGGATTGTGTCACTTTACCAAGCAGGTAAAATCGTGGCTGTGCTGTCTGTTTAAATAAGAAAGAAGATTGCAATTCTGCAGGAAGGAGGCTGCCATCTTAAGGATTTGTGGGGCACCAAAGTAGACCTAATTTTACGCCCCATATTCAGAACAGCTTTGTATTTATTATCCATTTTCAGGTGGATCAAATGCAGATGCCGGGCAGTATTGTGCAACTTCCAGATACGTGGCTTGCAAACATCCAAGGGCTCCGGCTGCCCATGTCTGCCAGCCAAAGAGCTATAAAAGAAAGCTTGAACAATCCATTTTCCTTTGCACTTAGATCTAAATACAGCAACGTCGACCAACAACAAAAACTGGAAGATAAACACACAGCGTCCAGAACAAATGGAATGAAAAACAACCATGGAGATTACAGCTATTATTCAAAAGGGTAGAAATATGGTGCCCCATCGGCCTTCCAGCTCATTCTTCAAAATTCAGAACTCTTGCTACTGGTCAGCTGTGTTTGCAAAGATCTTCAATGAATGTATATATTTTCAAACATATCCTGATTCCTGGCATGGTTCAGGGCTGCTGCCAATCTATTACAAGAGTGATTCCACCAAACCCTCAAACTACAGGTGCATAGCCCTGTTGGGTATAGAAGCTAAATGTTTTGTAACCTGCATACTAAAAGATCTAGAAAACTGGATTGAAAAGCAGATGGTAATTCCTCGAACACAAACTGGCTTCTGATATGGAATTGGGAATAATCAAAATATTACTACCTTTGTAGTCCTAATCACAAAATCCTTACAAACGAAACATGTTGTACACCAGCTTTATCGACCTTAAGTCTGCATTCGACAATGTAACAAGACAGTTCCTGTGGATGACTTTATCAGAATGGTCAGACCCTCTCCGATTATTGAAGGCGATACAACTCGTATACAGAGACGTGGATCAGAATAAAATTTGGGGGCCCGGGCATAATATCCTGTAAAACTTGCACCTAAAACTGGCTTTAATAAGGCTGCTTCTCGCTTCCTGCCTTTTTTAACCTTTTTACGGCAGTTCCTACAGATGCCCTGAGGAAAAAGTGAAATCCAACCAAGCTAGCCCCAAAGCATCTATCTATCCTACAGCATGCGAACGACTCTCTTCATGCACAACACCCTGAATGGCTTATGACTACTATTGGACGAATTGGGAATTTACTGGAACAAAAATAACTTGGAGATTAACGTGGAGAAAACTAAAATCATGATGGCAGGATTGAAAATATATATATATTTTAAAAGTTGCCTAGTCCATTGATGAGCAGAAAGTCTAAATTGAATCTTCATGCGAATACCTAGGCATAATGTTCAACCACTGACGCTCCTCCCAGGAGCACAATGCTTTTATGAAGACAAAAAGTAAATTCTCTTGAGTATGCTTTTAAACTGTCCAAACTGCAGGGCCCTTCCTTCGAAACTTTCTCTGAAAATGTTCAAAAGCAAGCAAGATACAGTGCTTATCTGTGATCTTGCAGTACTTCCAAGTGATATTGGGCTGTTTTATTTATCTTATTTTTTTCCGAAACACTACAATAGCAAAATGTATATGGGAATATATTTTGCCTTCTACCAAATTAGTCTCATAGTCCGATCAGACTGGAATTTGGTCTCCAAAACCAGCAGATAGAAACTTATGCATTTTTTTTTTGTTTTTTTTTTTTTAAATCACACACTAAGTTATTGCACCTAGCTGGAACTATCCACCATGCCAACCCCAGGAAATCTTAGTGGTTTCATTAAAATCACTGTTCTTACAAGACCTGTAGTCTTGTACAATAATAGCAACACAAAAGGATGACGGACGGAGTGCTGAAACTTTTCAAATACTCATGCCTAGTCATATATCTGGGTTTAATCGATGGATTAAACCCAGATCTGTGACTGTGGGGTGAGTGTTTGAAAAGTTTCAGCACTGCGTCCATCATCCTTTTGTTTTGCTAAAGTTGCTCTAAGTGGGAAGGGTATGCATAGACGTGGGTCCCTTGCTCACTGTGCCACTGGATTCAAGCTAGCCTGGCTGATGAAGGGTGATACCATGAAACCGGTCCCAGGATGCGTGTTTCCGGTCCAGTGAGGACCTGGCTTGGCAGTTCGAGCTGGACTGTTCCCATGGGGAACAGGGTCAAGACTGATTAGCATATGTCTGGGTCCATACTGGGGTGGCATGGCAAGCAAAAGAAAAATAGATTAAACCCAGATCTGTGACTGGGGATGAGTGTTTGAAAAGTTTCAGCACTCCGTCCATCATCCTTTTTGTGTTGCTAAATTCTTGTACAATAAGCCATAATCTATTCAAAAAGGTTTGCAATGTAATGGCTGACTTGAGGTCAGAAGTCTCTTCTGTAAACTTTCCCATGCGTGGTTAGTCATTAGTTCTTACAAAAAGGCCAGCCCCCAAGAATATCTACAAGAACTGTATACAGTTGGATTAATAATGAAGTTTTTACAATACCGACTCGGTTTGTTACCCTCAAAGGACAGATTTCCACCGTAGATGCCAGAAAACCCTGACCAAAGCTGTGTATTCTGCTCTTACCATCTAGAATTATCGCTGCATATTTTATGCACCTGCCTGGAATTCAGAGACTATATAACTCACTTTTTGAAACCAGTTTTCATCTATTTGAAAATAAGTCTTGGCCGCTCAATTATGATTGTTCGCTTGTAAGGCTCCCACACCCACCTGAGTTGCAGGTTCACCAAATATTTCACTGCAGCAGAAAAGCAAATAGTTTGGAAAGACCTTTCATTGGAATATACCTGTAGATGCAGCCATACCGTTGTCCCTAAAATCTACAGAGACAGCTTTTTTTCATCAGAAATTGTTCTTCTCATTTAGCTCTTGGAAAGAAACATAGACCTTTGTGCAACTCCATCCTAATAATTCAGTCTTAATGCCAGCACTTTCTAGATGAGCACAAAGTTGGACTCTATTTTTTATGTTTTTTCAAATACACCTTCAACTCTGACTTAAATTTCATGTTTTAATTATGCACGTAATCTGTTATTAAACCCCTATGATTGTTTCAATGTATCGTAAAGAATTTGATTACCGTAACACATTTTATACAGTTTACCTTTTTGGAGCAACAATATTTCGTGTGACAGGGGATTGGTTTCTTAGTGACAAAAATGGATATTGCTGATAAGTGGAAAGAAATAGAACCCCCAACCGTGGAGGATTGGCTCGTGGTTATGGTCTGCTGCACCACCACAAAAGACTGTAAATAAGGCGCAGGGGTGCCCCACCAAACACAGTGGGATCTGGGGTCCTTGGATGCAGTATCACACAGGGTTCACTGCAGCGCCCTCCCCTCCTGATCCCTTGGTTTTTACACATTTGTGGGGATTTCATGTACCCAATACTAAGTTCCCGTTACTCACTGACTCACTCACAGGTCATTTACTGTACTCCTGTTACGTGGTGCACTTTTATGTTTGTTTTATTTTTCCTTTACTTGTATTCAGTATAAAACAATCAATAAAAAAAAAAAAGGTAGTTTAGGGCGAATTCAGTCGCTCGCACTGCTGAAAAGCTTTGTACAGCTGAATTAGTGAACTTTTAGTGTACTAATGCACTATATCAGAAAGAAAATGGAGTGAGGTGTGGAGGGTAAGTTGAAAGAGCAGGAGTTTTGAAAAGAGGTGGTATGGTAGATGAATGAGAGGGTAGGTGGAGAGAGAGGGTAGTGAGCAAATGGTGCTGTAAATTGATATGTATTGTAGTGAGAGAGGTGGGTAGAGAGATCAGGTAGAGATTGGTGTGGTAGCTAGGAGGCTGAGAGAGGTAAGATATCGTGAGTTGGAGAGGCTAGAAAAGAGATGAGGTAAAGTAGATGGAGGGGAGATGAGATGGAAACAGCATTGAGGTGAAAGAGCCAGTGTATAGGTAAGCACGGTTTTGCAGGGGTAGGGTTACGATAGAGGGGGTATTAGGTCTATCGGGAGGGAGGTAGACTCGCGAGTTGAAATAAAGACAGGATGGATAGGTAAATGAAGAAGTAACGTTAGGTAGGGAGAGGCAAAGAGGGTGATGTAAAAGAGGTCAGACGAAATGAGAGGGACATAAGGCATAATTTTTTTTTTTTTTTTAATATAATGGCCACCAGCTGCCTGAGAGTAGGAGGGTTGAAATTAAGCATATGGGGAACACATTGCACACTAAGGTTCTCTGAAGGTTACAGCTGTCCAAAATATTTTCATGTGGCACCTGAGATAAAGATTCTTCTAAAATGTGAGTTATTATCGGCCACTCTGGTTTTTGTATCTCTGAAGCTCTTTGCAGCCTCATAAAACGAATTCCCCTAATGAGTGGCCCCTGGAGATGCTTTATTTATCACGCTGTGAAGAGCTAAATGTCTGCTGTTCTTTCACACACCAAGATAGTCTGTACAAGGCATTGACCTCTACTGACCTCATCATGGGGTCTTGGGAGATGACAGCAGTGTACTCATTGTATGAATCCTGAGAGCGAGTTTCTTGTTGAAACTGGTCTCCTTCTGTGTGCATTACCCCCGCTTCTCCTGCCTTGTAGGTTTCTGGTTTTCTCCAGTGAAATGGCTTGAAGAACATATAGTGATTTATTTCTGGTAATATTTATAGGTATATTTAAATTTTAGGAAGTGGGATTATGCTGTGTAGCTAAGTATTTGGCTGTGCCCTGTTCCCTCCCGTAAACACGCTTTATTTTTGATGCTTGTGATGAACTTAACTCGTAGTAATGCAGTTTGGCAAGGAGTAGCCTACTTAATTATTTGGAATTACTGAGGCTCCCTTAATTTAGACTGTGCTGTTGCCAAGGCTCTCTCCGGAAGCAGCATTGGATGGGATTAAAATCAAAACAAAATATCTAAATAACTTGGACAAATGAGTTGCAAGTGACCTAATGTAGGCAATCCGAGATGGTATTTATTGCTGACACAGCGTTTAATGAAAGCAGCATGTTCCAGCGACATGGTGATGGACCCAGTGGCATTAGCAATGTAGATGCTAAAAATATACTGTTGAAAATTCTGGCAAAAAAATAGCACCACTTTATGGGACTACGTTATGTATGTGACATTTTCTACATGCTTGCACTACACCCAATGTTTGGTTTGCGGTGAATGTTTTTGTATTGTACATTTCTCCCATACTTGAATGATGTGGTAGACTATTGATCTGAATATGTCCATCAGGTTGTTACTCTTCCTAAAATGGTAATAGTGTGAAGGTATTTTGCCACCTCAGTCTGGACCCAGCCATTTGCAAATCAACCTTGACTCTGCTCCTCATGGGAACAGTCCTGGTTGGGTCCAAACGGAGGTGGCATGATGAGCAAAAGAAAAATGGGTTGGGATGCTACCCCGAGCAATTGTCAGTGGTAAGACAAATTGTAAGCATTCCTCTCATCACCTTTTGTGTGTCATCTATTGCCCTAAGTGGCATGTGTATGCCCAGATGTGGGTCCCATGCTTACTGGATCACTAGAACCAGGCTGATGAACCCATATCTAGGGCAAAACCGGTCCTGGGTTGCTTGTGCTCCGGTTCAGGGTGGACCTGGCCTTGCAGTTTAGGCTGGGCTGTTCCCATGAGGAGCACGTCAAGAGTGATTTGCATATTGCTAGGTCCAAACTGAGGTTGCATGGTGAGCAATAGAAAGATGGGTTGGGTTGCTACCCTGACCGATTACCAGTGATTAATCAAATTGCTAGCATTCCTCCCATCACCTTTTGTGTATTTCATGACTTATTTAACAGACATCAGTTTACAGGATATTGATTCTTGCCTTGAAGGCAATTGTATGTTGCTAGGTAAAGATGAGTGTCTGCTAGATATTGGTGACCGGTGAAACGACACACTGCCCAGTGGAGCAGCAGCGAGTACCGCCGAATTTGAAGGCTCTTGTACACCGAAACACACCCAGAGCAAAATTCACACTTAAGTTATTAAGCACCAAGCTGTATGCTGACAAACACGGAGGATCAATATAGATGGGTTGACTAGTTGATTCTGAAGCTACGTTGAGAAGGCCGCATTACAAGAAGTGTCAAGGCTATAGTTGGGGCTGCTAGAATTATCCAGTTTTGCACCAGCTGCTTTTTTCACATAACTCTGGATTCGCTGCATTTGTCACATAATCCCTCATCTGTTGTAAAATATTCAGGTTTTAACAAAAAATGTTTCTAGCTTGAACGGGTCAGACGTTACTATAAACGTAGCAACACTCCTTTCACTGTGGAAGGCACTTCACACTGCGGAAGGCATTTCCCTTAATGCTGTATTAGGGTTCTGACTGGCATAAATGAGGTGCAGCCTTTGTCCAGTTAGTGTTCCCATGTAAATAGGACAATAGTATTACCTCAATATATCTCACAACGTGCTGCATTTTAGTGCATAAGGTGCCTTCTCTTGCTCCATAACTTATTAAACCCTGCCTGAGAAATTGCTCCGGCCCTGCTGCATAATTCCAGTGGCCCTGGCAGTAGTTGGGTCCTTCGTTAAACGCAGAAACTTTATGACGATCGAGAATAGTCTTTTGGATCGGAAAACCGTTTTACGAAAACGGTAAGTGTGTGGCTAGGGCAAGATGATGTTGTTTCATGGAAAGGAATAAGCAAGTGGAACAGCTAATACATGGATCAGGCATTTCAGTAGGTTTAGGGGGGATGTATAAATGTTTGTTTCATTCTTGCATAATTCTTTACATAATTAACCTATACCTGTTTGGGTAAGGGCAAGCAGACAGGTGCATGCAGGGCGCATGAGCCTACCTTTTAGAGACTTTCACATGTATGTAAGTAGAATAACGTTGATGTATATTCATGGCTGTGCATTGCTCTTTTTCAAGGTAATGATTTTAATGATAGATTTTAGAAGTTTCTGCTCAGCAAATACGTGATGAATGTTCCAGGCTTCCTCATCCTGAGTAGTGTCTCTGTGTGTTTAGCATTATCACTGTATACACGATAGGTTAATATTGTGCTTACCATTTATGTATTTATTGTGGCGACTTAGACATGAATATTTTGTTTTCCCTCTCCCTTTAGGTCCGAGTGGTGCTAAAATACAGACACTGTGATGGTAATCTTTGTATTAAAGTCACGGATGACTTAGTGGTAAGTACAAGTAATGCAAGTGACCCTGAACAAACAGTCCTATGTGTGCATGCATCTCTTTGTAGCTGTTTTCCGCTCTTTGCATCGCTTCCATCAGCATAAATGTACAGAACATTATAAGCACACTGGTTGCTGCTGATTGTTGGGCAAGTGGAATTCATCCCATATACACAGTCGTCAAGGAAATTCAGAAAGGGCACACTAAGCTAAACTTAAAGAAATGAAGAAAATTAAAGGTTCTCCAAAAAAAGGCAGCGAAAAAAGCAGATTACAACATAGCCGTATATTCAGGTTTTGAGGAATGTCGTTATAAGTGGTTTCCTAGGCATAATTCTTCTTCTTATTCTATGGACGTGGATTACAAATTAACATTTCATGTTCATGATCAGTCATCCGAATTGATACTAGAGACTAATCAAATCAAATCATTAACATTTATAAAGCGCGCTACTCACCCGTGCGGGTCTCAAGGCGCTAGGGGGGAAAGGGGGGGTTATCGCTGCTCGAACAGCTAAGTCTTTAGGAGTCTCCGGAAAGCGGAGTGGTCCTGGGTGGTCCTGAGGCTGGTGGGGAGGGAGTTCCAGGTCTTAGCCGCCAGGAAGGAGAAAGATCTCCCACCCGCCGTGGAGCGGCGGGTGCGAGGGACGGCAGCAAGTGCCAGGCCAGCGGAGCGGAGGGGGCGGGTGGGGACGTAGAAGCTGAGGCGTCTGTTGAGGTATTCCGGTCCCTTGTTGTGGAGGGCTTTGTGTGCGTGGGTGAGAAGACGGAAGGTGATCCTTTTGCTGACTGGGAGCCAATGCAGGTGTCTCAGGTGTGCGGAGATGTGGCTGTTGCGGGGTACGTCGAGGATGAGGCGGGCCGAGGCGTTTTGGATGCGTTGCAGGCGGTTTTGGAGTTTGGCGGTGGTCCCGGCGTAGAGGGTATTGCCGTAGTCCAGGCGACTCGTGACAAGGGCGTGGGTCACGGTTTTTCTGGTGTCGGCGGGGATCCAGCGGAAGATCTTGCGGAGCATGCGGAGAGTGAGGAAGCAGGCGGAGGACACAGCGTTGACTTGCTTGGTCATGGTGAGAAGAGGGTCCAGGATGAAGCCGAGGTTGCGGGCGTGGTCTGCGGGGGTCGGTGCGGTGCCGAGGGCCGTGGGCCACCAGGAGTCGTCCCAGGCGGACGGGGTGTTGCCGAGGATGAGGACTTCCGTTTTTTCAGAGTTCAGCTTTAGGCGGCTGAGCCTCATCCAATCTGCGACGTCCTTCATACCCTCTTGTAGGTTGGTCTTGGCGCTGGCGGGGTCCTTGGTGAGGGAGAGTACAAGTTGGGTGTCGTCGGCGTAGGAGGTGATGATGATGTCGTGCTTGCGTACGATGTCGGCGAGGGGGCTCATGTAGACATTGAAGAGTGTCGGGCTGAGCGATGAGCCTTGAGGTACGCCGCAGATGATCTTGGTGGGTTCTGAGCGAAATGGAGGGAGGTAAACTCTTTGGGAGCGGTTAGACTACACATCTTTACCTGGCATTCCAGATCATTACTTAGTTTAGGATACGTTTGGACGATAGACATCTGCATTTCCTTGACCGCAGACCATTCTTTGCACCATAGGTCATACACAGGGCCTCCAGTCTGCGTCCATTGTAGTGAGATTTGTCGCTTAGCCATTAATAGTCCCAAGGCTGACATAGTATGTACACTTATTGTCCTGGTTTATGGATGAAATCTCATAATACCGTGCTTAATATCTATGCTAATCGTACTGCTTATCACCCTTCTTTGGCGTGCTACCGCTCGCTTTCACAATTATTTCACAGCTCTGTATGTCCAAGTAATATGTACCAATTCTGCCCCTTGTGCACATCAAAAATCAGCGATTTGATGAATAGGCGATTTGTGTTTCCCTTTTCGCTAACTTGGCGAGCAGTCGTCTTGATTAGTCACACTTCCTTTCTAGCCTCTCTTTAAAATGCAAAGAAAAATGGACGTTAGGAGGCATATTGCTCACCATGTTTATTATTGAGGATTTCATCTTTAACCCCAGGCTTATACCTGACCTCTCTTTACAAATCTGTAATCAGCTTTTTCATTGTTTTAATGTCCTAGCTCACCTGATAACTCACCGGATATGCCGGCAAGCACCTCTCACTGTCACCTTCATAGCATCCCATTCTATTGCCCTTGTAGAGGAAGTAACCTAGTTATTGTCAAAGTAATCTGTTACAACGTCCACCTTATATTTACAAAAGGCAGGGTCTGTAGGATCTCGACTCTGTATCCACAAAGGGTCTGTGGCCGTTTAACCATGCCACGTTTATTGTAAACAATGTGGGGAATGAACAAAGAATTCTCCCCAAACATGAGTCGTAACACCATTTACCCACACACTGGTTAACTAACCTGTAGTCTGTTGTACTTTGAGTGTCATGGGGGTGGGAAAGAGTCTTGGTCATGGAGTTCCTCACTTCTTTGAGGGAACATTCAAAATTTGTGGTGCAACAGTGTCTGTCAGTCTGTTCATTATGTTAGAAAGAAAGTGGAGCGAGGTCTGCAAGGTAAGTTGAAAGAGTAGGAGGTTTGACAAGACAGGAGATATGGTAGATAAAGTCGTAGAGAGATTTAAGAGGGTAGGTGGAGAGATGGTGTAGCGAGCAAGTGCTGAAGTACATTGCATTGTACTGTAGCCAGAGGTGGGCAGAGAGAGAGAAAGTGGACAGAAATGAGTTAGCGAGTGGTGTGGTAGCTAGATAGCTGAGAGGTAAGAAATGGAGAGTTGTAGGGGCTAGAAAAGAGATGAGGTAAAGCAGATGGATGAGAGATGCAGGGAGATAAGATGTCTTCTCAAACCATCTAGTCTGTCAAGTGCCATTTCAAAAAAGAGGAACTGCGATCTGCCATCTTTGATCACCCTGAATTTTGCTGGGAAAGGCAGCATGTAGTTCAAACTTTTCACAAAGATTTAGTTAAACTTTCTCAAAGGATTTATTGTGGCGCTGGACTAACCTTGTCTAATGTAGACGTATTCAAATCCTCAACCCCTCATTCTGCACAGAATTGCCATTATGTGCCTCTTGCAGGATCACATTTCAGTTTCTAAAAGTGTAATTTTGGCTCACGGATGGGCTTCAGGCTTAGTGTCAGGCGCCAGAGTTTTCAGAACCCTTTAAATAGTGTATATCTTACATTGATCCCTGGGGTTCAGTGTTTCAAATATCCACTGTTCTATGATCAATTCAATAGATGGCCCTTTGCGCCCATTCCGGGAAGACAAGAAAGTGGACAGTGTTGTGGAAGGGACTCCTTTCACTGTCCTCTGTTCTTGTTTAAATCAATTGTGTTTCCTGGATCCTGATTATAGTGTTAAGCGTTTTGGCTGCGTCTTTCATGATAGACTCCACTGCAACCTCTGTCTCCTTTGTATTAACTTTCTTCAGGACTGCTCTGAGCAAGGTCATCTTTAACTATACTGTCCATCATTTGAGTTCCGATTGCGGATCTGCATTTGCCTTCCGTTGTTTGCTGCCATTGGCAGGTTTTGTTTACATTGTTTTCCCATTACAATCTACAGCCAGTATAAGTTTATTTACATTGTACTTGACCTATAACGTAATAACCTGTATAGCCCTTCTACGGCTTCTAGTCGTCTGTTAATTTGAAGAGCCACAGGCCACAAAGCTCAACTGAGGGCAGACACAAGACTGATAGTTTGTTTAGAACTACAGATCTTACCCCAACAAGTATCTGCATACCCTGAGCACTGAGTCCAGGGCACCAGTCTTAGACTGACTGCTATAGTTGAACTTCCATGACCCCAAAGGTGATCATATGGTAACTTTTCGTATTTTATTAACTTCAAGCTCCAGTAAATCTCCAGCTTGCTTACAGGTGAGTTTGTTGATCAGTTGCCTTTTCCACCAGAATTCATGAGGAGGTGTTTGCTGTCCATCTCGTATTTAATGTCCCGCTACAGGATTGCTAGGGTAACCAGTTTCCCCTAGCAGCCCACCAGATAAGTTGCTGTTTAGATAATTTTCACTGCTCCCCCCCAAAAAAAGGAGGATAGGAGCAACCTGTCCCCATGCTGACCCAATCTCCCTGTGGTATGTGTAGTACTGTAGCAGCCTCAGGCTCCATTTTGGTCTTCTGCACCAGAGATCTCTCAGCATCAGTCAAACAGGCTGCTGGAGCCCTCTCCATGCCTGAGCCTGGATCGATCTCCCATGCCAGGCCTCCGTGTGCCCAGAGGAACCTCTCACCCTACTCCATATACCCTGCCTGCTGGTGTTGCCTTTTCTTAGGAAACGGCCGAGTGCTCTCACTCAGCGACCCAGGGACAACTCCTCCACAACCTCTGATCTCAGTTACACAGTGCACCAGTAGGCCACATCCCCTCCCCCTTGTTTTAACTTCTAGCATCAATCTTTTCTGCAGTGCACGAGGTAGAGCGTTCACCCATCAATATTGTTCTGCTATACAATGCTAAGGTTTGTAACTTTACTCCTCCTCAGTTATCTTATAGACATTCTACTGCAACATCTTTTTATACACCAGGCTAGAGGTCTCACAAAATAGCAGCTTTATTGCACAGATAAGAGGCTTCGAATCTGAAACAGAGCCCAGTAAACAGGATGAACCTTTTTTTTTTTAATAGTAGATATGTAAACAAACATTAGATTCTTATCAGCAGTTTTATTTAATCAACACATTGCATTGATCTAAATGGCAACTAAAACAAGAGTCTGGTGTGAGGGAGGGCTTCTATAGCACAAGACAGTCCTGCAGGAACCTATAGGAGGGAGCATTACAAACCCGGCACTGATGCAGAATGGGGGCAACTTGAGCGCTTCTAGCCCCTGAGCAAGCCCGGAAGTGTCTAAACCTTCCCACCACATCTGTCTGGGGCTGAGGGCAACAGCCACCTTTCTGTATCTTCTCAAAGGGCTGGTAGGATAGAAAGGTGAGGCAATGTAAAACTGTTAACTGTTTTAGATAAGAGGGAGAAGGTATGTAAAACCCTCCCTGGCCCACAGGCATTTCTGGGATACATCAAAAGCTGTACTAAGGGGTAATGTCATTGCTGTAGCTACACAACTCAACAGGAGAGATAAACGCCGCAGGCTAGAGGGGCAGGTGAAGGAATTAGAAGAGGCTCACAAACAATCTGGCTTCCATGAAGTCCAGCACCAGCTCACGATAGCCCGAAAGCAGCTTAAGGCCCTAGATATAGATAAAGCAGAATTTTTCACTCCTTCGCATTAAACAAAAATATTACGCAGGGGGTAATAACGCAGGGCTCCTCCTGGTACATTGACTGCGCACTTAGGTGCTTAAGAAAAGAATAACCAAAATTGAAGGGTCACAGGGAGTATCGGGATGAGCAAATAGCCCAGGAGTTTGAACACTTCTACTGTGCCCTGTGCTCAGCAGAGGCACTTGAACTGGGGGATGCAGAGCATACTGCACCTACCGAATCCATCCCGTAAGCGATGCCCTGCAGCTGGTCAGCGATATTCACCCAGCCGAGGTGCTCACAGCTATCTCCTGTCTGCAACTGGGTAGAGCTTTGGCCCAGGATGGATATGTCTGACTTTTACAAGACGTTGGCCACCCAATTGGCCCCACTTCTTGCCTGCCTTTATAACTCCTTTACCGCAGTGGGCTCACTCATGGGCACTATGAGGGAGGCCACCATCGATATACTTCCGAAGCCGAGGAAGGATTCCACACACTGTTCCTCCTATCATCCAGTTTCACTATTAAATGTTGATGCGTTGTAGCAGCCCACCTGGATCCCTATTTGCAGGGTCCGTTTGACACAGACTGAGCAGGTTTTATACCTGAGAGGGGCTGTAGTGACACCTAAACACCTTCTACATCTAATAGACAAAACCTACAGCTCCAGAATACCAGAGCTTCTGCTCTCGGTGGGCACCAAAAAGGAGTTTGACCAGGAGCACTGGCAATATCTTCAATTGGCACTAGCCAAATCCAGGCTTGGAGCTACATACCAACGGTGGATATGGTGTAGTTACACCAATACCAAGGCCTCGGTCAGAGTGAATGGAATATCATTGCGATCCTTCAACATAGCACGAGGCACTAGACAGGGGTGTTCTCTAGCCCCTTTGCTTTTTGCTCTCTCTATCGAGCCATTTCCTGAAAGGATCTGTAGAAACCCCCTTAGAGTGGGCATATCCATGGGGCGTCGGAAGCATAAACTGGCTTTGTATGCAGACAATGTTATGGTTGCTATTACACAGCCCTTCACTCACCTCGTCCGCTTTTTATGCAGGAACTCAAAGCCTTTGGGAGGGCCTCTGGTTTTAAAGTAAACTTTCAGATATCACAAGTTCTCAACCTTACCGTTTCACAGGGGGATCAACTCCCTCTAGAACAGCTTTCACTTTCTATGGGCAATGCAAGGGGTCAGATATTTGAACATACAGATACACGCCACATAACAGCGTATGGTGGAATGGAACAACACCGCACTGCCCTCCACCGCCCACGCTGACCTCCATTTATGGAAGTTAGGTCCCATCTGGCTGGGTAGATTAGCAGCGGTCAAGATTACCCTTTTGCTGAAAATACTCTGTCATGCAGATCCTGCCACTGCAGCCCCCCCTTGCATCCTTGGTAAGTTGCAACATTTACTCAAGGACTACATCGGGGATGGTAAAAAAGCATGTATGGCAAAAAAGCAGGTGTATCTTGCTATGACAGTGGGCAGCCTCGGAGTCCCTCATTTGGTGCATTACTAACAAGCAGCACAACTTAAATATGTGGTAGAATGGAATATGCCAAGTACTGAGAAACATTGGTGCTTTATGGATCAGGCAGTGGCTGGGATACACAGTTGGAAAATCCCAGGGTTCCCCAAACTGTATTGACGGCCAGGGGTTTATTGTAAGGGCAACAGTAGGAAAATGGGACATGGTACAGCTGACAAGGAAATTATTCACTCTCATATCACCACAAACACCTATACTTGGGAACCCAGATTTTCTGCCGGCTTTGCAGGAAGCAGCATCCCTGCCATGGCAGGAAGCAAATTGCAAGAGGTTGGGGAGGACTTGTTTGATCACAATGGGCTCATGAAGTTTGCGCAAGTCCAGTCTAATATGATTTAGATCAAACGCACACTGGCAATATGTTGCTATATGACACTGGGTTACTCAACCGCATGTTCTTCTGCACACCATTCGGCCCCATATGAGAAATGGCTCCTTATCCAACACAGACCAGGGCCTCCTGTCTGACATCTATGCACTCCTCAATGCCCCACTAGTTACCATTAAATCACCATCTCAACAGTGGTGGGAAGTGGATTGCGAATACCCCTTCATCCATAAGGAGGGGCTGATACATTACACAGTGCACACACGTCCAAATGTAGTGCCTCTGGAAAGGAGACATTACTTAAAATTACACATTAAAGCTGTACTAAGGGGTAATGTCATTGCTGTAGCTACACAACTCAACAGGAGAGATAAACGCCGCAGGCTAGAGGGGCAGGTGAAGGAATTAGAAGAGGCTCACAAACAATCTGGCTTCCATGAAGTCCAGCACCAGCTCACGATAGCCCGAAAGCAGCTTAAGGCCCTAGATATAGATAAAGCAGAATTTTTCACTCCTTCGCATTAAACAAAAATATTACGCAGGGGGTAATAACGCAGGGCTCCTCCTGGTACATTGACTGCGCACTTAGGTGCTTAAGAAAAGAATAACCAAAATTGAAGGGTCACAGGGAGTATCGGGATGAGCAAATAGCCCAGGAGTTTGAACACTTCTACTGTGCCCTGTGCTCAGCAGAGGCACTTGAACTGGGGGATGCAGAGCATACTGCACCTACCGAATCCATCCCGTAAGCGATGCCCTGCAGCTGGTCAGCGATATTCACCCAGCCGAGGTGCTCACAGCTATCTCCTGTCTGCAACTGGGTAGAGCTTTGGCCCAGGATGGATATGTCTGACTTTTACAAGACGTTGGCCACCCAATTGGCCCCACTTCTTGCCTGCCTTTATAACTCCTTTACCGCAGTGGGCTCACTCATGGGCACTATGAGGGAGGCCACCATCGATATACTTCCGAAGCCGAGGAAGGATTCCACACACTGTTCCTCCTATCATCCAGTTTCACTATTAAATGTTGATGCGTTGTAGCAGCCCACCTGGATCCCTATTTGCAGGGTCCGTTTGACACAGACTGAGCAGGTTTTATACCTGAGAGGGGCTGTAGTGACACCTAAACACCTTCTACATCTAATAGACAAAACCTACAGCTCCAGAATACCAGAGCTTCTGCTCTCGGTGGGCACCAAAAAGGAGTTTGACCAGGAGCACTGGCAATATCTTCAATTGGCATTAGCCAAATCCAGGCTTGGAGCTACATACCAACGGTGGATATGGTGTAGTTACACCAATACCAAGGCCTCGGTCAGAGTGAATGGAATATCATTGCGATCCTTCAACATAGCACGAGGCACTAGACAGGGGTGTTCTCTAGCCCCTTTGCTTTTTGCTCTCTCTATCGAGCCATTTCCTGAAAGGATCTGTAGAAACCCCCTTAGAGTGGGCATATCCATGGGGCGTCGGAAGCATAAACTGGCTTTGTATGCAGACAATGTTATGGTTGCTATTACACAGCCCTTCACTCACCTCGTCCGCTTTTTATGCAGGAACTCAAAGCCTTTGGGAGGGCCTCTGGTTTTAAAGTAAACTTTCAGATATCACAAGTTCTCAACCTTACCGTTTCACAGGGGGATCAACTCCCTCTAGAACAGCTTTCACTTTCTATGGGCAATGCAAGGGGTCAGATATTTGAACATACAGATACACGCCACATAACAGCGTATGGTGGAATGGAACAACACCGCACTGCCCTCCACCGCCCACGCTGACCTCCATTTATGGAAGTTAGGTCCCATCTGGCTGGGTAGATTAGCAGCGGTCAAGATTACCCTTTTGCTGAAAATACTCTGTCATGCAGATCCTGCCACTGCAGCCCCCCCTTGCATCCTTGGTAAGTTGCAACATTTACTCAAGGACTACATCGGGGATGGTAAAAAAGCATGTATGGCAAAAAAGCAGGTGTATCTTTCTATGACAGTGGGCAGCCTCGGAGTCCCTCATTTGGTGCATTACTAACAAGCAGCACAACTTAAATATGTGGTAGAATGGAATATGCCAAGTACTGAGAAACATTGGTGCTTTATGGATCAGGCAGTGGCTGGGATACACAGTTGGAAAATCCCAGGGTTCCCCAAACTGTATTGACGGCCAGGGGTTTATTGTAAGGGCAACAGTAGGAAAATGGGACATGGTACAGCTGACAAGGAAATTATTCACTCTCATATCACCACAAACACCTATACTTGGGAACCCAGATTTTCTGCCGGCTTTGCAGGAAGCAGCATCCCTGCCATGGCAGGAAGCAAATTGCAAGAGGTTGGGGAGGACTTGTTTGATCACAATGGGCTCATGAAGTTTGCGCAAGTCCAGTCTAATATGATTTAGATCAAACGCACACTGGCAATATGTTGCTATATGACACTGGGTTACTCAACCGCATGTTCTTCTGCACACCATTCGGCCCCATATGAGAAATGGCTCCTTATCCAACACAGACCAGGGCCTCCTGTCTGACATCTATGCACTCCTCAATGCCCCACTAGTTACCATTAAATCACCATCTCAACAGTGGTGGGAAGTGGATTGCGAATACCCCTTCATCCATAAGGAGGGGCTGATACATTACACAGTGCACACACGTCCAAATGTAGTGCCTCTGGAAAGGAGACATTACTTAAAATTACACATTATTGGTATTATACCCCAGCTAGTGGAAACGAGGCAGGGATGATAGATGCTTGAGGCAGTGCAGACACTCCAGTACATTGACACATACTTTGGCATTGCCTTAAACTATGTTATTGGACAGATGTCCTTGCGGATATTAATCAGATGTACAAGACTGACCTACCTAGATTTCCCAATTGTATCTTTTTGGACCTTCCCAAAGCACTGTCTCCCCTGCGCTCCGCTAAAGGGAGTGCTATTTCCCTCACCCTATGTGTGGCCAGATAGGTCCTCCTATCCAACTGGGGCAGGGATAAAACACCGACGAGGCTGGATTGGCAGCATAAGCTCTGAAAGCTCCTGGGTATGGAGAAACTGACTGCAATGGTTCACCGAAAGCTACCACAATTCCATAAAACCTGGGGACTTTTGGCCTGGACTTCCGGGAGCTCTCCTGTTCCTCCTACTTGTGAAGTCTACGCCTCACCGAGCCTGGGCACAACACAGCCATGAACTGAACATTGCTTTCACCCACCTGGCCCGAAACCATTGCATTTCCCGATGATGGGTGTTGTCGAGCTTATTAACCCATATCCTATTTTCCAAAAACATCCCTCTTAACCCATCCCCCTTTTGCCCTCCCTCCCAGCCTCCCGCCCTTCCCACATTGTTCTCTTTTTCCTTGTTTACCTCGCCGGCTACTGAATGTGGGTGAGGGTACAGCATTGTAACGTAGATATTTTCAAAAACTCCTTAAAATCTATTTAAACGTAAAAATAAACTGAGAGCAACCAGCAGTTCAAGAGACTTGTCGGACAGAGGAAGTAGCAGTGTTACAGTTTTTAGCTTAACAGCACTCTTGCCTTTATCAGCTCCATTTAATTCAAGCATACAAGTACATTGAAATAGTTTTGCACCAGTGATGTTTTGAATTTGAACCAGCTAGTTATTTTAATGAGAAGCACATGATGTCCGTATATTAATCCTGGAGATATACTTGTAACATTCATTTACTTTTAACCTGTTAGGTGCGGGCGTCGGCCACTGGCCGACGCCCACACACCCTCCCTGGTGCGGGTCACGACCAGTGGCCGACACCAGGAAGGGTATCAATAAATCCTCGGGTGCGTCGCACCCGAGGATTTTTTTTTTTTTTTAAACCCCCCCCCCCGGGAGACACGGAAGCTTCCGTGTCTCCCCCCGCCCCCCCACCCGCCCCTTTGTGACGTCAGTGCGCCTCGCGGCGCGCTGACGTTGCAAAGGTGTTTTCCCCATCAAAGCAGGAAGCAGCCTTGCGGCCGCTTCCTGCTTTGATGGGGAAAACGGCCTTTCTCACGTTCGGGAAGGCCTCGTAAGAAAGGGGAGTGTCTCCCCTTTCTTACGAGGCCTTCCTGAAAGTGTTTCCTGGCCCCCCGATCGCAGCACAGCTGCGATCGGGGGGCCAGGAAACACTTTGAAAAGGCCTCGTAAGAAAGGGGAGACTCTCCCCTTTCTTACGAGGCCTTCTCAAACTGTTTCTGGCCCCCGATCGCAGCTGTGCTGCGATCGGGGGCCAGAAACAGTTTGAGAAGGCCTCGTAAGAAAGGGGGAGAGTCTCCCCTTTCTTACGAGGCCTTCTCAAAGTGTTTCCTGGCCCCCGATCGCAGCACAGCTGCGATCGGGGGCCAGGAAACACCACTAGACGCCAGGGATTTCACTTTGGGGGGGCGGCCCCCCTCGGAAAACGGGCCGCCCCCCCCCCCGGGGGCATAATTAATAAATAAAAAAAAGGTAGGTGCCCCCTGGGGGGGGGGGGGGGGGGGCGCGATCGCCCCCCCCCCCCCCCCCCCCCCCCACCCCCCCCCCCCCCCTCCCAGGGATTGTTGTTTTTTTTTTTTTTTTAAATAATAAAAAAAAAAAAAATGACAGGGGGTCGCCCGTGGGCAGGGTGACCCCCTGTGGGGGCAATTTTTTTTTTAGATGTTGTAGGGTTTCCCTGGGGGCCATTTTGGCCCCCAAGGAAACCATACAACAACTAAAAAAAAATAGATCTATATATAGATCTATATTTATATATCTATGTAGATAGATAGATATATCTATGTACATGGATATATCTATAGATATATCTATGTATATATATATATATATATATATATATATATATATATATATATATATATATATATATATATATATATATATATATAGAGGTAGATCTATATATACCAAAGAGATTTATAAAGTGTGCTACTCACCTGTGAGGGTCTCAAGGCGCTTGGGGGGGGGGGGCGGGGGGAGGGAAAGGGGCTGGGAGGTTCACTGTTCGAAAAGCCAGGTTTTGAGGCCCTTCCTGAAAAGAAGTAGGTTTTGGGTCTTGCGAAGGTGGGTTGTGAGGGCGTTCCAGGTTTTGGGTGCAAGGTAGGAGAAGGATCTGCCCCCGGTGGTGGTGTGTTTGATGCGGGGGACAGAGGCGAGAGAGAGGTCAGCTGAGCGGACGTTTCGTGTGGGGGTGTGGAAGGTGACTCTCGTTGAGGTAGGCAGGGCCTGTGTTGTGGAGTGATTTGTGTGCGAGGATGAGGATCTTGAAGGTGATCCTTTTGTCAATGGGGAGCCAGTGGAGGGATTTGAGGTGTGGAGAGATGTGTTCGTGTCGGCGGAGGTCGAGGATGAGTCGTGCTGCTGAGTTCTAGATGCGTGTAGTTTGCGCTTGAGTTTTAGAGTGGTGCCGGCGTAGAGGGCGTTTCCGTAATCAAGCCTGCTGCTGATGTGTGCGTGAGTGACAGTTTTTCTGGTCTCTGTGGGGATCCATTTGAATGTTTTTCAGTATACGGAGTGTGTTGAAGCATGAGGAGGTGAGAGCGTTGATTTGTTGGGTCATCGAGAGGGAGGAGTCTAGGATGATGCTGAGGTTGCGTGCGTGGTTGGCGGGGGTGGGTGCAGGGCCTAGCTTGGTGGGCCACCATGAGGGGTCCCAGGTGTTTTTGTGTGGGCCAAAGAGGATTATTTCGGTTTTGCTTGAGTTGAGTTTCAGGTGATTGGCTGTCATATATATATCACTTTTGTCAATATGTGTGTGGTTTCCCTGGGGGGAAAAGGGTCCGACTTGTCTAGTGGCAGTTTTAGTGCCATAAAGAAGCGCAGAAGGTTTATATGCCTACTGCAAAGAGCAAATCTGTATTTTATGTAAATAGCTGAGTACATTAGCAAAGTCTATGGAGAGATGAAGGGCACTTTTGCTGGGTGGTAATGAGGGAATCCGAGGAGGAGGGATTGGGAGCACCAATAATGATTGTTGGACTGGGCGCAGGAGGTGCTAAAGACTGTGACGAATGGTATGTGACAAGGTGTTTTTTGAGTGTCTTGAAAGTACGTGCTGATTGAGGGAAGAAGCGCAGGTAAGGTGGCCTCTACTGTTGCACGTATCTCACACACCATCGATTTTGTGACTGTCTACGTAGGCTAGTGTTTTAGAGCAACAGTTTAGCCAATAGCAGAGATGGCATCTTGATGGATGACTGCTGCCTACACTCGGGTTATAGAGGACCGCTCTGACATAGGATCAGAGACTGAGACATCAGATACTGAGACAGCATCTGAGGGATAGGACAATGGCGCAGACTCTGGGAGTGATTTTTCAGTCAGAGGAGTCCCATTTGATAACTCCTCTTCCAGTACATTATGAGGGAGGTGATGAGGACAGTCCTGCTGTCCCTTCGCAAGCTGTTTGTGCAACTGGGTAATAGTGGGTTAGGTCAACCCAGAGAGCAGGTGAATGCGGCGGCAAGCAGAGAGAGAGTGCTCTCTTGGGAGCTCCCCAATTTAGTTCAGCCCCAAATTCCACCACCCAAATCATATTGTGGAGACATCAAAATTATCCATGGCAAAACAAACTGGTTTTGTAAGGCAGGCACCTGTGTTTTTGGTCCTGGATTCGGCGGCCATATAGAGAAACACACTAAACCCAAACATTTCTGGAAACTAGACATTCGGGGGAGTCCACAGAGGTGTGACATGTGTGGCTTCCCCAAAGTTTTCTTACCCAGAATACCCTGCAAAGCTGAAATGTTGAAAAAAAACTCAATTTTTCTCGCATTTCTGTCACACAAACTACAGGAATATGCTGGGATCCACAATATTCCTACCACCCAGTGACTCCTCACCTGTCCTGATAAAAACACTACCCCACTTGAGTGCCTACACCTAGTGTCTGTGTCAGGAATGGATCACCCCAGGGTCAACAGCTGCCTCACGTAAGGACCAACATTGACCGTTGTGTGATCTATTCCTGTCGCAGGCACCAGGCCTAACCACACAAGTGAGGTATCATTTTTATCGGGAGGCTTGGGGGAACGCTGGGTGGAAGGAAATTTGTGGCTCCTCTCAGATTCCAGAACTTTCTGTCACCGAAATGTGAGGAAAACTTGTTTTTTTAGCCACTTTTTGAGGTTTGCAAAGGATTCTGGGTAACAGAACCTGGTCCGAGCCCCGCAAGTCACCCCTCCTTGGATTCCCCTAGGTCTCTAGTTTTCAGAAATGCACAGGTTTGGTAGGTTTCCCTAGGTGCCGGCTGAGCTAGAGGCCAAAATCTACAGGTAGGCACTTTGCAAAAAACAGCTCTGTTTTCTGTGATGTGTCCACGTTGTGTTTTGGGGCATTTCCTGTCGCGGGCGCTAGGCCTACCCACACAAGTGAGGTATCATTTTTATCGGGAGACTTGGGGGGACGCTGGGTGGAAGGAAATTTGAGGCTCCTCTCAGATTCCAGAACTTTCTGTCACCGAAATGTGAGGAAAACTTGTTTTTTTAGCCACTTTTTGAGGTTTGCAAAGGATTCTGGGTAACAGAACCTGGTCCGAGCCCCGCAAGTCACCCCTCCTTGGATTCCCCTAGGTCTCTAGTTTTCAGAAATGCACAGGTTTGGTAGGTTTCCCTAGGTGCCGGCTGAGCTAGAGGCCAAAATCTACAGGTAGGCACTTTGCAAAAAACAGCTCTGTTTTCTGTGATGTGTCCACGTTGTGTTTTGGGGCATTTCCTGTCGCGGGCGCTAGGCCTACCCACACAAGTGAGGTATCATTTTTATCGGGAGACTTGGGGGGACGCTGGGTGGAAGGAAATTTGAGGCTCCTCTCAGATTCCAGAACTTTCTGTCACCGAAATGTGAGGAAAACTTGTTTTTTTAGCCACTTTTTGAGGTTTGCAAAGGATTCTGGGTAACAGAACCTGGTCAGAGCCCCGCGAGTCACCCCATCTTGGATTCCCCTAGGTCTCTAGTTTTCAAAAATGTACAGGTTTGGTAGGTTTCCCTATGTGCCGGCTGAGCTAGAGGCCATAATCCACAGGTAGGCACTTTGCAAAAAAACAGCTCTGTATTTTGTGAAAAAATGGGATGTGTCCACGTTGTGTTTTGGGGCATTTCCTGTCGCGGGCGCTAGGCCTACCCACACAAGTGAGGTATCATTTTTTTCGGGAGACTTGGGGGAACATAGAATAGCAAAACAAGTGTTATTGCCCCTTATCTTTCTCTACATTTTTTCCTTCCAAATATAAGAGAGTGTGTAAAAAAGACGTCTATTTGAGAAATGCCCTGCAATTCACATGCTAGTATGGGCACCTCGGAATTCAAAGATGTGCAAATAACCACTGCTCCTCAAAACCTTATCTTGATCCCATTTTGGAAATGCAAAGGTTTTCTTGATACCTCTTTTTCACTCCTCATATTTCAGCAAATGAATTGCTGTATACCCAGTATAGAATGAAAACCAACTGCAGGGTGCACCTCATTTATTGGCTCTGGGTACCTAGGGTTCTTGATGAACCTATAAGCCCTTTATATCCCCGCAACCAGAAGAGTCCAGCAGACAAAACGGTATATTGCTTTCAGAAATCTGACATCGCAGGAAAAAGTTACAGAGTAAAACATAAAGAAAAATGGCTGTTGTTTTCAGCTCAATTTCAATATTTTTTTATTTCAGCTGTTATTTTCTGTAGGAAAACCTTGTAGGATCTACACAAATGACCCCTTGCTGAATTCAGAATTTTGTCTAGTTTTCAGAAATGTTTAGCTTTCCGGGATCCAGCATTGGTTTCACACCCATTCCTGTCACTAACTGGAAGGAGGTTGAAAGCACCAAAAATAGTAAAAATGGGGTATGTCCCAGTAAAATGCCAAATTTGTGTTGGAAAATGTGGTTTTCTGATTCAAGTCTGCTCGTTCCTGAAAGGTGGGGAGATAGTGATTTCAGCACCAGAAACCCTTTGTTGATGGCATTTTCAGGGAAAAAACCACAAGCCTTCTTTGGCGGCCCTTTTTTCCCATTTTTTTGGAAAAAACTAAATTTTCACTGTATTTTGGCTATTTTCTTGGTCTCCTCCAGGGTAAACCACAAACTCTGGGTACCATTAGAATCCCTAGGATGTTGGAAAAAAAGGACGCAAATTTGGCGTGGTTAGCTTATGTGGACAAAAAGTTATGAAGCCCTAATCGCGAACTACCCCAAATAGCCAAAAAAGGGCTCAGCACTGGGGGGGAAAAGGCCCAGCAGCTAAGGGGTTAAAATGTTTTTGTGTGTTTTTTTTTATTTATTTTTTATTATTATTATTCACAGTACCTCTTTCATATAATGTGAAACGTTTGGGTTGGGATGTTGTAGTTTGATTTAAATTAATAATTCCTTGATGGAGAAAAAAAGATCACCGGTAGGTAACAATTCCTTGTGCACAGTTTATTTTTAGTTTATACCACTCTGGTTGAATAGTTCCTTCAGTAGCAGAAGGAAAAAGGGGGCGAAGCAGCAGAAGAGTTATTGCTCCATAAATTTGACTAAAATCATTTTATTTCACTTGCATTGTCTCTCAGGCTCACAAACGCCTCGGGTTCAGGTATCACACGCAGGGTTGATTACCACCCTTGCTTGATTGTAAAATATTTGCATGTTTCTGGTGAATAACCATTGGTGGTGCCTACATACCCATGTCTCCTCCAGTGCCCGAATCCCGAAGGTCCAGAGAAGGCGGTTCTGGAGAACTTCAGCTGCGGCCATGTAGTCTGCCCCTGCTAGTGTTTATTTCCTGTATTTACCCAAGACTGCTCTTCGGTTCCGCTGGCACATGCGCACATTGACACCAAGCAGCAAACACAAACTTGCTTGTTTGGCATGGGTTTGGATTTCATGCAGCAGAGCTTACCACAAATCTATTGATAATCGTAAGATTATGGCCTATATCACAACTGTAAATGTATTTCCTTTTTCAGTGTTTACAATATAAAACCGACCAAGCTCAGGACGTCAAGAAGATTGAGAAATTTCACAGTCAGCTGATGCGGCTTATGGTAGCCAAGGAGTCCCGCAGCGTAGCCATGGAAACGGACTGATCTAAAACTAATGAATATGCCAATGGTGTGAAGTTTCATCAGAGGAAAAAAAAAGTTTGGAATGAAAAGAAAAAGTTAATGGGACAGAAGATCTTTTATATAACTAAGTGGACTACGGAAGCCGAAGAGCGCCGATCGTTTCCTCAGACGCCACTTCTAAAAGCTAGGAAGAAAGTACTGCTTTCATTTGAAAGCTTCTATTTATTTTCGGAAATGTCACTATAAAACAGGAAAGTGACCTCTATGGAAAAAATGGCAATTTCCTTCAGTATAATTTTTTTTTTTTTTAACTGATTAAATGGAAGTTTCTTATGGAATAAGTAAGAAGCTTGGAGTCTGCATTATTTGTAACTTTTTTCCCATGAATTTCAGAATGACATTGTACATTTTCGTATTTTTGTTGCAATTAAATGACCTAAATTCCTAATGTGCGAGTCTGCTTTGCTCATTCCCATTGCTTGCCGCCACCAGGACTGCTTCAGGTCAAGCAGCGGTACTTGAGGGTAATTCATGTGTTGTGTTTTTATTTGTGTGTGAAATATATCTAAACCAGCAGTTTAATTTGGCTTATACAATGAATATTCACTAGAGGTGCAGTCTTGCCACAGGTTTACTTGTTAAGAATAGACGCTCAGGGGCTTGGGGTGTCCATTGAGGACACGCGTTTGCTTGTCTTAGAGGCTCCTAATCTCTACCGCAGCAAACATGTTTATATTCTTGATCGTGAGCTGGAATTGTGCAAGTGTGCGTCCAGTTGAAGATGAGGTGACCGGCGTGCACTGAGGCAGACATGAAGTCCCAAGCACACACTCATGACTCGGCCCTCTGCAAATGGTCAGTGTAATGTTGTGCATCGTTTTCATCTCAAACCCGATAGGTGCCAAAGCCGTGTCTGAATGGGGCATTTTTTTGCTTGCACTGTGACTGCCTTATATAGTATTAATGATCAAATAAGACACGCAGGGACATTTTTAATCAGGTAATGAGCATGTCAGAGTTTTAACTTCCCTGACCAGAAAAATTATGAGTGCATTTGATTCAAAATAGAGAACTGGAAGAGTACATCTTGGAAAATAGCATATTTTCCATCTCTTCATAGTCTGTTAGATCTTTGAAAACAGTGTTAAGGCCATTGTTTAAGCAACAAATCCTTAGGGATGCATCGCACAGGCCAAGGAAAGAAGCATTGGCACAGCTAATAAGTCTCCTCCCTCAAAGTTAACTTGTTGGCTTTTCCCAGCCTTGGTGCTCATGCGAAGTCACAATGCCCACCACAGTGTGATGTATTCACATGCATTATCAGACGTGTGTCATAAGACGTGATGCTTTGGTGGCCCTTTAAAAAAATAAATTAAAAAAAAAAAGTATTCAATGTGAAGGACACTTGTCTACGAGCTCTAATTAAAAAAATAAAAAAGAACAACAGAAGGCACACAAATGTGCATTATAAAGAAAGGAAGAACCCAGCAGCACCGTGCTACTGCAGAAACCCAAAGGCCCAAAAAAGAAACTTAAAATGTTTTGAAAATTAAACAGGGAGGGTTGGGGATTAGCTGAACGCAAAGCAACAAAGCCCAGGAAGGAGGGGGGGACGGTGGGGTGCGAGTGACGTGTGGGGAGGGGAGCGTGTAGGGCAGTGATACTCAAAGTACGGCCCGGGGGCCGCAGGCGGCCCCCAGGTCAACAGCAGCATTGTGCTGCTGTTTATTCGACTCGGCACTAGCACTAAAAAAATGTTATAGAAACAGGAAAGTATGTATTTGGAGGGTATTTGAAGTTCAAGAAAGAGAGTAAGGAGTGTGTCCAGGACCTCTTAACTTTAGAAACACCTTTTATTATTAAAGACATTTTGCAGCAAAAGTATAAATGTATGATCTGACTGACATTTAAAAAGTGGATTTCATTAACCTGCAGAACCGCTTCACCTTAGTACACAAGATGATATCACTGCATTGAGAAGTATTTTTTAAAAGTGAAAGTTTTCAAACAAGAATTTAGAAACTATCGTTCCCCCCTCCGCTCAAGACCCTGACAACAATGTGAATTGTGAACTAAGAGGCAAGTGAGTTGTTATGTGAATTCTTTGGGAGGCCTGGGTTTATATTATACATGAACAACATTATAGTTTCTTAAATCAGACACAAAGTTTTATACAGCATACATTCTAATGAGGTATTTCAAGGTCTTTATATGTGATGATGAAGAAAAAGGAATAAAGGCGGTAAAGTGAAATAAAACATTTGCCTAGAATCACACAGTTTGGTTAAGTGGAGAAGCCGGAATTTATACCTGTTTCTGGTTACACATTGTGCAATTCAGACACTAGATAAATACGCTTCTCTACAACCACTTTACCACTACCTCTCCCCCGCCTCCAGCCCGCCGGTCACATCACATACCAAACAGTGCGGCCCCTGAGAATGTTTGTGAGTACCCATGGTGTAGGGGGAACATTTGGAAGAGTTTAAGTTTGAAGAATAAACTATAAAAATACAAGTGGGAAGGGAAGCAATGCTCAAGTTAAGGTCGGGGCCAGCACGAGTGGATGTGAGGGGGAAAGGGGCACATAGAGGAGGGAGCAAAAAAAACAAAAAAAAACATGCTCTCCCTTGAAGTGATAAAAGAAAAAAGTGTCTCCCTGAAGTGTTGGCAGTGGAAGGACACAGGTCACGATAAGAGCATGGTAAAGGATCTGTGCTCCAGAGGACAAGCAAGAGGATGGAAAGCCCTTGAGGAAAGCAAATGAGATGTACACGTCAGCCAATCAATTGCTTCTGCACCTTACAATACTGAGAAACTCTCTCCAAATGCACGTTTCAAAGTATCCCCAATATTTCCTAACCCCTCTCTTGTTGGCTTCTTCTTGAATCTGTTTGAGCGGGTGCCCTGATGTTGTTGGTGAGACCTTGGAGGGAACGCCATGAAAAGCCAATGTGTGAGTCTGCCCAAGGACAGAACATTCACACAACAGCAAAAAGAATGGGCCCAGGTCACAAAGCTGCTGCTCTGACGTACCCTGGCAGTACTCCTGGCCTATACTTCAGGTGCTAGCAAGGAGTACTACAAGAGTAACTCGCATACTCCCAAGGTTTGGGAACTGAGCTGAAGGTATCTGAATTTCGAAAATGTGAGTGAGCGCCAGAATACATTGCGCCCCCTAACTGTTTTACCCATTAATGTGCATGTTGATGTTCAGCGGAAGCAGGGTCGTGGGTGGTGAAGGGGCACAATGAAAGGGGCACGGTACTCTAGTAGCAAAACTGCATTGCACGGCGCTGGTGGCACGGGCGAGCAGTGTCTGCTCCTGCCAGGGAAGGTGAAGTACCGCAGTGCCCCGTTAGCAAAGATGGAAGTGCAGGGTGGGTAAGGGGGCGCGGGCACAGGCCTGTCGAGGTAAAGGAGAGAGCGCCTAGTGCTTCGGTAGTAAAAGTTGGAGCTGCAAGGTGAAGCGGGCACAGAAAGGCGGTGTGACCACATGCATGGCTTTGGTAGCACAAATGAGGGGGCAGAGTAGCCTGGCACAGAAGGTGAAGCTACTGGAGCAAAAGTGATGAGGGCAAAGTAGCCTGGCACAGAAGGTGAAGCTACTGGAACAAAAGTGACGAGGGCAAGGCTCTTTGGTGGCAAAGATTTGCCAATCCTCGAGTATGCCCATCGCCCACCCGAGCGCAAGCGCGGCGGGGCACAGTACTGTGGGAGCCAGTACCAGGGGTGCAATGTTCAGTACTCCATAAGGAAAGGCAATGGCTGCCACTTCCGGCGGTGACGGACAGTGATTTGGCAGAGTTGAAGGGTCTCGGTGCTCTGGGAGGGAGTGAAACTGGGCACAGTACCGTAGTAAAGGGCGACGCGCAGTGCGTTTCGTTATTCAGAGCACACTACACCACAACTCTAGAACATGTAAAAGCAATCCAGCATCGCCGAGGTGTAACAGCGCCTTTCTTCAAGTGCGTCAAAGTTGTAAATCTTTGCCACTGGCTCTATGTGCTGCATTAATGTTATTTTCATTGGTGCTCGTTTTCGTGAACGGTGTAGAAACCTGTTACTATAGTACACAATGTTGCCCTTCATTCACCCCAGGCCCTGGGCTGCGGGGACTCTGGTCCGGACACGGGATGGTAAATATTCTGTAACTCGCCCGCATCTGTAGCGCTCCGACGAGCTGAGCGCTCCGGACTCTAACTGCACACATCGCAGTGTGTGCTTCTAAGCACGGCAGTGACTCCGTGCGCTGTGTAAAGGAGGGAGGGGCTGATAGCGCCTGCTGCCCCTTCAGTCTGTGGAAGTTTCTTGGGTCCTGTTTTCAGCCCCCACAACTGTCTAATTTGGGGTCCCTCGCTGTGTCTTCTTGTGATGAGTCTGCCTTTAATTTCTCATCTGCCGACTTCGACAAGTTTGTTTACACGTCAGTTGCATTTTCTGCATGTACACACCGAGAGGGACGCCAGCTGCGATGACCGTGGAAACAAAATTATATTTACATCCCCTTTGTCTGTTCGTTGCGTTGCATGGTGACAGGAACCCCCCCGCCTCCCTGTCCAAAAGGAAGGAACTGTATCTGCTTGTCTGCGATACTGCAGCAAGTGTGTAAAACCGCTACACGACACAGTGACGCTGCTGTTTAACAAAATGTAAAATGCCTTTCCACACAGCTTAAAAAAAAATGAGCATGTTCAATAAAGGCTTTGGTAGCTTGTTGACAGATAAGAGGCTGGGAAAAGCAGATGTGCAGCAGAGCAACACGGAGCACAGAGGGACAGAAGTATTTAAAGTAGACAGCTGGAAAACACATGCACTTTTGTGGAGTGCTTAATGCAAAAGAAAAAACGTTCTAGTAAAGCCAAAAGTGGGAGCCGCCACAGAAACCTAGCAACCGATGTAAAGAGGTAATTCTCCATTGCAGGGAGAAATTCATGAATAAGAAGCAGGCAAAAGAGTAAATATGAGAACCAATCAGTGGTAAGCAATGGGCGGGCACTACCTAGTAGCCTTCGACCTAAAACCAAAGTTCCCTTAATGTGACCACCAAATGCTGCCTGATCAGACGGGCCTCTTAAATTGTGGGAATTGTTGACACTTTTAGAGATCCATTTGATAAGGAATGTCTTTTAAATTGAAGCAGTTCGATTGGAAGTACTGTTATCTGAAGTGATTCCTGTTTTGATGCCTTTGGGTGGATTTTGTCAAAGTAACAAGCGTCTGAAACGGAGATTGTTCTTAAACATAACGTACCTAATATTATAGGAGGTTGAGCCAACAAATGAACAGGGAGATGAGCCAAGGGTCTGGCTCAGGCCTTAGATCCCATGCACGAGCCGAGCCCTGAAAATGTTTACTATACAAGTCATACAACCAGCATCACGTAAACTATGATAAAGGCACTTCAAAATGTAGAAGCTTTGACAATATACAGTACATTGCAGCACAGTACTGAGAAGTGCTTATTGAAAGTGATCATTTTAAAACTTGAACTGTCAGTAAACTAAAGGTAAGGCAGTTGTCATGTAAACCCTGTTCGTGGCCCAGGATAATATAGAGCAACATTATAGTCCAACAAACTCAATAGGTTTTGTACAACTGGTATTCTGAACTCACATATTTGAAAGTACTTTCATATGCATTCATGAAGAAAAAGGAGTTCTGGTAAAATAAAATATATGCCTAAGATCACACAATTTAAGCAGGGAAACATCAATTTATGCATGTTTTCTGGTTTCACTTAAAAAAAATAAAATAAAAAGCCAGTAATGAAGTAGCTATTTCTTTATGTTCTTTGTCTTTCATTATGTTAAGGCTTTGTTCTTGTCTCATGTTTTTCTCTCTTTTAAGCGCTTGGCATGAACAGCAATTACATTAGCAGGATCACATTCATGTTTTTTTCATAAGCACATTTAGAAACCCACTTAGGATCCTTAGATCAGTGGTTCGCAACCTTTTGACTCCTGAGGACCCCTACTGAATCATTACTGAAAGCTGGGGACCCCAAAGCAATTTTTACGATTTAAATTTCAAACATTAAAACAGTAAGGAGCAAAAAAATACACAAACAAGTACAACCAAACAAATACTTGACTTACTAAAGATATAATTATTTTATATTGAAAATAATATGCAAAAAAAAAATTAATGGGAAGGTTGACTAACTTTTCAATGTTTTTGGTTTTATTTAGTAAAGCAGAATCCTCTGGTAAGATTCTACATTTCCCAAGCAATTTCTGTTTTTATTTTTTAGTTACATAAGATCTGAGAAAGCTTTTCCACATACATATGTGGTGGGGAAAGGAATAAACCATAAGGGCCTCTCATCTCTCCATAGCCTCCCTGTCACATGTAATTCATTTGTTTTATAGCATCTCTCATACCAGTGTAGGATGTCTGAGCACTTCGCAGAGGACTACAATGTGTAGGACTCACATGTCATCCACACTGGTATTTTCTAAGTGCTTGGTCTGGAGAAGCACAAACTCCAGATTCAGAACATAACACAGTGGTTAACGGTGACTTTAATAATAATAATGTATTTCTAAGCAAACCCTTTTTTTTTTAAGCAGCATTAGGAAAATGAAAGACTGGGAGGGGAGACATAACTTTCTATTTTGTGCTATGTAGTTTGTATGCAGGTCTTTGGCATTTCATAGCGCACTGTGCTAGATTACAATTGTAATTTATTAACTGGACACTAACAAAAGAATCTCTGTGACAAAAGCGGTAACCCACTGTGCTATGCACATAAAATACTGTCTTTGCATGGTAATTGTTCTTTGCAGCAGGCATATTTACCCTCTGCAGTACCTTAGATGGGTCAAAACTGCCACTAGACAAAACACCCAACTCTTTCCTGCAGGTACATTAATCACCAGAGTTATCTTGATGCTTTTATTTTTGTCTGAAAGATGTTGGATGTACAAGGAATTATGCAGTGCTTTCAAAACTGCTCCACAAAGGAAGTAATAAATATAAAAAACATGCACTGGTTTCTGTCAGAGGCCCCAGCTGGAGAAGTGCCTTCCTGCTGGCCCAGGACTGCGGACCTCCTGGGAATGTGTCACAAACCCCTGTGGGCCACAGTCAGGTTGGGATCCGCTGCCCTACATTGTCTATGACTGAAAATAATTATTTTTTTGCTGGATATTAGACCCTGCCAGAGTTTGACACTTTAAGGATTTACTTTTGGTGTTATGATCTGATGTTGGTTGTGAGTGACTTGAATTACCAGGTTCGAGGACTTTGATTACCTTACACACCGTGTATTCCCTCTATAGTGGTTGTGCATGCCCAATCAGGGGACCACATCTTGGATTGATTTTTCTTTTCTTGTACATTTTCTGACTCAATAAAAAGGGAACTGACCACTATACAATGCCACTTCCAGCCTGGGTATCAACACATTAGCAAGGATAGAAGCTAAAGCACATGCACTGTGACAAACTGGAACTCGTGGTTCCAGAAGCCCTGGAGAATTCACTACCTCGAGGCCTTATGGTTGTGATGTGGACACGCGCTGAAAGTTCTTAATACATTGGGCCACATCCAAAGCCTGCCTACCTTTTCAAAAAGTCCGAAAAGCAAAGGGCAGTCACAGAATTAGTTCTCTAAAGATATTAAACATAACGTCAGACAGTTTGGATGGCAGTGACTGCGTACATTCAGGACGCACGTGTCAAACTTTAAGAAACTACAAAATAAAGATTTGGACCAAAAAAAGTATTGTGCTAATCTTATTTTCCAGTGCTTTCTAGATGGTAGCATGTTTTCTCAGTAAGGGTGGACCTTTGATACTCTAGAAGCTTGGCCACGACCTTTCCTGCTATTTTCCCCATCAGGGAAGTTATCAGGGCTAACTTTTTTGAGAGCTGTTTTCCCCATCAGGGATAGCTTTAGCATATTCCAGAAGTCTATGAAGGTTGAAGGTTGCGGATCACCCGACCCCGGTTCAGGTTATACATTCATTTAATGTTGTGTGCCATCTGTATCCCCAGATATTTGACATTATCCACTCTCCAGGGTAGACCGGGCTCAAGCATGTGCTCCTCAGGAAGCCCACGCAGTTTGCCCAGTGGGAAGAGGGTTGACTTAGAGCGATTAACGCAGAAACCCCAAATGTTCTCCAAATTCTTGCATAACGTTAAGCAGGAATGGGACTGAGAGGTCTGATTGATACAAATAGAGCATGGGTTTTTCTGCATATAGAGAGACGACATGCATTGTTGTGGCTCACCCATATGCCCTATCCCTACAGCACCTGATTGAACCGGCACTCCAGAGGTTCCATTGCAGGGCAAAAATCAGGGGAGAGAGCAGGCAGGCCTGACGGATGCCTCTCTGTAGCAGTATATCGTCCGAGACACCTCCCTGTGCGAACCCTTGCTATCAGGCGTTAATAGAGTAGCTGAATCGATTTAATGTAATTATGGCCTAGGCCTGCCCTGGTCAATATTTGTCAGATATAATCCCAGCAGGCTGAGTCAAATGCCTGTTCTATATCTAAAAAGGTTAATGCATATGGGTCGCTATCCAGGCTGGGATCATGTAAAACGTGACAGGAACGGGGGGGGTGGATTGGGAGCACACTGCCTCACATCCCAGCACAGTTCGCCCCTTTGCATCCTGGTGAATGCAGTTCACAGTTAGCGCTTACTTGAAAATTATCTGTACTTTTTCACCAAAGATGGTGCAGACATTGCTTTATATCTCTAGACACGTGTTTCTGGGTTCAGCCCTTCATCAGTAGAGAACAAAGAAAATTAATCCGGGGTTGCTGGAAATGCTGCCAAAATCCTCTCCGGTCAAGTACCACTCACAGGTGCATCTCGAAAGCTCGTCAGTTCACTGGCTCAAGGGAGCCTTTTAAACAGGAAGGGGGGTTTGGAGCCCACGGTCTCACATCCCAGCGCAGTTCGCCCATTTGCTTCCTGGTAAATGCAGTTCACAGTTAGCGCTTACTTGAAAATTATCTGTAGTTTTTCACCATAGGGAAACAATTAAGTGTGTTAAAAATATAGTCTACTTTTACAAATTGAAATTAAAAATGTAACATACTTTAAAAATTACATATTAAAATGAAGTTAATTAGTCTGGGGTAAAATGAAAATTAATGAAAAACTTAAATGCAATGTAGTAAAGGAAATAAATGCTGTAAACAAAAAAAAAAAATGGGTTATTAGTTGAGTTATGTACCCACCTCCCTCAATCACAATCCTTGTCGAGGCGAACCACTAAGGTCACTAAATAAACTTGCTTCTGCTTCCCAATAACTATATCACAGAGCAGACAATGTTAACTTGGAGGCAATGTGTAAAGTTCTTATCCGGCAATAAAACAGTAAATATGTCAAAATGCACAAGAGTAAAAGCCCCCAAATAAGTTAGAAAAATAGATAACATTTTATAAACAAAATGACAAAACAAAGGGAAACTAGAGATATGATTTTTAAAGTTTGAAGTAGTAATAGTGCAGAAACCACAAAGTTCCAATGATAGTGGTAGAACAGAACCTACATGCAATTTGATGCTGACCGTGAGGGAGTGTTCTGGATGCACTAACCAGGTTTGTCCAGCTCAAAGATTTTACCTTCTGACTTTAGTCTTTTAAGACTCAATTCTCTACAGGAGTACACTTCTAAAGCCAACCAGTACCTCAGGTTAGGCACTTAGAGACTCACAGGTGGTAGGCAGAGACCAAGAGAAGGTCCAGGTCAGGTTGCCACTGATTAGTGGGAAGGTGCAGCAAAAGGCCTCTCATAGTTTGCCTCTCTAGCTTTACTAGGAGGCCAGCCTTATGACCCTTAGACTCTCCTTCTTTGTCCAGAGAATAAAAGGGACAGCAGGTCCTTTCTTCCAGGCTCTTTCCTGGTCTCAGACAGCAGGTTCAGTCCTCTTCTGACCTTCCACTGGTCGAGGAGTATTCTGAAGTGGAAGGGTGTAGATTTGGGGGAAGTGGGGTAGAGTCTTACACCACCCCCTAATAAATGTATTTTGTGATAATTAGTTGGGTACAGGTGCGTTCAGTCTGGTATGGTGAGGTGTCTGTCGGATTTCACCAGGATTTTTTACACACACAGACACACAAAAACGTGCACACACACTCCCTGTTTGAAAAGACTTAAAAAATGTTGGTTATTTCACTAAATAATGCGCTTTCTCTCACTTAGTATGCCTACCAATACACATTCCTCTCCCTTTCCACTGCCGCCTAAGCACCTCTTGTGTGCCCTGCTTATTGTATAATGTATTTTAACATCATGTGCCAGTATTATTGTCAGGAATTCTGAAGCTAACTCCCCCCCCCCCCCCCCTCACTCCCTCCCCCCAAACAATCATACTGAACAAGCTACGCCGCTACTGAAGTGGCTACCTGGATGTACCATATTATGCCTAGCATGGGTGGTAATGTCCCTGGGGACATCCTAACCAATGAGGTAAAGGTTCCCGGGGTTATCCCTACACACTCTGGGTGGGCATTTTCAAGAAGGCTATCCTAAACTTGGACTCTCAGGGCTGGGAGTGTGTAGGGGGAGTATATTATGGTAATCCTAGTGTCGCCCCACATCCGATGCTAAAATCCAGTTATCGGCAATAAATCAATCAAAAAATATTTATAAAGCGCGCTACTCACCCGTGAGGGTCTCAAGGCGCTAGTGGGAGGGGGTTACTGCTGCTCGAAGAGCCTGGTCTTGACCTGCCTCCGGAATGCGAGGTGGTCCTGAGGTTGGTGGGGAGGGAGTTCCATGTCTTGGCCGCCAGGTAGGAGAAGGATTTCCCACCTGCCGTGGTGCGGCGGATGCGAGGGACGGCGGCGAGTGTGAGGTTGGCGGAGCGAAGTTGACGGGTGGGCGTGTAGAAGCTGAGGCGACGGTTGAGGTATTCGGGTCCCTTGTTGTGGAGGGCTTTGTGTGCGTGGGTGAGGAGCCGGAAGGTGATCCTTTTGTTGACGGGAAGCCAGTGCAGGTGGGCGGAGATGTGGCTGTTGCGGGGTATGTCGAGGACGAGGCGGGCGGAGGTGTTTTGTATTTGCTGCAGACGTTTCTGGAGTTTAGCGGTGGTTCCTGCATATAGGGTGTTTCCGTAGTCCAGGCGGCTCGTGACGAGGGTGTGGGTCACAGTCTTTCTGGTGTCGGCGGGGATCCAGTGGAAGATCTTTCGGAGCATGCGGAGGGTGAGGAAGCAGGAAGATGATACGGCGTTGACTTGTTTGGTCATGGTGAGAAGCGGGTCCAGGATGAATCCGAGATTGCGTGCGTGGTCTGAGGGGGTTGGTGCGGTGCCTAGGGCCGTGGGCCACCAAGAGTCGTCCCAGGCGGACGGGGTGTTTCCGAGGATGAGGACTTCCGTTTTTTCTGAGTTCAGTTTCAGACGGCTGAGTTTCATCTATTCTGCGACGTCTTTCATTCCATCTTGTAGGTTGGTCTTGGCGCCAGTGGGGTCCTTGGTGAGGGAAAGTATCAGCTGAGTGTCGTCGGCGTAGGAGGTGATGTTGATGTTGTGTTTGCGTACGATGTCGGCGAGGGGGCTCATGTAGACATTGAAGAGAGTCGGGCTGAGCGAGGAGCCTTGTGGGATGCTGCAGATGATCTCGGTGGGGTCTGAGCGGAACGGAGGGAGGTAGACTCTTTGTGAGCGGTTAGAGCGGTAAGAGGAGATCCAGTCCAGGGCCAGTCCTTGGATACCGGTGGAGCGCAGGCGGGATGTTAGGGTTCAGTGGCAGACTGTGTCGAAGGCAGCTGATAGGTCGAGGAGGATGAGGGCGACTGTTTCTCCGTTGTCCATCAGAGTTCTGATGTCGTCTGTGATTGAGATGAGGGCGGTTTCTGTGCTGTGATTGGCTCGGAATCCGGACTGAGAGGGGTCGAGTAGGTTGTTGTCTTCAAGGAAGTTGGTAAGTTGCTTGTTGACGGTCTTCTCTATGACTTTGGCAGGGAAGGGGAGGAGCGAGATGGGGCGGAAGTTCTTCATGTCGCTGGCAATCAACAAACTTAAACAGAAGTATGGTAAGACTAAGATGAGCTTTCAGAAACCAGACAGTGGATACACACAAATTGTTTTGGTGTTCTGTTTCTCTCCTTTGAAGAGTGCCCCAATGACTTGGGGAGGAAGGACTCCTCTTTGAAAAGCAATGCAAGTGTTCTATGAAAAGCCCCAGTAGGCCTGTCAAGCAGGATGTGACATTGAAGCGGGGATTGAACTTTGATGTCAGTTGATCCTTCGAGCCCCCTTGCATATTCTGTCAGGTTCTGAGGGGTCATCTCTGCCCATTCAAGTCATCGTATTGTTTTGCCCCGGGAGCAATTCACACTTCATTCATGCCTATTTAAATGCTAATTGCTGGCTGGCCAATGTGGCAGAACAAAATGCAGATTTAGTTACAGGGGGCTTCAGGCAGAGCACAAGTGACGCTTTTAAAAGTCATCTTTCAAAAATATTTACTACAAATCCACCTGACCAGTGAATTGGGCTTGCAATAAATATTTGTCAGTCCAAACAGTTGTAGCTGTTTCCTATGCTGAGATAACATTTATTAAACGTAATACTGTATCTTCTTGCTTTACTGCAGAACAGCCAACCCTACTACAGAGAAAATAGCTTTGAGGGCATTTTCACTGTCCGGACATGTTTACTTATGGATGAGTTATAAATATGTAAAAGAGAGGTTTAGGCCTGTCAAAATGGGTGATTTTGACAGATTGAATTTGCAGTTACAACCTGTACAGTAGGGATGTCCTTGTGAAATTCCTTTATGATTTAGAAAATAAGTTTTACTGAAATGAGGGACATAACTTCCAGAATGACTCCTGTACAGTCTTGCTGGATGACCCACAAGCAACCCTCCAAGACTGGACCAAATTTAAAGCCATCACCAAAAAGCTCCATGACAATGGTGTTAGATACAGATGGACTTACCCCTTTGGGCCATTCCTTTGAGTTGGGGGCCAAATGGCACATGGTCACTGAAGTTGCATGCCTGCTAGCTGGACGTGCCCCTCCCAGACTCTGCTACAGAATCGCCACAACTTGTGCAGGACCTGGTTGATTGACTGTGGGGGGAGGGGTTGACTCGGTAGGTTGGAGCCAGCCAAGCCATTAGTGTTCTGCTGCCGGGCCTAGGGGATAGAAAACTGCTCCTGCCATAATATGACACCTTTATTAAATTTGCAATTGGATGACCTATATAGGCACAACTCATGCCTGCCCAATTAATCCTTCCTGACTGCACTGACGTGGGGCTTCTTATGGCATGGGGGTATGGCCTCCAGAGACAAAATGGGACACTCTCTATAACTACATCATGTCCCTGATGGCCAGGCGCGGGCAGAGGACCACTCTTGCTGCAACAGTGACTGCCACAGTGAAGGGTCTTCTACCTCCGTGCCGCCTCCCACCCCGTGCCGAAGATGTTTTGAACTCTTCTTGGTCTCCAGGTATTGTTATCAGGGGCGGGGTGGAGAACCTGTAACCCCCATGTTTGCCATTATTGCTTTGCTGTTGATTTTCTCTGTTTACATTTATGGTTGTGTTTTTTTTGTGTGTTTTTTTAGGGGGGAGATGTGGGACCTGCCGAATCCAACAACTTCTAATTCCATCGCTCTGCACTCACGTCATTGACCTTTATTGCCTACGAGCTAGATGGTTAATATATTTGCCCCCAATACAAAAGGCTTTAACACACCTACTAAACAAGGGGCTATTTGGAAGTGCTTATGGATTTAGGTCTGGATATAATATGTTTCCAAGAAACACATCTTCTATGGAAGGACCATGCATATTCTACTGCATACCGCTCCTCAGCACTTACTAAACAGCGGTGGGGGGTGGGCATCCAAAACAGAGGGTCTTTCTCTAAGCAATTGAAGACCTCCCAACTGTACCTCTGCCTCAGAGATGCTTGGAACGAATTGCAACCCTCTGATCTGTGCTGCACTTTTTATTCCCTCTTTCAGCACCCACACTCCCGTATCGATTATGTCTCACTGAGCAACGCAATCATGGTCAAGGCCAATGTGGTAGATGCTAGAGCGATCGCAATGCACCGGTTATGGTTCAAGTAGACCTGGGATCTGTGCGGCGGCTAGGGAGCTGGGTTCTCCATCCTTCCTTGCTGTGCGATCCTCTCTGGGAAGAAAATGGTCACCAAATTGACGAATACTTCGAAATTAATGAGAGCTGGGAAGGTCAGTTTGGTGGAGCTTAGGATCCATATGAGGCTCTTACATGGAGACATTTTATAGCAGCTGATGTGGAAAAGCAATGTCTCTATAAGCAACAAATTAGAACAAGAAATGAAGGATCTGGAGTGCAATAGAATCCCTTCTGCCAAACTCGTCACTTATCACTTCCAAAGGAAACTCCATATACGTTATACTAAGAAGGTGAAGCTTGCATTTCTTTCTCCAACACTTGAATATCACTGTGGATCAAGTAGGGACTCAATTACCAAAAATACTGAGATGGAGAAAGAATATGTAAAATAATTTTTTAATAGCAGTGGTGTTACACTTACTGATGATTTGGATAAATCTGATGAATGTTGCCACTTCTATTCTGCCCTTTGCACTGGAGGAGCGACGCCCAAAGTGGGACAGGGGAGCTTCTTGGAAAAGATCAGGCTTCCAGGGTTAGCATAGGAGTCCCTGAAACCGCTGATCCAACTGGAAGAAGTAAAACAAGCTATCAAATCCTTAAAACGTGGTAAGGCCCCAGGACCAGAAGGGCTCATGTCTCAGTTCTGTAAGACATTTGCACCTCGGCTGTTACCTAAATGGTATCTCTCTCTAGCCACTGGGCTGGAGCAGGCTCAATCATGCCTACAATGGTTGAACCCATTACTGCACTCCTCCCAAAGACGGCTTTGAGCATCCCACCGCCTAATCACACTGATTCACATAGATAGGACATCGTATAACATAATTCTAGCTACCCGCATGACTGGCCTACTCCAGGCCCTGGTGCACCAGGACCAAAGTGTATTTTTGAAGGGCCGTCGGGCTCATGATGAAGTTTGCGTTACAGTCCGCCTGGTTGAAAAGGCTTTGCTTAAAGAAATTCCTGACAATTATTTTGTCCAGGGACGCTGAGGAGGTGTCTCAGGTGGAGATGTCCTTCCTGCGCCTCACCGTATTGAAGCTGGGTGTTGGCCCCTGCTTCTATGAGAATTATTTTTTCCAATTATGCAAGGCTGACAGTGAGAGTGACCCTGAATGGCCAAACGTCGGTGTCCTTTACGCTCTGATGGGGCATCAGACTGAGGTGCCCAATGTCCCGACTCCTAGTCACCTTTTTTTCTTTAATCAAAACCCTTGGCCTGTCTTCTGCGACAGTCTGACTCCAGTGGCTGGAATCCTGTTTGGGGCACAGCAATATCAACATTTTCTCTATGCATATGATGTGCTTTTGGGTTTGTGATACCCCTGCACAGCCCTCCCTGGTGACTTTGGATCTCTTACAGTCTATTACAGTCCTTTGAAATGTTCTTTGGGTATAAAATATACTATGAGAAAACAAAGGGGCTGACCCTCACTTTACCTAATGCTGAAGCTGAAAACCTAGTTTCCCTTTAAGTGGGCCAAAAGGTCCCTTAAATAACTTGGAATTAGAATTGGTTTTCATTAACTAACCTCTACTGATGGCAAGTAGACAAAAGGACTTCAACTCTAGTGGGGAACCTCATTCTTTCCTGAACTGGCAGGATTAATAGGATAAAAATGTTCATTTTGATGCACTTACTATGTATGTTCCAAGCATGCCGAATCTGGCTTGACACATCAAATCTAAAAACAAATTCAACAACAAATGTTAAAATATATATTGAGGGGGGGGAGCATCCAGGATCCCTCAAAGGCTACTGATCCAGCCCGGAGAGGTGAGGGGGAATGGCGGTACCTAGTGTCCACCACTATTACGTTGATGCCCAACTGTGAATTGTGACACAATACCTCAGCACCCCAGTGAGTACCACCTTAAAAGCATGGGGAAACTGTCAGGCTGAGAACGATAACTCACCCATCCCCGTACTCGCCCATCTATTAATATCCTGCCTTCACCCCTGCTCTGGAGGGCACAGCGTTTGGGCATTGAAGGGATGGTGGTGCCGCAGGATTTTGGATATGTTTGATCAGACAACCCCAAAGTCCTTCTTGCAGGGTAAGGTATACTGTGACATTTCAAAGACTGAAAGCCTCCACTACACTCAGAGCTTGCATTGGATTACTAACCACATCATTCGCTCTGCAGTTACTAGAGAGACAACCTTCCCCAAATGTGTGGGCACCAGAGGTAAAATTTCCAGCCTTTACAAGTCAGCATTAGTGCAGAATCTGCCTACTGGATGGGAACACAATAAGGAATATGAACGTGTCCTGGGGAAACAAATCACTCTTAAGCTATGGGAATGAATGAGAAGAAGCATTCACTCATCTTCAGGTCCAGCCTTGGGAAGAGAAATCCACTACAAATTCTGGTTCGGGTGGCGCTATACAACATCCCATCTTAATCGCACGTAGCGCACCGCGTCCACTAGGTACAGCAGAGGGTGTGGAGGGCAGGGAGGAGCCCTGCACATTTGGTAGGCCTGTCCTAAGGTTCGGCTGTTCTAGGAGCATGTGGCACAAATGCTTACAGGCATATTAAGATTTCCTACACCTTTTACATCAGAAGTGATATTGCTGAGCTTAAAGCTGTTCGACGTGCGGGCACTTTGGAAACTGGAGTGGCACATGGTACTGCCGTGCTCAGGAGCCCCTGAACTCATTATCGCTTTTAACTGTAAAAGTACAGCCTGACCTCAGCTGAATTAGTGGCATATCCTCTGGTCTGTTTCAGTGATGGAAGGCTTGATTAGTACCATTCATGGTACTCCCCTTACTAATGACGCAAAATGGAAGCCGGTATATAGTGTGCTGTGCGGTGGGGTTTCCCTGTCTGCAATTCATCCCGGTTGGAGGGGCTTGGGTATTTTTGATTGAGTGAAGATGTAGGGGTCTTCCTCTGCACTTCTTTCCGTAGCTTTGCATGGTGGTGGCTGTTGAGATCTGCCTCTGAGGGCTTCAAATTACTATTTCGTATGTTGGCCAAAGGGTTCCACCTTCTAAAGTGGGTGATCAGGCAGGTTTTTTTTGAGGGTGGGACATGGGTTTTCCAATTTATGCTGTGTTAGACTTGTCAAGGCCTACTGTTAAGCTAATTGGTGGGTTAAAACTGTGTATTTACAATTGTCTTAGCGATTGTATACCCTTTCACTGGCCAATAACCCATGGTCTGCATTTAAAAACTGAGTAAAAAGATTTACACAAAAACATGCACAGCCAGAGAACTGTTGACAGGCCTGCAGTCATGTTTACATTGTCACTTAGTGGATGACATAATGGGTGCTGCAATCCACTTGTGACATTTAACTTACAGGCCCTGGGTACACCTTGGCAGTGCTTAATTTGTGCTTGTTGTTTCCGGTGCGGAGCACCAGCACTTATTTCTGAGGGCTGGCGATTAGTTTTCTGTCTCAAGCATTTACTGTGAGCAAAAGACACGTGCAAGAGGTGGAGGAAGAGAAAAACAAAAAAGCGTCAGAAAGGAGAAAAGCAGGAAGCTGACAGAGTGAGCTTAAGGGGCAGGGAGTGGCTGTAAATGGACTGAAGAGACGCGAGTTGGCTTCAGGATTACGCTGCCTCAGTATTATGTGCTCGCACTTTTAATTGCAGCAGCCGTGTGTTTAAGAGGAGAGCTTTGAGCCCCAGCACCTTTTTATTTACATTTTAAGCACTGCACCGTGGTAACATATACCAGAGACTTATAGGTAAATTAAATATGCCAATCTGGTGTAAACCAATTTACCAAGTTGAAAGAAGGTGCACAAGCACTTACAAGTGGTAAAGTGCATAGAGTTCTACAGCCAGTGTGTTGGACCTGGCACTTGTGGCAGGTTCATCCCCTGACTTTTTGCCTAATTCCTCCTATTTTTTCTAACCCCTCGCTGTTGGCTCTAGGACTCTGAGCCCTTTATCACTGCTGATCAGTGCTAAAGTGCAGGTGCTCTCCCTCCTAAAGTTGGTCTGATTGGCTTATACCTAATTGCCATATTTAATTTATCTGTAAGTCCCTTGTACAGTGGTATCTCTACACCCAGGTCCTGTAAATTAAATGCCACTAGTGGGCTGCAGCGCTGCTTGCGCCACCCACTGAAGTAGCCTTTCAAACCTGTCTCAGGCCTGCTAGCGCAGAGCCTGTGTGCGCAGTTTCCTGCCACAGGGACCTGGCATCTAAATTTACTTGCCAGGCCCAGAACTCCCTTTTTGCTACATGAAAGTCACCCCTAAGGTACGCCCTTGCTAGCCCTATGGGCAGGGTGCCATGTATGTAGAAGGCAGGACATGTGCCAGGCTGCGTGGCCTGTCCTGGTAGTGGCAAACAGCCTAACTTAGTGTCTCACTGCTGTGAGTGCTGCCTTCTCATAGGATTGCATTAGAAATGCCCTGCCTTATGTGTAAGGGGTATAGTCTGATTTATGAGGGGTAGCGTAGGCATGTTTGGTATGGTTGTAATGGTGATAATAAATGCTGCTAATAAATGGTGTAGGTGTATTTTTTATTACTATTACAGAAATGCCACTTCTAGAAAGTGTGCATTTATCCGTGCTTATGACTGGTGTTTTGCAGCTTGACTCCAATCCACGTCTGGGCAGAGTGACAGATGGGGCTTTGTGCATACTTTCCAGACAGCCTGAACACAGGGAGGGTGGAGGTGTCACAGAGGTGCTTCTGCATACTGAATAGTCTTCCTGGGCTGAGAGAAGGGAGAGGCGGGGCACACTTACATTTGTAAAGGCTGTGCCCTGGCCTCGCACAATAGGGTCGTTAACCCCCCACTGATGTTTGGAGCCTGTGCTGAAAGGAGAGAGGGGGCACTCCCAGAACCAGTTGTAACTGGTTGGAACCTCCTCTCCCCCACCATTGTTAAACACTGTAAGGACTGAGTGTAAGTACAGGGGAGTTTTCTCCACAATTTGGAGACTCTTGGAATCATTTTGGAACTGGACACAAAAGGCTGGAAGGACTCACCAGGAACCGCCATGGACTGCTGCTGTGCTGATCTGTGACCTGCTTGGTCACTATAAGGACTTGCCACCTGCTTGCATCCTCTGTGTGCTGGCCTGTTGCTGCACCCCCCCTCACCTGTGGGCCTGCTCCTTAATTTCTGCTCCCCAGGGGTGGGGTGCTGTGGCCCCTGACCCCTGCAACATCGTGAAGCACGAGTAGTGCTTCAATACCTTGCCAGACTAAGTGCTTTGGAAAGCGCTTTATCTTTTAGAGGCTTAAGCGCTTGATGAGGAAAAGAGCTGTCTCTGTTGTTGTTCTAGCACTTGAAAAGCGCTTTTATTGCTGTGGGAAAGATCACTGCCGTGACCCGGGCCATCTTGAATGCAGCGCCGGAGTCGCGCTGTTTTCTGTGCCCCCGGGGCACAAAGGAAACTGAAAAATTGGTTTTGGAGCAAGCGTGCTCCTAGCGGTGCCCCCGGGGCAAGGATGGCTCCGAGGAGCGCCTCGGGGGCACCAGAAGGCCCTTGTTTGGGCCCGGATGAAGCGCGAGACGGGCAGGAGAGGAGGAAGCCTCTCCCTGCCCTGCCGAGCCCAGAAAGACTCTGTCGGACCGCGGGCGGGGTGGAAACCTCCCTTACCAAAAGTATATGCCGACCTTGGCCCCCCTCGTGAGGGCCGGTGAAAGCCCGGGGTGGGGGGGTGGGGGAGGGCAGTGATCGCAGAACCCCAGAGGGGCCCATCAGGAGTACAGAGGGGGTGTGTGCCACCCTCCTCTATCCCAGAGCTCACAAAAGGCCCCTGTTTTGCACAGAGGAGCACAGGGGGGTCCCATTTTTCGTTCTTCAGGCACTAGAGGTGCATATATCAAACCAGGTACTCCCAAATGACAATATATATACAACATAAGTTCTTTCTAAATACTTTATTGACTTATATGTTGCCTACCTGTTTTTAGGATGTTTCATATGTGTATGCAAATGTTCCTTTTATGGGCATAACATGCTAATATGTTTTTCTGACTTGCCATATGTTTTATAATGTTCCTAATATGGGAGTTTATGATATTCTTATGACAAGTGCTTTAGTGTAATAACGTGTTTCCTGACTACTGCTTATGTTGCAGAATACTGAGTAACCTGTGTGTTATATGTGACTACTGCTAGTGCTGCGGTCCTGGCTGATGGAGAGGAGACTTCATGATGTCTGGAGGAGCTTACACCCCACAGACAGGGAATACTCCTTCTTCTCCCCGGTGCATCAACTTCACACTCGGATAGACTTGGTACTATGCTCAAGCGAGCGCACTCACCTCCTGGACAGGGCATCATATCTGGCTAAGACATTATCGGATCATTGCCCGCTGGTTGCCGCGGTACGTTGGGGTAGGCTGATCACATGTATTCCCACCTGGCGCTTGCAGCCTTCCCTACTACAGGATCCCACCTTCCGTGCTGAGTTGGCGGACGGAATAGACTCATACTTTAAAATAAACACAAAGTTGGCATCACTGCGGGCGGTTGAGTGGGACGGACATCAGGTGGTGGTACGGGGCTTGTGTATGTCAGCGGCCGGCGGAGTCCGATGCACATTAACCGCAGAGCTACACAGCATTGAGGAGAGGTTGCGAGGGCCGGAGAGGAGGGTGGCGACTGGCGAGGGAGACATGGGCGATATGACTGGACTAAAAAAAAAACAATGGACCGAGGCTGATGCGTGCTTAAGGAAATTTGATTATCGACATTACGCGGCTTGAGTGCACGCTGAGGGGGACCGTTCCAGCAGACTATTGTCCTGGCTGGTGAAAGGCGAACAACAACACACCACCATAAACGCCATCTGCCTAGACACGGGGGACATAGTCAATACACAGCTAGAGATAAAAGAGGCTTTTAGACAATACTGTGCCACTCTGTACAAAGCTGCCCCCCCCGCCCTCGGAACAGAGGAGGGACTTTTTCCAGGCATCTCAATTAACTCGCCTGACGGAATCACAGTTATTCAATTTGGAGAAACCCATAGAACTGGACGAGATCCAGCAAGCTTTGGGGCAATTGGCCCATAATAAAGCCCCTGGGAGGGGATGGACTCCCAGCTGAGTACTATCAAATCTTCTCAGCGCAGACGTTGGCACCTTACCTGGAAATGCTAAAGAAGGCGTATGAACGGGGTCGCCTCCCAGAGTCACAAAGAGAAGCAATAATAGTGGTCCTCCACAAAAAAGGTCGCGACCCCCTAGACGTTCGGTCATACCGGCCCCTGTCTCTGTTAAATTCAGACTGCAAATTGTTGGGGAAGGTGCTAGCAAATCGCCTCCTCCCACTGATGCCAACCCTGGTTCACCCAGAACAGTCCGGTTTTATACCCGGCCACAGCACCTTTATCAATATCAGATGCCTCTTAAGGCTCATAGCTGAGACCCCAGAATCAGACCAAGCACGAGCAGCGGTTTCTTTAGATGTAGAAAAAGCATTTGACACGCTGGACTGGCCATTCCTGATGGAGGCGCTGAGACACATGGGATTTGGCACTACATTTATGCGCTGGGTAGCAACTTTATATGCAGACCCGAAAGCAAGAGTTAAGACAGGCGGGATTATATCCGAGGGGTTCGCGATAGGCAGAGGCACCAGACAGGGTTGCCCCCTATCGCCACTCCAGTTCCCACTGGCAATTGAACCACTTGCAGCGCGGCTGCATACCGCCGCTCCGCATTGGGGTATCCTAGATGGAAGTGAACATCGAATCGTCTCCCTATATGCAGATGATGCGCTAATATATCTACTCAATTGCTCTGAATCTCTGTCGGACTTACTACGATTGCTGGACTCCTTTGGGGACCTATCTGGTCTGCAAGTAAATTGGTCAAAATCATGTTTGTTCCCGATGCGACCGATCCCGGGTCCGCAGAGAGAAGCATTCTCCACGCACGACCTGCAGTGGTGTCACACCACTTTCAAATACTTAGGGGTGCATATATACCACGATGAACTGGATCTCAGGGAAGGGGAACTTGGATCGGACGATTAGGTCCATAAGAGGCTCGGTGCCCTTCTGGTGCTCACTCCCACTTTCACCCTTAGGGAGAGTGGCAATAGCTCAAATGATAGTACTCCCTCGAGTCTTGTATTACTCCTCGGCTTTGCCGCTAAAGATCCCCAAGAATTGATTTGCACCCCTGACCAGCCTGCTGACAGAACTGATATGGGGCGCGTGACGCCGTGGAGTGGCCCTAGCCAAGATTTATCTGCCACTGGAGGGGGGGGATGGGTGCGCCGCAGTTTGAGCTGTACTATGCAGCGCCACAGATACACAGGATTATGAGCTGGATGTGCAACCCCCTCGACTCGGAGGGCCACGAGGTGTGCGCCTCGCTGGGGCACTTGGATGTATTAAGATGGCTCATCGGCCAAGTAGGCCCGTCGTCCCACAGTAATATTCTGATGGGATTGGCTGACTGGGTTTGGCGCCGATATGTGATGGTAAAGGGGCAGACCCCGCCGTACTCACCTAGGATCCCACTGCTCGCAACCCCCGGAATAGACAGAATAAAAGGGCAGTTCAGACTAGCTGCCTGGGCCACAAAGGGTATACACACAATCGGAGACATTTTTGTGGAGGGGCGCCTGCTACCATATGAGACACTATCGAGAATATTCGATCTGGTCCGGGCGTATTTCTTGCACACTGGGCGCTGCAACAGGTGGTGCGTAACACATGGGGGAATGGCAATAATGAGCCGCAAACGTCAATGGCTCTCCACGAACTACTACTGGGCTCGGGCACGCAATCCGATATATCCTGGATATATAAGACACTACAGGCTTGCCCGGAGGAGGCTCAGACACATGCAAAGACCAGGTGGGAGGCGGCCTTGCTCTCACCTTTACCTACACAAACTTGGAATACAGCGCTCACAACCACTCGAGAGGCGTCACGAAATGCTTGTTTCCGATACACCCAATTTAATTACTTACACCAGACATATCTCATTCCTGCCAGGATAAAGCGTATGTTCCCACATTCTACCCCAGATTGCCCGAGGTGCGGAATGCTAGAAGCTGACTTTCTCCACATGACATGGAGTTGCCCATTGCTACTCCTCGTATGGCAAGATGTAACGGCACAGACGGCTGTCTGGTCGGGATTGCCCTTACTCCCAACTCCGGAATCTTGCCTGCTGGGGGTGCGTCAGCGACGCGGGAAGGAAAAGCAGAGACACTGGTGCGCAGACCTTGCGTTTGTCCTACTCAAACACCTAATAGCGATTCAGTGGAAATCGCCCAGTGCCCCAGACATACACCGCTGATCATCTGAGCTGCTGCATTGGGCTAGGGCAGAGGCGCAGGTGCTACACACACTACGCAATAGCAGAGTGGTGGTCAAGGGGGCGGACATATGGGACTCCCTCATAGAGCAGCTGGAACAGATGGATGACACCCGGCCTCCTTGATCCGAGGCTGCCTCATTAGTATGAATGCTTTCATTCCACCTCCTCTTTCCCCTCTGGTCTCCCCACAATGTGAAGTCCCTCCCCTCTTTCTTCCCCCCACCCCTTCTCCTTTTTCCCCCCACACACTCAGATATGAGTCTGGGCTTCCGGCGAGCAACTGTCTTTCCCTGCTCAATGGCGTTTCACTGTTACTCTTTTTCTTTCAAATGTTGAACAAGAGATCTAGAGATCTGTTGCTGCACTATGATGGTAGAAGGGGTGCTCTAAATGTAAGACAACTTGGCATAATAATTTGTTCTTACGTCTATACTACTGTAAAGCATTTGACAAATTTAATAAACAGATTTAAAAAACCAAAATGTGACTACTGCTAGTTTGCAAAGTAACTAACGTGCAACGTTCTGACAACTGCTAAGGTAGCAGGATATTACCGATATGTGATGTTTGGTCTAATAATTGCATTGTGTACAGTACAGTATATTTTCATATAACTTGGTGTTGTGTTTCCTTTGTGTTGGGGATAGTACGTCACGTGTGTTGTGCAAACACTTTACGCATTGCCTCTGGGTTAGGCGTGACTGCTCGTGCCAAGCTACCAAGGGGGTGAGCCGGGGTTATCTTGGACGTGTAACTCCCTTGCATTGACTAGAGTGGGTGGGTTCTGCCTGGCTGAGGTGCATACCCTAGCCAACCAGAAACCCCATTTCTAACATTGGTCGTCAGCGGTGAGGATAGGACTTGCGCTTGCACAATACCATTGTGACTCATTATTTCACTACAAAGTTTGCGTTTAGACCATCAAATTTTTTTGCTTCTCTTAACTTTCTCTCTTTGGTCCTTTTTCCTGTTTTCAGTTCTCACGCTTGGGTATTTTGGTTGTCACACTTGTGTACCCTGTGAAAATGGGGTATTGCAGAAAAGGCAAAAACAATCGGAGTGACCGTGCAGAAAGGGAACATTTCCAACACATATTATACATGTATGTTATATACAGATGCATACAATCAATATTAGTAAACATATTTTTGAAGTTGTGATGTAAAGGTACTCCTGATGTAATGACTATCAATGTACTTACCTTTCATATAATGACCTACGAGTGGTTCAAATATCGATTTCCGTGTTGGAATAGTCAGTAACATAGGGAGAATGCTGTGGGCCTTGTGCAAGCAAGGAACCTGGTCCATTTGACAGCTTTTGGAGAGGTAAAATACAGCAAATTTCAGGGTTCCATGGACCTTTTAGGATTCTGGCCCTGGTGCCACTGCACCTGCTGCACCAATGATAGCTACACCCCTGAGCATAATCTTTTACAAAAGCAGGGAGCTTCAATGAGCTATGTCTGTTCTATTGAAAATGTGATGACAGCCAAATGCCTTTGAAATTTTGAGAGTGGAGTGGTGCATGTCCCTTTAGTGGCTGTTTTTGCAGTGTTAGTGTAATGGACTGCTCCTATTCGTTTTAAGGTCGAGGGTAAGCGTACAACCTCTTGTAAACATTTAAGTACACTTCTTCTGTGGGCTTAAAGACATTTCATTTGTTCATGTCTGTGTCACTTAAAAATCCTTGCTTGCTAGTGGTCAGTGATGCCTATTTGTCGCTCCTTTTTAGGGTCGAGCCTGCGTTGCATGCGCTCGCGCATGCGTATCGCAGCGAGATGCTTGAGTGTTTAGAAAAGGGCTCAGAGCCCTGTCAACGTCACGTCAGTGTTTTTTATTGGTTCGTGTGCTTGCCTAATAAAATCTGCTTGCTTTCATTAGTCGAAGGCACGCATACGTCATGCCTTTTCCGGTGGCTAGCCCTCCTCGAGCGCAGCGACCAAGTACAGAAAACATGCAAGGCTCGCTGTTTTCCATCAGGCTCGTGGACTTCTTTTTCTCTGATTTACGAACGCGATCTCGCTTGGCAGAAGTCGAGCGCTTTACATAGTTAATTGCACTTTTTCGGGTTACGTATATAAATGCCCTTTTGCCCGATAGGTGAAAAGTCGGGTTAGGAGTTTACAACGCTATCAGCTCTAACATGAGCAAACGCGAGACCCGTTGCATTTCAAATGCTTGTTCTCTTTGGAAGCAGGGACCAACTACTGTATAATTATGTCATGTCGTGTTCATCTGTTCTTTGGGGACTTTTTTTCTCTTTGTTTCCTGCTCGTTTCGGTGAATTTTCCCTTTTTAGGGTAGAGCCTGCGTTGCATGTGCTCGCGCATGCGTTGAGCACGGAGACTCTTTTGTATTTAGAAAAGGGCTCAGAGCCCTGTCAACTTCACGTCAGTGTTTTTTATTGGTAGGTGGGCTTCCCTAATAAAATCTGCTTGCTTTCATTAGTCGAAGGCACGCATATGTCATGCCTTTTCCGGTGGCTAGCCCTCCTCCAGCGCAGCGACCAAGTACAGAAAACATGCGAGGCTCGCTGTTTTCCATCGGGCTCGTGGACTTTTTTTCCCTAATTTACGAGCCCGATCTCGCTTGGCAGAAGTCGAGCGTTTTACATACTTGATTTCACTTTTTTGTGTTATGTACATAAATGCACTTTTGCCCGATAGGTGAAAAGTCGGGTTAGGAGTTTACAACGCGATCAGCTCTAACATGAGCAAACGCGAGACCCGATGCATTGTAAATGCTTGTTAGTTGCATCTTGCTCTCAGCTTAGCATTGCTGTAAACAGGGCTGTAAATCAGCCTGTTATCTTGGGCACATTTGCTGTTTGTCGGCTCTCTACCCCCTCTCTCAGCTGCCTGGTTCCCGCGCTTCCTTGACTTGGATTATGTTTACAGAGTGTGCCTGGTTGCGGTCCCAGTGGTGGGAGCGAGGGCAGAGGCCCGCTTGTTTAATTTGGGTTATTTTGTGCGCACTATTTGTTCACTTTGCCTCTGCTCATGTGTCAGAATGACAGCCACTTCACGCACGCCCTGCTTCATGTTGAACGCTTTTGTTTGTTTGCGCACATAATAAATACACTGATCTGCACACAGGTGCTTTTAAAGCTTCGAATATTGGAAAGCTGCTGAGCAAACCCCCCAACTGGGCTGGCAGGTCCATCCATCTTAGAAGTTACCAGGACAGATTAGTGTGCCGACATCGGCATGTCCATCCCTCCTGCTTCGTCGGCCTGGTTGCTCTGCTGCTGTTGGATAAACAAATGCCACTGCTTTGTAATTCAGACCCGCCATTTCCCACAGCCATTCTGCAGACTCCGCTGTCATCCCACAATGTACATAAGGGTCAGTACACGGAGAGGAACGTTCCATGGGAGGCGCTAGTTTGCAGCCACTTCCTGCTCTCGCCAGTGCCTGCCTCTGCCCTAGCTAGTCTCAATGCAACTGCTGGAGCTCCAAACCAGTGAAAGGAGGCACAGCTTTAGCGGTCTCCCACAGCACCGGTTGGCCTTTCGCTTCCTTCCCCGGGCTGCAGTGGAACGTTCTCCCATTCATGGACTCCACCTCCTGCCCTGGATGCTTCATCCCCAGAAAGCCCCTCCGAGAGCCCAGACTCCGACTTCTAGGTGCTGAAGGCAGCAGCAGCACTTCCTTTCTTTCACCTTCATCACCCTCTCCCTAGAAGCCGCCCCTTCCCTCTGCTGATGAAAGGCTGAGCATGGTTTTGAAAGGCACATTGCGAATTTGAACACAGAATTTTACCCAAAGGACATTCTACTATTTCTGGATCGAGTTTCTCACTTTTTGGTGCAGCTTTTCTTTTTCTATATATATTAATCAGCCCATGACTCGCCGATGCATTTTTTTATTTTTTATTTTAAAGTGACTTCTTACAGAGGCGCCTGCTGTGTTCTGAACTGGTGTTTTATTTTATTGTTCCTATATTTTAAATCGCTGACTTCACGTGGTGATAAGCAAATTTGTTCTGATTATCGAACCGCTCCGTGGTGGCCGTCTTCTTCCTCTTCTCGCTCTTCTTGTCCTTCCTCTACTTCATCTATGTCGCACCTGGAATAGGTAACACTCCATTATCCATGCCACGTGTTGTTGCTTGTGTGTCTTTAAAGTGGGTCCTTTTTAGGGAAACTGTGTGACAGGATCAGGCGGCCCCCTTGAAACGGAGATCCGAAGTCGGACCCCAGAATACAACCGTTGTAAAGTATTTTATCTTTCTGAGGCTGATGAAATAGGTAGTTGAACTGCACAGCAACAACACCTATTAACCGCGATAATCACTCAACACTAACATCTAGTACTGCATAAAAGACTGTATTAATATTGTTCACGTCTCGAAGCTGCATTATCCAAGTTTTCTTCAGTACCAGGAAAACATATTACAGCTCTCGGATAGCATACTTGCTGCTCGGTGGCTCCACCCCCAGCTGACGCTACTTCTGACCGGTAATCTGCCTGGTGTGTTGTAATTATATATATATATATATATATATATATATATATATATATATATATATATATATATATATATATATATATATATATATATATATATAACTAGTTACCAATTCTTCACTCAGCTGCCAGCTAGGTCACAACGTTTGCTATTATTCTCCGTTCAGGTCATTGGTGTGTTGTGCCAACAGCTTTGCAATAAGTCCTTTAAGTATGACGTCACCGCAAGCTGCGGGCTTCCTCGGGGAACGACCTGATCCATACACACTCTCTAATTCCATAGTGTGCTGTAGAGTGCTTAATTTGTGCCTGCTGTTTCCGGTGCGGAGCACAGCACTTATTTTTTGAGGGCCGGCACTTATTTTTCTGCCTCAAGCATTTACTGTGAGCAAAAGACACCTATGGGAAAGACGGAGGAAGAGAAAAACGAAAAAGCATCACAATGGGAGAAAACAGAAAGCTGCAAGAGTGGGCTGAAGGGGCAGGGAGGGGTTGTAAATTGAATGCAGTGGCTCGAAATGGCTTCAGGATTACTCTGCCTCAGTATTCCGTGCTGGCACATTTAATTGCAGCAGCTACGTGTTTAAGAGGAGGGATTTGGGCACTGGCACGTTTGTATTTACAAATTAAGCACTTGTGCTGTACTTTCCATTTCTGTCCGGTACACACGAGGCTCTGCTTCACTGCTAGTGGAATATTTCAAGATACTCTGTTGATAAAATGCCATGTGGAGTCATTGCAGTACAAGGCACATTCAAACGTCACTCGTATTTCAGATGATCAGTGTCCACTTTTCCAAAATCTCCGAGCAATGTGTCTGTATTGCAAGCTGCAGATACAGGAAGAAGGTAAATGGGAGTGCTTTAGTTTTTGGAGGGCCACTGGAATTATGTGACAGGAAAGGACCAAATTATGAGGCAGGGTTGACCAATTTATGTGGCAAGAAAAGTCCAATTAGGCATGCACAACGCCAATAGCTCTAACTCTCGCAAATGCGAGACTTATTGCATTGCAAATGCTTGTTTTGATGTTCCTAAACTGCTTCCGCTTTTTTCCCCTCTGGATTCAGGATTCTTCGCCCATCTCTTATTCTCTCTATGGATTGGTGATTTGATAAACCTCGGTTCTGTCCTGCTTGTGCATGAGGCAAGAAGCTGGCAAGAATTACAAAAATGATTAACTGTAAACCGCTTTCTGGAAGAAAAAAAAAAGCTACTCTTCAGCTGAGGTGCAAGAAAAGTCCCAGCTCGCCTTGTGCACAATGGCTCATTTCTTCTTTACCGAAACTAACGTGTTTCGCTGGCATAGTGGACTTCAGCCAAGGCCAACACTGCACGCTCGCTGTGCTGGTTACAAGGCCGGGACCTCGGACACCAGGCCTCCGCTCCACTCGTCGACACTGCTGCCTGGGCTTCTGAAGCATCGTAACACCCTCTCCTTATTCTAACGTGTTTGACTCACTATGTCCCCAGCTTTAAGGTCGAGAGTCGCGCATCCTTGTAAACAGGGCCTCTGGGCTCCCGGCGGATTTTCTTTCTTGAATAAATCCTACCACTTTGTTCAAGAAATGAACTTCTAATAATCTTATCAGTAAACCGCGCAGCTCCCACGGTGCGCACCCTTTAATACAGCACCTTGACATATATATGTACAGACCAAAAATGGAAGCAGCAGTGTAATAGCTCCAGTCAGGTCTAAGGAAAGCAGAGGAAACAGACCTCCCCGGCGCCACTCTTCACGGTGCGCGCCTGTTTTCTGAATGGCAGTTCGAGGCGGGAACTAGGCCGCGCATGATCTGTATTTAGAGGGGTTTTGTTCGGCCAGAATGACGCCTTCCAGACACCTGCGAGTGTTAAGCGAGGGATAATTTTGTCTCCACTGCAAAAGAGTACAACAATAGTACTTTTTGTCTGGCCCGACATTGAAACAGTGGCGTAACGCAAAATGTTAAGCCCCCCCCCCCCCTAATGTGAAGAGGAGTCCCTTAGTCGCCCATATGTCACAGATACTCATTAGCCTTTGGCTGAATTGGGGCTCCCTGAAGGCTTAGTGGGGCCCTTGAAAGGGTTGTACGCCCCCTGCATGGAAGGGGCGTGTGTATGTCCCTGCGGGTGAGAGGGTGGTTGTGTCGTAGGTGAGGAGAGGTCACCATGGCCACCATTTGAGTCAGGTCCTCAGATTGGCCTTCAGTGATCCTTGTATGACGCATCTCCACCGGACGCACTGCTGTTCTATGGTAAATGCTCACCGGTCCTCGTAATCTTCACTATACAGAACCCTAGTTTTCCACGTGAGTTTTTTGATTTGTCAGGTGGTTCAACCAATGATACTTCAGGAAGCAGTCTGCATGAGCCTCTGTCATAACCCAGAGCCTGCTATGGACACAGAACTACTGCAAGCCCATCTTCCTGGAGCCAAGAACCATACACTCTGCTACTCCACCATGGAGGTGCTCCACCGCAACATATGGCCCGATACATGAGGACACGTCATGCTGGACCTTTCCCTTCAACCAGTGCAGGCAGAGTCTGATGTCCACCCGTAAGGGAAGAAGTTCCATGGTGTGTCCTTCCAATCCAGGCACAACATAGATGGCATAGGAACAGATCTTGGGTCCCTGTGACAGCCAGCACCAGACACCCCACAATGTGTCACTAGCGGCATCAAGTGGCCCCATCGTACCAATGTATAAGCCACGTTTAATATATCTGAATGGTAATTCAGCATAATAAAAGCACCCCCACCTTAAAAGTTCTCCGGTGGTTGCTGCTGGAAGTGTTTTAGCACTACAGAGAAAATGATCTAGAACAAGGGACCAAATTGCATGCAGAAGAGGGCCACACATCTTGGATTACCCTGAAAGCTTGGGTAGGCCAAAGCAAGGACCAGCAGCCAACCAAAGTTCAAAAGACTAAAACACAGAGGCAGATCATTAGGAGTGCAGGGTCTGAAGTCCTCCATACAGCCATGGTTGTGTAGCAAAATGTTCTCATTTTTAGGAATGTCCTGAAAACAAAGTTCTTCTGTGTCGCAAGTGATTGAGAACAGGGATCCTCCGGCAAAGCAGCAAGTTAGTTGGTCGTCAGACGTCCTGGCACAAGCAATGCAGACAGAGCACTGACACAGCACTAGTAACAAACGCGGACCTGCATCTCTGGAAAATGGTCTGAACTTAATACTTATTGCTGAGTTTCACCTTACCTTAGTAACCCACTTGCAGAAAATGGAAACCTGCACTCATGAAAATCTGGAGGGCAGTATGTTGGCTTGAAACAACACAACTAAAGAATTAATAAAAACATAAATTACAAATTACATTAAAAAAACAAGCACTGGCAAAGCCAATAGGTCTTCCCAACAAAAGAGCCATTGGCTTTGCCAATGTTTTTTAGCCATATTGTACAGCAGCGCGGGTGCTATGCAGCATGGCTGAAAGTAAAAAAAAAAATACGTTCTATGATGCTGCCAGCCCTGGCAAAAACAGCACTTTTTCCTAATTGGTAGGGGCTAGGAGGCATGCAAATGAGAGTGACAATGAAGCCAACGAATGGCAAACAATAGGACATCTCTAAGCCTGTTAGGAAACAAAAGGTGTCAAAGAAACAGCACATGCACTGTCTAGGCAAGACCTACAAAGACTGCTGCACTGAAAAAAAACAGCAAAAACAAAACCAGTTGCTTTCTCTCTAGAATGTGTCAAGGAGGTGCACGATAGCCCATCATGCTTTGCAATTCAAGCACTCAATGGCAGGAGGAATGATTCACCAAACACCAATAGTACAGATGAGAGAGAAATATTGTTGTGGGTGGAGCCAAAGCTCATTTTGTGTACATTTGAAAGCATTTAACCTGGCACTCATGGATGACACCTAGACAGTAGAAATAGAAGCAGCGAGGATGGAATAGAGGCCCCCTGGGTTTTAAAAAACACAGATCATTGACTCAGCTACATTGTAATGAACAGAACAAGCGTGTATTTTAATATGCCATCCTTGACTGCACCAAAAACCTTATTGATCACTTAACCTCATTTACGTCTTTATTCATTCCTGCAGATTCCTAATGGAAATAATGGATTATGGTAATTATGTTGTCTTATAATAATACCTGATCTAATATGATTAATCCCAATTTCACATTGTTTTATGTGATGATTTTATTATTTGTTAGTAAGTACAATAAGTAAAACGTGATTTCAGTAATAGTTAATATCACCATTCCATCCGCTGAGTTACAAAGCGCTGGTGTATAATGAAAGCTTTTGAATGTGAAAACCTGGGGACTCCAGTCTTTTTTTTAAATAATAAATTCTATGAATTTAAAAAATGTAATGGGAATTGTGAAGTGGCATCAATTGATCTATCTTCTAACATTTTAAGTTGCATTATTTAACAGATATCTTGGCAACTTAACCCAAAACATATTTTTGTCCTCTTCCCCTTCTGATGCTAAACCATGGAATTATAAATATATATATTTTTAACAATGACTCCATCGTAACATATGTCAACATTTGTTTGTTCTCTGAAAAAGTAGGGGTAGGGATTCCATTGCCCTAAGAAAGAGAAATGACGGAGAAATGTAAAATGTAAATTTGTCACACATTATTTACAAAATAGTTCCCTATCCCTCCTCAATATCAGAGATCCTGTTTACGAGTGCTTCTCCTCATCCCCCCCCCCTCCACTCCTCCCCTTCCAGGCCACTTATACAAGCACATCATCTCTAGGGCGGCACCCGACCAACGAAAGATTACTTATGTCTGGCACCCCCGTCTAGACAGCTCACACAGTTCGTCGCATAGCTCTATCATCTTCTTCTTCCTCTCTTTTCCTCTTCACTCCCCATATATCCTTCTTACTTGAAAAGGATGGTTTGAAAACTGTCCTACCTCCCTCCCACTCTTAGATTCCAATAGAGTGATTGATCATTGTTTCTATTTCACTCGTTTGACTACACTTCTTTTTTTAATCTTGGTCCCTACCTTCCAACTGGTTCAATAAATCATTTACCCATTGGAGGATGTGAGAGCCAATTTTAACCATTTCTCTTTTGATCTCCTATTTTCTCTTTCCTCCACCCACTCAATCCTGGTGTCACGGACCATCATTGTAAAAGATCTCCGGCAAAGAGCCTCCCCATTTGGGGTGGAGCCCGTCAGACATTGCAGTGCCAGTCTGACGAGGAGCTGTACCGATGATGAAGCATGACATCCTTTTGGATGTGTGAGGTTATTTGCTCCTAAAATTTAGGACCTTCTTGTGTGTTTTCCTTACCTCTTACTGGAACAGTGTATTGATATTTTTCTATCACTTATACAAGCACATCATCTCTAGGGCGGCACCCGACCAACGAAAGATTACTTATGTCCGGCACCCCCGTCTAGACAGCTCACACAGTTCGTCGCATAGCTCTATCATCTTCTTCTTCCTCTCTTTTCCTCTTCACTCCCCATATATCCTTCTCACTTTGGAATTGTATATTGCGAATTATAAAGTGAACCGTGTTGATTGCTCAAATGTATACATTACAATGTTATTTTACATTAATAAAAAGATATAAAAAAAAATAATTACAAAATAGTTTAGCTTACAATGGTCCATACACATTTTTTTCACAGTGCTGCAGCACTCACCCGGGCTCGAGGTGTTCCATGCCAGTAGCATCACACACACATCTGCCCTGTAGTAATACCGCAGTCTCTAGACAACAGGTGCAGCTCTCAGGGAACCCGGTTTCAGGCTTGAGGAGCACATCCAGTCCAGGTTTTATCCCCCCAGGTGCCCTCCCCATTCCCTATAAAGCCTGTGGATTTCTGTGAGATATAGGAGTCTTGGAGGCCCTCATCACGTTCTGTAGGGGGAGGCTAACATTTTGTGTTACACCACGGACCGATGCCTGCAAATAACCATGTGGATGTTTTGTGAATTATATGAGCATCTTCAAAATTAAAAATACACTTTTTTAGCTTTGCTTTCTTGTGATACAGTGTTACATTTTAAATGTATCCCTTATACACACAACAGTATTCACATGTCTCTTGGCTCTACATGCCTACAGCTGAGAATATGAGTTATGGTTAAAAAAGTTTCCTAAAATACCACTCAAAATGTAATGATTGTGTTTGTATACATTTCGGCACTCCTAAAAGAACGTATATTAATAGGGTAGTGCATCCCATCTCAAACGGGATACGTCCGGAACAACTATGCCGGAACCACAACAATGTTATTAACGCAAGCGAACCACGTTTGCATTAACATACAACTCCCTTTTTCTCTGCCTTAACCACGCATGTACTGAACAACGCACATGAATGACTAAGGCAGAGAAAAAGGGAGTCATCATCGGGAGAGGACGCGGTCAGATAAGTGGGATGGGGGTAATGTTTAGGGTAGTTTTGTTTTTAGGGGGGTGGAGGGTTCAGGGTAATTTTGTTTTGCGGGCGGGGTTGGGTTTTAAGGTTTGGGGGGGTCGGGGTAATTTTGTATTTAGGGTAGGTCAGGTTTTTAGGGGTGGGGTTGGGGAGTCGGGGTACTATGGTTTGTAGGGTGGGGGGTCAGGGTAATTTTGTTTTTAGGGGTGGGGTAATTTTTGTATTTGAGGCTTGGGTGGGGTCGGGTTTTTAGGGGCGGGGTGGGGGGTCGGAGTAAATTTTTATTTAGGGCAGGTGGGGGGGTCGGGTTTTTAGGGGTGGGGTAATTTTGTTTTTAGAGGCAGGTTAGTTTTATTTTTGAGGGTCGGTTGCGTTTAGGGCTCAGAGTGGGTAGGGGTATCAGGGTAGTTTTTAGGGGCAGGTGGGGAGGTCGGGTGGTTTTATTTTTAGGGCGGTGGTGGGGTAGTCAGGCTAATTTTGTTTTTAGGGGCGGGATAGTTTTATTTTTGGGGTTGGGATCAGTTTTTAGGGTAGTTGGGGGGTCAGGTAGGTTTTAGGGCTCAGGGTGGGTGGGGTATCTTTTAGGGGCGGGTGGGGGAGTCGGGGTAAAGGAATCTGTGGAAACAACGCAGTCGTTGTTCCGGCTGCATTGTTCAGGCATGCATGGTTGGCGCATGCGTTGTTCCATCATACATCTATCTCATACATCATCACAAGAATTTAGCTGACACCATGGTGACCACAGATGCCACTGGCGCAGGGCTCAGCATTCCCATGGGCAGCATGGATTCCATGGTTCATTAAGTGGACCTGTGAACTGCAAGAAGGCAGCACGTGTTGCATTTTTCATGAGTTTCAATTGAGGGTCTACGGTTGAGTTGCCATTTTGCATACAATTCCGGCTAAGTGAACACAGGCCTTTTTCTTAAGGGCATCTGCTGCTCACTGTCCGTGAGAATATAGACATTGCAGGAAAGCACTATACAAACGCAGATAAAGTGACAGAAAATATATACACAAGGTTGCAAGCAGTGGGTGACAACCACAAAATATGTTAACATAAAATGACCGTCTTGCCAATGTGTGTCACTCATATGTCATTATCCTTATAACTCCTAGCAGTTATCAAAAACATCACAAGGATCTTAATTTTGATGCAGACGCAATCTTTCTTTGATAAACAATTTTATAGATTTATAAATAATCAACAAAACAGGTGCACCGTTACCCCATGTGACATGTCCGTCATAGAACAATATATCTTGGAGAGATCAAGTGTCTAAAGCATAAAAGTCCATACATTTGTCCCATATCCAGGAGTGTTTCTGCAGCAAATCCCTGGCCTGGGTTTATGTGCTTTTTCCAGTTGGCCACACCAGTCCATTCCTTCCTGCCATTCCCTAAGAGTGGGTGTTGCCTCTGATCTCCATTTTTGGGCAGTGTCTTGCTTCGCCACCACCATTGCCATCCCAACCAGAGATTGGTCCCTCCGAGAATTCCCAACCCCATCCAAAACGCCTGGAAGTGCCTGAATGGGTGTAAGGGTGATGTGGGTGTGGAGTATTTGAGTGAGTGGAGTATTTGAGTGAGGGCAGCCAAGACTTGCTGCCAGTAAGCAACTATGGGGGGCACTGCCACACCAAGTGGAAGAAATCCACATTGGTACATGGACATGGGGGCCAGTCACACCAAGGACCAGTCATAGTCATCCAGCTGCCCTACCCAAACCCTCCCATTTCTGTCTGATGAAGGGGAAACTGCCTGGAGCGTGGGTAACAAGCGATTGGTACAGCTTGGAGATGCCACCCTTCCCCAGCCCACCTGGTTCTGGCCCTCCCCTGTTCGGGGAGAGTGAGGATCTGGGATTTATGGAGTTGTAGGACATGCCTCAGCTGCAAGTATTTGTGGAACTGGGTGTTGGAAAGGAAGAACTGTGCCTGGAGGGTTCAGGAACATGCTCACAGCACCCCTGCTCACATCCCAGAGGGTTGTGATGCCAATCCTATCCCATATAGCAAATCCCAACAGTCAGGCCATGTGTATAAGGCAACAACTCACCACTGAGGGGTTTGGCTGGTCAAGATTTTCCTGCATTCCCTACTCCGGGATGCCTGCCACCATGTGTGTAACACCACTGCAGTGGTCTCAGAGAGAGTCCCGGGAATCAGATCGAATGCCCATCAAATGGTCCACCCAAAGAAGTGAGAGTTTAAGACGGTATGCTGGGTCATCCCAGCCACCGGTCAGACAGTCATTGGGAACTAGTAGTTGAGAAGCTCTGAAATAAGTTTGGAAGTCTGCCATGCCTAGAGCTCCTTCATAAACCGACTTGTAGTGTGCTATTTGTGGGGGGTGGCAGAACCACAGAAAGGAGCAGAGCATGGAGGCTAAACTGCAGAGCCAGAGGTCAGGGATACAAAGAGGGAAGTTCTGGAGGACATACACGTATTTCGTAAGTGTCATCATTTTGGTCATGGCCATTCTCCCCTGGATCTGTAGTGGCAGCGCTGCCCCCACCAAGCAAAGGAGATCCACCTTCGTTCGTCAGTTTAAGGAGTTATGATTGAGTTCCCACATCTCCGCACTATCTCTAGCGAAATGGATCCCTAGATACTTAAAAGCCATAGTGCATGAGGGCATCAGTGCTTGCCACATCAGTTCATCGCCACCCTGCCCGAATCGAGCCATGATGGATTTACGCAAATTAACTCGAAGGCCCGAGACCTACTCATATAAGGCCAAGATTTACATACAGCGGGGCCCAGATGATTGGGGGGAAGAGAGGTAAAGCAGGATATCATCCACGTATTGTGCAATTTTGTCCTCAACACCCATTTCCCATTCCCAGCCCATCACTCGGGTATCACAGCGTATTAGTCGTACCAGAAGTTCAATCACGAGGGCAAAGAGGAGTGGCGATAACGGACAGCCTTGGCTGATGCCCCTGCAGGAGGGTAGGGCAGAAGATAGGACCCGTTCACCAGGGTGAGGGCATATGGTACAGGGTAATAAAATAATGAAAAAATGGCCCCCTGACTAAAGGGATATAAGAGTAGGACAGGGAAAATATAAAAAAAAAAATATCAAACCCCCACCTCCAAACAAAGTTCTATGTAAAGAATCCAACTCACATACATCGAATCTTTAAGAACAAAAACTAATATATTTTTTATTAAACAAAACAATTTTTCACAGGATTACCTATAACATTTCCTAATATATTGCAGCTACCCTCCTAATGTTTTAAAAAAAACATCATTCATACCATCACATTCATCCCAGCATCATACCTGGTCTCCATACCAACCTTGCCTCATGTGAATACACCACTCACGCGACTAAAATAACTAATCAGTTGGACAGCTCACAATCATAATTAACAAAAATGTAACAAAAACAGCAAGAATATCCTCCATATAACATGATGATATCGAAATTGAGTCATGTTATTATCATTATTTGTCACATATATAATTTTTGTTAAAAACATTCAAATATAATGAATACAGCAAGCACCCAAATTCAGTAACAAGAGTCCCATAAACTGTTACACTCAAACTGATAAGTAATCGCCGGCCTCTCGCCCAAAAGGCAATACCCAGAATTTGTACAAGGGCCTCATCTGTCAACTGCTGTTACAATGTCCGAACTGTTGATGCGGTGTCAATGTCCAAACTGTTGATGCGGTGTTGACTTGCGTTTCGGTGCCACGTGGGTCAAAAGCCACGCACCTTCTTCAGGACACAATCAGCAGAAGTTTAAAAATCCACAAAGCCAAAACGGGGGTGGTAAATCCTTTGTTCAATACTCTACCAAAATAAAGAAAATAATATAAGGTTGGGGGGGGTAACCATACATTAAAAAAAAAAGCTATGTACTAGTGGTCATACCTCATGCTGGCCCTTGGTGCACAGAAGACTAAAGGTGAAGAGTGGGCCACCCTAAAGAATACTAGATCAGCACATATGACCTCCTAGAGAAACCAATTAGGAATTTTAACTACCACCCGACAGACAAGGGAGAAGAGGAAAGCTAGAATTCAATGTGAACATGCACATTCTTACTTATAGAAAATCAGTTATCACTCACGAAAAAAAAGGCCAAACCATTAAGGAAAGCCCCCCTTTAAACTTACAATGTATCTTCATTTTTTTAAAATTTATTTTATTGGCTTTTGACAGAGAATAACAAGCAAGTGTCAGCATGATAGTGTACATAAGCAGTCAACCACAAGGCATACATATGTAAAAGTACGTCAGTCAAAAGACAAATAATCTGACACAGATAAGTACATATGACAGCTCAATTAACGCCAATAGGTGGATTATCCACTACATCATTGGGGATAACAGCTGACAACGCTCCCTTCTTCTTGCTAAATGTACAATCATGTTGTCGTCTTATTACTTAACTTGCCGGGGAGAAGCTGTCAAACATGCAGGGGTAGAGGGAAGAAAAACGAGGGGGGGTGGGGGCGGGGTAATTAACATTTAAATTTGTGGCATAAAGTGAAAGAGGTAAATCACCAGTGTATCACTTGAGTTAACCCGCGTCTAGGGGGTATAGATCCTGAGACGAGAAAAGTGGTGGTGGGTATCTGGAGTGTGCTTTATTGCACAGCCAGGGATACAGGGATCCTGTCAACTGCTACCTCACAGTCTCAGTCATGTAATGAGGAAATATTGAGAGGAACCTCAGTGGTGTAGAAGTGGTGTTCGGAGTGGTGTCCTCACCTCAGCCACCAGGGATGGGTTATTGGTTCCTGCATCACCGGAGGTGTGGGAGGTCAGTTTATTTGAAAACTTCAACAAATAAGTGTCCCAAAGCGTGGCCACCCCGCTCCCTCCCCGTGGTCTTGTGCCAATGCACTAGCCTCTGCCGTGGCCCATCATGAGGTTATTCGTGACCAGTTATCAATCGTGGGGGGCTGGGCCGCCTTCCAGGACATGGCAATGAGTCGTTTGAACAATATTTATGCAAGGTCCATGAATTTTAAATAGTGTTTGGTCTGCTTGGATCTCCCCGTAACCCCTAGAAGGCAAAGGAATGGATCTGGGACGAGTGGTGTGTTTATGATCTCTGAAGCCTGCTGTAGTACCTGGGACCAAATGGTGCAAAGCAACAGACACTCCCACGTCATATGTAGAAAGGTAGCATCATTGTGGCCACATCTCGGGCAAAGGGAGGAAGTGCCTGGGAATGTTCTGTGGAGGCAATGGGGCATTAGGTATGTCTGATAAGTGTAGTTGAACTGCAAGTATTTTAACCTGGCGTTGCGTGAGACATATTTCACCCGTTTCAGTACCATCAACAACTGCTTGTCTTCTAAGTTAAAGCCCAGGCAGTCATCCCATCTAGCTTTACTGCGCGGTGTGGGGGTACTATAGACCTCTTGCAACACCACATACAGGGTTGAGACCACTTTCCTGCCAAGGCCGTGAGCCAGTATGTAGTGTAGCCCCTGATGGGGAAAGGGTTCAGAGGGGCCCGATTGTCAGATGTCCCCGATCCCTGTTCTCACGGCAGTGTGTGAGAGAAACTGTCCCGGGCGCCCAGACCGTGTGCTTCCACAAGGTCTGGAAAAGAGCTCAATGAGCAGTCGCCATAGAGATCACCCAGGCGAACGAGCCCCCTCTCCCTCCATGGGGCAAAATTGTGAATCAGATGGAGGTGTCCCAACTAGGGCACACTCCACAAAGGGAGCTGTGGGGAGTATGGCATCGGAGTCTGTCTAGGTTGGATATAGCGGTTCCAAACCAGTTTCGCGGTCCACAGGAGCAACCCAGGGGCAACATGGTGCAAGCCCAAGGCGAGAAGACACTCAAGCACCCCCCCTCATTTCACCCAACGGAATTCGAACCATGTCATCTTCTGTTGAGTGATCTCCAGCTACCCAGCACATCGGCCACTGCAGCTGGGCTGCCGCAAAGTAGCATTCCATTTCAGGCACCGCCATGCCGCCCTCCATCAAGGGGTCGTTGAAGCGTAACAAGGGACACCCTCTTGCATCCCAGTCCCCATGTCAGCGCCGTTAGCAGGCCACGTAGAGTTCGAAAGAAGGTTTTCTCGGGAGACACGGGCAACGCCACAAATAAATACAGGAGCCTAGGAAGGACCAGCATCTTGGCTATGTATGCCCTGTCCATAGGAGAAAGGGGCAGGCGTGTCCAGAATGGTAGGGATTGCCGAATAGAAGTGAGGGTCTTGCCATGATTCCCCTCTATTAAATCAGCCTCTGTGTAGTAGATATTGACCCCTAGGTATCGGAAGGTCCCGAGAGCCCACAGGAGACGCCCCGCAGCTGGGTTCAACTGATGTGGATTACAATGTATCTTCATATTCTTATAACTGTCCCAAGATGTCTCACAACCATACTATAAACAACCTTGGACCAGTAATCTACCTATGATCACCGCATCAAGAAAGATAAGAGAAACAATTACTGCACATTACATAACTCCAACTAAAATAATCTCAAAACATGTTCCAGGAAATACCATCATACCTAATCGCATTAGTTTTCCCCAGTCAGCAATGATGTACTAAGCATTTCCACTCGCCTGGAGAGAGAGACCGGCCGGGCCCACAGGATTATGAAGGTTCCCTGAGTACTAACAAACACAAAGGAAGCATTCAATAAGCCCAACATGTTAGTGACAGTCCAACTAAAAAGTCAGAATATCACAAACACCTGAGTTGAACTTTGCATTACATTAAACGCTCATACATGAAAGTCTTGATCACGATGGTAACAACGCCAACCGGAAAATACAAAATGTAGTTCTTTCGGAGATCCACACCGTCAGGGGAAACGAGCAAGGTATACACGCCAAAAGGTCCTCACCAGCCTATGCCCAGCGCAATTGGGTGTAATGATGTCATTCTGCTGCTCCAGGACACCTGGCTCTCTTCAGAGACACTGTGGCGGACATATTGGAAGGGAACAAAACCAACATATGACATACATACCCACAAGCAAATTCCTGCAATGGAGCCATCTACAGCATTGACCATAGAATAAAATATGCGTCTAGATTGAGACACCTGTCCATAAAACACATATCAAACATTGTTGAATGTTGAGCTCACGCCCTAGGGATATAAGAAGTAGAAAAACATCCACCGCTCAGCCCTTAATGATAACTCATAGTGGAGAAAATGAGGTGAACACTGAAAAACAATTGCCTGCAAATATTTAAAAAGCTCACTCAAATAGCATGTAACCTGCTTGGCAAAACCACTCCGGAAATGTAGGACAAACTATGGGTCCCTCAGAGGGCACCTAATAAACACTATTGTACCAGATTATAAAGCATTTTCCCAAAGGATCTGATCATTAAGGCCCTTAGTAACCGTGTCCAAATAAAACATCCAAAGACCCCCTCTTTTTACAGTACGCTGATAATTCATTGGTATATTCATGTGACACTTTCTCCAAAATGATCCATTTAAGGTAATTCCCTTTATGTCCTTATTCAAGACAATGTTCCACCAAAGGGGCTTGTACTTTCTGGTTATGTATAGCTGACTTGTGCTCACTAAATCTAGTCCTAAACGGGCTCTCCGTTTCTCCTATATAGCTCAAATTTCTGGGGCAAATGATGAAATAAATAATATTGCTGCTTCTGGAATTGGTCATAGTTTTGAAACTTACTTTTTTCTTTTTGTAGCACAGGGACTCCGAAACTATAGCCTGTTCACAAGCATGGCATTGTCCACATCAGTGGTTCCCCACCACAGGGCTATTTCCCACAATAGATTTTTGTATACACCATGGTTGGTTAACTGTTCTTGCTTTAACTAGTTTGTCATGAAGATTGTTATTCCTCCTAATCGCACACACGAGGGGAGTTAGGCGAAGGCCCATCATCACTACTGTTCAAAATATGCCATTAGGCATTCACAATGTGTCTGATCTTATTATTTATATTAGAGTGTCTAATCACACATACTAATTTATCTTGACAATTCAGGGCGCGAACAAACTGACGGAACCTGGGGCCCAACCCCATCCGCTCCAGCATCGCGACCAGAAAAGACCAGGCCACAGTGTCGAAGTCTTTTTCAAAGTCCAGGAGAGCCAGAGGTCCCTACAGGTCATCCATATGTGCCAGAGCTAGGTGGAGTCCATGGATTCACTGAGTAGTTCCGCATCCTGGCATGAATCCACATTGATCCAGGTGTATCAGTTTATGGAGGAGGGGGTGGAGTCTGTTGGCCGAGAGCTTAGTGAAGAGTTTTACCTCCGCATTGATCAGGGATATAGGCCTGTATGACGAACACTGGTCCCTGGGACATCCAAAATTATGGATGACCACAATGGTGGTCATGTCCATGTCTGAGGGAAACCTCCCTCATTTCACCACCGCTTGGTAGGGGCAGAGGAGACGTGGGACCAACTGGGTAGAGTATCTACTATAGTACTTAGTAAGGAAGCTGTCCGGGCGCTGTGCCTTGCCAGACTTCAGATCGTGGAACATGGCCATGATTTCATCCTCTGTAAGTGGACTGTTGAGGACGGCCTAAGTCACAGGGAACAGTGTAGCAAGGTGGATATCCTGTATGATGCGATGAGTACATTCACGGGGTGGGTGCCCCTGGTGAGTGTAAAGTGACCCATAGTAGGCGGCGAAGGCCAAGGCAATGTCTGTGGATGACTTGGCCAGGGATATGGGTCCATCACAGATCTCCGGTATTGCGCAAGAAGTCATATCCCTGGTGGATAGCCAGTACAGCAGATTCACAGATTTATCACCATATTCATAGACCCTCTGTCTGGAGGTTATCCAACAGCAGCGGGCCTCCTCCAGCGCTGTTTGATGTAGGGTCTCCTGCGCCACCATCAACTGACGGTTAAGGATCTCAGCCAAGCCAGCGTGGTGTTTGCGGTACAACACATCCCGTCTCTTAGCTTGGCAGTCTGAGTCAGGCGTGCAACTGTCAGGGCACCTGAGGTGTCAAGATCGGGCCATGGAGTGGAGTTGAAGTCACTGCCAATCACCGTTGTGCCCTGCAACATTGTGGAAAGAACCTGGGTTAAGGCAGAGAAGGTCTACTTAGGCAGGTGGGGTGGAGTGTAAATGCTAAGAAGGCCATATTGTTTTCCCTCTAAGAGGTTATCCCCCCCTATGTATCTGTCTAGGGGGTCAGACAGAATAATAGTCACTGTCAGGAGCAGGCTGTGGTGAAGAAGGATTGCCACCCCTGGGAACCACAGGCGAACCCTGATGGCACACCTCATTGTAGCCACATCTATAAGGGAAGGGGCATCAGGATCTCAGCAAATGAGTCTCCTGAAGCATCAGGATGAGGGGCCTGTGTTGTTTGTCATATTGAAGGGTAGCTATCCATTTAATGCAGTTTAAAGTACAGTTAACATTCCATGACATCTGTAGCTTTAACCCTTGGGTGGGTGTGAGTAGAAGTGTGGGTGGAGTTTGTGTGCCAGGAGACCCCCCTAGCATCAGCAGGTCCCCAATGAAGCAAGCTAGACAAGCATTGGCAAAGCCAATAGGTCTAGCCTATGAGACAGCGACGAGGTGGGCAGGAGAGAAGGACACAGGTAGGGGGAGAGGACACATGAGAGCTAATAGGGAAGCACACAGGCAGCAGAAGGTGGGCAGGAGAGGCTGAGGCAGGAAGCGGATAACAGAGGGTGGGCAGAGGGGGCTGGGGAAGCAAATGGCAAATGAAAGGTGAAAGGACGGGAATGGGGAGCTTAAGGACAATGGCTGGTAGTCTGGTGAGGCTGGCAAAGAATCTTACAAAGCAGGGGTGTGGGAGGGGATAAAGAAACACACTGACCATAGAGGATGGTTGGTAGGGGGCAGGTGCAGTAAACTGACAATGGACAGTGGGCAGTAGAGGAGGTGACAACCTCTGATAATGAAGGGTGGGTTGCTTGGGGCTAGGGAAGCACACACACAATGGAGAATGGGGGGGCGCACAGACAATGTAGAGCAAACAGGAGGGGACATGGAGGCTTGTGACAGCTGGAGGGTGGGCGGTAAGAACTAGGGAAGCAAGCAGAAAACAGGAGGTGGGTGGTAGGAGCTGGGGAAGCAAGTTGAAAATGGAGGATAGACAGGTGGAGGATAGAGCAGCAAGCTGACAATCAAAGGTGGACTTGAGGGGCTGCAGCAGCACTTTAACAACAGAGGGTGGGTCGGAGGGGCTGGACAGCAAGCTGACGATGGAGGATGGACGGTAGGTGCTAAGGAAACAAGCTAACAATGAAGGGAGGATGTGAAGGGCTGGGCAAGGACGATGGAGAGTAGGCAAAGAATGGAGAAGAACACGGATAAAGGACAACCACACGGACAATGGAGGGAGGGTGGGCAGGAATGAAGAAGCACATGAACAGTGAAGGGTTGACGGGACTGAAGAAGCAGTCAGACAATGATGGGAGAGCCAGTAGGGCTGGAGAAGCACACATACAATAGAGGGTGGGCAGAGCTGTAGAAGTTTATGGGCAACAGAGGGTGGGCTGGATGGGCTGGGAAAGAAAACAGATAATGCAGGATGAGCGGGTGGGGGAACAAACAGAAGAAGGGGGTGGTGGGTCAGTAAGAATGCAGGGGAAGGAGAGGGAAGAATCAAGAACAGGAGATGAGGGTCAAGAAAGAGAAACACAGAGGTGGAAGTAGAGAGCTGGATACTTGTGGCGCGCTTCACGAAAAAGAAAAAAGTAGTGCCTAAAAATGAGCAGTGGAAGGGCCCAAGTAATGTGTCCATGCTGCAAGGGAGGGACAAACACAAGAAGAGTAAGGAAAGCCTATGGAAACTGACGAATAAGAAGCGAGTGATCAAGAGCAACAATAAAGCCAACCACTGAAAAGCAATGAGCATGCTCTAATACCACCGAAAGCTAACAAGCTGTCCTGCAAAAGACAGGGCATGTGCTGTTTTACGCAAGACCTAAAAAGAAACATTTCTTCCCTAGTCATATATGCTGTCATGACTGGTAGCATCATAACACCTTTTTAAAGGGGCAGTAGGCACTTTCTCAAAGAGGGCGCACTTTGTTTCCCAACCTTGACAACATATAACTGCTCTGAGGTCTTGGTCCCTATAATAGAAAGACCCCATAGTGACTTCACATGATTGTTGGTCTTCCCGGAAGAAAAATAAAATATACAGCGACATATGACACGGAGCATGTGCTCCAGAGCCATGCAAGGGGCTTTCTATCCAAGGACTACTCATTTACATAGTTGGTGGTTATCTTAAAAAGTCTGGCAAGGGCCTACTATTCCTCGACATACAATGGATACCTCTAATCTATATCCAAGCCAAGCCAAGAGGCCAAGCCCACCACTTTGTAAACATGGGCGATGGGAAGAGAGGGAAACTATTTATGTATGTGCAACAAAGAAGTACGAAATTGAAAAGAGGACATAGAAAATCAAGACCACACAGAAAGCCATTACCAGAAATTGTCAACACAAAGAAACAAACATTGGCAAAGCCAATAGGTCTTACCTATACAGGAGCTATTGGCTTTGGCAATGTGTTTTGCCATGTTGTGCACCAGTGTGTCTGTTATTCAGCACAGCTAAAAGTTAGTGGTGTGGACTGTCAGAGTGGAGTGGGGGAGTAGAGTGCTGTAGAGTGGATTTGTTGTGATGTCTTAGAGTGGAGTAGGAGGAGTAGAGTGTCATAGAGGGGAGCGGAGTTCAGTGGTTCAGTGGCACAGAGTGTTGTAGAATGGAGTGGAGTGGGGTGGAATATGGTGGAGTGGGTTGGAGTGGGTAGTGGGTTGGAGTGGATTGAGATAATGGGAAGAATTGGATTGGACTAGAGTAGGGTGGATTGAGTGGAGTGGAGTAGAGTGGATTGGAGTGGGGTGAATTTGAGTGGGGTGGATTAGATTGGATTGGAGAGGGTGGTTTGGATTGGAGTGGTAGGGCTGGGATAAAATGGGGTGGCTGGAATGGAGTGGAGTAGATTAGATTGGACTGGATTGGGGTGGATTAGAGTGACTAGAGTGGGGTGGAATGGACTACAGTAGGGTGGATTGGAGTTGGTTAGGGAGGATTGTATTGAATTGGGGTGGGCTGGATGGACTGTTGGGAGGGCTGGATGGATTGGGGTGGGTGGACTGAACTGGGATAGTGTAGGGTGGATTGGAGTGGGGTGGACTAAAATGTGGAGGGGTGAATTTGGATTGGGGTGTAGTGGGATGGATTGGATTGGATTGGAGTGGGGGTGGGGAAGGGTGGATTGGGTTGGGGTGTGTTGGATTGGATTGGGGATGTTTGTATTGGGGTGGATTGGAATGGATTGGGGTGGGGTGGATTGCATTGAAGTGGGGTGGATTGGAGTTTAGTGGGATGGATGGATTGGATTGGAGTTGGGAGGACTGAACTGGGGTGGATTGGATTGTGGTGGGTTGGATTGTGGTGTAATGGATTGGAGTGGAGTGGAGTGGATTGCATTGGAGTGGAGTGGACTGGAATGGGGTAGGCTGGATGGATGGGACTGGAGTGTGGTGGATTGGGTAGTAGTGGACTATATTGGAGAGGGGTGGGTTGGATTGGAGTAGGGTGGGTTTGATGGAGTGAGGTGGATCGGACTGGAGTGGGGTTGATCGGAGTGGACTGGAGTGGGTTGGACAGGAGTGGGGTGGGGTGGGGTGGATTGGATTGGACTGGAGTGGACTGAGGTGGAGTGGGGTGGATTTGATTGGGGTGAGGTGGATTGGATTGGAGTGGGTAGACTGGACTGGGCCGAATTGGAGTGGATTGTTGTGGTGTGGATTGGATTGTAGTGGGGTGGATTGTGGTGGATTGGAGTGGGGTGAAAGTGGGATGGGGATGGGTGGATAAGATTGGGGTGAGGTGAGGTGGATTGGATTTGAGTGAGGAAATTTATTTTAGATTGAAGTGGGTTGTTTGAGATTGGAGTGGGTCAGGCTGGGGTGGGGCAGGTTGGAGTAGGGTCGGTTGTTTTAGATTAAAGTGGGTCAAATTGTTCTAGATTGGAGTTGGGTAGGTTGTCTTGGATTGAAGTGGGGCAGAGTGTTCTGGAATGAAGTGAGTCAGATTGTTTTGATTGAAGTTGGGCAAAATGGAGTGGGGCAGATTGTTTTGTATTAGAATGGGGCAGATTGGAGTGGGACAGATTGTTTTGGATTGGAGTGGGGCAGATTGGGGTGGGGCGGATTCAAGTGGCACAGATTGTTTTGGATTGAAGTGAGCAGGTGGGAGTGGGCAGACTGGAGTGGGCCAGATTGTTTTGGATTAAAGTGCGTCAGATTGGAATGAGGTGGATTGGAGTGGGGCATATTGTTCTGTAATGGAGTGGGGCATATTGGAGTGAGGTGGACTGGAGTGGGCCAGATTGTTTTGCATTGGAGTGGGGCGGATTGGAGTGGAGCAGACTGTTTTGGATTGAAGTGGGGCAGATTGTTGTAGAATGGAGTGGGGTAGATGGGAGTGGGACATTTTGTTTTGGATTGGAGTGGGGGATATTGATTTGGATTGGAGTGGGCAGTTTGGAGTGGTGCAGATTTGGATTAGAGTAGGGCGAACTGGGGTGGGAATATCAGAAGTGGGGTTGGTTAGAGTAGATTGGATTGGGGTGAGTGGATTGGGTTGGATTGGTGTGGGGTAAAGTGGGGTGGACTAGTGGGGAGGATTGGAGTGGGTGGATTGGGGTGTACTGGATGATTATTTGTTAATGCATCATTTCATTAAATTATACTTAATAAAGAAACAATGTTGTTTGAAATATTTTGAACATGTTAATTGTCATCTTTTGAGAAGAGCACCTACGAGCAAAAACACAGGAAAACATGAGTGGAAAGTGAGAAAAGATGACTTGGCGAAATAAAAGAATGTTAGCTTTAAAAAATAAAACTTAGCAATTTTGTTTGTCCTGCTGGACACGTTTTTGCCAGTCACCAGCCTTCTGTTTGCAGGGAACTAGAAGTTAAAAAGGACAAAATAGTACCTTGATCTTGTCGGGAGGAGCAGACGGGCAATAATTAAGTTGAATCAATCAGTGCTTGGTCTCTGCTCCACACAGAGGAATGGAAATTATGCCAGACTTGCTGTTACAAATTACGAGGCTGTAAAGAAGTGCGCCACACAGACCCTCAAATGGTGAGCAACAGGCGGGCTCCAAGCCCTTTACTGTACACAACAGAGTCTCACCAATGAGACGCATGTGCTAGCACATACACTTGTAGGCTTGACCCTAAAAAAAGGCTCTTGTCTCCCAATAAAGAATGATGAGGAACATGGGTGCAGTCCAGGTCATGTTCGCCCAATTCTCCACACTGTTTCTAGAGGCCTGGCTGAAATTCTGTATGTTGGAGGGGGTCGTTATCTCTGCTCAGACGGGCCCCACTCTGGGCAGCGTCGCAGGGTCTTTGGCTCCTCAGTAGAGGAGTCAACACAAGGCCCACAGCTTGGATGCTGGATGCCAGATGTCGGAGGACGTAGCTGAGCGTGATCAAAATGCATCCACCACTTTCGGTGGTTAAACCACCACCCCCAGACATAATCTTCTTCAGGAACAAATGCCTTTGCCTTTGTAATAGGAAGAAAAGGTTCAGAAAAAGGTTGAAGCAGTGTTTGCCACAGGTTTATAGGGCTAGCATACAAGCAATATAATTAGCCAATGGCTTTTGTTTCCAGGTTTCAGGCACAACTTTAAAAGCATGCAGATGCCTGTTTCTCCTCCCTTTTTGCCCTGCCAATAAACTGTGTCATTTTAAAAGGGATATTTAAAAAGATGCCTTTCACACAGAAAGTTTTTTACATTTGCTTTCATGTTCATTTCATACAAAAAGAACACAACATTGCTGAAGAAAAGCCCTTATAGGAGAGGGTGCTGAAAGAAGGGCAAAACCCTATGATGAATGTATTCACTTTCCCACTGCGTATCAGTCAGGCAGCAGAGTGCATGAGGCTTCACAGCCAAATGGCACTTTCCCTGGCTCAGTCTCCAGCACGGGAACATAGGGGGGAAGAATTACACGAGGAAGCCAGCTGAAAAAGACACACTCTGGTAGAGTCCTTAAACATAAAGAAAAAGTAGCACCTAAAAAAGTGAGCAGTGGAAGGACACAAGTAATGGGTCCATGCTCCAGGGGAGGGACAAAACACACGAGGAAGGAACCCTAAAGCAGCTGACCAATAAGAAGCAAGGACATGAGTGACAATGCAGCTAACCAATTGTAAGTAATAGATGAGCTCTAAGCCTACTTTGTAGAAAACAATCGTTTTCGCAAGTGACAGTGCACACACTGTCTTGGGCGAGACATAGAAATTAAAGTAATGAAATATTGAAAGCAAACTTCACACACTCCTCCCCAGTGTAAGACCCTCTCAAGTCTTTTAATCAGCTCACACTCTATTTCATTGTCATTTCCAGCTGGCAGTAGACTGGGTTAGAGCCTGGATGTCTTGCACTTTCCTAACGCAGGTGGATTGCATCTGATTGCGCTGAAATGCTAATGGAGTCTGACAGGGCTAGATGAGACCGGTGCCTTACTGGGGGCTTGTTTAGCTGAGGAAATGCAGGTTTATGAAATTTAAACCGGCTTCATTAAGATGGAATACATAGATGCTGCCTTACAGAAAGAACTGCCGTCTCACCTAGTTGTTGATATTTATCATACAATCTATTTTGCATGAGTGTCCTCACCTGCACACTGCCTCTTGATTGTTACCTTTTGCTATGAATATATTGTTATATGGAAGTGCTCTGGGTCACCATTGGCCAGGTGTACGGTGTACACATGTGTTCTATGCAACAAGAGGAACATCCACTGTGAGAAACCCACAAAATGGCGGACGGCTTCACCGGTCAATTACAGAGAGAAACCGCAAGAACACTCCACCACATGTGCAACCCACATGTTTCATGAACACGGTGACTCTCAGACAGAAGGTCAAGCAAACTGCGCAAGGCAGCACCGCAGAGGTAAAGGATGTGCACAATTCACTGTTGGGGAAAGCTAGAGCACCAGACCCATGGGACACACTCAACTGGGACAGAGCATCAAGAGCCCATTGTGGTAAATTGCACATGTTTCACTCTACAGTAACTCTGCAAGCTGAGTATAGCAAAACATAATATTCAAAACAAATGTGTACCCTTTATGGCTGCACTTATACCTTTTCTTATTACAGCATCCTCCTGGAAAGGTTTGGTGCTGGCCAAGGACGTGCAACGCCCATTGGGCTGAAAGGACTATAGTTCCCCATCATCTGCTGTTGCCCGGGCTGGGCAGCTTCACCTTCAAGGATACAAGGTTTTGTGGACTGGGCTGGGCAGGGGCTGAAGCCTCTGATGCATTAAAAGTATTTTGCAGGTCCTCTAAAGGTCATTTAACAGCTAATGAGTATTTGGTATGTTTTTACTTCATCCTGTGTCCCCTACCATCTCAGTAAAGGACTGTTGCTGCCACGGTGGGAAAATATATATTTCAAGAAAAATACAGAGGTAGGCAAACAGAAAATTAATAAACAGTGTCAACGCAGAGCTCAGCAAATTATTAGACTTTCCTCTAAGCACTATAACACAAACAAAGCCCTCTGCATGTAAATTGTTGTGTAAAAATGTGCTAAAGACTCTCCAAAATTCAAAAAGTGAATTTCTTTAGTGTGCAAGTATTTCCCTTCTGAACACTAGAACGAACTGCTGCATTAAGTGTTGTTTATCAGAAGACCTAGGGCAGAATCAGTAACATTATGCACTGGGTTTGCAAATGTTTATTTGGAATGTAGATTTTCCTAGTATGTTATGACGGAAAGTCTTAATTTTATTAAAGACACAGAGGCGAGTATTATGCTTCTCTAACTTGCTTTAATCAGAATAGCAGCAGCCAAGAACTACAACTCCCATCAGGCCTGAAAGAAAAGAAGCCAATGGGAGCAAAAACACGTAATCAACGACACACCAATCAAAATAGCAGGGGACATGTAATCACTAAGCTTGACTGCGACCAGCCCTCTTTCTTGATGCAAGAAGGCTAGTGAGTACGAGAAAATTACGGAAAAATAGTTAAAATTATTGCAACTGCTAAAGTCAATGAACAATTGTCTTGAATTAGATCCAAGCAGAAATGTAGTGAAGGAGACATCCGGACGAAAGCCGCAAAGCTGTCGCGGGAAGAATCCGTTATTCCAGCGGAGATATAAGTATCTGACAGAACCATCCTTCGATTAGGTGAAGGACTGAGCTGGATTGGAAGTTGCTGCAAGGGAGGGAAAAAACAAGACAAAATCAGCAATATTACCTTGTTGAGGTGGGATAATACTCGCCTCCGTGTCTTTAATAAAATTAAGACTTTCCGTCATAACATACTAGGAAAATCTACATTTTATGTCAAGCACGGAGGCTCCTAATATGCTGTTTTAAAACATATTAATCACCACTGATGTAGCAGTATGGACTGGCTTACAATAGAATGTCCTAAAAACATTGTCATTGGACCGATCAGCCGATCTCAGAATGTCCTCTAACCTGGATCCAACCCAAAAAGCCTTTCTGAAGAAACCGGATTATGGGGTTTCTGGAAAGAAATGAGTAGTTGAGGGGACGAGGACGTTCTGAGATCAGCCGTACGTTCTTCATAACATTTGAGACATTGTCCCACACACAATTTGGGTCTGGGAAATACGGATAAAAAACTGTACGTAAATTAGTCTTGGTACGTCTGTTAACAGAGAACAAGACCCACGTGGGGGCAAACTGTCGAGAAGTAACATCTAGTGCTCTAAAATCGATAAACGCTTAATGGACACTAAGCAAAGTAACATGGTAAGTTTCGCTGAAAGCATCTTTAAAGACAAGTCAGAGTTATCCTGCCAGGACAAAAACAAATTCAAAACTACATTAACATCCCACAACGTTGAATATTTAGGCAAAGGAGGAATGGAAAATGTTACTCCCTTTAACAGGCGGCAAATTAGAGGGTGTTCCCCCACAGGTTTTCCGTTGACATAGGCGTGGTGCATAGAAATAGCAGACCTATACAAATTAATCGTCCTAAAGGACTTACCTGCACTAGCTTGCGCTGCTAAAAAATTAACTATATAGTTTACATCTGCTGAAATTGGATCAAGGTCCCTTCCCAAACACCAGCTTGACCAAAGAGACCACGTGGAAGAGTATGCTTTCCTGGTGCCGGGAGCCCAGGCCTTACTGATGAAGTCAACAGCTTCCTCCGAAATTGGGATGCTAGATGAGGAAGTCCTGAAACCTTCCAGCCGAGAGGGTAAGAGTTTTGTTGAGCACTAAGGGATGAGGATTCCCCAAGGGATCCAGCAGAAGGGAAGGAAACAGAGGAAGAAGGATGGGAAAGTCAATAGCCAATTCCAAAAGAGGGGGAAACCAGATCTGCGACTGCCAAAATGGCACCACTAGGACCACCGTCGCCTTCTGCCGCCTGACTTGAGCCAGAACCCTGGTGATCATTATAAATGGAGGAAAAGCATAATTGATCATCTGTGACCAATCCTAAAGAAAAGCATCGGAGGCTAAGGCCGAAGGATCCGGACGCCAACTGAAAAAGAGAGGTAACTGGGCGTTGAGGCGAGAGGCAAAGAGGTCTATACCAAAGGGGCCCCATTTGTGGAGGATGGACTGAAAAACCGAGGGATGAAGCTTCCAGTCGCTGTAATCCCTGAGGAAATGAGAGTGCCAATCTGCCGTTTGATTGAGGAAACCCGGGAGATATTCCGCAGAGAGAGATATCTTGTTGCGCAGACAATATTCCCAGAGACTTTTTGCTAGGTCAGCTAATGGTTTTGATTTGGTTCCTCCCAGATGGTTTATGTAACGAACAGCCGAAACATTGTCCATCCGGAGGAGGATGGTACACCGCACCTTGTCTTTTGCCAGGCTCTTTATCGCAAAGGAGCCCGCAAGCATCTCTAAATAATTGATGTGCAATTTGGACTCCCTTAACGACCATGTACCGCCAGTCGAGACTGGACCACAACGGGCGCCCCGACCCGTCAGACTTGCATCGGACTCTAATACAAGATCTGGGGCTGATGGAAAGATAGCTCTGCCGTTCCAGGCATCTAAATGGTCTATCCACCACTGGAGTTCTAGGCGGGACTCTTGATCTAGGGAGATCAGCCCCGAGTAGGCCAGCCCTCTCCTGAGATGACGAATCTTCAGTCGTTGGAGTGCACGATAATGCAAAGGACCGGGGAAGATTGCCTGAATTGAAGAGGCCAAAAGGCCCACAATCCTGGCCAGAGATCTCAGCTAAATTTGAGATTTGCGAAGAGTCCGCAAGATCTCCGATTTGATGGAGTGTCCTTTCTTTTGAGGAAGATGGAGAGTGGAAGAAGAAGAGTCTATTTCGAACCCTAGGAATTCTATCCTTTGAGAAGGAATAGTGCTCGACTTTTCTTTGTTGACTAGAAAACCCAACTGGGAGAGAAGGGAACAAGTTACTTGTAAATGGGATTGAAGAGTGTCGCGGTTCTGATGTAAGATCAGGATATCGTCCAAATAAATCAGAAGTCTGATGCCTAAAGATCTGAGATGCGCTGCCACCGGTTTTAACAGCTTTGTAAAGCACCAAGGTGCTGACGATAGGCCGAATGGAAGGGAAGAAAACTGGTAAGTCTGACCCAGCCATTGAAACTGGAGGTATTTGCGATGGCTTGAATGAATGGGAACTGAAAGGTACGCATCTTAAAGATATAGACGTACCATAAAATCTAAGGGAAGAAGAATGTCCCATAAATGGAGAATCATCTCCATTTTGAAATGCCGATACACTACGAATTGATTGCAATTTTTAGATTTATGACTAGTCTGAACTTTTTGTTCTTCTTTTGCACCAGAAAGAGCGAGCTGAGAAACCCGGAAGGATCCGGAGACGACGGTTGAATGGCCTGCTTCGAGAGGAGAGAACCGACCTCCTCTGACACAAGAAGAGACATCTCTGCTGAGAATTTTAGAGGTGGAGGAAGCTAGACCTGGGGAGGATCTGAATACAACTCTATTCGGTGACCTTGAACAGTACTTAGAACCCATGGATCGGTAGTCAAAGATTGCCATTTGTGAATGAAAAAACAAAGCCGACCCCCTATTGGAGGAGGGCCAGAGATAGGGCTTACCTTGGGTGTTGTTGCCGGATCTGAAACCACGCTGTCCACGACCTCTGTATCCCCTGCTTCTTTGGGGGTAAAACTGAGGTTTGTAGGATTGGTATCCATAGCTGGAATAAGCGAAGCCTCTGGATCCCTGAGGATGCACGGACCGGCCGGTAAAGCGGCCCCTGCCTGTACCGGCCCTGGCGAAAACCCGCTGGTTGAACACGTTTTTGATGTTCTGTTGCGTTTTATCAATGGATGAAAAGGTCAAAACGAACTTTCCCAAATCCTTAATAAATGAGTCCCCGAAGAGACGGCCTTCCACTTTTACCCCCGGATCCATGGAGGCTAGATTAGATAATTTTGGGTCCAGCTTAAGTAGTAACCCTTTGCTCCTCTCATGGGTAATGCAAGCGTTGGCATTACCCAACAGACAGAAAGCCCTTTGAGTCCACAGAGAAAGTTCGGAAGGGTCAATGTCGGCATTTTCCATTTTGGCTGACTCTGCCAGGTCCAAAATCCGAGCCAGAGGACCTACTAAATTCAGTAGTTTTTCCTGGCAATTTGACCAGGCTTTGTTCACCCCTTTGCGGGGATCCTTCCCAAATTTCAAGAAAAAAGTTAACAAGGGTTGGTCAATCACCGGTGTTGTAGTAATACTGGAAAAAAGGGAGGGTCTGGGACACTCCGATCTCAGTTTGGCTCTCGTTTGTTTGTCCAGGGGAAATCTGAGCCTGGAAGCAATATATTGACCCACATGTGCTGCAGGGGTCCATTCTGTAGAATTAGGGTGATGGAGGAACGAAGGGTCAAACATGGGGTTACCCTCTGAGTCCAGAACCACCTTTGCTGAAAAAGGATCAGTAACCTCCAACTTAGGCTTCTTTGGGGGGGAAGCTTGAGACAGTGAACCCCAGAAATCAGAATCATCATCACCATCATCAATGTCTCCGACATCATCATCAGTGTCTGATATGTATGATATCACGATCTGTTTTGGTGCTGAAATATTTTTAGTCTTAGACTTACATTTCCCATAATTTTCTCTTAGAGCTCCCCTCCTGGGAATGAGGCCTGGGAGGAATTTCATCCTCGGTCATGTGTGAAGAAACTTCACTAACCAGAAAAGCGCCATCTGATGGTTTTCTCAATAGACAAATCCTTGTGTTTTCTTTTTCTGCTATCCCCCGCAGATTGGGCCATAAAGGATTTGTACACCATATTTTGCACATAAGTTTCAATGTTTTTAGACATTTTATTCATTGTGGCTGAAACAGCCTTTGTCACAGCCTCATTAATAAAGGCTCCAATTTCTTTATTTTCTGAAAACCCAGCAAAAGAATCTTGCTTTTCCATGTTAAATATCCGTAGAAAAAATCAAGAAAACAAGTATGAAAAATAGGGAGAGCCGAAACCCCAGCTCAAAGGGTTAATTCTAAAGGCAGAGATTGCCCAACCTCTAAACACGCCCCCAGAGGCGTGGCCGAATGTGTTAGCAAAGTGAAATCCAGAAAAGAAGAAATGCCCGTAACCTGAAGCCGACTGTAATGCAGCGCGATGACAGGAAAATCACACGGAGGTGAGAAGAGCTTTTATCTAGCCAGTAGAGCAACTCCGACTGACAGCTGAGGGAGAACGGAAGCCGCTCGAGCCGAGCGCGACCGTTAGAACCTTTCTGAGGCAGCAAAAGCTGCCTCAGACGCGCACGAGCGCGGCGTTCACACAGGCATGAAATAATTTGAAAACAAAGACCCACAGAAGCGTTGGGTGTCAGGCGAAACCGCAATATGAAAAGTAAACAGTGAATTAAGAACAAGCAGCACACTAATTACACCAAATAAAAACAAATACAGTATTCGATAACATAACAAAGAGCAGCAAGAAAGAGGGCTGGTCGCAGTCAAGCTTAGTGATTACATGTCTCCTGCTGTTTTGATTGGTGTTTCGTTGATTACATGTTTTTGCTCCCATTGGCTTCTTTTCTTTCAGGCCTGATGGGAGTTGTAGTTCTTGACTGCTGCTATTCTGATTAAAGCAAGTTAGAGAAGCATAAGAGGAGCCTCCGTGCTTGACATAAAATGTACGTTTACGATGCAAAGTTACCTGAAAGCGTTGCTCTGTTATTCTATACTTTGCATCAAGGGGGTGTTCCAATGTCAGTGCATGAGTGTTCCATGTTTCCAAGGTTTTTAATGTAAAGCATTATGGCCCATATTTATACTTTTTTAGCGCCGCATTTGCGTCATTTTTTGCCACAAAAGCGGTGCAAACGTACAAAATATAATTGTATTTTGTACGTTTGCGCCGCTTTTGCGTCAAAAAATGATGCAAATGCGGCGCTAAAAAAGAATAAATATGGGCCTATATACTAACAATAGTAGGGAGGGCTTTGTGCCAAAAATAATTGCCTCTTTGAGGCAGGTGTTAAAAAGGAGAATTTTTTTTTATTTCTCCAGACATTTCCAGCTTTGCATCTGCTGCACTGTGCAACTTGCATCCAAAGTGGAAAACGTTTTAAAGTTTCCTTAGTTATAGTATTTGGAACTTGAGTGGTACCCTTCCTGTGCAAAAGCTAAGCTAGACATCACGCACACAGCTTTGCACTATCGTGCAAAGATGCACGGCGCTGGGCAGCTTGATTGTGCATTGCTCTCTCCTCTCACACAATGTAGTACAGCAACTTTGGTTTCTGTGCTGCGTTGCATGAGTTTTTCGTAAATCTACCCCAACGTTTCTGAACATAAACCTAGAAGCATTAATGCCCCCAATGGCGATGCTATTAGTGAACCAAGATACAAGCAAATTATCATATGAACCCTTCTAAGGCTTTAATAACATATGAAGCAACATTAAAATCTATTCAAACATAGGTAAGTGAGGCTTTTGTAGCGCACACACCCTGAACTGAGGTTCATTAAGAGACACTCAAATGAGATGACAAAGGAAAAGGAGGCGAAATAAAATCAGGTACTTGCCTAGGATCACACACTTTTGTCAAGCAAGTAAACCATTTGATCCTAGACATCCTTGTTTCATATTGCACAGTTTGGCCGCTAGATGAAGGGACATGGGGCTTGGTGATTGACAAAAGGGGGTTTGCTCATTTTTGCCTCAAGGTTCCACAAATCTTCCCGAGTCAGAGCTCAGGATTTGGCTCTAGCCTTCAGTGACTTGCACGCCTCTAGTGAAGTGATTTTTGGCGTGTTCAAAACGCTGACATTTTGTTGTGCAGGATCATTAGACTATTTTCTGCACTCAAGTCCCTCACTGACATCATGATAATCCTAATATAAATGACACCGGAAAGTCCACTTGCCAATTATCAGTGAGATGGTGAGTTACTTATAGCGTCTAGGGATACAATGCCCTGCATTCACACAACTCACACTCCCCACCCTGCACTTACACAGGTTCACCACTCACTGCACTCACCGCACTCCGCTCACCCATTACTCCCACAGCTCACCCTCCACTCACATGGACACACTGGTCACCCAGCTGTCACATGGGCACCCCTCACACCCTGCACACATTTAGGCTCACCTGTCACCCTGCACTCACAACACTAAACGTGCATTCACACCACTCACTGTCACCCAGCACTTACATGGGCACATCTTTCACACAACGCACATTAAAGTACCCAACACTCATAAACGTGCACATGTGGCTACAAATGCACCCAAAGAATATCTGTACTACATGCCCATTTAGTTCCATCCACAGCCACACAGTGGGTGCAAAAGGAACGAGGTACTGAAGCTGTGGGATGGAATGGGAAAGGAGATTGGGAAGAGGCTGTGGGGGCTGGTGTGGGGGAGGAGATCAGTCTTAGTCTGTGACAAGGTGCCGGGAGGAGGGGTGATTTGGTACAGGAGGGGAAGCAGGTGGCAGATGCTGGAGGGGGAGCAAGCACCACAGGCTAAGGGTGAAGCACTGCTTCTGAGACTGTGGACTTGTGTGAGGGTTGAGTGGGGACTGCAGGCTAAGGGTGTGTGTGAGCACTGGCAGTAGATGTACTAGTTGGTCATGCACTGAAGCCTTGTTGGCCTTCATACTGGCTGCTGTGAAAGAAGGAGGTGGAGGTACTGGTGGCCATATCTGTTTGTGCAGCTTCTGAAGCCACCATGTAGACCAGCATTTGGGCCCCTCTGGCCTGCGTAGTGGCAGTGCATTGCAGGGGCTGCTACTGGAGGGGAGAGTGAGCTGGGGCAGTTAGGGCTAGTGCGTGGTAGGGGAGCTGGTTATGGAGGAGCTTTCTGTAGTTGGGGAGAGTGAACTGAAGAGTTGGTGTGGGAGGCTTGGGTATTGGTGAGGGGCTTTTTGTGACATCAAACCACAGGCTGTGACTGCAGCAAACAGCACATCCATTGGGGTGCCTGAAATGGTGGGTGTGTTTTGAGCACATCATAAAAGCAGATGGGGATAAAAACATAAAGCGGCTCAGTCATCACTGCGTCATCACGGTGTACAAAGCAGCCATTTTAGTCAGGGACAGACCCTTATCGGCAAGCTGCATTCTCCAATACTCTGCTTCCGACTTACAGAGCATTACTCTTAGCCAACACCATCACATCATGATTGAGGGATGCTCCTCTTCCACACTGCCATGTCATTACGTTGTAATGGAGCAGTCATGTTAGGTGAGGTAGCAACCCTCAGAAGCCAATAGGAGTGCAACAAACACTCTCTCTTTGCAGCAGCACACAACCTCTGCCCAATCAAGTACTTTATTCAAGGTGACCAGCATGAGCAGAGCCAGAGCCTTTGCTCAGTTGTGCCCCTCATAGGTCTTTTTCTGTTGATCGTACAAGTTCGGGAAGCAGCTGCCCCGTCAAGCCAAACCAAGAAAAGTAAGTCTCAGAAGCACTGAAATCCATCCATGAAGTTGTTAAAAAAAAACCAATTCAGAGCACTATAAAAGTATATTAAGCCCTTCAAGAGTTACACATGGAGTGGGTCATGTGTTGGGGAGTACTGGTGCTTATCCAGAATCAGTGAAGTGTTTTTAATAACACTATTAGTTTTATTCAAAATCACCATGTTCTCACTCCTTTGTTTTAAAGCCTTTAATGCCAAGAATTTTGCACCATTCCTTGCTGCAGCTGTTATGTCCTTGACTTCTATTGAAAATATGAGAGAATTGCAGCGACTATAGACTTCGGAGGGACACAGTGCATAGTTGGTCAACTTGAATACACACTGTCCATTAGAGGACACGTGTCAGGCCCTTCTAGGGGCCTGGGGTAAGCGTGGAAAACTAGACCTCAGTCTTGGGGCTGAGGTTGTTTGCCTCGGATGTTACAGGTGTGCAAACTGGGTCAAGGACATCCTCTTCCGCACTTGAGTCTCAGTGGTAGCGATGGAAAGCAGTCACAGGCTTCTCAGGGAGGTAGTGTGGGGGGACACAAAGCCAGCGTTCAACCACCCAGCAGAACAATATCTGTTTGCCCAGTACAATGCTTAACTTGGATAAGAGGACTGCTCACTTTAAATGGAAAGCCACATAGGTAGTAGTAGCAGGTACAATAATATACGTTGGCACATAAGCTGTCTTGGGATAATGCCTCCTTTTCCCTTTTGCCAGGAGTCCCTCCTTTTGTGAATCTAAGCATGTCTCCGTTGGGTTGGGGAGATTTGTGCAGCATGAATCAAGGCTCAGACGCAGATACTCCAGTTCAATTATGCTCATGCTCAGTTCAATATGGATCCTTTGATACAGTCTCACCAAAATACAGCACTCCATGTCCTTTCGGCAGCAAATGTCTCCTACCTCCCCTAATTCTGGGATGAGACATGGTGGCTGTAGAAGTGGCCCTTGGTCTCAGTAGGCTGCAACAGGATGGGTAGCCAGATTGGTAGTCTCGAGTTCTTCGACAAATGCAGATACTGGCATTGATGCGGGCAGATAGTAAGCATTGGGCCCACTTCTGGGTCACTTGGTGTTAAACAGCAGGTGGGCAGCCATGTAGACAGGGACACAGCAGTATGCTAGTAGTCACAGGGCACACTTTGTAAATGCAGCAGTGGCAACAGCCACAGGCACAGGTCTTGGCTTTAATGGCAAAGACCTCCATGGGCACAGTTTGCTTCACTTTAGAAATGAGGAAGGCCGCAATCGTTCTTATTGCGCTGCGGTGTGGTTAGCCGCTAATCCACAATTCCCATTTGGCACTCCACTTCTGGAGAGACTGTGCCCAAACTCTCCGGCTCACCAATTGATCTTTGCAGTCTCACTTGCCCTGGGTAGACCCTCAGCACCAGGGTCTGCCTATTATTCCTGCACCTCCTACAGCGTTGGCAGGATCGTTGCTCCTCTCAGCAGGCAGGCTGGCTTCCAGGCACTTAAGGTCAGAGATACAGCTCTTCCAGCTAGGCAAGCCTCCATGGAATAACTCCTCTCGTCTGGAAAGCAGGCTGTCAGACAGACACCAGCTCTGGGTGCACAGCAGTCATCACAGTGTGCTGCAGGGTGCTGCTCCTCGTGGTACATTGTCTCCAGTCTGGAGTAACCACAAGAGAGGCACAAAGAGGCATGAGCTTTCTATATCTGGCTCATTTACAGCCACACTGTGCAGTGGTCAGGGAATATACAAATGTCCGGCTCGCCTAAAAGATCCTTTCCACACTGAACAAGAGACTTCAGCCCCACCCTTCACCACCACCATCTTCCAAATGGCACTTGGACCACGACAGACCAGCAGCTCCTCTCAATAAAAGGGCTTCAGTGAATTTCTAAAGGAGTATTGTCTCCTCTGTCCCTACTTCGTTGTCTAGGTCTCTTCCCTTCAGTTTCAGGAATGTCAGCAAAATACTTCCACTGCCTTAGAAAACAATCTCAACTCAATCTTGTGCACATTAGCATCTTAGGGGCTTCCAAAATTGATCCAGCAGGCCTCCATTACATGGGCACACGTGTATACTGCACACACAAGCCACAAATATAAACATGCGCAACATATGTAAAGAATGTTAGTACAAGGATAAGAATTAGTGCCCTGAGGCAGAACTCTCCACAAGTGAGGCCTCCACTCCAGTAAAAAAGGCCTGGTCACGACTATGGATTCACAAAGCATGGTATGCTGGACCATCCATCTATCTGAGGCAGACTGGTAATCCACTGACAGAAAAATTAGGGCATGCTTGACATGTTCTTCCAGGTCAAGAGGCAGGTCCAGGACCTCTGTCACATCAAGGGACAGCATAGGCCTCTTTGAACTAGATTAGCACAATCCTAGGGCCAAAATCAATCTCTGGGATAGCCGATACAGTCATGTATTCAGGATAGGGCAACATGACTGTATACCTCACAACAGCATGTTCAGGCAATATTATGCTTCCCTAAGTTAATGTGGCTTCTCTTATGTTCTTTTACTGTGTACATGTTTAGTTGACTCCTGTAAACCTGGTGTTTTGAGGACATTAAACAAGTGCATATGCATGTCTCAATGTATAGGCATTGGTCTAAATATACATTACTTCCATGCAGAAATGCAGCAATAGCCTGACTACAGCCTGTAAATGCAGCAATAGCCTGTCTACATCCTGTAAATGGTGAGCAATGCAAATGTTTCATTTTCTTTTCTTCTGTAGAAGGCAGTTAAGAAAGTGGCTGAAACGATACCTGATGTCTGCCTTGCTTCGGGGAGACATGCCATACATCCTGGAGAGCTGAGCTGCAGCTTGGCGAGCTAACAGCAGCCAAGAGCCCGTAACACAGTAAAGAAGATCTGAATAGGGAGAGCTGCTGAGTAACCTTTAGACCTGCTGAGGGGTCAAAAGGTCACAAACAACATCCCTTCTAGATGAGTTCAGACTAAAAAGGGTCATTCAACCACAATACCTGAAGTGGCAGTACCTAAGGACATCTTGGTTCCATGGCGAAACAGTAAAAAGGCCAACACACCACTGACCCTTGCTCTCTGTAAGACACACCTGAATTACTCCGCGTCCACCAGTGTAAGTCTCCTTCCCTGCCTTCCCGCTGCTCAACCACAATTCTAGCCCAGTTCAGTTCACCCAGCATCAAAGCATGAAAGCAGCTACAGTTAATCGCCTTTAACCTCCTGATCACAGAAGACTTCATCAAGGCTGAAAACTCTTATAGCCAGCGGAACCACCAGTAGACCACTGTCATCTTGAATAAATATGTAGCAAATCCAGCCAGAACTGTCAACAACTCCTTGGATGCAGATTATCTTCCCTAAGGAAATCTAAACGTCTCACTCAAACCCTGCATAAAACAAAGATGCCTTGAAACAAGACATCCTTCTTACATATGTCCAATAACAGACTGTTTTAGTCAAAAGACAGAAAGATTGAAATTTAAGGCAAATATCTGCATTGGAGAACCAGCTTGCTTATGACTTGATTTCTTCCTCGCCTGTGATGCTGTTCCTCATCCCAAGCTTCTACAGAGACTTGCCAACATCAGACTGCAGGGAGCGAACTGAGGCAGATTGCATCTTTTCTGTCAGACAGATCATCATCTGACTTTATCCCTTTGGGTCGCTCCATTCAATTCACAACTAAGTGCCTACCAGTTCTACCTCCTCTATAACAGTTGCCTTGGCTCTGTGGCAGACCTAATCTCCTCCTTCAACCTCAAATATTATTGTCATGCAGATAATACACACAATAGATTTAGGTATGAAAACCCACCTGAATGAAATGGTCATTTTCCCTTGAGGTCAAGTAAAGGGTGATCTCGAGCCACAGCAGAATAAACATGACACAAATCGAAATATTCCAGTGTGGCAAAAGGATCAAACACCACCGATGAACAATATGGCCTCAGCAACCGGACCACCATGAAACCACTCAACCCTAGTGAGGAATCTAGGGGCAACCGTGGACTCCAGTCTTTCAGCCACAATCGGATTGGGTTTGTCCAATGTGTTTAGACTGCAAAGTTTGTCACTTCTTTCCATCGTATTGACTACAAAGATAGCTCTGGCCGCATAGCTGCAATTATTGGCCCGCAGCACTTACCGGAAGTGTTAGCCCTCCCAGAAGGCTGGGCGCCCCTGGTCATGGTTGAGACCGCATCATTTACCCACGTGCAAGCAAACAATATCTTTTTTTAGATGCCTTGTATGGTTTTATTCCAAGTTTGCATTGGCAGAGCAGCAGTGCCATCTAGTGACGGAACATCATGTCCACTATTGTTCTACTGAATAAATTACACAGGAAAAGAGGGAGGTTGTTGCTTCCCTGTGCTTTTACAAGTACCTAGGACGCATGTCCAAGAAGCGGACTATTTCCAGTTGTCAGTAGCTGGGTCATTTGGGGTGAGATGCTACAGCGGAGCTGCACGTAAATCCTAGTGAGATACAGTACTGAAGTAATGACTGAAGATCCCTCAAGCTCTAAAAAAAAATGCAATTAGATTACAATTGTGAACTGACTTGCCCTCCTCCTCCCTTTTTCCCCCACCCTCCTTTCCCCTCCCACCCCCCGCGAAACTGCCCAACTGTGAAAAGATATTATGTTAGCTCATTGAAAAGCTGACTTGACGAGCTTCAAACCACCTTGACAAACTAACTGCACCTCTGGTGAAAGATAGAGAAAACACTGAAAACACCCAAGCAGTGGTTTGAAACCTAGTTACAATACAAAAGATAACGTTGATACAACAAACCCTGGGATTTTCTAGCAGATGCTAGAAAGCCTAAATCCAGAGAAAAAGCAATGCTTGGATGTGGGCAGCTCTTGCACAGACGCCCGCTATGCAGAGCGGAAGCGGTTATCAGACATGTGGAGGCCAGGGCTCCAGACCTCGCTGTAACACTCCTGTATGCAGAGATCAGTGTTTCCACTGCAGACTCATTGCAGAGTCACGCACACGAAGGCTCTTGTGCACTTACCAGAGGTCACCGCCTCAGATGACTTGTCTGGAGAGAACTCTGACCAGCGCAGCGTTTATTTTCAGTCGAGAGGCTGAATGCTTGGAGCAGTTCTGTGAACATCCCAAATTACACCCCTCGAAGTGGTATTTTCCATGCATTCTGTTGCCTCAGAATCGTCCCAGACATCTCTCAGTCTTTGCACGAGGCGTGAGTAATATCTCACATTTAATAAAAGGACGAGAACTAGAGGACACCCAAATCATGGAACTTTGGCTTTAGATGCACGTAGTTTACGATTTTACAGTCGGTTTAACATCTGCTAGTGTAATTATATTCATTTATATCACAACAGTTGGACCACAATTTAGCAATGAACTTGCAGTTTCACATTTCTGATGCTCTGTGCCCTCATTCTCATTTGACTTTCCATACAGGGGGTGATGTATCACCAGCTGAGAATCTCATAATGATCAGGCCCTTTCTAAGGCCGAGAGCTTCTGATTGTGAACACATTGGGGCCTCTTTACAAGCCCCTTGCGCCAACTTGCGCCGTCCTAGCATCATTTTTTTTACGCTAAGGCGGTGCTATGGTGGCCTTTTCCCCGCGCCAGATTTACAAAGTGGCGCAATGCTTGCATTGCACCACCTTGTGACCCCTTGCGCCACATTATGCCTGCAAGGGGGGTGTTCCGACTCCGGGAGGCCTGAAAAAATGACACAGTGAAATGTGTAATATTTCACTGCACCATTTTTCCATAATTTTTAATGCCTTCTCAAGACAGGGGTCAAAATGACGTTCCCATGGTAACCTATGGGCCTCACTGTGCTTCGCTGTACTAGCGCCAACATTTTTGATGCTAGTGCAGCAAAGGGCCACAAAAGTGTCAAAAATGTTTGTGCTATCGTGCTAACGACCGCCTTGGTGCACCGTATTATAAATACAGCGCACTCATGATGTCGTTAGGTGGCAGTAGGGGGACGCAAGAAAAGTGGCACATAGTTTTCAGTGGGTTATCAATCATCATCCTCGTACCGTTTAGTCCTGTATCCGAGTAACACAGGAGACCTGATAAGGATACCCTACAGCAGAAGGACCAACTTTCTAAATGTCATCAGGTGGATTAGGAAGTATAACAAGTGGCTTTCTGAAAAGGGTTCTGGAAATAAGAAGGAAACAGTCATGTGTGGTTCCCAGCCTTCTCCAGTAGAGGTCAGCACCCGCTGAATGATTCTCAGATTTGATGTTTTTCAGTTTGATCAGCCCTTTCGGTAGCTGTTAAGGTTTATGCTATGATTCAACCAAACCTCTGCTTCCAACATGGACTAGGTCAGAAGTCCTGTTTTGCTGGAAACCTCTCCCGAGTTATACTCCCTCTGTCTCATCATTAAGAGACAGGCTGGATAGGTCTTAATGTCTCCGGCCAGCACCTTTGACCTCTCCAGCAGGACAAGAGTTCAATGCCATCAGACCAAGGGGCCATTCATTGGTTTTGAGCCACTAGTGAATGTGTCTCAAAGTCAGTTTAGCTCACCCTTCTCAAAGGGTTCAGTAAACTTTTACTGACCCCAGATTGTTTGTTACCGCTATGAAAAATTATATTATCCCATTTAATTGTGTGAATAGTGCCTCAGGTACCACAAGTGATTATTGAAAAATGAGGCAATCTGGGTTGCATCCTCATTTTCGGTTGATATTCCATCTCTCGTGTAGATTGGGCCTTATCCCCACACGTGTAGTTTACGCTTCATGAGTGTGAAAATGTACTTCAAAGTGAATCCCTGTGAGGATTGGGAGTGCATCAGTATCCCTAAGTATTTGAGGTCGGATGCCAATTGTCAAATTGATGTTATATGCTGAGATCTGCTGGTGTACAGGTGTGATGGATAATACATTGGTTTGCCCCAGTTTGCCAGCAGTCCAGAGAAGTTTGAGTAGCTGTTACAGGTCTTCAGGGCTCAGTAATCACTGGGTTATTGCACAAGCAGTAGGGCATCAAATGTGTGAAGCACAATTATGTTGTCAGCACACCAAGTGGAATACCCTTGTCCCTGCTTCTCATCAGCAGCACTAATGGTTCTGTAAGTGAAAACAACAGGGGCGACAGCGGACAGCCTTGACTGGTGCCTGTCATGTTTCCTGTGAGCATGTGCCATGGGTTATTATGCTACCTATAGGGCCACTAAGTAAAGGTTTGACAGGTTTGATGTCATGTTTACAGCAATTAACTCTGCCTTGGCTTCTGAATATGAAGATTCATGAAACTGAGTCAAACAATTTTTTGTCAAGTCGTGCATGTGTCGCCTGCTTCTTCCAACAGAGTACAACTCCATCTGGTTGTGTCTTCTGAAACAGATGGGTGTGAATGCCTGAGTGTGGTGAATCTCAGCTGGTAGAGGCCTGTAAAGTGTCTTGCAAGTGTTTTTGTCACGGTTTCGGACGGGTCTGATCAGGACTCTGGTTGGGACACCCCTTGAGGTCACCGAATATCCTAAAGAGGTAGTGTACTGTGGCAAAAGAGCAGCTAAAGGCATACACGGAAAGGACAGCTATGGAACGGGCACAAGAAACAGGAAAGTAAAAGCAGAGCAACCCTTGTGTGAACAAGCAGGAAACGGATTACTAATGGACAAACACGCTGGGGTTGTACACAGAGCAGGGCGCAGAACCTCCCACAGTGACAGGGAATGTCAATGCCTCTGCGCAGTTTGCTCTTACAGATAGTCACCCTCCCAGCCCCATAGAAAGGAGGCAGCAGAAGTGATTCTGTCTCTGGACCCTAGAGCACAAACAAGGATAGTACTTATATACACAGGACATGCTCTTGTGGGTCCAGCTGGAAACACAGTGGGGATTCCTGAGAAAACAGCAATAGCACACTGTCACTGTTAGGCACGAAAGACAACGTATAACACCAGACAAGGATGGGGGCTGGAATTGCCTCCTGGAAACCAGGAGCCAACCCCAGTACAAAGGAGGACACTTATACACTGGTGAAGACTGATAGAACACTTACCAGACACAAAGAACCAAGAAGAAACAGAAACAGAAGGGAACAAACAAAGAGGCAGAGGCAAGAACTGGGAACAGGCTCAGGCTGAATTAAAGGCAGGACTAGGACTTGAAAACAGGGTGCAAACTTCTGGCTGGAACAAACAGAGATATGACTAGGAAACTGAGAGCAGGCTCTGGCTGGAACAGGCAAGGACAGAACTGGAATACAGGGAGTAGGAATGAGTAGTAAACAGGACTGGGAAACAGAGAGCAGGTTCAGGCTGAAACAAGGCAGGAGCAGGGCAGAGAAACAGGGAGCAGGCTCTGGAAGAAACAAACAGGTACAAGGCTAAGAAGTAGGGAGCAGACTCTGGCTGGAACAATCAGGAACAGGGCAGAGAATCAGGAAACAGGATCAAGCTGGAACAGCACAGGAACAAAACTGGAACACCATCCGACAAGGGGTCTGTAACACAAAGGAATCGAACTCCAATGCACAACGGGGATCTTGAGGAAATGGCTGCTTATAAGCAGTTCCAAGCTGGGCTGCACAGGAGAGGTCTCAGGTGTGTGTAGTTTCAGACACTTGCAAGTCCTGGAGGAGAGGATCCAGTGAAAAGGAGCAACTGTACTTCTCCCATAGCAAACAATGGGAAACAGAATCCTGGCTTTCCTGACTACCAGGCTGTGCATTATGGGATTTGCAGTCCCAGGACGCAAATGTAGTAGTACTACAAAAGTATACCATGGCCAAAAGAGAAACAAACAGGAGTCAGCAAGGGACTATAGATAAGTGTTTAAGGTGATTCCCAGGCTTCTGACAGTCCCCTTACAGCGCCCCCTAGAAATGGGACGACAGAGTCGTAACAGTTTTAGTGTGTATTTTGAAGTTCATGTTCGTTTGAGCTAGCTGTGTGTAGGATCTACTGAACTTGTGTCTTTCCTATCCTTGTAGATCATTGTGATTTTTGCCTTAATCAGGGCTGGCTCTAGGGCGGTGCGACCGGTGCCACAGCACCGGGCGGAGACTTCGGGTGGGGGCGCCGTGTTCACAAGTATATTAAGTGTTAAAAAGAACTTGCTGCCGCGTTCCTTGCCTGCAACTATTTTGAACAATTAAAATGTCAAACTAATTCCGGTGATTAATGTTCCTGCTGGAGAGAGAGGTTGAGTTTTGTCTAGTGGAAGTTTTAACTCATCATAAGGTAGCGCAGAGGGTTAATATGCCTGCTGCAAAGAACATGTACCATGCAGATCACAAAGTGCATATAATGTGAAAAGGACAGTGGGTTACTATTTGTGTTGGTGAGGTCCTTTAGTTACTTGCAGTGTATAAGTTAACGTCCTAACATAGAACAGTGAGCTAGAAACTGTCACCAAAGAGATGAGTGGAAACGGCAAGCTGTAGGTTAGAGCGTTATTATTTTTCCCAGTCTTTCATTATCCTAATGTTGCAGAAAGGGTTCATTTGGGTAGAAATAGATTCTTATTAGTAAAGACATCCCCCAACTATGGTGATATGTTTTAAATTCTGAGTTTGTGCTTCTCCAGATCAAGAAGCACAAACTCAGAATTATCTTAAACTATACTGCTTACCAGCATGGATGATGTGACTCCTACACCTTGTAGTCCTCTGTCTTATGTAAAATTTCATATACCCTGATTTACACACATATGATTGATTTGTCTGTGTAAATAGTGTGTTTGTGATGTAAAGTGCTTTGACACACTATACTAGTAAACCTATATTAAATGCATCTGAGAGAGAGTTGTTATGGAGACTTGAGGGCACTGTTAAAGTGAGGGAATCAGTGGCAACGGTGGTCACTGGGGGGGCGCCAACAAACAGTGTTGCACTGGGCGTCACCAGCATTAATGCCGTCCCTGGATTCACGAGCGACCCGGAAGCAGCACTGCGAGCTGCTGCCGAGCTACCGCCTAGCTGTGCCGTTGTGCAGAGTGCCCATGAGTTTGAAACGGGGTGCGTCCGCACCCGTGACTTGTGTCCTGCCGTATCCAGTGTCCTGCTGGAGTGATGTGAGTAGGCACTGCCGGGAGGCATCGCCAGAACGCTGCAGGAGCACCACCGGCCATCCCGCTCACGCCCGTGTCTGCCCTGCCGGGGTGCTGTGGGTAGGCACTGCCGGGAGGCACCGCCAGAACCCCTGGAACGCCGCTGGATCGCCGCCGGCCACCCCGCCCGTGCCCGTGTCTGTCCCCCGCTGGTGGTGCTGGTGGTGCTGTGGACTGGCGGACAAGGTGCGGAGAGGAGAGGAGTGGAGGTAATGAAGGGGGCTGTGGGGCTGCCAGGGGGGGTGCTGTGTGAGGCGCTGGGTAGGGAGGAGGCAGTGAGGGGGGATAGGTTGACAGTGCGTACTTGTGCAGTGTGCGGTGCCCGGGTGCAGGAGTAGTGCCTGGGTTGGTGTTGGGCCAGAGACAGGGCCAGGCTGACTGATTGGTCGGACACTGTGGGCACTGTGGAGGTGCTGAGGCGAGTGGTGCAGGGTGAACAGGACTGGTGGGTGGGGGTGCCACTCTCTTGCATGCACCGCCTGGCTCACCGTCCTGCCACCGCCGGCATCTGCTCCTCCCCTCTGCCCCTTTGCCCCCCGGTTCCTCCGGCTCAGCCTCCCTTTCTCTTGGCTCCGCCCCTCTTCCCTCCATCTTCGCCTGTTCCCCCGCCCCACCTGTCACCGCCTTGCGGTTGGGGCCCTCCCCTCGCACCTGCTCTGGGATTCTGCCTCGCCGCTGACAGTGCCCCCTGTGCCCTAGAGCCTTTGGCTCCTCGGCACCTGGCCTCCCCGATCCTCCTCAACCCTCCCGAGTCCCCCCCACCACGGCCAGGCCTCTGGCGGTCCGACTAACAGGCAGGGCTCGGCAGAGGGAAGAGGGCTGGTCGGGCCCCTCTGCATGCAGTACCAGCCAAGTGCAGTGACTGTGCCCAGTCACCGCAAAGGGCATGCCCCAGCATCCGCGGAAGCCGCCCTCCTAGGGCGGGTGTGGCTTGCGGACGGCAGGTGAGCACCACTTGCCAGTCAGCAACATCAGCAGCAGCAGCACCAGCGGCGAGATGTCCACACCCCTCAGCCTCCATCTGACTCTACGTCAGCGGAGCCCAGTGCTCTCGCGAGTGACAGCACAACTTCCCCACGCCTCCACTACCACAATAACCCCACTAGCAGGAAACTACAGGCTTCATAGGAGGCTACAAAGGGAAGGAAGTGCTGGGAAGAAATCATATGACCATGCGGTCAGGCAAAACAAGGGAGACACCCCCCCACAAAATCGCTATGGGAAAAAAGAAGAGGAGATCACAAGCTCAGGACTGCCATCATGAGGCCCAGACTACTTCACCCCTTATTGAGATTGAGTCAGACCCACTCCAAGGAGGTCCAGAAGAGCAGCCTCATGCTGGGCACAGTCTGGTACCGAGATACAGTCTGGAACAATCAAAAAAACGTGCCACCAATTCCCAACCGAAAATCTACACCAAGTTCTCGTTTCTCAAAAACGGCAGACCTGTCCTCGTCTCCAATAGTAACGACACACAGTGGCTACAGTCACTGCTAATTCAGACGATCTTCACTCATACAGCAGAAAGCCTCCCATCAAGAAACAACTCCGCCACAACAGGGGCTTCCTCAAGCTCAGTCTCTGATCAACCTCCCGCAGCTAGCACAATCTCGACACCTCTGGGGCAATCTGCCAAACTCGCCAGGGCAGAAGTGCACGAGGAGCCCAGACGGACTCCAGCGAAGTCATGGTGGACTTCCCCCCAACAAAGTGCGGCCCACCAAATTCACCTGGCGCTACGTGGACTGAAAGCGGCGCAGCCTGATTTTTCTCAACGACGTGGGACAGCTGCCCACATACGGTTTGGCCTTACCTCTGATGGTCTCCAACGACGGCTGCCTGGAAAGCACATCACAAGATGGACCTCCGGCCCCCTCCCCCTCACCTCCTTCAGTAAAAATGATATCAGATGGCCTCCATACAGGAGCGGACGCAGAAACTCTATCTTACCTAAACACACAGGAGTAGGAAGATATGCTTGTTGCATATTCTCAAGACTTCCTTCCTGCCACTAGACTCACCTTATAGCCTAGCCAGCAACCTCCAGATGACGAACCAAGAAACAACGTGGCCATTCCACTTCTAAGCCAACCGTCTCTCAATGACAGTACAAGGATTAGAGCAAGCATGAACACTAGCGCCACATCAACAACTGGACAGGACCCTGCCTCAAACTGTCTCAATCCGCACACGGATGGCACCTGGGCCTCCCTGCTCAACAGCATGCAGCTCCTAGTCGAAGCACTTCACTACCAATCGGACAAAATGGACGTTCAGGTAACCCTATTCAACACCTTGGCAGTATTCGTAGCAGGTATTGACGAGAAATTAGGCACCCTCAGATCCCTCTTTTTGCAACCACAAGAAAACTCCATGAACTTTCCTACAAGCTGCCTATGTGGCCCCATAATTGACAAACTAGCCACGCTACCTTTGATGCTAACCAACCTCTGTGCATCTCTAAAGACGGGAGCCGCCAGCCAGCACCCACACTTGCATCCCTCTCCTGGCCTTTCCACACAACTTGTGGGAAAGACTCACTTGGACTCACTCGATACCACAAACATTGGCCTGGGAACAAAAAGCGATGACAGAGCAAAAGACCCCTTCCAGGAGACTCCAGTAATCGCAAACTCTTGCAACCCGACTCCAACAGTAACCGTCACCTTCAAGGGACATACTCTTATCTGGCAGCCCTGGGGACAGCAACGCCATGGTGAAACTCAACGCCAAGCAGAGACGCACTCAGCGGAGGAAAGGCCGCAAGAAGCGATTCGCAGGGAACGGAGTAATCCCAGATGCAGCACCCAAACTAACAATACCTGAGATCTGGGCCTCCAAAGAAGTTATGTCCCCCAGGGTCACCTGCCCAAACAACAATCTCGGCGGTTCCATCCTTGAATTTGGCCACAAAGCAGAAGGACGCGGCCAAAAGGAACCACCCTTGGTCTGCAGAAGGGGCGGGCAACACCGGGGAACTCCAAACTGCACCTTCTGGAAGTCATGGTCAATTCACACAAGTAACTTCCCCCAACCCCTCCCTGGCCCAGCTAACGGCTCCTTCTCCTCAGGCCCTGAGAGCAACTATTACACCTCCTAGCCCCACATATCACGCACAAGCGTGACCAGCAAGTCTAACAATTGCTGGAACCAGGGTGAAGACTCTTCCCCAGGGTTCCTTCGGCATCCTCTGCAGAAATTCAAGACTCCACCAGATTCGGCCACCAACTCACTAATCTTTCACCCTCATTATAAATCCAAGGGATCTGGTGACATTCTGAACAGGAGGAACATTCTTCGGCTACTCTCACATATCCCTTCAACAAGCGGCCTCAACTCAACTGTTCTTCTAGCTGTTGAATTTCTCCTCCCAACTAACACCACTGCTCCCGAACCCACTAAAGCCACATGGAAGACAAGCCTGATTGCCCAAACAATCCTAGGAGAAAGTACAACCTTCGAACGCTGGGGTATCAGTATTACCACGTACAGTGAGGTTGGCTACCCAACTCCCCTACTATCACCGGATCCCGATTTAGAACCAGGCCCCCAGTGCTGGGAAACACCCTCCATTCTCAGGAGTGCTCGAGCCTGCTCTCCGGCAAACTCAAGTTCCTCCAGGACTGCTAGAGGGGAATCCGGGGCCCCAAAAATCTATCAACTCAGTCAACCTCTTCTCAAACAATGATGACTTAAGGTGGTTTTCAAAAACAATCAACAACTGCAACAGGCAAGGGTGACAAACCTCAGATGAAAAGATGGGCTCTACATCCATAAAGGAGACCCTCCATATGTGCTCATAGAATGTTAACAGCCTCCTTTCCAAAGTTCAGGACTCCGATTTCATCCATTACATCAGCACCTTTGACATCATATTAATGCAGGAAACCTGGCTAGAGGAACCATTTCACCTGCAGGGCTATATGTGTTTCATTATCCGAGCAACCAGGATAGCGAAGTATGGACATCCGCAAGGTGACCTGGCCACCTACGTCTCCTTAGCACTACCAGCTAGAGTCACCCCTTTACATTCCACCTGCTCCTCCATCAATACTGTGTCAGTTGCCGCCACAACAAGTGCGTCCGCAGCAGAGATCTTTCTTCTAAACACCTTCCTTCACCCCAAACTCAAACTCAGTGATGTCAATAACTTAGTGGCTCTGCTCGAGAACTACATAAGCAGTGGCGTCATAGCTGACGCAGCTGACATCATCATCTCAGGCGACTTCAATCTGCACGTACTAGCATCCTCAACAGATTAAACCACAGCTGCTCTTTTAAGTGCTTGGGACCTCCCAGCACAAGGGGCCAACAAACATGGCCGTCCAACAAAGACCAGCAGGACTCTGCTCAATGGCTTAGAACTGTTATAGGTAAGAGCCCTGAATAGCACATTTACTGAGGGCTTGCCTCCAGCAGCATCACACTTTTCAACAACAGCATCCACCACAATTGACTACACATTTGTTACTCTTCCACTATTCAAGCAAGTAGCCTCTTTTCAGCTAGGCAACAGGTACCCACATGAATTATCCATCAATCTGGGGATAACCAAAATGGAGAAAACGAACATTGCACACATGACCACTTTTACCACAAATTACAAGCGTGTCAAATGTGGGCAATTAAACATTGATCAACTCATCAAAGCAGCAACGGATCTCGCACTCGAACTAGAAACAACTAACGAAAGCGAAGTGCAGAAATGGGAACAACTCACAACCAGGCTTAGCGGAATGTTTGCGGTACCAATCACGAACAGGCGACCGCCACCTCCTGCAGCAGCAACTCCATAGGGCAGCACTATGAGATGCAAAGAGAAAAATCAACACCAGCATAAGGCGACTCCGTGGCAGCCCGGGTAATCCAGACCTTCTGACAAACCTAAGGCACCACAAACAGGTACTGAAGAAGCTAAAATGGGCAATCAATAGGACCTGCAATGAAGACCTGTGGGCCAGGCTACATTCGGATGCAAGGAGTAACAACACCGTACGTTTCTGGTGCACAATATGCAACCTCACACGCCCATGCCATGGTGCCATTACATCGCATATACCAGAAGCCGTCTGGGCCAAATATCTTGAACTTCATTTCAACGGACCAATATCAGTTAGCATGGACACACAAAGCATGATGACACCAGGATGTCTTCTTCTACACAGGCCTGCACCAAAGACTACGCACTCATTACTCACCGATTCTGTCACTATACATAACCAGCTAGCCAAGGGCCGGAGAGATGGCACCCCGGGACCAAATGGCCTCCCGCCCGCAGTCTTCAAGCACAATAGACCCTTCTGGGAAAAGATTCTTGAACCCCTCTACCTGGACATAGGTCTGACAGGAACGATCCCGCGGTCCTGGAAGGGGTCCATAATCTCCCCCATCTTTAAAACAGGGGACAGGTCGCTTCCCGATAACTATCGTCTGATTGCCTTAATTGACTACGACGCAAAGTACTTTGCAGGCCTGTTACTGGATCATCTGCTGGCATGAGCTACCGAAAAGGGAATAATCCCTACGATTCAAACCGGATTCTCCAAAAATATCAGCACCATCAGAAACATCATGGCCATTGCCCTCCTAATTGACAAAGCAAAAACACTAAAGCGTCAGCTCCACCTATGCTTTGTTGACTTCAAGGCTGCATTCGACCACGTCGACAGGAACCGGCTGTGGAAGAAGCTTGCAACCTGGGGGCTTCCACATCCACTTCTACGCCTAATAATAGCCCTCCACACGGACACATGGGTCCAGATAAAATTAGGCACAGGCACTCATCTCTCAAGGCGGATCCCTACTACCAAAGGCCTAAAACAGGGCTGCGTTCTGGCCCCCACACTGTTCAATCTATATCTAGCAGACTTAGCGGGTGCACTCACCCTCACAAACTCGCACCCTCCAAAAATTGGGGACCTCGAGCGACCATGCCTCATGTACGCCGACGATCTCGTACTACTCAGCCACACGGAAATAGGCCTTCAGAGACTACTCAACGCCACTCAGCACTACACCGCTACGAATGCCTTGACAGCAAACTTTGGCAAAACACACATACTGTCAATTAGGTCAAAGACACCCTCGAGAGCCTGGTTTTGGGGTGAAACACGACTGGTCCAAACAGATAACTACAAATATCTTGGAGTCACTGTCAACAAATCAGGCACCTTCGTGCATCAAAGGAAAAGCCTAATGGGAAAAAGTCTAGCCATAGCACTCTCTCTAAAAAGACTAAAAACCCTTCTGAACGGGCCCTCATACACCCCGCTCTTAAAAGTGCTAAAAGCCAAGCTCCTCCCCACTATAACATACGGGAGTGAAGCACAAAGAGGCAGGAACTGTGATATCTTAAACCGTGCAGTGAGCAAAGCTTACTGGACGATCTTTAACATCCCCGGATTTACCTCCCCTGCCCAACTGAGACTGGAGTTTGGTCTGCTGAACCAATCCCTGGCTCGACCCGTTGCCTATATAAACGTCTGGAGCAAAGCCCGTGGTGCCTCCTGGGCACTCTCAACTACCATTTGTGACAAGAGCTCCAACGTAAGAACAGCTCCCCGTTCAGAATCCACTTAGATGACTCACTTAAGAAGACCGGGCTAACGAACTTGTGGAGGACCCCAATCCCACACAATAACTTTAAGAAAGCAGCTGGGAAATCACTTAGGCTCCAGTCACTACTGGAGGACAAAGCAGCCTTCTCACGGAGGTCTCACGCCTGGATGACCCTGCACACCTACACGTCTTCGACACCACAGCCATGCCAGGGCTTCTCGAAACGAACAAAGGACGGCTTCTTAAAGTACTGACTTGGTCTCCTACCACTCGCTTTAAATGCGGCCCCCTGGTTGAGGGACGTAACCAACTCTATCTGCCGCCTGTGCGGTGAGGACACGGAAGATCTCCTCCATGTCCTTTGTTCATGCAATCATCTCGCACTAGAACGAAAAGCCCTACTGAAGAGCAAATTTAATGAAAAGGGCATACGGACACGGAGACAAGCAGTATTGGCGTGCTTTGCACCTGGTGACCTACAGTTGAATTGTGCCTTGGTAAAGTTTCTATTGCAGGTGTCATAAAAGCAGGATTTAAAACAAGCAGAACTGCCCCCCTGTTGATCTACAGGAGGTGGTCAGGCTCAATGCCTGACAATGGACTACAATGGCATCAAGTCTGCTCTACTCACACTGGAGCAATGCAAAATCTTAAGTAGCAATACTCAACCATCTTTTAAAACGAGCTCCTACGGAGCGCAAATCAAAATGACTGAACAATGTATATAATTATTCGATGGAAACTTAGTAATACTAGAAATGTCCTATTTTTCTTTTTTTTAACCTTTTTATATAGTGTTTATTTATTTTTTATTTTTTGTGTTATGGTTTTAAGTAACTAAACAATAAAATATTCTTCTTCTTCTTCCGTCCCTGGCCTTAAGCATAGTGTCTATTAGCTTCCATCTTTCCATTGCTTCATCAAATATTTCTATTTTTAAAGCTGTATACCATGACCACCTGGTCTGGGAGCTTTTCATGGAGATATGTCTTGGATAATGTTGTTAATTTCCAAGAATATAATGTCAAAGTGTCATGTTTATGTTCACGCTTTTGTCTCATCCAAGTAAATTTAGGATTATAGATTATTTTGCTGTAGTGGTGAGCTACCCACTACCCTTACTAATTTTTGTTAAACAAGACCTTTTTAGATACTAACCTGAAACACGGACGACAAGCTTTGCACAGGTCCCTATTGCAATCACCTCTTACATTAAGGAGACCCTTACAAGCATGGCCCACAAAGCCCCCAGCAGGTAAATGCCTATAAAGAAGTGAAACTATATCCACATCGTATCACGAGGACAGACCCTTTTTGACCAACATAGGTTCCACACAGAAGGCAGGATCCTCCGCTTGGTCTTCAAGGTCCTTACATAGTGATGACGCTCCTAGTCACTGAGAATGCCATGACGTGTCCAAGAGTTATGTGACTCGATGTCGAAAGGATGACATAACCACCACCTAGCGAAACCACACTGCCGCACAGCAGGGCTGCGGGTGTTTTCACTCTCTTCAAGGTCCCGCTAGATCAGTCACCTTGAAGGAGATCCCTGCAACTGCCCTTTGTCCTCAGTGGATGAGATATCCTACAAATCCCTTGTTCCCTGGGTTCTGCCCCAAAACTGTATATGGCAGGAGAACCTGCAGGAAGCCCATTAAGGCCATTTTTTCTCCAATGCATCTGAAACTCACCCTTTTCTTGCCGTGGGCTGGATGTAGCCTTCCAAACATGGAAAACTTTCAGTGTGGACTTGAGCCCAATCTATAAAACTCCTTGATCAACTGGAAGCGGCCTGGAAAGGTCCACATTCAAAATTGGAGAGGGGTTTTGAATGAAACCTGCATTTTAATGCACTCTGGATTCGGCTTGAGTCTGCAAAATATGATGAATACTAGACACCTCTGGACAATACTTTGACGTTCATCTGGACTTCGATGAGACTCAGCGCACCCATGCAAAGGCACAAGACCTTGCAGGCAGCAGTTTTCCCCTTTGAGGCCTCAGCTAGAGATTAATGTGGAGAAGCTCAGCTATTGTGTTGATGGACTGAAAGAAGGAGAATTTGAGCTGTCCAGGAAGAAGAAAGTAGCAGGTCCTTTCCCAATAGAAAGAGAAGGACCACCTAGAGCAGAGCGGATTTCTGCATGAAGACTGTGTCAATAGGGTGAGATACCCAGAAGCCAGAAGTGACCTTAAAACATATAGGGCCACAACCCGCAAAAGAGGCAAATACAATGCCAGATCCCGAGAAGTTGTAGAAATGCATTCCATGACTGAGGTGTGGTGAGCCTGCACTCTTAGAGAGTCTGTCTATGTGTAGGAGGCTGGCCTGGCTTATAGTGGGTACCTTGTGGTACTTACACCTTGTGCCAGGTCCAGTTATCCCTTATTAGTAGATTAGAGGTGTTTCTAGCAGCTTAGGCTGTTAGAGGTAACTATGGCAAAGCAGCTTAGGCTGAACTAGGAGACATGCAACGCTCCTACTATACCACTTATATCATATAGCACAATACCATAAGAAAACACAATACTCAAAGTTACTAAAAATAAAGGTACTTTATTTTAGTGACAATATGCCAAAAGTATCTCTGAGGATACCCTCACTTAGGAGGTAAGTAATATACACAAATTATATGTACACAAACCAGAATCAGGTAAGTAACAGTAAGAAAATAAGTGCAAACAATGTAGAATCACAATAGGATGCAATAGGTAGACATAGGCCTAGGGGCAACACAACCCGTATACTCCAAAAGTGGAATGCGAACCACGAATGGACCCCAGGCCTATGGGAGGTTGTAGAGGGTCACTGGGACTGTTAGAAAACAGTAAGGGTGTCCAAAATACCCCACCCTAAGACCCTGAAAAGTAGGAGTAAAGTTACCCTACTACCCCAGAAAGACAGTATAGTCGAGATAGGGGATTCTACAAGAACCACAACTGCTACCAAAGCACTGAAGACGGATTCCTGGACCTGAGGACCTATAAAGGAAGGGGACCAAGTCTGAGAGTCACGCAAGTGTCCAGGGGGGGCAGGAGCCCACTAAACCCCGGATGAAGGTGCAAAAGGGCTGCCTCCGGGTGGAAGAAGCCAAAGATTCTGCAACAACGGAAGGTGCCAGGAACTTCTCCTTTGGTCAGAAAATGTCCCACGGCGTGCTGGGGGATGCAGAATTGTTTCCAAACAGAAATACCACAAACAAGCCTTGCTAGCTGCAAGAGTTGCGGTTGAGGATTTTGGGTGCTGCTGGGGACCAGGAAGGACCAGGAAGTCGCTCCTTGGAGGAGGAGACAGAGGGGGTGCTCAGCAACTCAGAGAGCCCTTACAGAAGCAGGCAGCACCCACATAAGTACTGGAACAGGCACTTAGAAGACCTGAGGACAGCGGTCAACTCAGAGTCACAAAGGATGGTCCCACGACGTCGGAGTCCAACTCAGCGAGTTGAGCAATGCAGGACTGAGTGCTGGGGACCCAGGCTAAGCTGTGCATAAAGGAAGTCTTGGAAAAGTGCACAGAAGCCGGAGCAGCTGCACATCACGCAGTACACAGGTTTGCTGTCTGGTGTGGGGAGGCAAGGACTTACCTCCACCAAATTTGCACAGAAGGGCCACTGGACTGTAGGAGACACTTGGACCCAGCTCCTGTGTTCCAGGGACCACGCTCGTCAGGATGAGAGGGGACCTAGAGATACAGAAGTTTGGTGCCTGCGTTAGCAGGGGGAAGATTCCATCGACCCACTGAAGATTTCTTCTTGGCTTCCAGTGCAGGGTGAAGGCAGACAGCCCTCAGAGCATGCACCACCAGGAAACAGTCGAGAAAGCCGGCAGGATGAGGCGCTACAATGTTGCTGGTAGTCGTCTTGCTACTTTGTTGTGGTTTTTCAGGCATCCTGGACCAGTGAGCGGTCTATCCTTGGCAGAAGTCGAAGAGGGAAGTGCAGAGGAACTCTGGTGAGCTCTTGCATTCGTTATCTGAGGAATAGCCCAGAGGAGAGACCCTAAATAGCCCAAAAAGGAGGATTGGCTACTGAGAAAGGAGGCTTGGCTACTGAGAGAGGTAAGCACCTATCAGGAGGGGTGTCTAAAGTCACCTGCTGGCACTGGCCACTCAGAGATGTCCATTGTGCCCCAACACCTCTGAATCCAAGATGGCAGAGGTCTGGGACACACTGGAGGAGCTCTGGGCACCTCACCTGGGAGGTGCTGGTCAGGGGAGAGGTCACTCCCCTTTCCTTTGTCCAGTTTCGTGCCAGAGCAGGGCTGGGGGATCCCTGAACCGGTGTAGACTGGCTTATGCAGAGATGGGCACCATCTATGCCCATCAAAGCATTTCCAGAGGCTGGGGGAGGCTACTCCTCCCCAGCCCTTCACACCTATTTCCAAAGGGAGAGGGTGTAACCCCCTCTCTCAGAGGAAATTCTTTGTTCTGTCTTCCTGGGACCAGGCTGCCCAGGCCCCAGGGGGGCAGAAACCTGTCTGAGGGGTTGGCAGCAGCTGCAGTGGAGACCCTGGAAAGCAAATTTGGCAGTACCTGGGTTCTGTGCTAGTGGCCCGGGGATGCATGGAATTGTCACCCCAATACCAGAATGGTATTGGGGTGACAATTCCATGATCCTAGACATGTTACATGGCCATGTTCGGAGTTACCATGGTGACGCTACATATAGGTATTGACCTATATGTAGTGCACACGTGTAATGGTGTCCCCGCACTCACAAAGTCCGGGGAATTTGCCCTGAACAATGTGGGGGCACCTTGGCTAGTGCCAGGGTGCCCACACACTAAGTAACTTGGCACCTAACCTTCACCAAGTGAGGGTTAGACATATAGGTGACTTATAAGTTACTTATGTGCAGTGAAAATGGCTGTGAAATAACGTGGATGTTATTTCACTCAGGCTGCAGTGGCAGTCCTGTGTAAGAATTGTCTGAGCTCCCTATGGGTGGCAAAAGAAATGCTGCAGCCCATAGGGATCTTCTGGAACCCCAATACCCTGGGTACCTAGGTACCATATACAAGGGAATTATAAGGGTGTTCCAGTGTGCCAATGAGAATTGGTAAAATTAGTCACTAGCCTGCAGTGACAATTGTAAAGCAAAGAGAGCATAAACACTGAGGTTCTGGTTAGCAGAGCCTCAGTGATACAGTTAGGCACCACACAGGGAACACATACAGGGCACATACTATGAGCACTGGGGTCCTGCCTGCCAGGATCCCAGTGACACATAGGCAAAAACAAACATACATACAGTGAAAAATGGGGGTAACATACAGGCAAGATGGTACTTTCCTACACAATGCACACCCATCCACAGAAGCACTCATCATCCCTAGGTCTAGGGACTTTCTCCCATTGGTTGCTCTTAGTCAGGAACTCTCTGAAAGGTCTCTTTAGCCCTCACTGTTCAGTGAATATTCACATTAAAGACTGAAGTCGGTCACTGACCCAAAAGTCCAAATCTCAGTTCCAACTGGTGGAACCTGTGGGTTCGCTGATTGCTCTTGGTCCCCAGTGTGATTCTGACAAGCAAACATATTGGCTGTGGCACGCCAGTTATGTGATATGGGCCCCTGAAAATGTGGTACCCAGGGGATTTTTTGTGGGTGTCCTATGTTGTCACTCATTTCCCTGGCATTGGGTATTTGCCAACTTGGATTTTAACCTGGCCGATGTGTCCTGTCACTGTAACTAGCTCTCCTGAGCTTCTGACTACTGCACTCTCAGAAGCAACATTAATTTGACCAATATGACTTTTTAAGAACTCGCCTTAGATGACCGGATGTTAATGTGAGAGTTGTGCAGGGGTTGTTCCAAAGTGGGTGGTTTTACTGGGTTTACTGATTTTCTGACTGTTCTTTGGGAAACCAAGAATTGCTGGTTCAGCCCCACTGCTGCCCTGTACAGGGGATTACTAATTAACCAGGGGAGGGCTGACATATCATAGCATCCTTGGTACATGGATGAATTCTGCCTTGCAGCTCAGCCTTGTTAACTGCTTGGATATCAACAAGTAACAGTGCCCATGAGCCCTTCAGAAACAGATGAAAACAACCACCCCTTCCCCGCAGTGGAGAACATGGGTCATAGGGACACATGTTTTAAAGTTCCAGCCTTTAGTGCTGTTCTGCTGTAAATGCTGAGAGAGTGCTAAGGGCTGTATCATTAGGTGCCAGCACCGTCTGCTCAGTTGTGTATATCACGGGGTTAACTGGTGTCAACAAAGACGCACTGTTCTTGTAAGTCATAGCTCTGGTTAGACCTGTTTGTTGCAAGTTTTCTATTGTGTCTTTCAGTATCCAACCACTTAACCCTTTCTAGATTAATCCCCAACTGAGTGACTTTGATACCCCCGGAGAGTCAGGAGCTTACATAGAGTAATGTGGTTATCCAGAGTGCAATGCTACTTGCAGCTGTGGGAAACATCAATGCTCACCATGGACATTGTCAGTAAGCAATGACTGCTAAAAATCCTAAGGGCAGGCCTTGCACCTGCCTGACAGCACCTACAGGTGCACATGGGTGAAACACTGCAACCTGTGCCAGTTCCGCTCTGGCGTACGGCTACCATTCACTTGAACTCTACGGAGACCCCAGAAAGACCATAACACTTGATACATGTTGAATTGAAGTGGCGTACAACTGCACTTGCTGAATATAATTGGCGACCCAGGTGATTCAGGAAGCGATCAGGGAGATAGAGGCTCATAGCCCATCGTCACCTTTGTTAGTCATGACGTTGCCATACACGCCACATCAGAGAGGCAACATCAAGGGTGACTGAGGGTCGCACCTGAGAGACTCACAAGTGGACTCCCACTGCATAGCAACAAACAGCTATATGTAATTGACAGACTATAATCTGGCTACATATGTTTACTGCCCTGTCTCTACGGATCCAAAAAAGATGAGAGTTAAACTTAGTGTCTGCATTCCAGAATAGACCAGAGTTGATCAGTTTTCCAAAATGGATATCTATCGTCAAAAGTTTTTCCCACATCTCACAAACCCTCATAGAACCATTTCAGGAAACTTCGAAGAAGCTTAACAGAGTAGAGCTTGGCACTGTGACATCAAGAGGCTTTCAGAGGTGCTATTCTTTGGGGGGGGGGGTGATGCCACTTGCTTATGTACACTGATACGGGCATCCTTTCTCAGTAGCCACACTAGTCCCTCTGTAACAGGATTCAGTCCCCTGATCAGCCCTGGAATCAAAAAGTGGGTTCTACAACTAGAAGAGTACCGCTGCTAGACTGAGTATCAACCATCGACAAACAACGCTTCTGACTAGCTCTTGTGTCACGCCGGGTCAGCTATGGTTCCAATTAAAGGAGACTGAAAAGCACAGATGGCTCACTAGCTGGAAGTGCATCAACAAGGCTACGCAACTCAATGAATTTGAGTGGCCAGATATAACCAATGAGAGAGTCAATGGAAGTACGTCCTGGAGTCGACCATCGCTTCACAGAGAAGTAGGTGACGATACATGTTGGATATGAGCCACTCGCATGCAAAGAACTCCAGTAATGAAGGGGCAACCTCAATGTCATGCCACCATTCCCGAGGTCAAGGACAATTCAACTGGTGCACCCTTTAGACATGAAAGGGTGGTGAAGACAAAGAGAATTCATTAAAACACGCCTCCCCGGGATGGTGGGAGAGGAGATTGCCTGGTATCTGCTGGTGGTGGCTAGGGAGCAGATGTCTACAAGCATCTCTTGAAGAACTCTTTCTTCTACCGGCCTGCTTTTCCAAAGGAGGGAATTTCAAGGTTTTGTGAGACCCCTTCGCATTCAACATCGACCCATCAGTACAATGTTGCCTCAAGTAACTAGGAAGGTAGAGAGACTTAGGTTTAAATATACATAAACCCCCTGTTAAATCGCTAGCAATCTAATGTAATCCATTATACCCACGCCACACACCCTGTGTTTACAAGAAAAAAAGGCAATAATGACAAAGAGAGACAAGAAAGAGGGATCTGGCCGTTAATTATCCAGTCTGGTGATCTGGTACCTCCCAGGGATCAACACAATTTTGGCAAATACAGTAAGTCCTTCGAGTCTATCCTGTTGAAGACAATTCGAAAAACGTACCATGGTGACTACACAGGAGGGATTATGTGCTGCATCCCAAATTAGGTTCTTTTAAAGACATTTAACAGTGTGAATCCCCATGAAACAGATGAGAGACCTCTCGCAAGACGTGTTTATTAGGTAAAGAATGTCAACTTTATACAAGAGTCTGGTGAAAGGAACATGGGAAACTGGGATTACTTCATAATTTCCACATGTGAATATTATGAAATGTACCATTGTATTGAGGATGTTGGCTACATCCTCTAAGTACCAATATATCAGCTTTTGAGGATCCTTGTGTTTTAGTTATGGTTCCTTTTATCCTGGATTGGAGATATAATTATCGGGAGGTTGCAGTAGTTGTGAGTAATATTATAAAGGGAGCAAGGGTTTTTTGCCCCTTATTGTACTACTAAAAAGGTTTTTTGGGTGGTATATTGGGGAATTATAAAGTAATCCTAATTTCTCAAGTTAATTTCATTGGTCATGTGTGTTTTCTAAATTGAGTGTTGGTAGGAAGTGACCAGTGGAATTTCCTCTCACTCCCCAATCAATACTTGAATTTATCTTGCAATGCAAGTCAACAATGTGGCCTTTTAAAGAGAGATATGCGCACCTGTACACTCACTGGCTGCAGGGGGGAACAATCAGCAGGAAATAAAAGAAGGTCCCACACTCCAGCAACCGCAGCTGTGGAGAAGGTGTCTGTGTTGGTATATCCTGGAGGCCAGGGTCTTCTACCAGTGGAGATGGAACAATTTCCAGAGTGGGTTACCTCATCAGTGTTACATCACAAAAGAATCCAAGAGTCACACAAAGAACAAATATAGCAAATGAGTTACACCCTTTCAGCAGGAGAGTGTTGAGGGTGCGGTATGAGGCCGGTGGTGCATTTTAGAGGACACTGTCGCAAATATTTTACTAAAGCATGGTCTGGTAGTGTACCATCCATTTAATTGGGCACAGAATTTGCTAATAGCATGGAATGTTACTGATAAAACTATATAGCACACAAATGATAATGCGTGGTGATTGTTTTTCAGCAAATATTTACCACTGCACATCACCAAGTACAGTGTCTTGATTTGCCTTGATCCTACTAAAAATTTTGTTTCTATGGTACTTTAGAATTAGGAAAAGAAATTGCTTAAGTTGTGCTTTCTTAACTGCTGATATATTTTGAAACATTTGCACTGTTATTTTGCAGCTTTTTAAATGTAATTGCATGTTAGAAATAAACTGACATTCTATCCCCTTTCCCGTCTCACTCCCTGTTCCCCAGCTTGATTATCCGATAGTTGACTTTACAAAATTCTGTAACTTTCCAATCAGAGAAAAAAAAGTAAACCCCAATCTCTGTGTTCAAACAATAAGCATCAATTTGTCAGAAGACATAGCCTGACATTTGACCTCTGTCTTTGAATGCTAAATGCACAGTACATAAAAAAAAAATTAAGACAACCTTATTGCTCATTTACCTTCTGAACTCCAACATAATGTTGTGGGGGTGCTGCAGCAGCACCCACACACTTACTTCCAGTGCCTACATCTTTCGCTTCAGAATATGGAGACATTTGATTGATACAGTGAGCATATTCATTGTTCAGGGGCTGTAGAGTTAAAGGTGTGTCTTTTTTCTTTAATGATAATTGTTTGGATTTATACCTCTCTATTCACCTCTTGAAATCTTGTTCACCCCCCTAACGTGCAAAATGCTACAGTTGGTTTTTCTCATCCTCTAAAGACAAATGTTTCTCTCCAATGACCTCAATCTGAAAAGTATTGGCCCACAACAAACACCTGACTTCAGGCTCATTGAAGGATCAACAGATTAAATCTCAACACATTGTGATATTTCAAAAGGGGTTGTTTCAGATTCTAAATGTAATGTCTTAAATTCAAAGGAAAGCTGTGCCAAAGGTGATTTTGCTTTATTTACCTGTCTTCTAAACAGCTTTCCCTGGCACGGCACACTTGCAGAACAACATGTCTATTCGGAGCAGCACACACTGCTACACTGGGCACTATCAGATTCAAAAAGTTTTCCACCCTGTAATAACTGTACTCTGGCAGCTCTACGCCACAATATTAAGGTTAATAATATCGACTCTACGGATCGACTAAGCACGTATAGACCATTAGAGTATTATGCTATTCTTAACTCCATAATTACTTACCTTCATGGTATGTTGGTAGTCGATACAAGTTCCCGTCAATATGGTAACTTCAATATTGTGGTATATCACCACTCCGGCAATGCACCAAGGACATGGAATAGTTTCGGACTACACAGCCGTCAAGCCATTACAAGCAAAATTAATTAAAATGAATGACTGTTCTCTTGAGACTGTTATGTTAGCATGTTTCAACTTCTTGACTCAAAAATGTGTGAAAAGTAGGCGTTTAATGGGTGCTCCCATTATGGCGAATGGAGAAAGAACACTTTTTAGAAGGTGGTTATAGGTTTGAAAACCAGGCGACCCCATTAAATTCTAAGAAGGTATTTTGTTTGTCAGACGGTTGAATAGAAGTAAAAAGAAGCAGCACCACCCAACGCAGGTGAGTTGACAGGTATGTGTTAGAGAGCATGTCCAGGTATATCCAACCTCCTCTTTACACATGTCTGACATCAACAAGCTGGTGTCACAAACAACACATTAATAAAGGCTGTACCAGTGGGGTAGCAAGGGAAGGAAAACATGCCTCTCACCTTCTGATAAAGCTATAACAGACAGTTATAATTAGGGTGCAGTGCGCCTCTCACACGTCCGAGGTACAGGTACAACTAGATCTGCGCAAGCCACTGGAAGGCGCAAGCCTGAAGCCTGGCTCTAGCTCAGCTCGAGGTCATGTTGGAACCCCGAGCCCATACCAAGCCAGGCCATAAAGTGACTGTTGCTCTACCTGGGATAGCTCTACCTAGAATGCCAAGTTTGGAACTAGGGTACCAGGTTTGAGCCTCGGTTTCAGCATAACATCCTGCGATTCTGGGCAAATCACATAGGGCCAGATGTACGAAGCCTGTTTGCATTTCTTAATGGTCTGAATCGCTATTTTGGGCCATTAAGAAATGAAAACTGGGCTTTTCTTGTGTACAATGCCCTCTAAAGAATAGCAAATTGCAATTTCTATCCTGTAGAAATCACAATTTGCGATTTCCAGAATAGGAAATCACGAACAGGGATTTCGTATTTGCGATTCCTATTCTGATGTACCATGCATTTCCTTAATGCGACTTGAGCATCTAGGAGATGCAATTACCATTGACTTGAAGTCAATGGTAACCAGTTGCAAGTTTAAAAAAGCACCCAAAGTGCTTTTTTTAAATTCTAATAGAGCACATGCATGCCCCTTAGGCATATGTGTGCTCTACAGGTGCACCCCTATTTTTGGGGTGCACCAAGGGGGGTATTTTGCCATTGCATCCTTGGTTTTGCATTTCCTAAATAGTGATTTCCTAATAAGAAATCGCTATTTAGGAAATTAAAAAACGGTCCATTGACTCAAATGCAATGGGATTTCTTAATAGCGATTTCCTAATAGTGATTCCTACTTTGTGGGAATCACTATTAGAGAATCGGTATCTTCGTACATTGCATTTAGCATTTCTTAAATAGAGATTTCTATGAAGTCGCTAGTTAAGAAATGCAAAATTGCATGTTCATACCTCTGGCCCCAGTCTCCTCATACCTATAAACAATGAGTGTGAATCTGTATAGTGAACTGGTGCTCACGTAAAGGGATCCAATACCTGAAGGTCAATTTTGCACTATATTGAAAGTGCAGAAAAATGCACAAAGAGGTGAAAACAAAGCATTAACACAAAAAGAAGGGGCAACTCGTGGCTGATTTGTACAAAGTGAAACCAGAAAACCTGGATAAATTGTGCCTTCCCTGCTAAAGTTGTGTAATCTGAAGGAAATATTTTATTTCTCCAAATCTCCTTTCTGGTCATCATACTGTAGGATAGCACTTTGAAATATGTGAGTTCAGAATACCAGTAGTAAAAAAATATATATTCTATTTGATTTAATAGACTAATATTGTAGCTCTATAATAATTTGGGTCGCTTACATGGTTTACAAGACAAATGTCTTGCCTGTGTTTTTAAATATGAACCATTAGTGAACTATCACTTTTAAAAAGTATGTCTCAGTGCAATGCTATATAATGTTATTATTAATGAAAAAGCTTCCATATGTTAAAGAAATAGACTTTTCGGAAATTTTAAGAAATGTTCTCATATTTTACAGGATTTGTATATAGTTTACACTGCAAACATTTTCAGGGCTCGGCTCGTGTGAGGACTCTAAGAGCCGAGCCAGGCCCTTGGCTCGGGTCTCATTGTTAATTTATTGACTCGACCACCACTAGGGGCAGCTGCCACCCCACGGGTAGCCACGCCCCTGGGCTGCACTTCCCGCGAGGATCACCTGTGAACTAAGCTTGTGGTAAACACGGTTTTGGCAGGGCCCCAAGAGCACGTGGTTTTTATTGTTCATTCAGGCGGAGTTAAACCTTCCTGTGTTCAGCTGCGCGAGCGCCGGCAGGGGAGGGCGCGTGTAGCGCCGAGAAGCCCAGCTGGCTCCCAGCACATGCGCTTCGGGTCGCAAATACTTTTCGCGCTAAATTCAGCCGGGCGCGCGAATAACCGAGTGCAGACTTCAAACTGCGACAGCGCATTTCCGAGTCACGAAACCAGGAAGGGCCGGTGAACGTGCACTAAACTGTGGGTGGAAAGGCCCATCAGTGACAACATTTAGTAAACACACGCTATATAATCGTTTTGTGTTCCCAGTCCGTGAGCAGGGTGCGTGGGGACGCCTGCCTCCGGTGCCGGAGAGGGGGCGGGGCGGGGCGGCGCTACGGGCGGGCCTGCTCCGTCCTCGGGCGAGGGATGCCCTTGGCTCGGCTGGGCGTGGCCCGGGCGGGCTCCTCCTGGCCTCCGCGCGCTCCTGCACAGGCTGAGGCTCCCGGCGCGCGGACGGCAGCAGGTCGGAGCTGAGAGCGCCCCACAGGTAGTGCGAGCGGAGGGGCCCGGGGTGCAGGCATCGGGAGGAGGCGCCGGGGCAGCAGAGACCTCCTGATAGCTGCAGCACTTCTCCGTCTGCTAACTCGTGTTATTGTGACTGCAGTGCCTGAAAGCGTGAGTGTGGTTTGGCGGCTGGCACTGTTGCAGTGCCTGGGATCCAGCAGTCGACTGACTGTCTGTATACTTCTGACTGATTATTAACTCGTGTTGCCCATATTTCTGGCACGGGACGTCTGTATATTGTACACTGCTATCTTGCAACCTTTATATAACGCTTACTACCTTTATGTGCGCAACAGCCAACTTTCCCAGGTTCATGCGTGATGTGCTACTCCAGTCCAGATTTTGTGCTTTGAATTCTGGGTCTTAAAGCGTTTACAAAGGGATAAACAAAAACTACAAGCCCCAGAATTCCAATAAAAAATCCTGGACTAGAGCAGCACATCACGGGTGGACGTAGGAAACCTGGCAGGGCTGCATGTGCGGCGTTGAAGTGCTTCCTTACATGTGTAGCACACTACATTATATGTGGTGTGTTGTTGGGTCATTTGATCTTGTTTGGGATGTGTTTCCTTGCAGTGTGGGCGTGAGGACCACCGAAGTGCTGTTACCTTGTTATGGAGCACAGCACTTGGCAGTGTGATAGATGAACAAGCAATAGCCAGGCCAATAGCTCTCTCCTGTGCAAGAGTTTGTGCACTTGCCAATGTGTTTTAGCCATGTTGGACACTAGCATGGCTAAAAGTTAGTGATGTAGAAGAGAGTGGCATGGTGTGGTGTAGTGTGGCGAAGAGTTGTGTGTATCGAAGGGGCATAAAGTGTAGTGGAGAAAAGGCATCCAGTTGAATGGAGTGGCCTAGAGTGGAGTCCAGTGTCGTAGGGTGGTGGAGTGATGTCATAGAGTGGAGTCCAGTGTCGTGAAGTGATGTCATACAGTGGAGTCCAGTGTCGTGAAGTGATGTCATAGATTGGAGTCCAGTGTCGCAGAGTGGTGGAGTGATGTCATAGAGTGGAGTCCAGTGTCATGGAGTGGTGGTGATGTCATAGAGTGGAGTATAGTGTTGTAGAGTGAAAAGGCATAGAGTGGAGTATACATGCTGTGCTAGCACACTGACACTACAGATAACACATTTTCAATTAAAATGACCATTACATTTGCACATACAGTTTTCCTGATAAGTGCACAAACAATATATGGAATGGCGTTAGCTAGTGTACTGATTTGTTTTGATTGTACTAAAAAAAAAAATTCACCACACTTCAGAACAACAAAAAAAGTGCTCCATTTAGGTTTTCCTAATTCTGATATATTTGGAACTATTTGCATGTTTCACTTACAGATACTTAAATTTTGTTGTTTTCTTGAAAAAACTTTTTAATACCCAATACCCAGCAAGTTTGTCAGGTAAATTCTCTCACTTTGAAGTCAGAAAGAAAAATATGTCAGGTTCCATTGGAAGACCGAGCCTGACATTTGACCTCTGTCTTTGAAAGCACAGCATTTGTGACAAGATAAGGACAAGATTTAAGGCCCTGTTTACAAAAAGCGAGCACTCGTGGAAGAATACAGTAAACAGGCATTGCTCCACGGGAGGGATGAAGACATGAGGGACAGCCTAAAACAAATAAAGTCAGAAAATTGAAAGGCAGAAAATGTGAATTACAAAGCCAGTGGTAAGCAATGGGCGGAATGCATTCCCAGAGAAGCTTTCAGAATGCCCACAAGAAGTCTTTTCACAACTGTTTGGTATGCTTCGACCTAAAAAGTGTTAGAGACGGGTGCTCAGTCTTCAGTAACTTGGCTGCTTTGAGCAGCTCAGAATGGCAGAAGTCTTTAAATCGTGGGTCACGTCCCCTTCGGGGTCCGTGGCTGTATTCCCATGGGGCACAAATACACCTGCAAGTCCTTGTAAATGAAGATGAGCTGGAAGCACAACCTTGTTTATTTGTTGCATTTCCAGACTATCAATGCTTGAAGTGCATGGGGAAGTACAAGAACTGTAATCCTGAGTGCTTTCATGGCGGGGTCAAAGAGGTGGATAAAAAGAACAATATTCTGCAATTATTTTTTTGCTCCTTCAGAGAACTACTATAAAATAATGCACACATGTTAAATCAAAAACTAAATGCAACTTAAACTAATCAAGGAGAAATCCACTTTTTTTCCAACATGAAACTATAATTGGTTAATGTGATCATTCCAGAGGTCTGTTTATGAGACCAGAGTCACAGTATTAAATCATACTTGGCGCAGTATGGAATAGTGACTTGTATATTTATAGTGTTGTGAGGTCCCAGCCTGTAACAGAAAGCACTGCACATATGTCCTTATTTTAAAATCCCATTACACACAGTATTAGCAGGGCTATTGGAATTGTGTGCTGGGGGTGACTTGATTATGCAGCAAGATTGGCTAAATTATGTGGTGTCATGCAGCACAATTTTGTGATAGTATTACTTATTTTTTTGTAATTTGTACACATAGTAACAGTGGGCAAATATTTCACCTTATTAGTACCAGTTTAACACCCAAATACAGCAATTGGTAAGTAAAAGATGACCACTCGACCTTTGAGAAGGGCTTTCTGTTGTGCAGGACACATCACTGGGCTTTTAGTAAAGTTTGATCTTTTTCAGCTAGAAACAATTTTTTTGTTAATCTGCAGATTGTGCAGCAGAGGACAGGTTATATGGCAGATGTGGAAAATCCATAATTATGCAGAAAACAATGTATTCGCTGAATCTAATAATTCCAGTTGCCTTAGTATAATATACCCTTCCACAAAATAACTTAGTGTAAGATTAAAAAACTGCTTTAGTAATATGTAATCGGACTGTACCTAGTGCAAATATGTTAGCAAGTCTATTAAAAGGACGCTTATTCATTAGTGAAGCAGGTGGCACTGTGACACTGGGGCCTAAAAATGTGAGGGGACACTGAATCACAATTATGACTGTACTACTTAACAAAAGTATGAGGTGGGGGGGTTCATTCCCTTTGCTAGCTTTAGGGGCATTGGTACCCTTACTGCACAGTGGCTGGCAGCACACGGGAGCTCCTTTTTTAGGTTGAGCGTGCAAGAGCTCCGACGTGTTGTGAGCTTTTAACCACACCCACCGCATGCCATCACAATCACTCGTTCATGGGCTTACCTTTCAAGAATCCTTTATCATTGGTAAATGCTTTACGTTTGTCCCTCCTTGGGGAAGTTTTGTTACTGCATTGACCATCGACCCTGTTACATGGATAATTGCATGTTTACCGATACGTTTGACTGCGAGCGAACTTCTTTTTCCTTTTGTGTCTTTCCTTCGCACTCACGCTTATGGCGGCCGTGGCGCTTTGAATTGGCTTGCTTATTTCAACTGTTTTACTTTTCATTTTCAATTTATGTGGCTAGAAAAGTCCAGCTAGGAATTTACAACGCTAATAGCGCTAACTTGAGCAAACGCGAGACCCGTTGCATTGCAAATGCTTGTTTTCTGCAGGGGGACGGAGAGAGTGTTTCAAGATTGGAGTGATAAGCATGGTAGGGAAGGGAAAAAGAGACAGGGGAGTCGGTGTGCTTCTCGGGGCCGCGGCTGTTATAAGTGCAGTTGCATTGGGGCCCAGGAGTGTGATGGACTCACAACACCCCAATTATGGGAAGTACTATTTTTGGTTGATTTCTGTTTTTGTGTGGCGTACATGTTATTTTATAACTCACATTTAGTGTGGATTGCGAACTAAAGAAAATGTACTCCTGAAATGATCTCATAAGCCGGCCCCCTGTGATCAGCCTTGCCCCCACTTTCTCCCTCAAGTTTTGCCATACATTTTTGGAGGGGGCCCGACTTCAAAACATTTTGCTCAGGGGGCCACAGAGCAAAAAAGATAGAAGTGTGCTACTTTATGGCATTTCTTATTTTCATAATCCACTTAGCAGGTTACTGCACTAGGTTGCCATGAGTTAATTTGTTAAAAGTTTTGGTCATGAGCACGCATAGGTTAAAAAGAAAAATGGCGGAGAAGTGTGCCGGGATGGACATTGTTACTATTATTCAGTATCTGATTGCCACTGTGATATGTCAGAAGGTGGATCAAGCATGTAGATAGTTGGGAACACAATGGTGGACTAAATTGAAGTCCTCAGTTGGCTAGGGACGTGTGGCAGGGCTGTTCATTTGTGCCAGGCCTGTTCAGTAGGTGATGGGTGGTTTAATGCCGTGTACTGGCACAGTGCTGGGTGATGGACATGACACGTCTGATGTAAGTGGGAGAGTGTCAATAAGGAACTTATAATGCAGTCTTTATGAACTACAATTGACTGCTCAACTGCTGAGTGTTATGGCATTAGTATTAGTGTGTGTTATACGTATTGTATTGTATTGGCCTTTAGATAGCACTTGCTACCCCTGAGTAGGTGTTGTAGCGCTTTACGTCGTGTCAGATTTCTTTAGATTTGTTTGGTTGATCAATTGGAGCTTTCACTTTCTTAGGCATGTGCGCTCTTACAAATGGATTTTCAGAGTTAAGCTCCTATTTGTGTTAGCGAAGACTGTTAAATTAAATGTTTTGGGGATGCATTCTTGCTTGATGGAATGGAGTCTCTGTGTGAGATGACCGCTGTGGGGCTGTAACATGTTCCTGGGTGTCACTGCCCTTGGGCCAGTTTCCTTCTGGCTGTCCCACCGCCTCGCCCCTGGGGATGCACTGCACTTGACCTTTGAACTGTCATAGTCATTTCAGAGGGCCTGTCCTTCACCCCTCACCCTTTAGCCGACGTCAACAGATAATCCCACATTGGTGAGATTTATTTTAAATTGAATCTGCCCAGTACTGACGGCACACTCTGTGGTGTAACGCAAAATTATGCAACTCCCCCCCCCCCCCCCCCAGCAGAATGTGCAGAGGGGCCCCTTATTCTCCCCCCCCCCCCCCCCCAGCAGAATGTGCAGAGGGGCCCCTTATTCTCCCCCCCCCCCCCAGCAGAATGTGCAGAGGGGCCCCTTATTCTCCCCCCCCCCCCAGCAGAATGTGCAGAGGGGCCCCTTATTCTCCCCCCCCCCCAGCAGAATGTGCAGAGGGGCCCCTTATTCTCCCCCCCCCCCAGCAGAATGTGCAGAGGGGCCCCTTATTCTCCCATTCCTCAGGACAAGCATTGGTCTTGGGCTACATGGGCCCTTGGAGGGTTGCCGGCCCCCGTCGCAGGGCCCGTGTTACCCCTGGTCGGGATACTTGAGAGATGTGGCAGGTCCGTGTGTCGAGGAGTAAGGCCGACGACGCGCTCAGTGGAAGGTCCCACTTCCTGCCGGAAGAGGGGGGGGCCCTTGATGTTTTTTGTGTTCACTATTACAGCAATACGTAAATGTCCCCAACCCCCGACTTTCACTGACGGAGCCTGGCGTGTTTGAGGATTGGTCCCTCATCGTGGCTTCTGAGCAGCCAACTGAAAATAATGTTACGGTTTGTTTTTTAACAAATGCATAACTTATCAGCGAGGATACTGTGCGGAAGAGTACACCGGGTAAAAGCCTAAAATGAAGCCGATTAGGGAGGAATTAAGAAACGTTCGATTTTCTTTGGTATTTTCTCACATGAAGTTTTTTTGTGCGCGTTTTTTTTTTTTTTTTTTTTGAGAAACCAACAAGAACGTTTTTAGAGCGTCTTTTTTTAAAATAAAAAATATAATTCAACATTGGATTGTTCTGTGGTCGTTTGCATTTATTTCTTCGTTATAAAATATTTTACCTGGTGCTAGGACTGCATTAACTGTCTTCTTGTGACACCTTCGCTCTGTTTTCTCAGGTCACACAAGTTCACGTTATCTCCTGCTGAACCGATGACAGTTTGTAAGTGTAGAGCTGTAAACTCCGAGCAAGGAGAAAGGTCGTAATGGAAACGTTTCCGATCTCTCTCTCTCTCGCTCTCTCCCTCCCTCCCTCCCTCCCATCGGTTCCGCTCATTGCTTAAAATACAGAGCATTTTTGCAAATAGTAATCGATTGGATTCCATCACTAGGATGATGTTCTCCTGGGGTCAGCAGACCACCCTGTGTGTGATCACAGTTCAATAAATATATATATTTTTTTCAGTGTCACCTGTTTTCCTTAAAGGAGACCGAGCTTCGTTTAAAAAAGAAAAAATTAGCTTGTTTGAGAGTTTACAGCGGTCCCAAATAAACTTTTTTTTAACCTTCCCAAAGGGGAAGAAGGGATTCCAAGGGACCCCATTCCTTTTAAGAATGAGTTATCAGCCCAACTTTAAGGGTCTGGAACTGATCCATTTCAAGCCCATTTTAGGGGTTGGTAGAAAGTTTTTAAATGAGTTCAGTATATTTCTAAAAAGGTCACAAACTCTGAATCAGAGCGTTTGTGACTGGAAAAACTGCTTTGTAGAACAGGCCCGCTACATAATATTTACAGAGCTGCACACATGCTCATTCAGGGAATACTACACCTGGGCTTGCACAGACATAACATCATAGAATAAGTAAAGTATATTGTGGTGTGTACTTTGCAAATAAAGATACAAAAATTACGTTGTATATGATAATTCACATCTCAGATACATGTGTAACTTAGGACCTGCCAGATGGGAAATGGAAGTAAAAGGCGACCATTTAAGACAAGCCACATCTGTGCCCTCTCTGAAAATTGAAACACGGTAAACACCTGCAAATTAAAATAAAATCTCTAAATTCAGAATGTCTGCTTCCTGTCTGAACTGCTATACTGAGTATCATAAAGCTGCTCTTAAGAATGTCAGTCACTCAGAGATGTTTGTCTTCCTATGCTGCTAAGATAACTAAATGGGTACATTTACCTGTTGCTTAAATATCTGTGGCTTGCATGTGACAGATTTGAATCCAAGCAACGTAAAGCAGTTTCCACTAAGTTGGGTAATACTGCTACTGTATAGTATTATGAAGTTACATTATGGCAGCAAGCATTGTAAGTAAAAAAAAAAAAAAAAAGTTATTAATCGGGCTAGTTGGAAACTGAAATTAGAAGTGGAAATCTATGTTGCGAAATATAGCAGTTCAAAAAAAAAAAAGCAGATATTCTAAACCAACGTGAGTGGGCAGGTCCTATGAATGCCATTTCCTTCCCTGTAATTGAATCTCCTGGGTCTGAGTGAATTACACCCTTCTGCGGATAGGTTGTTGCCATGGCCTCAGGTGAAAGTGCACCTGGTGAAGATGGTTTATATTTCTCTTGTGTTTGCTACTACTGGAGCAGCCAGAGATACTAAGCCATATAAATGCAGTGGTACCAGCTTCATATCTACATATCCCCTCGCGCACATACAAGTGCTAAACAGCGTCTGTACTGTAAGCGGGCTGCTGTATAAAGTGCAGGAATTCTCAGCAAACCTGGTTTTCCAGATATTACTGCGCAGATAATACACTGCACATCAAACATGTAATCGCAGAGTAAACCAGGCTACCTGCAAAGATGCGCGTGCTTTGAAAACCATCCACACGAAGTAAATCATTAGTGCGCCGACTCGCAAAGGCTTTTACGGTACGATTAGTAGTATGACAAGAGTACCGCTTCACCTTCTCAGAGATGCCTTTGTGAATGAGCCTCTGAATGTGGACTGTTTCTTACAGGTGGCGCCTCAAATGCAGAACATGTTTTCTCAAGTCAGCAAGTAGCTACAGAGCAGAAGGTAAAACAAACCATCGTGCGTGAGCGCGTTTAGGCAGGGACAGAGGCATCATGGTTATTTTCAAGGATAACCTATTGTGTGACATCACCATCCTCTCTTGTGGCGGAGGTATAGAAGCGTCACACTGCTCTGTATAGTCCTAGCTGATTGTACTCTCCCCTTTTGGTTCCTCTATCTCCTGCCCCGCTAAAGCCCCCTTTTATGACTACATCGGACAGGTTTTGCTTGGGGACCCCTGTAGGAAATCTGCCTTTTCTGTAAGGTCACTCCAGGTTTTTCTCCTTCTGCTGGACCTCATATTTTTGCTGGCTGTAGAACTCTGTGCACCTTACCCCTGCTAACCCGTGATACAGTGATTGGGCCCCTCCTTTCAACGTGGTAGAGTTGGGATACTTCTAATTGGCATATTTAACTGACCTGCAAGTCCCTCGTGTATGGTACCAAATGTACCCAGGGCCTGTAAGTTAAATGCCACAAATGTATGGCAGAACCCATTGTGCCGTCCTCTAGTGTCAATGCAGACATGACTGCAAGCCCATCAGCAGCAGCATCGCTGTGCAGTTTTAAACTCCAAATTCGACATGTCGAACTAATCCCTTGTGACTTGCCTAAACCTTCCTTTTACATATTTATAAGTCACTCCTGAATAGGCCTTATTGCCCATAATGCATGGTGCATTTTGTTAAAAAGTATTAAATGTAAATGTTTAATGTTACACATGTCCTTACAGTGAAAAGGCCCCAAGAACAATTTTCACTGAAGCAAGGCTGGCTGGACAATAGGAAAACACTGATGCAATAAGAGATACTACTACAATATCTCAGGAATGAGACTTGCAAGAAAAATAATTAAACAACAATGTTTAATTGTTATTAATATCCAATTAAACGGTGAGCCAGAATTTGACTACACATTAAGGAAAAATACCTTTTAAAAACATACGTTTTTCTCACCTGAAGTTTCTTGAGGCTAAAAAGTACTTTGCTCTCCCACTTCTGCCAGCTAGTAATTCAAATTTGTATAGCTCCCCTGATGATGTGTGAATTGCCCATAGAATTGCAACAAAGGCTTTCAGTGTGGGGAAGTGGTGGTGTGTCCTGGGCAGGATGGCCTTTGGGCTGAGCCCAGGAATGTAACTGATTAACTTCAAAGATGCCTTCCCTGTCACAAGCAGATACAGCCAACACCCAGGCCTATTACCCCCACCACCAGCCAGGCATGCTCCAATCACTGAAGAATTGTTTTTCACATTAGTGTTCAAATCCTACTTGACAGGTCTGCTGAGTTGTAATACATATCACTTGGGAGTCACTTCAAAGGCAAGACAAGGATGCTAAAACAATTTTTTTGTATCTGTCTGGTGGTGGGAAAACTCAGCTTTTGTTCTACTAGACTTCTGTCTATGAATGCGTTTTAGGTACAGGATCTACTTCAACCTGGATATTAGTGTGAGATATAGGAGGACACTGGGATTACCATTGTATACCCCCGTGTTAGAAATGGGCATTCTGGTTTGCTAGGGCAGGCACCTAAGCTAGGCAGGGACCACCACTCTAATCGGGGCGAGTCAGTTGCACCCCCAAAGATAACCTGTGCTCTCCCCCGGTAGGTTGGCACAGAGCAGTCTGGGTTATCCCCAGAAACAATGTGTAAAGCATTTGCACAACACCAGTGACACAATAAATAAACCACACAGAAGACTCTACAACCAGCTATATAAAAATATACTGTATTGCATAAAACATCAATAGACTAGAGACGGCATGGATCAGTAATACCCTGCTACACAAGCAGTTGTCAGAACATCACATAGGTTATGAGTACTCTGCAAAAGCAAGCAGTAGTCAGGTAAACGCATAGGTTACTGGTATCCTGCAATAGAAGCAGTGGTGAGGTCAACATTACCACCAATAACGTACGTCATAATGAAGCCATTATCATGAGTGCCAAGATATCATCATAACTGAAGAATACGAAATATTTCCCCAGAAAATTACTGTTAGACCTGACAGCCTTAGGGTGGTCACCCGCCAACTTTTTGCCCACCTCCCTCCATTTTTCTGACACTGTTTATGCTGGTTTTAGGGCTCTGCGCACTTTACCACTGCTGTCCAGTGCTAAAGTGCATATGCTCTCTCCCCTAAACTTGGTAACATTGGTTCCTACCCAATTGGCATATTTAATTTACCTGTAAGTCCCTAGTAAAGTGCACTACATGTGCTAAGGGCCTGTAAATTACATGCTACTAGTAGGGCTGCACCATGTAAGTAGCCCCTTAACCATGTCTCAGGCCTGCCGTTGCAAGGCCTGTGTGTGTGCAGTTTCACTGCCACTTCGACTTGGTATTTGAAATTACTCGCCAAGCCTTAAACTCCCCTTTTTCTACATATGTCACCCCTAAGGTAGATCCTAGATAACCTGTAGGGCAGAGTGCTATGTAGGTAACAGGCAGGCCATTTACTTATGTGTTTTATATGACATGGTAGTGAAAAACACATACATTAGTTTTCCACTACTATGAGGCCTGTTCCTCTCATAGACTAGCATTAGAACTGCCCTCATATACTCTTGATTGATAGACACTGATCTGGTAGGAGTAGCCATGTCTTGTTTGGTATTGCCAGAGTGGTAATAGAAAATCCTGCTCACTGGTAAAGTTGGATTTAATATTGCTATTTTAGAAATGCCAATTTTAGAAAGTGGGCATTTCTCTGCAGTTCCTGCCATTTGTGCCTTACAGCCTGCCTCCAGTCCACATCTGGTCTGTGCTGGTTGACAGCCCCCCTTGTGAATTCCACCCAGAAAACCACAAACACAGGACACTCAGTCACATCTGCATACTGAATGGGTCTTCCTGGGCAGGAAAGGTGGAGGGGCTCACACTTACGTGTCAAAGGCCAGTGGCTTGCGTGCCCTCACACAAAGGACTGATAACCCCCCCACAGGGATCCTGGCAGACAGAACTGGGCTGAAAGGGAAACCTTTGTACTTCAAAACCACTTTTTGAAGTTTCACCCTTTTCAAGGCATTTTTGAGTATATAAACTGGGCCTCTGACCCCACCAAATCAGACACTCCTGGACCTACACCTGCACTCTGTCAGGGGAACAGCCAGGCTGCCTAAAGGACTCATATGGACTGCTTTGCTGAAAAGGACTGCTGTCCTGCTGGCCTCTGACTCTGCTGGAAGGACTCTGCCTTCCTTCTGAAGTGCTCTTCAAGGGCTTGGATTGAGCTTGCTTCCTGTTTCTGAAGCCTCATGGCCAACAAAGACTTCACCTCTTGAAGAAAATCCTTGTGCGTCAAAAATTGACGCAATGCCTACAGAAATCGACGCACAACCTGCATCGCGGCTGGAATATCGCCACACTGGCTACCGAAATGACGCAGCACTGACTTCCTGATGGAAAATTCGACGAAGTGCCTGCTTTGCGACAGAAGATTCAACGCACCGCCTACCGGATGGGCGCAGTGCCTGCTCATTCTACCAACGCGTCAAGGATTTTCATCGCATCTTCCTTGGGTGTCAAAATATCCCGGCATCGCAGTAAGGAACCAAGAGTGCGTGCCTGAAAAACGACACAAACCCTTGCAGCGTGGAAAAAAATGATGCATCATCTGTGGCGCACCAGAAAATCCAAATGCAATACCTTTATTTTTTTCCATGCATCTCCTCCTCTGCGGTCTCCGTGTGTCATTATTTTTGACGCATCCCCAGGTACTGTGTGTTACAAAGAAACAACTATTGATTTCTAAGGACTTAGACTCTTTAAACACTTTTAAAAGTAATATTTCTACTTGTGCTTGTTGGATCTTTGTCGTTTAGGCCTTATTTTATTCAGATAAATACTATTTATTTTTCTAAACCTGTGTGGTGTGCAGTTGTGGTGTTTCCACTGTGTTATTGTATAATTTATTGCACAGACACTTTACACATTGTCTTCCAAGTTAAGCCTGACTGCTCAGTGCCAAACTCCCAGCAGATGGGCACAGGATAATTTGGATTGTGTTGTGATTTACCCTGGCTAGGATTGTGGTCCCTACTTGGACATGAGTGTATACCTCTGCCAGTTAGAGACCCCGTTTCTAGCAATTACCCTCCTACTGCAAAAAAGACAAATCCTGAAACTGTGTGTCTCCCCCCCACCCCCCCAACATTGCAAGCACAACATATACATAAGTCACATCATAAAAAATATGCAGCATACACATTGAGGGTAGAAGTACTGTGGTGGAGTGTAGCATTTATAAGACTAACCAACAATACCTTCTACACGAAAGTTGCAGTGCGTCTGCGCTTTTCTTGGAAGAATTACGGTACCCAAACCTAATCCACTGTGTCAGGGACAGTAGCACATGCCCTCCTACCGCAGTAAATGCGGTGTCACCAGTTAGCTAAACCGGGTCTACACCTTTCATAAAGAATGCCCATCAAAGGTATGCTACTAGGAGAGGGGGCACACAATAGGAGCTCACGATGGCAGGGAGGCCTCTCCCGGTCCTCCCTGTGTGAAGTAAATCATTGAGTCAGCCACCCTCGTTCGCGAAGGTCTGCTGCTTCCTTCACTGGGTTCCTCGTTAGCTGCCTCGGATACTGGCAGCTTGTTCGGGCCCTCCCGGGACTCCTGGTGTTTCCCTGAGACTGCTGCCCGCCAACAGGCGGCGCAGCAGCCTTAATAAAAGAAGCTGGTTTCCCTTGCTTACCAGCAAGGGCAGCATGGCGGCTCCCAGGCTCTCCTTCGGGCTCCACTCTCCCTCCCTGTCGCAAGAATCTCTTCTCTCCGGCCTGACTGGCAGGCATCCTTGGCCTTCTCCAGATCCTGGCTCCTCCAGGAGAGGTGGCGTCCTCTTGTGTTGCAGCTCGGGCCACGACATTGATTGCACCCACGTAGGTGCCAGCTTGAGCCCCACGGGCACCAATGGGTGAGCGCTTCACTCGCACTCAATGAGAGGTTGCTGATGTTCTCCTCTCCACTCTTCCGTGTTGGGGAGGAGGGGCCCGCAGCCGCAGGGACACGGGGTGCTTCCTTGCGCCAAATCAGACCACAAGGAAGCTCTCTTTACTCACTTCAACAGGGGAGAAAGGAGCGCTCTACTGTATCTCCATGGAGATACAACAGCGCTCCTCACGTGCTGTGTGAAATAAACAATGCGCTCTTCACATGCTGGGAGCCATCCAGGGAAAACCAGAAGTGCTCTCCGCGCAGTGGGGTCATTCAAACGCTACTCACTCGCTCAGCAAGGGGCACTTTACTGGTGCCCATCAAGGGAGAATAGTGCCAAAGTCACAGGAATGCAGGGTAGACAGGGGGGCACACCACCCAGCCCCTGGAGACTGCAGTGGGGGGCACAGGGCTACAGGGCCCAAGCAAGCAGGCCAGCACAAGGGTTCAAAGGCAGTGGCAGTCCCTCTCAGTGACCTAGCAGGTCACAGGTCAGCACAACAGCAGAGCAGTCCCAAGGTGGTTCCTGGTGAGTCATCCCGGCAGCATCCAGTGCTCAGTTCATTAATACATTAGTGTCTAAAATAGTGGGAGACAGCCACCTGTACTTAAACTCATTTTGCGCAGCTTCCACAAAAGGGGGAGAGGGTGTTCCAACCATCACTAACCGGTTCCAGGAATGTCCCCTTTCTTCTGCAGCACTGGCTCCAGACATTAGTAGGGGGTAAATTAGCCCTTTGTGTGAGGCCAGGGCACAGCCTTTACAGATGCATGGGTGCCCTCCCTCTCCCAGCCCAGGAAGACCATTCAGTATGCAAATGTACTCTTGTTATATCTCCACCCTCCCTGTGTGCGGTCTGTCTGAAAGGTATGCACAAAGTCAAGCTGCTACTTCACCCCAGACATGGATTGGAGTCAAGCTGCAAAACACTAGAGTTCTAAGCATAGAGAAATGCCCACTTTCTAAAAGTGGCATATTTTCAATGGTAATAAAAAGTCCACCTACACCAGTAAGCAGCATTTCTCACTACCGTTCCAACCATACTAAACATGCCTACGCCACCCCTTGTAGATCAGACAATACCACTTAGATATATGTTAGGGCATTTAAAATACAATCCAATGAGAGGAGCGGTGCCCACAGTAGTGAGAAACTAAATAGGCTGTCACTACTAGGACATGTAGTACATAAAGTCATATGTCCTACCTTCTACATACACAGCACCCTGCCCATAGGGCTAGCTAGGGCCTACTTTAGGGGTGACTCATGTAGTAAAAGGGGAGTTCCAGGCCTGGCAAGTCAATTTAAATGCCAGTCCCTGTGGCAGTAAACTGCACACGCAGGCCCTGGGGTGCAGGCCTGAGACAGGTTTGAAAGGCTACTTCTGTGGGTGGCACAATCATTTAATTTACAAGCCCTTGGGTATACAGTATACCAGTGTACAAGGGACTTATAGGTATATTAGATGTGCCAATCAGGTGTGATACAATCATACCAAGGGAGAGCACATGCACGTTAGCACTGTTCAGCAGTGATAAAGTGCTCAGAGTCCTAGAGCATACAAAAAGAGGGTCAGAAAAGTAGGAGGAGGAAGGCAAAAAGTTTGGGGATGACCCTGTAAAAAGGGCCAATCTAGTACCCCTCCTGCCCCCCCACACATACAAACACAAACCCACCCCTACGAGCCCAAGACCATTGTCTTTTGCCATTTTGAAAAAAGTGGGCAGGGTTAGCCCCAGGCATTTTTACCACATTAATTCGACATGCCCGGGGGTCATTCCCACCCACTAGCTCGTGCTAGGCATAAATATTGCTTCCCCAGGACCCACCTCAGAACGCAGCTTGACCAGAGGAAGGTCACAACAGGACTGAATCTGCTATCTGAGACTTGAGAAGGGTCTAAAGAACTAGAAACATTTCACTGCTACAGCAGTGAAATGGCTTCAAGCCCTGGTGCAGTGGTGAAATTCCAAATGCCATAAATTACAGTAACAGTCAACCCGTGGTTGACTGAGTGATTCAGCAGCCAGTGGTGAGGAGGGGGGCAATGTAAAGTCCTGTTCTGCATAGATTTAATAAACTACAGCTACATTTGACCCATTTGAATGTTTGGTGCGGTCCCTGTTCTGTATGTGAGGGAGGTTTTAAACAGCTACTGCTCGTGCTGTTGCATACATGTGAGCAATGCTTGGTTTGCCTTTGTATACTGTTTCCCGTTCTCTGTGTGAAGGAAGCGGTCACTGCTACTTCGTGTACATGTTCTAGGTGTGGGGGAAGCTTGCACTGTCTCTGCCTAGGCTGCACATGTCCTGTAAGTGAGGGGTGCTTGCACTGCTTCTGCCCAGGCTGTATCTGTTCTCTGTTAGGGAAACGTGCACTGCCCATGCTGCACCAGTTATGTGTGTGAGGCCCTTTTACTGCTGCTGCCTTGGTTGTAACTACATGTGTGAGGAAAGCTTGCAATGCTGCTTCTAGTACAATACCTGCACTACGTGTGAATGAACATTGTACGGCTGCTGCCTGTCCTGTGTTTTTCCTGTGTCTAAGGGAAACTTGCAAATTGTACATTCCTTATTTAATTATGCATTTATGTTCCACAATGAGTGATTATGATTGCAGCTTTGCTAATACATTTTATAAATTTTAAAATGGGAATTTGTGCAATATTTAATTAAATGTTTTAATGTATGAAAATGCTGAAAAATTATATCTATACTGTGAGTCACTGTGCAGCTCATTGTGAGCTAGATATTTGCTTTTTAGGGCTTGCTGTCCGATGTGAGACATATTGTTAGCTTACAGTAGGCTTAGAACCCTCCTATTGCTTAGCATTGTTTGGCTTTGTTGTTAGTCTTATTTGCTTGCTTCCTATTCATCAGCTTCTGTAGTCTTTTCCTCCTCTTCTGGTGTTTGTCCCTCCCTGGAGCATGGACCCATTACTAGTGTTTCTCCAGTACTCCCTTTTCAGGTGCCAACTTTTTACTTTTGGTTGAGAATGCCTGTGTTTTCCAGCTGTCCATATGCTTCTCCATATCTGCCCCCCCAATTGTCTATGTGTATCACCATATCCTCCCACCTTCAACTATCTGTATGCTTCCATATCACTGCCCACCCCCTTCTGCCCTTCTGCTTCTCCTTCCCCACCCACCCTCTGGTGTCTGCGTGCTTCCGCCCCCCATTGTACGCTGCTTCCTAATTGTTGTCTCTTGCTTGTCCTTCTCTCTCCCACTCGCATCCTGCTCTCCTCCCTCACCGTCCTTCCATAGTGCCTCGTCCCCTGCCCACTTCCCAACCCACATATTATATCACTCATGACATATTCTGTGACATCATTGATAACCTCACTGCAACATCTGAAATTAAATCAATAATTACAAGACTGTGCTTGCCAGGTGTGGAGTTATAGTTACTTTAGGGCAGGAGTTATTTCAGTGTGTTTTTTTATTTTTTAGATTACAATGTTACATTACCACTGACATCTTCACCTAAATATAACGTCACTTTAACCTTTTTGTTTTTTTTCTGTTTGTGTGTATGTATGTTTGTATATATATATATATATATTTGTGTGTTTATATATTTAAAGAATCAGTCTGCAAAACAAGGAGCATTAGCTTTGAAGTTGGCGTTGCTCAGCACAGTGCAGCTAAACGTTCAGTTCTTTAAATATGCATGCAATAATGGTTAATGCACTTGGAGCAGGGAGCCTGGGGTGGTGTGTGGTTTGCCTTCCTGAGTCTGCAGCACACGGCGCCCCTTTGTCCTCCCACAATTCCCCTAGCTGCCCTTTGCTGAGAGAGAAAGAGACACATAAATAAGGCCCTGATCGCCCTCCCCCGCACCACAGGTCTTGCTGCTTAGAAGGGAGTCCGTGTGAAGCCAGAGGAAATGTTTTTAAGATGCACCGGGTGCCAAGCAAAGCATGGCTCCTTCAGTGAACGTCTAATTTGTTGCTGTTAACCCAAGTGCAGTATTTATTTTGGGGAAAAAGAAAAATTGTTTTGAAGGGAAACTGCTATTTAAACGTTATTCTTCTTGCTGAGACACAGGAAGCGGGTGGAGTTTGCCCACATAGTGTTTTGGGGAGACGCGTGGCCCTCTGGCCCTGCCCCGGAAGTGCTACGCCTTCTCCGTCTTCAGACGGAGAGAGATGCCTGAATTTCCTGTTCTTACTAATTATTGCCCAGGCTGACAAACCTGTGAACCTCCCACTTCCGCCAGATCGATCTGCCCACCACAAGCGTACACATTATACCTACATGTATGTTTTACCTCTAGTTCTGGCAAGCCTGTAAAGTAAGTAACTGTGGACAGTGCTCTAAATGGAATTAGAACATTGGAATGTTGGCAGCTCCATTGAAAACAATGGAGTGCTGCGGGCTTTTACTGGCCGGTAAAATCCCGGAGCCAACATTCTAATGTTCGCTTTGTTCGCAGCAAGAGCTATAATATAGAAGTGCAGGCGCTCAGTATTTAGGTACCTGTTCACTCCTGAGAAGTGCCAGTGCTATGCCATTACATGTATTGCAGCAGTGCTGAGAAGTGCAGGTGCTCTCCCTTCCAAATTAAAGAAGTGCAGGTACTCGGTACTGAACAGCACCTGCCCATTTAAATCCCCGGCTATGGAGTTCAAAAACCTGTTGTGGAAAAGCGCCTGGGTGATAGCAGCCGGGTTAGGGCGGGTCTGCCTGTTCCTTTCCGGACCTGCTGTTCCCTTTTCTGCCTCTGGCTGAACAAACCTCACAGCAGTAAGAGCATTTACCTTTGCCCACAGTAGCTTACGTGGACCATGGTGGAACATGCTAGGGACAGGAGTGATTTTTAGGAGTTTGGCTTAGATGGCTGACTGTCATGATATTTTAGGATTTTTAGAGCTCAAAAGATGATGGGGCGTGTCATTGCGCTAAACCACACTTTATTTCCCCTGACACAGCGCACTGGCCTAGGAGCGGTGTAGCCCCTAACGGACTTTGGTGCTCTCCTGTTGACGGCCTCTCCTTATTTCTAAAGGATGGTTAAAGAGAAGGCAAGACTTAAAGCATTTCTGTTTAAGAATGACAGCCAAGAATTTCAGTTTAAAGGTTTACTCAAATAGTTAAATTGCAGAAATGTTTAAGCTGGGCCCATAGATGATTTATTCAATACACATAAAAATCAATAAAGAATGCAGACCTGCCAACTCACAGGGTGCCACGTCTGACGCACAATATGGGCTGCTTTCACACGGGCAGCTGGTGAGGAGCTGATATAAAACGGTGGCATGGAAGGCAAGCTGAAAACCACTGTAAACAGTGCAGTTTCAGCTTGTTTTCGTGGGCTTTTAACTGCAAACGTCCATTAAGAGGTTTGAAAACACCCCAGGGCATCCACACCAGCCCAGCAAGCTCTTTTTCTTTTACTTTGGAGGAGGGGATTTGTGGTGGCCACAAATGCCTTTTAAGTACTTCTCGGCACATGGCCCCGCCCACTACAAGGCCCTGCCCCTCCTCACACAGTGATTTTTATTTTTTTATTTTAGTTGGCAGGTCTGAGAATGTAGCAAAAAACTCAGTACATTTTTAATGAAAATCCAGCATAGATTCGCCTTCTGAGAATGGGAAAAACATTTCCCCCCCCCCCCGCATGGAGAAAATCATACTTCTTTGTATTGTTTTAGACACATGGTAAATACTTTTACTACATCGGAAGGTGGTTCCTATGCTCTTACCCAGCGAGAAGCAAGCAAAAAGAAACATTTAATACTGAATACCTCTTGGGATTCTCTCATCATTCTACTTTGGTTATTGTGTTTCACAGCTTCTACACATACAAAATGAAATGTTACATAGTATGTTATTCAGCATAGGACAGCTTAACTTGTCCATTAAAAGGTACATTTTGTTCCATCCGGCTGGGAAAGTCGTCTTCTCATTATAGCAAAGCCTGGAAGTCTTTTTTTTTTTATGATAGACAAACCAGATAAAAAAGTCACTTGGTATATGGCAGTGTCCCATCCAAGATGGACAACAGAAGCTAAGTTACCAAAAGCGTATTTTTGCATTCCACACATTAGAATTTTGCCAGTCCACTTTCACATGCGTTTTACTTTATTGGAAGTGTTAAGGGAGCACATGACTATCTCATAGAAGCAGCAGGATGCAGTACATATGGATTGCAATTTTATTCACACTAGATTTATATAGGGGCAGACCTTTGTGCTTGTTTACATATATAGGGTGGTTTTGCTGATGGTTGACAGAATGGGGAGGCAAGTCCTATAGACTTATGCAATTAGTAGGAGGTGTTAGATTGTAAAGCAACAATTTGAGGACTAACGTGATACGACTTTGCAAGCCCCAAACACGCTCCATTGATATCCTGGACAATTTGTTTACTTTTATGTCTGTCTTTCTCTTTGTAATTCTTGCTGTCTTCAGGTGGTCTTTGCTTACTTGTCCTACCTCTTTGCCTGTTGATTGAGCAGCTATTTGCTTAACCTGTGCTCTGGTGTTTATTGCAGTGGGTTGCAGAAATGCTTGCCAGGAGATGTACACAATATCTTGCATCAGCCAACTCTGGCGGCTTTTTGCTAAAGGCAGTTTGCCAGTGACATTCATGCCAAGGTTTAGGAGCAGCAAAGTGGGAGATGGAGAAGAAAAAAACTAGTGAATTTAATCCCACTCCCACATAAGTTTGTGTTGGAGTGGAGGAAGTCTTGAGAGGGAGAAAGCTAAAATAATATAATTTTGTACAAAAAATGAAGCCTTCGGTGTAAATCGGGAGTGTTGGCATGGATAGTCTGGTTCCTGGTCCACACTGACATTTATTTGAGGGCGAATAAACTAGTCCTTACTATGCCTGCTAGCAGGGCTTTAAGCGGAATAAAAAAAATGGGCGGGTGGTTTCAAAAAGGGCAGTGACCTACATAATTAAGGGTGTGCCTTTAACATGTAAATTAAATTTGTGATTTCCATATTGTGCCACTCAACTGGTATTTTTGGAGTCTCTCTGAGCCTCCTGTTACTCCATCAATATATGTAACACAATAACATACCTACACCTAAATCAGCCAGGTCTACTGACTTTATCAGTGGTTGTTGCCTGGTTAAGATAAATGAGTAAGAACAATGATTTTGTTGTAAATTAGTAATATTGGAAATGTTTTAATTCTGAAATGATGAGACTCTGAAGTAAACATTCCTGAGACCTTTGAAAGGGGTAGTGGTCTTCAGCGTGTCTAAATCACTCCCGCTATGTTCACTCTGTTAGACTTGTACGCCTTTTTTCTCTCCACATCTCCTCCATCTGCATATTTTTAACATCATCTCTTTCATCTTCACCACCCTCTTTTCACTCTCTTGTGAGTGCACCACCCTCAAACACACCCATTCACGCACAAACACTGCATTTCCTTTTACTTCCCCCTTGTCATTACGTCCTACTGCTTTGGTTACCTCCTTGACACACTGAGCCCTGCACAGAATCACAATTACAACTGAAATATGTGGCCATTACTCTGTGCGCTCTGCAGAGAGTCCAAGGATTGAATGACTATGTACTGAACACCTATGTGACCCACTGACAGGCACTGAGAAACTCGCTCTGCCTTCAGCCTCAACCCAACCCATAACTCCCAATTGTGACCTGTTACAAGCAGCTGGAGGCGAATCAGTTCAAAGTATGCACTATACAAGGGTAATATGCTCCACGAAAAAAATACAGATAAACAACATCCAGGAAATAGTCAACCGTCTTAGGGAATACAAGAATAAATAAAATGTGAAATATGAACAAGAACTAAATCTCTTACGTGGATTGGCTTAAAGTGTTTTTAAAATTAATTGTTCGGAATTCGATCAGTGTTTTTGGCATTGAGGTAGGGACATGAATATAGGGCCCGACAGAGACCACTTTCAGTGGCCATTTTTAATTACTTCCGGGTCTGAGGCCCAGAGGGACCGGCCCACTTAAATATCTGCTGTTGACCCTCTCCTGTGTGCAGCACAGCCTAATAAACTAAAAGTTTTTGCTTGGTTGAATTAATGCATGTATTCCAGAAATTAAAGCATGTGTTTGAGATGAAAATGTGTGTATTTACCAAACCCATGTGCTGATGCTTGGAGAAAAATGATTGAATATATTTAAAGCTGACATTTGAGTGATATATCTATCATGTGGCGTTGGGCAGACTTATTCCTAATATTGCCTTGGTGCCAGGGAGGTTACTGCCCTAGCTGTGACTGCTATGTATTACCCCCGTAGAGGTATTCCACTCTAAGAAAGCCTTTTTAGGGTTGAGTGCGCAACTGCTTTTGCCTGTTGTAATCTATCTGTAGGCTATTAACCACGCCCATCACTATCACTCGTTCATGAGCTTGCCTTTTGAAAATCCTTTGTTATCAATAGTAAATGCTTAACGTTTGTCACTCCTTGAGTCAGTTTTGTTACCACCTTGGCCATCAACCCTGTACATTGATAATTGCACGTTTGCCGATAAGTTTGACTGCAAGCGAACTTCTTTTTCCTTTTGTGTCTCTCCTTCGCACTCATGCTTATGGCAGCTGTGGCACTTTGCATCAGCTCGCTTATGTCAAGTGTTTTAGTTTTCATTTTATGTGGCAAGAAAAGTCCAGTTAGAAATTTACAACACCAGTACCTCTAATTCGAACAAACCCGATACCCATTGCATTGCAAATGCTTGTTTACATTCCTGCTGGCACTTGGGCTTGGTGAACTGAGTTGATCATTGGTGAAAATCATGCATATGGGGGCCAGTAATGTATTCCTGTCTGATCTGGTCACTATTACAACTAATAATCTTGGCTCTGGATGGGGTTTAGTGAAAGTAAGTAGCTCCTATTTCAGGAAAGGTTAGAGATGCTTGCTGTGTGAAGTATCTATATTTGTAACCAGTTTCACCTCCAGTGTGAAGGTGAATAGAAAAAACCTTTGCCTGCAGCTCGCTTTATGTATTTTATGAGTGAAGTGGATATATTGTCATTTTTCACTATCAAAATAATGTTTTCTGAGATGGAAGGATTACATGTTGGCCTGAGGTTTGAGGCTGGAGTGAGTTTAAGGTCAATGACACAAGCTGATGTCGGACTTGCACAGCTCACTTTGTTCACTTGTGAACAGGTCTGAAGTACAAAAGGGTTTTCATGATCAGGAATCAGATTTTTCAGACATGGTGATGAGATGAGTAGTGTAGAGGTCAGAACATGAAGCTCAGAAGTTCACAAATGTGCAGTGTTGTGTAGATTTGTTGAGAAGGATATCCTTTAGCACAAGAGACCTCTCACCGCCATCCCACTGCTCAGGCACCCACAGCCTGCTGCTGGGGACTTGAAGGAGATACGTTCTCATCCACCCCTCTTTTCATATAGCCACAATCTGTAGGTATTCCGGGGCACATGTTGGGTAGTTACCGGCTCTTTACAATTTAATTAATACAATATCTGCATGACTTCTAGGTTAGTGCAAGACTTGGCAATTTCTCCTGTGATTTTTTTTTTTTAACACACAAATTTATTTAATCTGCTCTGATAAATTATGTTGCTCCTCTCAGTACATAGAGCAAAAACGAACATTTTTTGAAAAATGTGAAACCAAACCACTTCGAAACTTAGAGTGCTGAATACAATTCAAGTGCAGAGCATTTCAAGTAAAAGCGTCAGTCCACCAGCAGCCACGTTTCTGTCCTATAAAATGCCTGCATCCTGGAAGTTGAAGGGTAGTAGAACCCATGCCAGCCAGACATTTACTTCTAGGTGGCCTTGGATAGTACTTTACTGATTCATGGTGTGTTTGCCATTTTCTTTCTCGGGCAGATGCTGATTAATGATTTTGTTCTTTAAATATTTTGCCAGAATGAAGGCATTTTACATTCTGTCTACCTAATCTGGAAACTACCCGAAGTTTTTTTTCCTACGTATATACTTGGAAATAATTCTTTCTTACATATTTGAAAGCAATATTCTCTTCAAAGCAGCACTTGATAATGAAGAAGATGCACATTTCCTCTAATTGTGTCTTCACTGTGGTCAGCCCACCCAGACATTTAAGAAATTATCATGAAGGTGGAATGTCGGGAGCTTCATTGAAGACCGTGGAGTGGTTTACTGCCAACAATGGCTGGTACACACCTTCTTTTCCAACATTCCAATTCTTAACTTTGTACTCCTCTTTGATTACTTCAGGACATTTTACCTTAGCGGGTGGAGTGTTGTAATAGCATTATAGTCCTTCTGCCTCAGAATTCTATAGCCTGCAGCCCGCTGCCAAAGGCTAAGCCAGTTGTTAAAGGCCCTGAACAAGAGTTATAGGCCCCAGCTGCTGTGGAGTGCCTATAACAAGGGTGAGGGCCTTTTAATAACCGGTATAGCACGTGTCAGAAGAGCTATAAAGCTAATAGAACATTCCAGCCGCTAAGGGTAGGATGTTCTAAATTAAAAAGGGAGAAACAGAAAAACAAGCATTGGAATGTTCAAACAGAAGGTTATACCATCCATTATAAGCCTGGAGCCATTCCATTGTCTTATGTGGAGTTCTCAACATTCCAATGTTGTAATATAGCCTTGGAGCCCCCTTAGCAGGCTATACCAGCCGTTAAAGCCGGACTTTAATTGCCGGTATAGCCCAGCTACGAAGGGCTATAAGGATATAAGAACATTCTGCCACTAGGTGGCAGAATGTTCTAATAAATAAAACAAAGTCCTCAGGAAGCCTGAAGGGATCAAAATCCCCTCGGACTCCGCGAGGCCTTTGTTCACAGCTGTTGATGTGAACAAAGAACATTGGAACGTTGGAGCTCCGGGCTTTTACCAGCCGTTAGAAGCCCTGAGCACTCCATTGTCTCCAATGAAGCTGTCAAATGCACATATTAGCAGATACTTACAAATGCATTTACAAAGGAGTTTTTGACACGGAGAGCCGGAGTGAAAAATCAATGACCAAACGTCTGTTTGTTTTTGCTGCAGCAAAAGAGGACAGGTTTACCACTGGCATCCCAGGCCCGAAGTAAAGTGTGCTGGCATGAAACGTTTAACAGTGATATTTATACTCATACATCAAAGGATACATAAAGTATGTAAATAATGATATACGTCATACAGATATTTTAAGGAGTTAATCAGTTTTCCACACACCGGTTCCATTCCCGGCTTTGTCCTCGACTCCCTTCTGCAGCTGCCTGACTCCCCACATTCTTGAGACCCTTCAAAGGATTGCGTGGTTCAAAGGTATAGATATCAGCCTTTCCCTCCCCAAAATACAACAGCCGAGGTCGGTTAGTTATTTTGACCACATGATTATAATGAGTAACGTTCCCCAGTTAGGGAAAGAAACCAGCTGCAAGCCTGTGGTGTGGAACCAGGCTTATTTTACTTAAACAAATATACATAAGATAACATATGTGATAGACAGTGCATTCAGAGAGGAAAGAGTTCAAACTTACACGTGTTAAAGGAAAAGAATCAATACAAAATGGATTCTAACAATCGACCCTTTTTGAGTTTTTTTCTCCCTGAACATAATCAACGTTTGAATAGTTCTAAATTTCCTCATATATGTTGAATTTTACTCCTACTTCCTTGAAATTGACATTCATGGGGACATAAACAACTGATGGGTATGAGCAACCAGTATCTGTAGTGAGGATAGTGGGATCAATAGCCATTAGGGAATTTATCTCTTCTCTCTGCATCATAGCTCGATTGGTTTCTAGTATTTTCAATGGCGGAAGTTTACACAATTTTAAACAGGAACAGAAAGCAGGTAAGCACTGTACTAACAAACAGCTTAATATAATAGCTATTATTATAAAAAGTATGTCTTTAAACAACCAGCCCCACCCCCCAAACCAAGACCATAACCATGATAAACTCAAATTGCCTCCTTCATATTGGCCCCCCTTTTCAAATACCTGTACTGCTTCTTTTATTTTCCCAATATCCAATTCTATCTCTGATGACTTGTTGACAAAATAGCAGCACTTTTGCTGGTACTGATGTTGGATTAAAACACATACTCCTCCTTGTTGTACCGTAATCAAGTCTAGGGCAAGCCGATTTTGTATCGCCAATTGGGCTGCAGAGTTTATCTCTAGCTGTACACTTCCTATGGCCTCCCTGGTGGCATTAAATGCAATGGCTAATTCAGCAGACATGTTCATCATTGCCAGTTGTAAGTCGAAAATTCCAAATCCTGGAATAAGAACATATAGTACTTGAAATACCCAGTTCTTTCGTTCCTCTAATATGGGTGTCCCTCGTTTGTACCTATGTGCAAAACTCCCCATGTTAAGGGGCTGGGAAGATGATATATTTGATATCACAGTAATGTTGGGTGCCAAATATGCCAGTGAACATATCCCTTCCCAGTTTAGGGGGAGTACTTTATATGCAGTTCTTCCACATACGAAGTACATGCCTCCCTGGATTTGTGAATTTATAATACTGTATTTTATTCGGGGCAAACCCACACCCTCCGGGGTGTCATGCTCAGAACTATTGCAATACTTGTAATCCTCCCAAATTGTATTTAGCAATGATACATTTGCCCAGTGCAACATAAGAACATCTAGCCGTCCAGAGGGGGCCAAGGAAAACCCGGGATAATATTACAGGTGAATTTTTCCCATTTCTATTTTGTTCTCTGGAGGGATCATATAACAATCCTTCTGGATCTACCAGAATCTCATTTTCTCCCACAGTCAGGTTCCAATAATTTACAGTGTAATTTTGCTGAGTCCCATTAATTAACGCAGTCCAATTTCTGTCTATTTTCTCCTCTCCTTCAAGATCCCAATTCCCTGTTTTGATATCAAATAACAACGTGTAAACACATTGTTCAGGTGGGATCTTTCCCATGTATTTTGCCTCTGGGTTTTGTCCTTAAAAATAGGTACCAAAACATATGGGAAACATTATAAGTGTGGCATTCTCTCCAGGCATCGGGGAGAGCTTGTATTCTTCCTGGGAATTAGGGAGCACCACACACCTCTAGGGTACCATTGATATTCTTGTTGGTCACATCTCCAAGTGGTATTTGGTACAAGACACACTTCCCCTCTTTGATATTCGCTTGGTGATACTGGTACTTCATAAAGGCCTATAGGGTCCTCAGGGTGTCTAGACAAGTGCCGGCAAATCCAGCAGTCAGTGAGACTTAATGTCTCAGCTAACTTTCCATGAACCTTTATCAATGGATGTAAGGTAGGATTTTGCAACAATGATGCAACACCACTGGACATTATACATATTAACATGAGGGTCACTAGGTACTTCATTGTTGTTTTGTAGAAATAGTTATAAGGCCACTCCTCTCTATTCTCTCGAGGGATATTTGTCCTGCCAAATGGATATATTTTCATAATTTTATTATGCTCTCCCGTGATGCTACTCTCAACGTATGCATTGTCAAATGGTGCTCGTGCTGTTCCTTTCGCTGTAGCATCTGCAAAAGCATTTCCTCGTCCTATATCATCAGTAATTTTTTTGTGGGCACTACACTTAATGATTGCGACCTGACTGGGCAGGCTGAGAGCATTCAAAAGTGTCACAATCAAGTTGCCATGCTGAATGGTAGTGCCATGTGACGTGATAAAGCCTCTATTCGCCCAGAGTCGCCCAAAATTATGAGCTACTCCAAACGCATATTGGCTATCAGTGTAGATATTAACACTAAGATGTTCACTTATTTCACAAGCTCTGGTGAGGGCAATTAATTCTGCATGATTTTGCGTGATTCTGTGAGATTCAACCACTGTATTTAATGTGGTGACGGCATAGGCTGCAGTGGTGGTACCATCTGGTAACTTGAAGCAAGACCCATCTACAAACAGCTCTCCCGGTGGGTCAGATAGGGGAGTGTCTGTTAAGTCTACCTGTCCCTTGGTTTCTTCTTCAGTGGCAAAAATGCAATTATGATCAAATTCCACATTGTCCTGAGGGAGGGGTAGTCACGTAGCTGGGTTCAAGACATTGCACCGCTTCAAAGTAATATTTGGACTGAACAATGTTAATTTGTAACCCGTTAAACGCGCACTGGTGAGGTGCTGCGTCTGTGTCTTGTTTAACAAGATATCAACTGCATGAGGAACCATCACAGTGAGCGGATTGCCACCAACAAACCCTTCACTTTGTTTCACCGCAGCAGCTGCAGAAGCCACTCCTCTAAGACAAGTAGGCAAAGCTTGCGCCACAGTGTCCAAGGTGGAAGAGAAGTATGCACAAGGACGTTGTCTCCCACCTTGATCCTGTGTCAAAACAGACAATGTACAGCCATGCTTTTCATGCACAAATAAAACAAATGTTTTTCTGTAATCCGGATTACCCAATACAGGAGCAGAGCACATCGCCTTTTTTAAATCCTGAAAAGCCTCCTCACATCTGTCAGTCCAAGGTACAGGAGAGGGCACATCTGAAAGTGTCAGAGCAGTCAGTGGTTTTGCTATAAGTGAAAAATTTGGGATCCACTGTCTGCAAAAGGATGTCAATCCCAAAAATGCTCGGACTTCAGAAGGGGTGCGTGGTGCAGTCATTGTATGAACCAGTTTAATTCTGTCTGGATGTAATCTCCTTCCCTCCTTAGAGAGGAGGTGTCCTAGATAGGTGACCTCCTCTCTACAATACTGCAATTTTGGGAGGGACACCTTATGGCCCAGGGGTGCTAAATGATGTAATAATGCAACAGTATCAGTCTTACATTGTGTCATGGAATCTGAGGCAATTAAAATATCATCAATGTACTGCAACAGTGCAGAGCCTGAAGGTGGATTGAATTGGTCTAGTTGACGTTTAAGACATTGACTATATACACTCGGGACTCCACAAACCCTTGAGGAATTCTTGTCATCGCGAATGATCTACCAAAAATCGCAAAGCTAAACAAATATTGAGATTCTTCAGCAATTGGAATGCTGAAGAAAGCGTTCTTCAGATCGATTACGGTGAAAAAACACGCAGAGGGTGGTATCATGGTGAAAAGACTATTCATGTCTGGGACCACGGGAAACTGGGGAATTACTATTTTATTTATTTCTCGGAGATCAATAACTAATCGATATACTGTGTTATCAGTAACTGATTGCTCACCATCTAATCTATTAGCATCATTTTGTTTCTTTACAACAGGAAGGATTGGACTGTTACATGGGCTGCTCACTATTTCCTTTATGACACCTGCACGCACAAGATCAGATATGACTTCCTTGAGCCCTTTTTCACTTGATTTAGGTAATTTGTATTGAGGAACACGAGGTAACCGGGCACCTGGTTTGATTTTTATTACAATAGGGTCGATATCCATAATGCCTACATCATTTTTGCCTTTGGCCCATAAGCGAGGGTCTATTTCCTTTAGCTTTGGGGCTAAGTCGTATTCCTGTGAGAACATACACCGAGTAGGGGAAACACTATCCATAGTTACATAGACACCATCCATTGAACAGTGAATAACTGCATTTAATTTCTTTAACAAATCTAATGCAAACAAGTTTTCATTACAACCTGATGTTAAGGAGAGTGGCGTGTGTACTGTAAATGGGCCTACAGTTACTTTCATAGGTGTTGAGATGGGGCTCACCACGGGGATCCCAGAAATCCCAATTGATGTGGTATGAAGCCCAGACAGGGGAGCCCCGGAGACTGCAGAATGTGCAATAGATGTTCTGGTGGCACCAGTATCTAGGAGAAACTTATGGCCCTCACCTTCGATTTTTACATCAATGTAGGGACCATTCTGATCTACAGGAATACTTACTCGCCCCTGGCCCTGTCTGTGGCTGTCCTAATGTAGGATTCAGAAAAGGAATCATCAGCATAATATTGTCGTTCAAATGCATTGTCAAAAATATTAGTATTATGCGGGACCTGGTTCTCATTCTGCGAATTCTGATCAGTTCTACCTCGTCCTCGTGCATTACCTGCCGCGTTCCCTCTATTAAGTGACATACTTTGCCTTCCTTCCAGTAATGGGCAAGTATCACGCCAATCTCCATCTTGTTTACAGTAGGCACATTGGTTGATATTCAATCGGCGGTCTTGGGGTGGTGCAGATGCACCTCGGCCTCGACCCCTTCCCCGTCCCCTTGGTGGGCCACCCCTTGGCTGAGGGGTTGTATCCCGCTGGGGATATGCCTGCTGTAATAGTACCTTTTTCTTCAATTCTTTTACTGACTTCTCATTCTTTTCTAATTCTTCCTTGTACCTGCTCTCATAGTATTGTGCCATCTGTAAAATCTTTGCCTGTCCCTTCGTCATCCACAAACTCTCTGTTGCTTTTAATTTTTGTGATATTTCAGGTAGAAGGCCATTAACAAAGCGTTCTACAAATAGTGTGACACCTGTTACGGTGGCGAGGTCTTGACCGCTAAAATCTATGAAAGCTTGTTCAATTCTAGTAAAATAATCTGGGACATCTTCACCTATTTTCTGTTTATAAGTGGCAAGTTTTCCCCAATCCACAGTCTGAAGAGGTATAACAGTTTCTAACTTAGTCAATATCCGGTTAGGTAAATTTAAAATATCCTGATGCGGCAGGGATCCTGGTGCCCTTTGTGCTTCTCGTGCTTCTAAACCCCCCCATGTATCTCCCAAAGTAGGCGCATCATCTACTCTTCGAATTTTATGCCAAACTTCAGGACCCAATAAAACACCCAAAAAATAGCCAATGTCTTTGAGTGTCATGGTGGTGGTGGAAATAGCAATTCTAAGGTCCCGATAGAATCCAGCTGGATTCTTTCGAGGGTCTGGCAAGTCTTTTTTTATAGCCATTACCTCCTCCCTTTTCCATGGGATATGGACAAATTGGGCCACCGGTACGGGAGCTGGGTGTCCGGCGACAGCTGCTGCTGCAACTGCAGCTGCAGTGGGAATATCAGGGTGTACTTCCCTCATTGGGTACCCCTTGTCATATGTATTGAGAACATCTTCTCTGACTATAACACAAATGCGTACTTCCTCAGTTATGCTGTTAGTATCAAGCATACAAGCCACACTGTCCCGCCATAATTGGCGTAATTCTTGTTCATAAGGGAGAGCGGTAGAATCTGTAACACAAGAATTCCAATCCCTCTCCAATTTTTCAATCATGTACTGTAGTGCTAATTGCTGTCCAAAATGTGACATCTGTTGTATTGTGTCCATAATATCGGTGTGGGTGTAAATAGGATGTGCCATCCAGTTCTCTGATTGATTTTTGATAACCCGTTTTTCCCCCTCCCCAATAGTGGAGCGGGTACTAGGGGGCGAAATCGACTTCATAGGTGTGCTCCATATGGGTGAAAGTGGGTGAGTGGCTGTACACCGTCGGCGTTGTCCTTTTGGGGTATTAGGGGCAGGGGACATTATTGGTAACCTTGCAGTGCTGGCTGGTAGTGGCGGGCAGGTGGCGGAGGGATTAGGACTTGGGCTATTGGGGTGGCTTGGGCTAGAGGCTGTGGTTGCTGTGGCACATGCTGCTGTGGTGGTGCACCTGGATTTCCCAAATTGTGCCCTTGCCCTTGCTGCTGTTGCTGTGCCCCCATGATAGGTTGGACTACTGCAGGGGGGGTGTAAGGTGGAGGTGCAGTAGGGCTATTGTCTAATAGCTGTAGCAATACCTCATCTTCCTCTAATGCATGTTTGGCTTCTGTTGGCTTTGATACATAACTTCCCTCCACCTGGGCCCTATGGACTCTATCTTCAGACTCAATTCTGTTCTGGGTTTGGGAATGGTGGTACAGCGCGGCTTTCTGCATGATGGTTCTCCGTTTTTCCTTCTCTAACAGTTTATCTGACTTAATTTTTCTTTTGGTGGCCTCCATTTCCCATTTTCTGTATACCTCAAACATATGTTGTCTAGCCTTTTTATGAAACAAACATTCCTGTAGGTAGGTTAGTTTCCTTAAATCAAAAGACCCATCCTCCGGCCACTGGAGGTCAGGACAATGTCTAGTATATCTGTGCCATATACTATTATTATACAATTTATTCTCTAAACCATAATCCTTTAACATGTCCCACCCTGGTGTTCCCTCTTTTGGGATCGGTTGCTTTTTATCTAAACGTGGCACATGATTTCGGCGAAAACAAAGACATAGCCCTTGCCAACATTTTTTATTTCCCATATCTAACCTTTTAAATTTCAAAATGCAACATGCACCAAAGAAACCCTTTTTCAAATGTCTACCAACTTACAAATTGCTCCAGGCCTGGGCAAACTATTCAAACAAAAACACGTGTAATACAAATTGTCAAATGGTACCTTGTACAAATGCAAATTTTACCAAGAACTAATCATTCCCAAAAGTGATAAGTTATCCAAAAACAATTATCCTCTCAAATGCAAGTTAAAGCAGACAAATAGCCAGCGAGGAACAGTCTTACCTGACTATCTGCTTTTTCCTGGATTTCTCTCCGGCCGCCCGTGTCAGACTAATCAGTCAAGATTAAAACCAATGTTTCAGGGACTTCGCTGGGACATCATGAGAAAGCGGGGAGAGGCCTGCCCGGTGGATAAGATGCAGCTGCTTTTGAAACTAAGTCTTTGTGCAGGGGCCCCTGGAATCTACACCTCCGGAACGGCGTCCCCCCACTGGCAGCACGTCTCGTGACAGAGCTACTGAAGATATCCACTGGAAGGTCCCTGTTCGGGCGCCAAATTGTCAAATGCACATATTTGCAGATACTTACAAATGCATTTACAAAGGAGTTTTTGACACGGAGAGCCGGAGTGAAAAATCAATGACCAAAGGTCTGTTTATTTTTGCTGCAGCAAAAGAGGACAGGTTTACCACTGGCATCCCAGGCCCGAAGTAAAGTGTGCTGGCATGAAGCATTTAACAGTGATATGTATACTCCTACATCAAAGGATACATAAAGTATGTAAATAATGATATACGTCATACAGATATTTTAAGGAGTTAATCAGTTTTCCACATACCGGTTCCATTCCCAGCTTTGTCCTCAACTCCCTTCTGCAGCTGCCTGACTCCCCACATTCTTGAGACCCTTCAAAGGACTGCGCGGTTCAAAGGTATAGATATCAGCCTTTCCCTCCCCAAAATACAACAGCCGAGGTCGGTTAGTTATTTTGACCACATGATTATAATGAGTAACGTGCCCCAGTTAGGGAAAGAAACCAGCTGCAAGCCTGTGGTGTGGAACCAGGCTTATTTTACTTAAACAAATATACATAAGATAACATATGTGATAGACAGTGCATTCAGAGAGGAAAGAGCTCAAACTTACACGTGTTAAAGGAAAAGAATCAATACAAAATGGATTCTAACAAAGCCCCCAACATTCCAATGTTCTAATATTTGTTAAATCCCTTAGACTTTGTTAAAGGCCCTCGCCTGTGGCCCAGGCCTATTCCTCTGAAAGAGAATCCGTAACAACTCTTTTAGTCTGTGGTAGCAAGCCTTACTGTTATATTAGTTATTTTACATCAGGGTTCGTTGTGACAGTAATTAGTTAAATCTGGTCTTGATATGGCATATTCATAATCGGTATGTATGAATCCAATTTACATGTAATGGAGATGCATGAAGGTTATTTGATGTTTGTAGTTATTCTGAAACACTCCCTGGATATTACTGCTCACTGGATGGGGATCCCAGCTGGCCCTAACTTTCTTTTATCTGAGACCGGTCAGCAACGATTTTTCTTTTTTCCCTCATTTTTTGTTTGAAGGCCACATTTTCATTTTTCACTACCCTTTTCCCCCTGAGAGACTGTAGAATAGAGATTATGTGTTATTGAAGGGGTGGGTGATTTGTTCTTTGTTGCAGTGGGTGTTGAAGATGGTACTGTGGAAGAGGATATCTGTCAGTGGTAACAGACGGGAGGAGCTGCTGGGAGACATCATGTATTTTCCGCGAAACCTGCCCCTACTGCATAACGTCAAAATCACAGTCATTGCTGATCAAAATCTTTTTCTTTTTTTCTTTTTCTGATTTTATTATCTCTGCTCGATTCCTCAGGTGAACAGTGAGGTGCAACTGAGCCTTCTACAAGTCAAACTATGGGCTCACTTAAAGCTCTTTCTGGTGGAGTGGCTGTTCTTAATATCCTTGTGGGTCCAGGTTAGAAAGTGGAAATTCACTTTTTCTGCCACGGAGACTTATGAATGGGCCTTTAAAAGGTGGTACTTAGGAGGCATGTAGTTCCTGGAGTTCCATCATTGAGATTTATTTCCCTGGCTCCTCAGTTCTTGCACAGATTTCCTGTGGGCCAGCACATAATCTTTGAGACTATCTACCCGTTGCATGTGCTCTAGATCTAACCAGAGGCTGCTCGTCGTCAACTCTGGGATCTTTGTACAAGTTACCTGAAAGCCAAATACTCTGGTCAGGGCAAGCTCTAAGAATGTGCTGGCCTTGTCCATGGCTGCTGCTCACCTGTGGAGAGAGGGTTCATTCAGGGGCCTTCTGTTTTACTAAGCCTCCAAGAGTTGACCACCTTCTTTACATAAAAAGACCAATGAATGCAGCTCTCTCCCCACAATGGAATGTACACAAGCTGTGGGTGTGCCCAAATGACCATAAACACATCTGGACATAGTCATACAATAAACTATATAGGGATGTACCAGAAAAAATCAACAATTTCATCTGATCACAGTGAGACCCCAGATTAATCACGGGAGAGCCTAAACAAATGGCAGAAGAAAAGTACCCTTATTCTTCACTTGGTCACAGGGGAGATGTTTGAAGTACACTCACAACTCCTGGGTTTGTCCATCAATAAAATATTTCAACAAAAGATATAAACATAATGTTTAGTAATATGCATACATAAGACAATAATCAATCAAGACATTAACTCCTTTCCTCCATTAATTTGTTCATGAGTGTGCTTGCATTAAAAAGCCAGTCCAGTTGTAAAGAGGTAGTTGCAACATGGTAACGTGGTGGGGCACAGTGCCCCTGAGCGTTGGTTAACTGTGACCATCCAGTATCATTCAATCATATTTCAAAGATTTTTCACCAACTCCTCCACAAACGCAATGTTGACGCGTTTCGGCCCTACTTTTTTGGGACCTCCTCAGGACAGTAAGGAAAGGCAACCTAATAGCTAAAATCACAAGTATATATGCAGTTAAAATCACATAACTCTTTAAAAAAAAAAAAAAAGGCTGTTCTCACCAGGCGTTGTCTCCACAATGGAGCAGTTCATTCGCCAAACTCCAACAGGGGGCATAACTCTTTCTTAGATATTTGGTGCCACAGACATCCTCTTTGTACTTCTATCTTCGTCACCGTTAAGTACAACTTGGCATTTGTGTGTATGTGTTAGCTGTGTAACACTAACGTAGCCCAAAGGCAGTGCCTCGCAGTACTGAGTCAAAGGCAAGGATGCCGTCAGTGAGTGATTGAAGGGGTCACTGACTTCTTGGAGTGGAGGTGGCCTGTTACTGCATCATGATTTTCTTTTAGGAAATATGTAGCAAGCTCTTTCCTTAATTGGTGCAGTGCTGGGGTGGCAGTGATGGATACAAGGATGTATTTCCATATTGTAGATGCATTAATGTTGTTTTTTCATTTTTACTTGTATTCACCTGACGTTTGTTTCCTTGACTTGCATAAGCTGGTAAAGCGCCCCTCTGTTTGTGTTCAGTCAGTCATACATGTCCATATGGCGCACACAGAGTTTACATATTCAGTAGTATCAGCCTTTAGACACTGGCCATTATTGTAAACCTGAAAATTGCTTGTGATCCACATATCTTTGGGCTTGTGAGTTTATGTACAATACTTGTTTATTATGCTTAGTGCCAAATTTGCTCCAGGAGAAAGAACCACCAAGGAGTTATCTGTTGAGCCTCCAGGCCCAACTGGTCCTCACAGCCCACATCCCACACTCACTTCTCACATTCCATTCAAGCATCATCTCTCGAGCTGGCTGAGGGGATACCTGTCAAACAGGGCATAGTTGTAACAAACAGATTTACGCCCTTTATGAGACTTGAGTGCGTTCATCTCCATAGGCCACTGGTACACTTCGCTCATCGCCACATAATTGTGGTAAGGTGAGAGTATTCAGAATCTAGAGTAAGTTCTACTCATAGAGTGGCTCTGTAAAATGAAAAGTTCACGTTAGAGAACATTGCTCCCTGTTTTTGACTTGTGCCCAAGTCAACGTTGGGCAACCTTGTCATGCAAGAAGTTCATTCTAAGGGCCTGGTTGGCAGCAAACGCATCATCCGGACACTGCCAGTGGCCCCGATGCGCACATTAGTTATTGGTAATGTGTGTAAATCCTGCATCAAACTGTGTGACAAATATATGAAAAAAGAAAAATGTCCCATTGTGCCAAAAAATCCATATGACACAGGACGCGTACCTTGCTTATCATGAGACCTGTTGCAAAGCATCATCGACAAACAAACCTCTGGTTAAACAAACCAGATCATGGGAGTGCAACAGACACCATCTGTTGCAATCTTTTGGTACAATAAAGACACAAAAGAGGAAATACTACTTATTTTCACAAGGAACAATGGAACTACGCGTCCCAGCCACCGACATTTGCGCATTTATTTTTTCAATGTCAGTTTTGATTCAGAAATGGTTTAAAAAGGCGGAATTAGAAAAATAAAGTTTTAAGATAATCAGGAAGCAGAGGCAGTAAACCCAAGGATCACAGCTTGTGTTAACAAGAGGGAATATTACCCATGGCCAAGTAAGGATGGAAAAGACGTCAGTGTATTGTTTGTAATGACCAGCTGACTTGATCCTGAACACCAGCTCAGCTGGATGGACACGGCCTTTTATCGTGGATGTGTGCCAGTGACTAGTTCTACACAGAAAAGGGCCCGAAATTGAAATAAACACGAGAGAGAGAGATGGAGGATGTTCTGGGTGGGAGGCCAACGCTGTACCCTGAAACTCCTTTCTATGGTGGGTTGTAATTCTTTCTTCGGTCCTTTGGAAAGTTCCATATAGAATCTTGTAAATTCTGTGGGACCCTGGCCTTCCACAAATTCTGCATATTCACTTGCATGCAGCGTGAATGAAGGGCGACTTATGCCTTGAGACCCCTGAGTGTGCCATACACATATGGACAGGGGTATCCGGCAGTGCAGGAGGGAACTGTGCAAAGTATGAAATGAGAATGTAATTCACATTGATCGCCCTAAATTTTGGAGATACTGGACCCGCTCCAAAGTTTGGCAAACTCTATTGCAAACGTGAGGGAGCGCTCTCCTCCCACCCCCTCGGTCCGCCCGCATCATTTAGAGACAGACAGCCTTTAACTTTTCTGAGGACGTAGCCCCCGTTGGCTCCATCAATTGAAGATCTCCAGTCACAGGCGAAGTCGAGGCCTTCAGAGGAAAGCAAATGAGGAAAGTCAGTCTTTTCGGAGTGGTCAGTGTTCTGTCTTTTTCTCCCGTCTGTCACTGCTAGGGACAGCATGGGAATGAGAAACAGAAAAAATCGACACCCCACACCCTGGGAAAACGCTTAGAGGGTGTGGAGGTCATTGGGGTATTTTTCCCCCAGAAACAAACTTCCACTGTGGGCGTTTGTTTCTGAAAAACAAACATATTTAAAATTTGAACGTGCATCTAAACCAGAGCCGGCCGTCCTCCAAAGTTGTGAGGGTTGAAGGGAATCTCGGTGACAGTGGTTTCTCTCAGTGTACAAAGCTGCCCACGTGGCTGGCAGTCAGGCCTCGATTTGACAGAAGTCAGTCCATCAGGGCAGCAGAAGAATTATCCTCCGACAGTCTGACGGATGGAATACAGTCTGTTAAACTATAAAGTAGGCCATAATCTTGAGCAAGCTGAAGAAAAAAACTTGAGGATGCTAGCCGAGTTTGTGCAATATATTTTTATTCTTGCAATAACATTATCTGGAAGTTTATGAGTAAGTCGTCCTGCCCAGAGTGACTGCAGACACTTACATCAGCTCGGGTGTGTGATAGGTGTTGGAGCCCGTTTGCTGTCCAGCACACTGCGGTTTGTTCCACAGTGGCTGCCCATTTTAATGAACAACATTTTAAAAACAAAAATATGGTTGCGACCTCGGAGTGGGTGTAAAATTAAGCATTTTCCAGAATCCGTGTAATGGTGGACACAACCAGCCTAAAGGATGTGCTAGACAACGTTTACTGACGACCTACATTAAATCTACTGTAATATGAAAATGTAAAAAAAATAGTTCCTACAGATTGTTTCACTCGTTTCTCTTTTCTCTTCCATAATGCCTCTTTTTGTATTTCTGTTTCTCCCTGTTCTCATTCGCCTACTTTAAAAATGCTTCTTTTATTCACACATTCACTCTGCGGATTTGCTAAAAAGATCTGTAGAGTTCACTGCAGGGGCTGGCGCATCCTCAGGAGTGAGGGCAGTGGAGAGTCCTCTGTTTTTCCTCTTTCAGAAAGTGCTATTGGCAGTGAAGCTTTGAATTTCCCCTTTCTGCCATTGAAGTGCTATCATTTATTCAGTGTACGCTACAGGCTGATACGTTATTAAGTAGTTGCAACAGGGCTCGTGTGTGGAGTAAGGTTTTCTACTGCGCCGTACAGACACCCTGTTTCACTCAAGATTAATGCAGAAATTAAGCGTAACCTCTCGTCTCTCTTATTGGACACCACATCATTAATCAACCATTTCACAAAACTGCAAGACTTCATTTAAATACATACACCAGACCTAGGCCCTGATTACGCCCTTGGTGGATGAAATACTCAGTCACAAACATGACTGATATCCTGCTCGCCGCGGGCGGGATATCTGTCATGTTTCTGACGGAGTATCCCATCCGCCAAGGTCATAATCGGGCCCGTAGTGTTTTTTCTTACATAAATCTGATTAAATAATAACAGTACTCTGCTATTGATCTGGCCACCTCTATGGTCAGAGGAGACAGGGAGCACAAAACAGGGGGAGGCGTTTCTATCGTCTTTAAGGATAGTTACTCTTGTGCAATACTTCAGCAGGCACTCGTAACTCAAAAGGCCTCTTATACACTAGACAAATTAGTCCTGCATACTCTGTTTCTCCATAGCTTGCATCTACTTCGGGACCTAGAAATGAATTTCCTACAATAGTGGTTCCCAACCTTTTGACTTCTGTGGACCCCCATTTTATCTATACTGGAGCCCGGGGACCCCCACTTAATCATTATTAGAACATGGGGACCCCCAAGGAGTCATTACTGATAGCTGGGACCTAATATTATTACATTTTTTAAGCAGCCATGGACCCCCTGAGGAGGCCTCACGGACCCCCAGGGGTCCCCAGCCCACAGGTTGGGAACCACTGTCCTACAATATTGGACCCTTTTCAGCCCCCTCCACATTCTGTCTGCCTCCAGCTTTCCTACCCTGGGCGATCTCAACTTTCACCTCGAAGAAACAGATAACCAGGATACGATGAACCTTTTAGAATCAGTCAATATCTTAGGGCTTACACAACACATAACCTAACCAACTAATGACATGAGACACACGCACAATGCGGTTTTCAGCGACAGTGATTTCTTCCTGGTTAACAACCAATTATCCTTCTCTGGTGAGACTACATAGCCAGACCTTCCACACTACACTACTGTCTCCCTAGAATGCTGTGCCCAGTAATTAGATCAGAGGTGCTGGGCCGTAACTGTTCAAAACCTAATTCAGAAAATTTGAGTAAGGCACTCAGATTACATGCACCTACAAAGGGTTCAGGAAATAAACAACTATGGAAAATTGTAAAAACTGGTTACCAATGAGGTTGCATCATTACACAATGCAAAATAAACATTAACAACTCTTCTGCCCCTTGGTTTATTAATGCACTTCGAGTAGAAAAAAAAAAGACTTGTAAAGTATTATAAAGGAATGGGAGGAAAAAGTACGACACAGACCTAAAAATAAATTACCCGGCGCACGTCACAAAATATAAAAAAGAATATTAGAAACACAAAGGCACCTTAATATTCCTGACAGACAATTTTTTTAGTATAGTAAAATCACTAGCCAACCCACAGGCATGCAATCCGGCAATATTCCCTTCACGAAAATTATGTGATAATTTAACCACTTTGTTTTCTAAAGAAAAAAGTTTGCCTTATCTATGGAAAAAATGTTCACCGACCTGAGTCTTGGCAGAGTCCCTCCTTCCAGCAGGATCTCAGTCCAATTCAGAATCATCGCTGAGTGAGTAATCTAACCTGTCAGACCCGCTCTTGGACCACTCCTCAACTCTGTTAATTCTTGTTCTCCATCCAGCTCCTCCCTGAATACAGAAAACACCATCTGCCCCGTTATAATGCGAATATGCAACCACTCCTTGGAAGTTGGAGAGATCCTCTTAATTTGGAAAAATATCCCCCTAACTGCCAATCCGGCTGCTCTAATTATAGACAGATTTTTTTTTTTTTTACCACTTCTCGCTAAAATCTTGGAAAAAAACAGTTAACATACAACTCTCATTATATTTACTAGCAATCTGTCTCCTGGGTTCCTCCCAGTTCGGATTTATTTCTCCGCTTGCAACCTCAGATCATTTGGTGTTAGGTTGGTGTCGGATGTGGATGATAAAACAATAGGATACATCTCTAAAAATGTGGATGATACTAAAGTAAACTTTTTCAAATGCATGACCATGTAGTTAATGACGTCAAACAGTCTCAAAATGAATGGAGAAAAGGCTGAAATCCTTTTGTTTAGAATTCTTGCACGGTCTTGTTGCTCTGTATGGTTACCCAGCGAATTGGAATGTCCTTCTCCCCAAATACATTTGGAAAAAAACTTAGAAGTTCTCATTGATAATTCCTTATCTTTCTCCAAACAAATGCAGTAGCAGGTCTGTGTTTCGTCATTTTGAGATGACTTAAAAAAAAACCTTTCCTTCGTTCCCTCCGTGTTCCATCACACCGTAGTTCAGGCACTCATAACCTCCCATAGACCATGGTAACTACCGTTACATAGGTGTATCCAAGAATATCGTAAACCGAGTTCAGGTCATACAAAATGCTGCAGCCAAGCGTATTTTAGGGTTCCTAAGACTAACTCAGTCATGCAACATCTCGACATGTTGGCACCAGGTGCACAAAGGAATAGTGTTCAAACCCTTGTGTATCACTTATAAAGTCATCCATTGTAACATCCCAGTAAAAATGTATAAACAGACTGACAAGGTACATCTCAGTAAGAGATGTTTTCTCGATAATTCAGCATCTTATCACCATTCCTACTATAAGGCGTAGCTGAATAAGAGGTAGATCATTCTCTTACTTAGCATCTAAATGGTGGACCTCCATGCCTCTTTAAAAAAAAAATGGAACTGTGAATAACCACTTTTCTTTCAGCAAAAAACTAGAAACATGGCTGTTCCAACTTACAATCTATGCTCTGTAACTGTGGGACACAGATTAGTAGCTGTGCACTTTACAAATTAGAAATAAGTTACAAGGCCGGCTATGTTCCAAATATCACATCAGCTATCTGGGTTTCGTCTGAAATTCTTGGGTAGATTTTGCTTTCTTTCTGTTGGAAATATTTCTTCTTCAGCTTTCTTCCACTGGAAAGCGTAGTTTTTTGTCCCGTTTTGATACATTTCATTATATGTGTGAATAATGTGCCTGAGCTTGCATGGAGCAGTAGACCACTTCCAACTGTGAGCTGCTATTGGGACACTGATTTTTGTAAAAAAGTGCTATTTAAGAAATATTGGACACTGTTTTTTAGATATATTAATAGAAAACCTAGTAAGAAAGCAAGCCTCACAGTTCCCCTACTCACCAAACCAATGCAAAACTCCAAATCTTTATGTGGAATGCACAGCACAAAGATTTTGTGGGCATTGAGCCCCGGGCCATGTGTGGTGGGCTTGTCCAAAACTATCTGCATTCTGGAAGGGAGTGCTGACGGCAACTAAAGGGATAGAGGGCTTTCTGATACCAGTCGAACCAGCTACAGCGATTCTAGGGAGGTTTGTCATGGAAACCTTGGAAGTTGCAGTTCCAACCATTGAAAAAGAGTCTAGATGGAAGCAGTTAAACAGGCAATTAGTACAAAAAATATGGGCAACAAAGTCTTTAGAAAGACTCCCATCTGCATGAGGATGGGGAGGACATCCTTGGAATATGGCAGTCTGTTTGGATCTGGAAGAAGGACAGCAGAAAGATCACTTTCCCGGCAAGACTGCCGGCATTATACCTCCTTGACTGACAATGCAACCTCATTTGGACCAACTTCCCGACACAGTGCCCAGAACGCGCATTTGTTTGCATGTCTCTGGACAGTTTGGAGGGTAGGACGGAGGAATGTGGCGGGATGGGAGGAAGCAGGACTTTGTTTGTTGCAAAATGTTAAAAGCTTTGTTTACAGGGTGGGATGGCAGGCAGTACATCGTGACGTTGCAAGTTTATCCTTGATGTAATGAAACTGGAAGTTCATTTATGACGTGCAATACAAAGAAAAGCTTAAATCCTCAGGATATTAGACAAATCGTTGTTGTTCTCCTTCCTTGTAGGTCATAGACAGTGAAAAACGAGCATAGTCCACCATCGCTGTAATGCCATTCGATGCATAGCACTTCATGCATCCAAACCTCTTCACCTATTTGATTAATATACATTTTATCTTCACTTATGTGATGCGTTTGTACGAAGAATTATATGCACTGAAGAACGTTTATGATGAGTATTTAAGTTCTTAGGCTTTTACAAAATGTACTGTAATGATTTTATTTTTATACCTATTTATCTACTTATTTTTTATGTATTGTCATGTGCTTTTATAACTCTAGTGGCCAAAATAAAGTTTTTGAAACGAAACAATAAAATATATATATATATATATTTTGTTCCTAGATTCTTTAATGGAATTTTAGGTGTAATACAGAGCGTCATAATGCAAGTCTTTGCAAGAGAACAGTGTTGTTCACAACTGTAGAAAGGTGAACATTTGCAGCCCATACACGAGAAAGAAAAAAAAAACACGAGCATTTTCAACTCTCAGATTGCTACTTAGAAAGATTTTAAAGATATTTATTAGAACATAACCCTAATTGCAGTGAAATATGTTGTACACGTAATCAGTCTTCACTGTTCTTAACTTGTATTCTAGATACTGCACCATTCAAGGCGCAATACGGCCACCCCAAATCTGCGAACATCACAAGTTGAATTTGAGCCAAACTTCAAGTTGCCTCTGTGCTCCTGAGTGGCCTCACCCCTATCTGTTATCTTATTCACCACATGCAGAGCCACAAGCAAGAATGATCTCTTGTGTAAAATCGATCTGTCAGCAGAAATCGCCTGAATTTCACAACTTCCAAGAGTCCCAGTCAATGAAGAATCCTGTTATTGCAGATGAAAGGTGAAGTGGCTACCCTCAATGTAGGCCAGAGGTCCCAAAGCCATATGTGATGTTATCTGGTGCACCTTGTACTTGTCATATCAGTCAAATATTTATAGAACGTTGCAAATCACCCGTGGGAGTCTCAAGGCGCTCTATTAGGGACACCACACCCTTTCTCCACTCCTCCCAAAGAGGGGAGAAGACTGCCGGGTGTCTCCCCTGGAGTCCGTTCAGAGTCTGTGGTCGTGGAATAGATCCTGTACTAGCACCATAGTCTGTATGATCTTCAGTGCTCGCAGCGTCTCACTCCCACCTCAGAAGAATTCACTACTTTAGATCAGACTTTGAACTTGTTTCATCTGCCCTAACTTTGAATTGAGTAGAATGAGGGTCTGTTTTTTTTGTTCACTAATGCTTGTTCACTCCTGTTGGTGCATGATCCGTGCTTGGTGTTAAACAACTGCACCCAGATCACTTTACTTGGAAATAGAATAGGAGCAGTGGAGCATCTCATTCACGGTTCAACTTCTTTTTAAAACTTGCATGCTACCTAGCCAGAGTCATGATGCCAATGGTCTTTTTGTTTCCTGCTCCTTTGTGATCTCTGTAACTCGGAGGTGAGGGCTGGGCTAGCCTTGCGGCACATTGGGAAAATCCCCTTTTAAGCTGGAGGAAAAGTACTGGTTTCAGGGCTCAGTGGGCCGCAGCATCCTCAATTCACCCAGCCCAGAAAGCAGTCCCAAGGGAACAATATTTGCGTTAGGCAGATCCACGATTTGGTGCTGCTGAGAAATTATACTGTTGGATATTGTGCCATAACCCAAGAAACTTCAATTTTTAGACCAGCTTTCCTTCATCTTCGTCTACAGTCATTCAGTAAAAGGAGATGCCTTGTTCAATATTCAGGAACATCTATGGCTGCTTTACAAATAGTGTGCAATGTCCCTCCTAAGAGCGTGTTTCTGGAGCAGGCTGGGGCGGTGCGCCCTTTCATAGCACATTTTGCACCTGGAGTGTGAATAGAGCATCAGTGGCAGGTGCACCATCTGTTTGAAGCTGCCAATCCACCTTTCTCTGAAAGGGGTGGCCTGGCCTCACTTTTAAAGGAGAGCATGAATACCCCTGTTGGTGGGAGCAGTGAATGACTGTACCCACCCATGGAACCTCCCCTCCCTCTTTCGAGGGGTGTCTATGGGGGCACACTTACAGTGCACTTGTCTTTGTGGTGCACAGTCAGTGCACCTGCTGACAGCCTCTTTGCCTGTGCACCAGCGTATGGTATGAGGCAGGGGCACAAATGAAAAGAATAACCTCATGTGCCTGTTTCAATACCCCCTTGCTAATGGTGTAATGCAGCCTTGAGTCCGTGCCAGCACGATATACATTGCAGAAGGGGCGCTCAGGTGTCTGTGGTCCTTTCTGTGATACCAGACTGCCCCAGGGGCTCTAATAGAGTGTGTGCTCCTACCCATTGCATCCTGAGGCACTTTATGTAAGTGGCGAGCAAAGGCCCGAAGAGCCGGGTGTGTGCCAGATTTTCAAGGAAGCCACATAGGGTAGGTCTATATGCTAGTATTCTAAATTGAGGTCATTTACTTAGTGATTTTGTCCTTTATCTCTGGCATATAGATACAACCCCCCTGGACCTATGTTGGCTACTCCTGGTTATCATTTGTGTAATAAAGGTGCTTGTGAATTGATGGCTGGGTTATCCAGGCTTACAGTAGAGACATGCCTTCCATTCTTAGGTGGCACAAAGCAACCAGGGGCTTGTTGGATGCTGTTCAGTAAGTAATTTGCCCTCCAACATGCCTCTCCCTTAGTCACTGCAGGATTACCAACAAGTGAGCACAGAAATATAGTATTGAGCTCAACTTGCCGTCTAATGATTCCTCTCCTTCCATTACGTTCCTTTCTGGGAAACAGTCCAAGGACTTCTGGGATCTCAACAACTTGAATCAGTAAATAGCAAAACATCAACAATTATGTTGCGGACAGCAGACCCTGAGCATCTCAATGTGATTGCATGAGGGAAAACATTTTTAGGATTGGCAAGAAAATAGATGCACTAAACATTTCTTCAGGATAAGAGGCAATCGAATCCATTTTTTCAAAAGCACCTTCGAGAGGTTTTGTCTGTGAGATGGTCTTGTTTCTTCGTTAATAATTATGAATGGTTTACAGGAATATGTTGTCCACAGTTATTCCAAAAGCTTTAACCCTTGACCAAAGCACCCCTTATTGCGTAAAATGGTGCACCCGTTGTGAGCCCTGCATCGTCTAAATAATGGATAAAATGGAGAAACTCTGTGACTAAGACAAGTGCATCCAATGGACCCTTAATGGACCCTTTGAAGCAGCAACACCACACTTTCCTTCATTAAACACAAAGTGGGTGTTCCAAGAGACCCCTGAGGAAATCTATGGTACAGTAACTTCCTGTGAGTTTGCTGATGTCTTGGGCAGTGGCAGCCCAGTCTCTGACCTTTTTTGTTTTGTTTGAGAAGACAAGTCTGAACTGGGGAGACATTTTACAACCAGAGATATCTTTGTCCCCACATCAGATTTTGAAATCTAGTCTGCTTTGCTCTATGCAGCGTGGTTAGCCCCTTGACTGTGAATAGAGCTTATATTTCAGTTTTGGTCATGGTGGCCTGTTGGAGCCCTTTAATACTGTGTGTTAGCCTGTGCAGTTCCTTGCATATACTGCAAAACAGCACAAAATAAAACGGCTATGCAGCCATATGCTTGCACTTGGTCACTCAGTAGCCTATCATATTTCCCATATTTAAAGTGTTGGTTATGCATTATAGGAAATTCTCTAGGATAGAAACTGCTGTTCATTGTGTAGGTGAGATAATTAAAACACATCGCCTTATTTAACGATGTTCAGTTTAATGAGTATACTAATGACACTGCAGCGTCCGCCACATTCTGTGCTGGACGCACAGATTTATGCCTGTCTGTAGCAGCACGTTGATGGCTCTCAACTCGCCATCGGACTAGCGTTTAGAAGTAGCCTTGTGAATAAAGATGAACTGGCCAGTGAACAAACGAGTCATTTTAGGGCTGACAATGGAATATAACACCCCCTTATGTCTCAAGCAGGATTCCTCTTTGCTGACACATCATTCAATATTGTATAACGGCTGCAATTAATATATGGGTTTAACATCGTGGGAAATATTCTGAAGATTGCACTCTCCTTTATTCAGATCATAAATCAGAACACACTTTGTCTACGTGTTTAGACCTTTGAAGCACCCAATATTCATAGCCATGATTCGGTCCATGTAGGATAATCCAGCAAAGGCTGAAAACATCTATTCAAATAATGGCATGTACTCTCTTACCTCTTCTTACTCTGTCCTCTGTGGTCCATTTTAGGTACTTGTTGATTTGTATTGTTGGGGATTATGGAAAATATATTTTGGTATGTGTGATCCAGGACATGCACTCCAACTCCTTCCGACAATACAAAGGTTTGTTAGAGATGTACATCTCCATTTATTTCCTTGGGAACTAACATATTTATTTCTTAACCATTCCCAGTTCAGAAATGGGGTCTTTGGTTGACAGTCAGGTTACCCCCTGTTCAAGCAAGGACCCTCACTCTAGTCAGGGTAAAAGAGAATCACCCTCAGATAACCCCTGCTTACCCCCTTGGTAGCCTGGCAGAGCAGTAGGCTTAACTTCAGAGCGCTAGGTGTAAAGTATTTGTACCAACACACAGAGTAACTTAATGAAAACACTACAAAATGACACAACACCGGTTTAGAAAAATAAGAAATATTTATCTAAACAAAACAAGACCAAAACGACAAAAATCCGACATACACAAGTCAAGTTATGAATTTTTAAAGATTAAACTCAAAAATAGCGCTTAGAAACAAAAATGCTTCGATGAGATGTTAACACGGCGTCGTGACGGAGTCGTTCCCAACAAGCCGACACCAGCGGCGCCGGACACGGAGTCGTGTTGACCCCCAAGTACAGTACCTTTGGTGAAGAGTGAAAACAAGCCGATGCGCGAAGTCGGGGATCGCGGCGTCTGTGCGAAACGTTGAATCCACGCACTTCGAGCGGCGTCGGTCACGACGTGGTGCGGCGACTTCCATGGAGTCGCGGACTTCAGCGTGGCTGCAGCGGCGTCGGGTCTGCGAAGAGCGTCACGTTCCAGCGAAGGTCACGGCGTCAGGTGCAGGCGGCGTTACCGGATTCAGCAGCGGCGTCGGTCCGGAGTCGTCCGAAGTCGATTTCCTTGGGTTTCCACTCAAGGCTTTCCTTTCAAGGGCCCAGGGACTGGATAGGGCACCACTTGTCAGAGCAGGAGTCTCTCCAGAGACTCCAGGTTCTGGCAGAGAGAAGTCTTTGCTGTCCCTGAGACTTCAAACAACAGGAGGCAAGCTCTAAATCAAGCCCTTGGAAACACTTCTGGAACCAAGAGGAACCTCTGCCTGGAGAAGCGCTGATCGCTGAGGAAGAAGTGCTGCCCTGCCTGTGACTGTGCTTTGTGGAGCTTTCCTGCAGTGCTGCTTCTGCCAGAGTAAGAGGGCAAAGACTGGACTTTGTGTGCCTTCCATCTTGTGAAGAAATTTTATGTTTTTTTTTTTTGTCATATACACTTCAAGCTTACACAACATGTAATTTAAAGCACTGTCTTGTGTGACCTGTCGTCTTCGTTATAGAACATAAGGTTCAATCGTATGACAATTTCTATTATATATTTTACACAAAGAATTGAGAATGTTTGGAAATGCTAAAAGATACATAAGCTTACTAAGCATTAGCACATCTTTCCCAGCTGTGGACTTATCAATGCCTTAACATTTTCCTAGTGTTGAAAGAAAACTGACAGCTGTGTCATGTACTCAATACTTTTTCAGTGCTATTAAAAATAAAAGTTACCTATTTGTTAAACCTAATGATCTACAATATATTTTTACGTTGCATTAAGCACAGTGTCCATAATTATCATTTTTCTCTTATATCCCATCATTGCCCAATTTTCAAAACTATGCAGTTTGCGCCTTTCTAGGTTAACTAATCGAGATGTCCATTTTTCCAGAACTCGCAGCCAGTTAGCCTCAAAGATTTACTTTATTTTCACCATTTTATTTCCTTTATTAAACCTCAACCATGTTAGACAGGTTTTAGCAATTTAGACCAGTTTCAAAGAAAAAATATATATTTTAGTCACCATATATGTTATTTTAAAAAAGTGCCAACAAAAGATTTATAATAGGAGGCTGCTTTACGGGTTGCCTTAAGAGTACACAGAAGTCGAATGTATTCAGAGTTTCTATTTGACCACTGTCAAAAACAAATCAGGCACTTGGGAATACTCTTAGAATTTAATTGTTTAATGCAAAAATAGCTGTCAAGTATTAAAAATAGTCTTATTGTTATTTGCAAATTAAATGTCTGATCAGCTGGAGCACATACTACATTCTATACATTTTCACATTATCTTTGTACATTTTGTCTCTATGCAATAAGTGGAAAACAGAACCCTTGATAAATAGAAACTCCAGATACACAATAACAACAGGTACCAAGCCGAAGAGTGTGGGGGGCCTTCAGATAAAGATACAACAAGGCAGACTTCAATAAATCTGAAGCTTTTGTGTGGTTATTGGAAATTCAGAACAAGACTATGCTTACTTTTACAGTCAGGCTAAATGTGCAATGTACAACATTGGCTAACAAGATGGCAGTGCATTTAAAAGGCATCTTAATGTGCAATAATGCTTAGGCTGTAGTAGTGCTTTCAGCTGGAATGTAAGCAAATGAACAACTGATAGTACAAGGATGCTGGATTTACATAAAGTTGTGATCTCACAATTCTCAATGTCCTAATCCAGATGCTTTCCAAACAATTTAAGATAAGCATCTGATAACCCCAGTGCTGACGTGGGTCAGTGAAGCATATGCTCAGAATGAAATTCTTTCCATAACATAATATTTGTATTAAAAATTATTTGAGATCAAATATTTTGGATCCCGTGGATACAAGCCGTGCTAATTCCAACATTCTCCCTTGCATCATTCTTGTTGTTCTTTGTGCATACATTTTTTTTTAACCTCGGCAATCAATTAAATAAATGACCAAAAGATGAATGGCAGTGTACAAAATGTTTGATTGGATATTTCTTTTCTACATTGTAGCTGAGTTATTTTGTTTTGTCCAGTAAACTTATAAATGCATTCAGGCAGAGACAGTAATTAGATTCTCGCTGAGTTCACTTTTAGGGAAAGATACTTCATATGGTTTAAATTAGTAAAATATTAACTCACTGAGTTTTATTTATTTCTGGCATACAGGCTGTATTGTTGTTGAATATATGTTATTCAATGTGAATTACAAATAATAATTATTTTCAGAGTATTTGCTGTGATAATTCTTGCTTTATCAAAATCCAAAAATTCAAAATGAACCTATTAAACACATTTGTCATACCTCTCACACCAACTGATTATTAGTGAGTACAATAGTTCCCATTGTAGTCATTTTAATCTGTGCAGATAGAATACACTCCTAAAGGAGATATTGTTATGCTAGATAAACAGTTGTTTTAAACAACACATCAGATAAAATTTGCAAAGTGAGTAAATAAAACTCTATAAACAACTGTAAGACTTTTCTTCTGTTGAATACATTTAAATGTATAATATCCATTGATACTAATATGGGTGTTTAGACCTTTGTATATTAAATAATTTATAGATTATATTTGCGAAACCTCTGGTGACTGCTAATGCAGAGAATTTCCAAAAAGAATTTTAAAAGTGTCACTATGCTCTGAAGAAGTTTACTTCAGTCAGTCTACACTTGCTAATGTATGTCTGCTGCCTTCACCTATGTTCTGGTTTGAATGGTAAATGTTTAATACTTGAGATTTTATACTAATGTCTAAATGCTCATTGGTATATGTAATGTCTTCTTTTCACATGCATGTGACAGATATGATAACTTTACTGTTGGATGCGTGTTTAGTGTTATGTAGGACTTATTGTTATTCAGTTAATTTGTCTTTTTTTCCATACTGATGAATATTCATAATAAATATTTTCTTTTCTTTTTTTTTTTTTTACTCTGCACGTTGTTATTGACATAACCTTTTTAATGGACTGTAATTCATTCTTTTGGAATTCGGTCGCAAACCACAGAAAAATACGACACAGAATCACAATTTAGAAGGGCCCCCTTCAAATTGCTATTTGTTGCCCAATACTAAATCCATGTAGTGATTTTTATTTTTTTTATTTTTTATTTTTAGTATTGGTAAATGGGTTTAGTTCATTAAAAGGATTGCAGATCTTCTGATTTACCGAATCGGGGGGGTTTGCAAATGCTGAAATCCTATGTACATCTGGCCACCTGATTTAGTGAAATGTGATTAATAAAGGTACGCGCCGAGCCCACTAACAAACCAATGTCATATGCTGCAGTATGGACAAAAGACGTATAGTCATAAGACAGAATTCTCCTTCTCGAAGGCGAGCTGCTTTCATCAAGGTAAAAGATGGAGTTTCAGAAACTATGGGACGGTGTAGATGGATGAATAGATACTTCTTACTGTGTAACTGTTTGATGGCGGCACCTGGTAAGGAAGAGGATTAGGTAAACACCAACAGGCACCAACACTAGCAACAGGGTGGATAGTCAAAGGATGGTTTAAAAGAATGTCTGGTAGAGGCAAGAGATAAGAATGACCGAGAGCCTATAGTTGTGATGCGCAAGTTGGAATGTCGTAATCTTTTATAGATTTACATGCTGCATCTGGGGTTTGGGATTAACTAGCGATGATAGCAATTCTTCTGGAAGACTTGGGTTTTCAGCTTCTTCCAGTATTGTAAAAGAGAGGGGTATTGGAGCTATGAGGTTCAAGGTGCTATACCTCGGGGTGACAGCACTAGGCTCTTTGTTGGTAGTATTTGGGACAGTTGTGCCCTGATCTTGGGGATGGATTTAAGATAGCAAGCAATCATATTTGTAACAGAGGTTGCAATTATAACCTCACAGGTAAGCATAGTTTTGCTTTGTGGCGTTTTTAGCAAAGCCCTTCACTCTACACTTTATGTACTCTCAGTAAAACAAAATATGCTTATGTTGTTTCACCAGATCCGCTCTACCGTGATCATGGCTTTGTATTGTAGTTTTCAGACCAGCACTTTACACTCACTGTTCTTTATGCTAACCTATTTTGAGTGTTTCCAACAAGCTAGTATCAAGATTGTAATCTGAAAAGATTTGTCTTAATGTAAAAAATAAAATAAAAAAAGAGTAGAGCACCTCTATCCTCACTGGAGTAGATATTAGTGCCCAAGGTTGTCTTAGTGGAATAGAAATGATTCCCTCAGACCCTCCTCCTTTACACCGCTGCGAGGTGTGGTGTTCTTCATAATCATTGAGTCTTGGATATTTTTTCATAACCACATCCCCTTACCTATATTCTGGTTACGCTAACAGAAAGAATTGTGATTTATACAGAAAGTGGCAGACCTGAAAAAGAGTTCTAATAAATCATTTCTGCATCAAATGACTCATAAGAATGACATTGCTTTCTAATTATGGAAACCTTCTCCAAGAACCCGTGAGCTGGATCATACCAAAGTATGTTTGCAGTACAGATTTAAATTGTAAATGACACAATCTGATTAAACTCAGTGACATTTCTTTCGGAATAATGTGCTTAACTTGCTAGACAGGCTTATTATGATGAAGGTGGCCCAGATATCCTCATCTTGAGTGGACTATAACAATGTCACACTTGCCGAATTTCCTTTCCAAGGTCAAATGGCCCTATGTCTCCTGTCTCCTCTTTATCCAGTGTTGGATTTTTAGTTAGCAACTGGCTTGTAGGCAGTGCTGCACTTGGGAAATAAAAGTAAATACAGCCCAGACCATTTCTTAGGCGCAGGTCGCAGTGCAGCTGAAAGCTGGGGTTCCTGAATACTAAGGTTTCCCAGTCTTGACTCCACCTCAGCGTTTTCCTTCTGCTCCCGCACATGTCCTTTCTCTTCATCTCACTCTTAAAGGTGCTTTTTCTTCTGGTTTCTCCCTCGGTCACTGCTTTACTTTTTTCCCTCTTTTCTTCGTTCAGTCGTTTCTGCTTTTTCTCCATCTTCCTCTCGGTCAAAGTCAGATGATGAAAAATAAACGCTGGTCCCCAAAAGTGAGTACCGACATCCACCAGCGCAAATAAAGCCCTGCAAGTAGGGATATATAATAATCAGCCGAACTCAAATTCCCATCATGCAAAGTACCATTGGCTAAAATGCCAGGACTGGATCAAAGTGTCACTGTTCACAAATCCAGTTTGTATCTCTGGAGTTATAGCCTAGAGACCAAAGGGCCTTAATTAGAGTTTTGCAGACAGGATACTCTCTCACAGACGTGGCGTGTGTCTTAACTGCCATGTGGTACTTCTGTGCAACAGACGTGATATCCGCCAATCTCTAAATAAGGCCCTAAATCTTTATGTGCAATGTACTAAAGGCATCTTTGTGCTAGATTTATAGAGTTTGATAAGGTAATAGTCACAATAATTTCTCCTTTTAATTTACTAAAGAACAACTTCATTAGCTAAAGACTGCAGCTGCTGTGTTTGCTTCTGTTAATCAATTTAAAAGGACTTTCATTAGTAACTTTATCTGACTTCGGCTTCATTAGATCAGCATGTTGTAGAAAGATTTCACAATGTTAGAAAGATTTAGGCTCATAATTTCTCAATCTCATTTGAATTTCAAGGCCAAAGACCTCAGTCAGTCATGGGTTATGTGCGGTTCCATTGCTCGACATCTGCAAATCACACATTGCTTTGAGTAACAGAAAAGGACGTTTGACCCACCTATGCTTTGGTGCCTTAATAGTTCATTGTTTCCTCTTAATGAGAAATAACTGTAGTGAGGTATAGTCGTTTGTCATTTCAGATGTGCTGGGTTCCTGTAGGCCTTACTCCATTTCAGCTTAACTCAATTCACCTCTTCAGCCCTGCTGTACCTCTTCTACTCCTCCCAGTTTTTGAAAAAGCACCGCTCATTTAATCTGTACCCTCCATTGATGCTGCCTAACTTGTACAAAAAGTATAAACTTCCAAGTAACACCTGCCCTAGCAAACTGAGCACATGTAAGAATTTTGTGAATTAACTATGACGCCCTCTTCCAAATGCCTGACATGGGCACGCAAATGAGAGATGATGCAATTGATTGTCGCAATAGGGATAATCCGCTGATAATGACATATCCCGAAAGAATTTATTTGTTCAATAATTGCATGCCCAGACATGAACCCTGGCACACCATCCAACTTCATCTTGGAGCTTTAGTGCAGTAATGGTGCTGCAGTGCTTGGGAAAGGTCTGTAGATAGCCATCCACTGAGGAATTATCCACTGCTCTGTAGCTCAACATTCCAGTTAAACATCACCGGCTCAGGTATTGGATTCCGAAAGAAAGCCGCCCAGTCCTTCCCCCACCCATTGTTCCCAGATCGGCTTACCGGCCATACAAGTTCAATGCCGACAGAAGAAAGAACTCCAGGTGTTTCACATGTATTCATTACAGTCATGTTGTGTTTGACTAACTCGATCCACTCTCCTGGTAGTAATAACCTTATGTAAAGTTTACTCATTTTCAAACACTCTTATTTTTCTAATTTGTTTATAATATCCTCATGGGCCGTTTATATCCTATTTTAGCACTATTATGTTCTAGTTACTGGAAATAACTATAACAGCTGAATTTCTGTGGTTTTGTGCGTGTAAAATCTGAACCTCGCTATAACGTCCTTGTAACCTTTGTTTTTTATAGTACATTTCAAAGGTTTTTTTAATTTCTAAGTTAAAAAAAAGAAATCTGTTTCCTAACTATAATGTCCCTGTAACCTTTGTTTTTTCAGTCAATTTCAGGTTTAAAAAAAAAATATAAAGTAAGATGCCCATCACAATACGTGGTAGGAGCTGGGGAGATTGGACGCAGACCCTGACCTGGCTTTGTGCTGCCCCCTCCCAGGCTTGCTGCTTCTGCCCCCCTCCTCCTTGCCATCCATTGTCCAAGTCCATGCCCTTGCTTTCTCATTGCAGCCCTGTGTGGCCATCGTTCTGCCACTGCCCTTCCCGCCTGCCCTGAACAGTTGACTTGCTGCCCCTTCCACTTCCTCCATACCTTCTGTTGTCAGAGTCCATGCACCCGCCTCCTCCCTCCTGCCCTGCATGGTCCGATGGGCTGCCACTGTCCTCCATTTTGCTTGATGTCCCTGCCCACTCCTCCTGCCCTCTGTTGCCCAATTCTGTGTCTCATCATTGCCCTTCTGCTTAACCTCTGTGCTTAGCTTTCTGCCGCTACCATCCTTCCCCCTGCCCGCCGATGACTGTGTGCATGCCCCTGCTCCCTCCTTTTTGCCCACCAGGTTCCAAGGACCTGCCACTGCCCCTCATATCTCCCGACTGTTCTGTTGAGCTGCCACTACCTCGCCCACCTGCTTAGCATGGTCAGATAGCTGCTGCCTGTCCCTGCCACCTCCACCTTGCCTGTCCGAGTTCCATACCCCTCCCTACTTCACTCCATGCTCGTTTATGCTGCAATTGCTCCTCCTGCCTGCCCTGCATGGTTTGTTGTGAAACCCCTTCTCCTGTCCTCTCCTGTCTGAGTCCAGGCCCTACCCCTTCCTTCTGTCCTCCATAGTCCTTTGTGCACGCCCCTGCTGTATATGCCATTTTAGTCTCACTGTTGCCCTCCATGGTGTGTTGTGCTTCCAGTGCCCATCCCACCTGCCGTCCATGGTCAGCTTGCTGCTCTGCCCGTTTTCCATGTACAGGCAACTATCCCCACCCTCCTTCCCTGTCTGGTCATTTGTCATGCCGCTGACCTCCCCTTACTCCTTCCGTTTATGGTGCGTTATTTTGCAACTGCCTTCTCTTTCTGGTCAGCTTGCTACCCTTCCCTCTCCCCCCTCTGCCCTCTGTTGTCCGTGTGCATGGCCCTGCCCCCTCCTTGGGCCCTGCACGGTCCTTTGTGCTGCACTGCCGTCCCGCTTGCACTGTGCAGTGTATTGTGCTTCTGCAAGCCCGGACGCCTGCCCTGAAAGGTCAGTTTGGTGCCCCTGCCCATCTCCCTCCGTCATCCAATGTACCATACTTGCCAACATTTTGAACTTGGTAAGAAATAAAACCTGGGGAATTGAATTTCCCCATTGACTTACATTGAAAAAGAGGAGATTTTAGGCAGGAGACAGATAAAATAAAGCCCTTTTAGGCTTTAAAACGTTGAGTCTCTTGCGCAAATCAGGCCTGTTGGCTTGTATGGCTGTACTGTCACTGGCTCTTCCTTCTTCCCTCAATGGTCTGTTAAATTGGCACAGCCTTTCTTGCCTATCCTGCACGGTTGGTTTGTTGACCCTGCCCCCCTTTTACCCTGCCCTCCATGGTCTACTGTGCTGCCACTGAATTTCCCACCTGCCAAGCATGATCAACTTGTTGCCTCTGCAGCCTCCTGCCTGCCCTTAATTATCTGAGTCCCTGACCTCTGCCTCCCCATAGTATTTTAATGATCAACTAGATGGCGAACATTTTGTATTTATTACAAAAGTGTTGCATGCCTGATGTCGTCTGGATGTATTGAGAATTATAATACCTAAAGCCATTCCTTTAGAAATTATCAATCTGAGAGGGTCTTATTCCCACAGAAATTATGGTTAGTGCTCTAAAAGAACTAAAATGTGGACATATTTTCTGAGCTCTCAAATAATGACAAAGCACTTATAAATTACTTGCTATCTGTATGTTTATCCGGTTGATCACTTGATTATTTGTTACACTTAAGGGAGAGGATGTGTTTTTACAGCCAGGGCTGCACACTCTGCAACTGGGGAACCAGGTTCGAGGTTTGGCGTCGGCTCGACACCCTGTGATTCTGATCAATCACTTATTCTCCCCATGCCTAAAACCAAAATGATTGTGTCCTTGTGTAATGTAACTGATGCTCATGTAAAGCACTCCAGTACCTTTGGGTCAAGTCTGCGCTATATAAAACTGCAATAAAAGAAAATGTAATTGTTTTCTACTTTTCAGTTATTGGGATATACGTAGACTACATTTGGGTGATATTTGTGCTACATTTGGGGTAGAACGCACAAGCGCTCTGTCCCTGTTGTAATCTCCCTTTAGGCTTTTAACCACACCCATGTCACGCCTGTCACTTTCATTGGTTTGTGGACTTGCCTTTTAGAATCCGTTTGCTTTTATTAGTGAAAGGCATGCATACATCATGCCTTTTCCGGTGTTTAGCCCTCCTCGAGCACACCGGGCAACTACTGAAAACATACGAGGCTCCATGTTTTCAGCCTGGCTTCTGCATTACTTTATCTTTTTATTTTCACGCAGCGTGATCAAGCTTGTTTTTTTTCCTTTCAATCTGTGTGGCAAGATAAGTCCAGTTAGGAGTGTACAACGCTAATAGTTCTAACTCGAGCAAATGCAAGACCCGTTGCATTGTAAATGCTAGTTTTCTTTGGTGGCCATGTTGGAAGACCAATTTGTTATGAAGCTCCCTAATTTCCACATTTACTGCAGTATCCTCAGTAGTAAATGTTTTCAGTTTTCCACTTAGATTCCATCAAGATGGCGTTCAGATGTGCCACATTTTTGACATAAATTCAGAATCTAGCACTCTAGTTACTCCTTAGATAGAACACTGTAGTAAAGCTGTTGATCACCAGGGAGTTAACTGGCAGTCTGCTGCTGGTGTTCAAAGTGCATGTTTCAGTCTGCATGCCAGAAGCCCAATAGTCTGAAGCACAATACTCCGTGATCAAGGCTGTGTAGACCGAAATATGTCGGAAGTACTGGCAGTCGATTTCACCTTTTTGCAACAAATCAGTTTATTGCTTCTGGGGAGTGCGTTTTCACTTGTATTTCGGGAAGATACTTTGGAAATGTGATATTGTGTGGCCCCGCCGATGGAAAACACACCACCTCATTGACAACAAAGAGTACCGTACACGCCACAAAGGGCTTACAGTGAAGGTTTTTAGATATATATGTATGTATTTGTGTGTATGTGTGTGTGTATATATATATATATATATATATATATATATATATATATATTCCTTAAAGTACATTTATACCCTACATTTAGGCTTTAGTTCTCGTGTTCACCTCTGTAGAACTTTAGAAGGTGCTGTCATGTACATTGGTCCCAAGATGGCTGGTTGAAGTGCTGGCAGCCAATCAGATTTCAACATGAGATCTGTGCTTAGGCTCCAACCAGATATACAAATTTATTTTTCCTTTAACATCTCAAAAACGACTGGATGGATTTACACCAAATAACAAAAAGCATGCTTTCTGGAGACCAAAAGCTACCTTTCTGCCAAATGTGGTGTAATTACCTCCAGCGGTTCGGGCTATAGTCATATTCAAAATCCCTATGGGAAATTGCATGGGGAAAACCTGTTCTGGCCCTCCTTTTTCCCAGCCTACGCTTGACGGAGCCTCCTGAAAGTTTCAAGACATCACCTGAATTGAGAGGCAAACTAATTTTGAAAATTTTATAAAGATTTGTCAAAGGGGGCCACAGTTATAAACAAAACAAAAAATGCTTTGCTTACGGAAGCTAGTTCCTAACTATAACTACCTACTGGCAATCGCCAGTAGGTACAAATAAAATGTGTGTGTATACATATATATATATATCGCTTCATACCACACATGCCTATTCCAAGTGCTTTAAATGGCAGGTGTTTATATTCTGAAATTTAACAGTACTCATTGTATCGACCTCAGAAGAGAGTACGCTGAGTTGGCCACCCTGTATTATCAGGACACCAAGCCTTCACCATGTATGTATGGGAGCACGTTTGCTTTAGGAACCCTTTTTGCCCTTTGACAACCTGTCCTTAGGACCAAGAGAATTTTTAAAGATTTCTTAATACTAATTTATTGTACTGGAATAAAATTCTGAACACCGCTGTTCATGCCTTGTGCCATTGGATAAGATGCTGATAACAACCAAGACCGAGTAGACCGCACAGCCTTGCCCATCCTTCTTTCGTGCGGCTGGCTCGTTGCTGACCTTGCACTTTTAGACAGCCCTCTGAAGCACAGTTGCCTTGTGTGAGTTGTTCATTCAGTGATTGAGAGTTTAGTAACATTTGCAGAAATGTAGAAGTGCACTTAAAATAAGAGCACCTTCTAGTATTGGCTTTTGGATTAGACTCACTGACTTGTCACTTGGAGGTATTTTTAAATATGTGAGTGAATGTGCCGTTTGTTTACAGCAGTTAACATTCTAGTGCTGCTTTGACTGTGTGTCCTCAGCTGTACGGACCAGTTCCTGTTGGAACTGGTTTCAGTGTGTGTGACAGCTGCAGGCTGGAGAAGAAACAGGAGGGTGCTCAATGGTGTCATCCATTCATTTGGCTGGAGCTGCATTGCTACAATGAGGATCACAGAGCAGCCCTTGCTTTAAACCCACCTGTGGCCAAGCTTATGTGTAGCATGGAAAGGGACCCAGGATCCTAAACTCGTGGCCCAAAGCCAAGCATTTGTTTACTTTTGTTAATGGAGCATTGAGCTAATAGGTGAACCACATAATCATAGGATCCAATCATGTGACACTGAGAAAATATTATCCTGTTTCACACCACTTCAGTAATCTTTCATTGCTTTCATTGTATCTACTCCCGCTTTCTCTTGCGCATCTCCTGCTGAATTACTTCCCATTCTCCTATCTACCAGCGCTTCATATGCACTGTTTGATCATTTCAGCCCCAAACCATCAAACCACTGTTCTTCTACTCTGATGGGCCATTCTGTCTGGCATTAATCTCTAATTCTGGCACCCCTCTTTCTTGCTTCCAGTCTCCTCTCACCGAAAGACCCACCGGTAACCTTTCAACCTTGGCTAGCTATAGGCCTGTCCCATTACTTCCAGTATTCTAAAGAAAAATGTGAGAACATTTATTTCCAATTAATACTCTTTCCTGAGTACACACCTCATGTTTCAATCTAGATTCAGGGCAGTGCACTCCACGTAGCCCACTTTTACTCCTGTGTCCAACTTCACAGCCTCTTCTCATTACAGTCCGCACTTTTCCATTCTTCTTCTCAACCTCTTGGCAGCATTTGATACTGTTGATCGTCCCACCCTCTTACCCACACCCACCCTATCTTGGGATCACAGAATAAGCTCTCAACTCTTTTCCATGCTACCACTCTGATCGTCCCCTCTCAGTCTCTTGGCGCTACTCGCTCTCCACCCCCACACCGCTGAGAGTTGATGTCTCACAAGGCCCGGTCCCCTCCTCTTCACACACTACATAGAATCCGTATGCAATGTACCCACTTCTTTCTGCTTTTCCTATCATCTCTGTGCATAGGATACCTAAATCTATCTTGTTTTTTGCTTTCATGCTTCACCTACTAATAAAACTCTCAAGCTGCCTCACAACCACCCGCCACTGGGGGGGACAGCTCTCGTACGCAGATGCAGCCAAAGCAGAAGTAATCAATTTTCCTGAAGCCTTATCACCCCTCTCTCCTACCCTATTCATTTGTAACCCCTGATATTATCACCACGACATCCTTTGGTTGAAATATATTGTGAACTTCAACCCTGCAGTGAATATAGGAATTTTCACTGCTATGAATGACAGTCTCCAGATTTCTATTATTGAATATATGGGAATTATACGCATTTATACTAAAAAAAAAAAAAAGGGACACTGATTTCTTCACTTGTCATCAGTGAATTTGACCACTGTAAGCTTTTACTGATAGATCTTTGTCTTTGTTTACTCCATTGGACTGAGTTTTAATATCATTACAAGACCCTCCTAAGTCTTGCCAGCCACTCCAAGCTCGTAACCCTGTCTCGGAGATGGTTGGCTACCCCCATAACAGATCTCTAGACGCTGTAGGTCTTTTTTGTTAGGGAGATAAATGGCTCCTCCCTGAACTTCCGCTCAGAAATCATCAGTTGGTCCATGCCTACTTGAACCTAGATTCAGCCACAAAAGTTTTTTTTACCAACATCTGAAAATTCAGATCCATTCAGCCACTGGGACCACTGATCTTTCAAACCCTCTGTGAATGGCCATCTCATGCAACAAGAATCATCATAAACAATATCCCCACATTCAGCCCGTTTTGCGTCTGTACATGTATGTCAGTTTTAAATGTAGGTAGCGCTGTTATTGTTCAGCATCAGATATCGACTTCTCTATGTACTCCACCCAGAACTGCTAATGCCCTCTTGTCAAAATGCTTAGTTGTTCTTTGATATATCAGTATAATAAGGGACTGATGACTGAATGAGAGACTGCACGAAAGAGGTGCCTGACCCTGAGTTGGGGACAATGAATCCCATATCTAGTGTTCGGGAGAGACTTGGTGCAACCTCACATATTTCCTGCACTGGGAAAGTGTACCCCCACAGAAAGTGAGGTTCATTCTATGAACACCGACTCTGATCTTCCTAAATGAATACTGTTCTTGAAGTCAAAGTGACGATTAGGTTATGCATGGTGTGATCCTCCAGGGGCTCTGTGGCATAGGAATCTGTTCAAAGCACAATGGGTTATAATGCACCATTTACATGCTTCCGTAGAAAATTAGTCTGCCCAGAATGTTGGCCAGGATTTAATTGCATTCAAGAGTGTTTTTTGCGAATTGCTGTTTGTACTTTGGAAATTCGAAATGTCTCTATTTATTTTGCCTCGCCTGCATACTCTGGTAGTTTGTAAACGTACAGTAGGCTTAGATCCTGCCCATTGCTTACCATTGGTTGGCTTCATCATCACTCATTTGCTTGCAGAGCATGCAAACTTCACTTCCTCTTCTTGTGTTTGGCCCTTCCCTGGAGCATGCCCCAGCACTTTTGTCTTCCACTGCTTGCATCATGGGAGCTACCTTTTTTTTCTTTTCTTTTGAAGCACTCCATGAGACTGCATTTGTTTGTAAGCTGTCTCTCTTGTGTGCTACATCATCCCCCGCATCTGTATCACTCTCCCTTACCTGTGTGTTTTTGTCCCCAAACCCAACTAGCCCATAAGTTGCTGTGCTCCTCCTTTGTCACTTCCTCACCTGTGTGCCTGTGGCCCCCACCCGTGCTTGTGTACTTCTGGGGGGTCCCAATTCAACAAGTTGCTCTCGTTAACCTGTGGTTGCTACTTGTGCTTCTGTGCCTCCACCCCCCATGTTACTCTGTTCATCTGCATACGCTACTGCACCACCCTGCCCCTGGTGCTCCGCTGTGTTATTTTCTTTGATGGAGCCATTCCACAGGTGGTGCATGGGCATTCCCATGCATCCACCCATGGATTTTGATGCAGGTCCATAAGTACTAAGACTTGTAGATCTGGATTTAAGCCAAAATTGTCCTTGTTTTTTCCTCTTTACATGCTCACATACATAGAGGAAATAGCTCTATAGCCTAGTTTAGTGCAGGCAGACACTCCTACCTGCATGCAGACCACAACACACACACACCCTTATACGGTGTCACTTTGTTGCAGAAACTGTGCCAGCAGATGGAGATGCCAGAATTACACCATATCTTTGTTGATATGGCGCGGTTCTGCTCTCTCCAGTTCACTTGGCGCAGCAACTTTGCTTACTGCCCTGTGTTATGCAAACTCTTAGTAAATCTAGGCCTTGGCCTTTTATTTAAAGAGTAGAATTAATAAGTGTACTAGTAACACTGTTTTCTTAAACGTATTTCTGCATAGATTTTTTTTGTGCATTGTACGTATGTGTATCATTTACAACAATAAAGTTTTGTAGTAACGCTTCTTCATTTTTTTTCTTGGTATCTTTTTATCCTACTTTTCTAGGCAGTAAATGTGCAACTAGTGTTAGAACAGTTGCCAAAACAAGCAAATTTTTATCACAAGTTCAATAAAAGATCAAACCAAACCCACGTGATTTGGTTACAAAGGTTGGACCCTTTCAAAATAGGTGCACTAAAAAGAGACTCCAAAATATTTTATCACAATTCAACCTTCTGCATTCAGATAAGATTACCATGCTTGACAAATCTTTGTCAGTTTGTGATAACACTATTGATCTAGCCACCATTTTTTCCAGAGTCTGACCGTGTGAATCCAGTCTTGTGCGGAGAAGCAGCTGCAGCGGTCTGTTTTTGGAGATCATCTCTTCTAGCTGGGGTAAGTCTTGTGAGCATGGCTTGTGTGTAGTTGGATTCACATTGTATATTCATCTTACTCTGCCTCTCCTTGTTTAAGCGTGTCACTCTTTCATAATAGATTTTCAGTACTTCATTTGCACAACTTTGTTTTATGGAAATTCATGAGTAAGAAAAGAGTAAGGCATTCCTACTCACAGAATAATCTTTGTGACTTGAACTTGTAATGTTCGAATTTACTTTTGTTAAGTACATTGTATGTATGATAGATCAGCTATATTCAGTCCATTTACCACTATGTTTATAATCTGATAAAAAAAAATTCTGGGTCTATTTTGCGTGCTCTGTTTTACTATAGTTTTAATATAGTTTGATGAATCTTTATGAAACTTTCCAAAAAAAAGGCTCCACCTGAGCTCCTTCCTGGAAAGTTTATGGGTGATTGATCAAGCGGCGGGCAATTTATTCAAAGAAAAAAACAAAAGGGGGTGGAGGAGAGAATCCCTAAACGTGTTTTCCCCATGTAATCTTTCATACGTAAAATAGTGACACCACAAAAACTACTGAAATAAATAACACCAAATTTGGCATAAAGCTAGATCTTGGGCCAGAAAGTGTGCTTTGTGTGATTTGGTGTAAATCTGTTTAGAAATTTATGAGAAATCAAGGTTAGAAAATGTATATTTCATGCTGCAGAGCATTCGCAGAGCCAACAGATCTAGAGATCAGATCTGATTGGCTGCCACCACATTTTGGGACTATTTTGCATGCTCTGTTGCATATAGGTGACTTTAATATAGTTTGCTAAGAAATGCTGTTGTGATTATTTTACTTGTACTTAATTATCTGTGTATTCAAAGTGATTTTTAGACCACTTTTAATAATGGTCACTCGGTCACACAATTATTACAGCAGTGCAAGGGTCAAACTTCATGTTATTAAGGCAGTACTGCTAAATTGGCATGAGCAAGCACTGATACTGCCTCACTTGATTGCTTATTGCAGTGACTTTACAAGGGGGAAACACTGCTAATAGTCACCAGGCCTCTTCAGTGTGTTTTTACCGTACTGCACAAATTTAACCCCTTGCATCCAGCTTTTGAATACGTACCTTTAAAAAAACAAAAAAATGCACATGAAAATACACCATGGCAGATGCGCATAGTACAGAATTGCATGCATACCATTGGTGAGGGAGGGGAGGTGCATCATGACCCACTAGAGGCTCCACCTCTCATGGCCCTGTACCACACTCAACAATAGTAATAAAGAACTTAATTGCTGGTAAACAGTGGTAAGAGGCAGTCAATTTACGTGATTATGTGGCTGCAGTGTTTACCATATAATTATGGATTTACCGCATTTTCACCTAGCATTTTGTTTCTAGTTCAAATCAATGAAAATAATTCTGCCAGCGATTTTCTTTTTTCTTTTTGCTACATAAATTAGATAACATTGCTGCTTCATTTGGTCCTCAAAGATAAAGCTTTGGAGAGGGATTTAGGGGCCATTATTATGATAGCACACTTTCATTTTTTTGGGAGAGGGGCATGTGATCCCCCTCCCGCCCGAGCCTTTGTAAGGCCCTGGGGACTCCATCCCACAGGATGTTTTATTATGTAGGTGAGGATGGCATGCAGTCACCCTCCTAGATCCTTTAGGAGGCTCCATGAACACCATTATAGGGTCGTGTTTGAAATTTAGGGAAAGGTTGTGCGGCCCCTCTCTCCAAGCCATAGCAAGACCATATACCATGGGTATAGTGTTTTTTGGGGGGCAGAGGTGTGTCATGCCCACCTCCCCAAGCTGTAGCAGAAGGGCCCAATCCAAGCAGGGTCCTGGGGACCTTATTCCGTGGGACACTGGTGTTTCCTGCCGGCAGAGTGTGGGCATCTCCTGCCCGCACTCACCCAGGCAGGAGCACAGAAAAATGCTGGTCTCACCCAGGCAGGATCAGAGGAACTCAACCAGCTCCTGCCGGCACCACAGTGGATGCTGACCACCGGGACCCCTGTCGCCTCCAACTTTCATGAAAGGTTTTTTAAAATGTGTGGATGTCTGAGTGGGTACCGGGGCGCCCACGGCACAAGTTCATTGTTGCCCTCGCCTTGCACTGCTAATTACCTCACATTTGAGATAACTCGTGACCTCCATCTGAAATGACATCATTGATGACAGCAATGTGCCTGGAGGGGGTGCGAATTATAGTTTCTTTAGAGCACAAATTGTCACTTGAGATAACTGTAACTGGTGAATTTCAGTGGTTTTGTTAGTTGAAAATGGTATGTTTTAACTGACATTTTCACCTGACTGTAACGTCCTTTTAAATTGTTTTTTTTTTTTCAGTGAATTTCTAAGTTTTTATTTTTTTTAAATGAGTGGTAAGATATTATTATACTTCCTAATAGTAAAAAGACTTTAACTTTTGTTTTTTCAGTGCATATGTGTGTATGTGTATATAAATGTGTGCATGTATGTGTGTGTGTGTATATACAGTATGTGTGTGTGTGTGTGTGTGTGTGTATATATATATATATATATAAAGAAATATCCTCGCTGGCGTGCTGTGGTGCACTTTCATTAATTGGTGGTGCCGGTTCTTCGGTAGGACATCCGCATATCACTTATTACTGATTCTCTTATATTATAATAAAGAGAAAACCGCACTCCAAGGTTGATACAAGTGCGGTTTTCTCTTTATTATAATATAAGAGAATCCATAATAAGATATATATATATATATACACTGAAAAAGCTAAGATTACAGGGACGTTATAGTTAGGCTCATATTTTAAATGTACAGAACCATAGAAATGTACCTGTTATAGTTATTTCAAGTAACTATAACTCATGCCCCTGCCATACACAGTTTTTTTATGAATATTGTTTACAACAGATGTTAGTGATATTATCAGTGATGTTATAAGAGATGTCATGAGTGCTGTAATATCTGTGGTAAGTAGCAGTGCACGGCGAGGGCACAAGTTAGTTACCTTAGGGCACGAGTTACAGTTACTTAAAAAAACTCTAACTATAACAGGTGAATTTCTATGGTTTTGTTTGTTTTAAAATGTGGACCTAACTAAAACTTCCATGTAACCTTTTTTTTTTTTTAAAGTGAATTTCTATGTTTTTGTTTTTTTAAGTCTATTTCCTAACTAGAACATCCCTGTAACCTTTGTTTTTTCAGGAAATTTCTATGGTTTTTTAATGTAAAGTAATTTCAAATACTATACGTTAATCCAACCACTGCTGCACAAGGCCTTCGGCTTTGTGCGACAGGTTTGGCCGCAGGGCCTGGCCTGCAGCCAACCCCCCATAACCACCCAATCTGTGCCAGGCATGGCCTACAGCGGTGCGTAGCAGAGGTTGGTCGCCAGGCCCTGCGGCTAACCCCCTCTAACCACCCAACCCCGGGCCATGCACTGCCTTTGACCATGCATGGCAGGGGTAGGCCGGAAGGCCTGGCCTGCAGCCAACCCCCTATAACCACCCAACCATACTTGGAGTTCACCTCTAGCCTTGCAGTGATCTTGTGCGTTCACAGGAGACCCATGAAGGCACTGAAAGTTTGGTGAGTGGCCATCTTGTTTCAGGTGATCACTCGCCAAGCTTTTTGTTTTTCAAAAGCAAACTGCCAAAGCGGGAATTTGTTTTTGCAAAACTAATTACTGATGACACTGACACCCTGGGAGGCTTCTCCCAGTGAGTAGGGATCCTTAGCAATTCGTTTATCAACAGCCCCCACTCCGTCATACTATCAGTAGGTTTCCGACGAGAGAACCAGTGGGGACGACTCGTAATGGAGCGGGTGGGCTGAGAGTTTGGGGGGCAGGTTACTGTGGGTCTGTGGCAGGGTACCCTCTCCGCTAAACTTTGTCGGGCCCTTAGTGGTGAGACCACGGAATGCACTGGTATAAGGAACATGTGTTAGTGAATCAGGCATGAAGGCCGGAGTGATCAGTTTGTCACTGGGAGTTTGTCACGTGGTGATCAAGTGGACAGTGGTGATAAAAATCAGCCTAAGAAGATATTCCCACTGGCAGATTACACCCTCAAGTACGGAGAATTCAAAAACGGTCTGTATTTAGCCATGTGCGGCAGTGTGCCCAGGTGTTGGGTGTTTTCTCGTGAGAGTTGGCGGCGCAGATGTGACCCGGCCTCCCACAGCAGTGTACAGTGCAACATAAATGATCTTAGCACGCCTACTGCACTTCTGAAATGTACAGCTAAATTAAGTGGTGGAAAACCTCAGAGGTTTGAGGTACTATATAGGAGTGACTTTTTTGACATGCAGAAACATTTCCTGGCCTAACAAAAAGAGAATAAAGAAATTTAGCGATCCACAATTGTCTTGACCCTACGCCTGCGAGTGTTCCAGAGCTCAGCGGGAGAGTTGAGGAAACCAAGCACGGGCATGGAAATCTATGGAAAACCTACTTTCCTCTGGTGGATGCGTGCAAAACCTTCATGGCCAGGCAAACATCTGAAGGCCGGCAGCACTTGGCGTGAGTCTACATACACATCTTTGTGAAACGAGGCCACTGGACTAGTAAGGGACACCTCTGGACACCCTTTCCACAGCTTACAACTCTTTTCACACTTCAGAAGGCCGTGCTTTGCAACAACATGGAGATAAGTGACGTTTTATTTGCTGTTTTTGGCGTCGTGATGGACACAATCTTCCAGGATGAGATATGCTTCAGGCTGAGAGTCTCTTCACCTCTTCCTGAACTCAGCTTGGTGCATAATGGGCCTTTTCAATCAGTGTAAACTGAGCTCCTCTGGCGGAGTTGCAAAGCGCTGCTGACAAACACACATACTGTGGGCAGAGAAGGTGTGGGTAGATATGTTGGCACCTGGAGCAGTGGCTGAGCAGGGCTGCAGACCCTGGCGGGGCGGGGCAGGGGGTGGGTGATAAAAACATTTCCAACTTGTACTGGCTATTTGCGCTTTCACGATTTTTCATAAATGCTCAAACTGTGCATCCCTGATTCCTCAAAGGTCCTTGTGTGTTAAGTGGTCACCACTCCCATGTAGACGTCCGAAGTGTAGGGCATGCACCACGCCACAGATTCAAGTGGAGCTTCAGTGCATGCCCTCCAGCTTGGTGTGACCAGGCCATGGGCAGCGGAGCGCGCCAGTCAGTTTGCTAATCTTTCATTCCCAGTAGTGCTCAAAGGCATTGATTATACATATTCCCATTTCTATCCATTTACTTTGTAGAATGTATAAAGACATTTCAGAGGAGGGGCACTTTGTTGCATCCCTGCTCCACTGTAGTGGTGGTCTTGGTGGGATGGATTCTCCCTGACATCAGAAGGTGTGCACCCTGCAGCGCTGTGTGTGTGTGTAATGAACATTAGTGCATAACCGTCTATTGGCAACTACCCAACACTACACTTAAAGAGCAGGCTAGGCAGAACATGCCCTCACCGCCAAGGCGTGACACAGCACACGGACTGGTTAATAATCATGAATCTCCTTGTTGCTTCTCTTTGTCACAGATCTGCACAGTATCTTGCATAATTCATATTTGCAACCACGGGAACCAGAAGCGGTCCCTCGGTCAATGGCTTCCATTACACAACCCTGTGCCTCCTGCTCATAACCAACCACGCCGGCACGTGCGACTCAAGGCTCCAAAAGGTCGCCACATGTAACGCCGCCACTCCAGCATCATGACCAGCAGTCCTAGCCCGGTGGCGCATGCACACAATGTCCTGCTGATTGTAGGCTCTTGGCGTTGTGTTGGCCTGCCAGACATCCGCCTCCTAACAAGCAGTGGCCACTCCTGGGCTCGCCGCACAGCCACACACCTGCAAACCTACGTATATGTGCTGCAATGACGTAATAACACCATACCCATAGTTCAGACCAGACAGACCTCCGCTAGAGTGGGGAACAGGCATTGCTTTCTGTGAGTTCGAGCAGTGGCCTCCATCGGGGGCTGGGGGGAGTTCTGAGAGCAGTGTTGGCCAGCAGGATGTTTCCTTTAATACTGATTTGCCAATTAATGTTTTTAATCTATCTTTCCCAGGCTGGATCCTTTGTGTTTTGATCTTTAAAGGGGACTGGTAAAGTCAAACATAAAAATCATGATCATGTTCACTATCAGAGCCTGTCAAAAAGGGTTATGGGAGACTTGATACATGTGGATCAAAAGATGTGAGTAGGAGAGGCGAGAGGTCTGACATTATAGGGAAAAACACTCTTATCACACACCGTGCATCGCAGTCCATCTCTGTGCCCTCGGAATGAAAACAAGCTTCCATCCATTGACGCAAGATGGCATGGAGCCGGAGTATAAAGGTTTTGGTCTGCAGGTGTGAAGACCCCAGAGGTTAGTTTGGGACATATTTCTTCTTGTATGTAGTTTTTGGGGGGCTGGCACTGGTGAAGCAAGAGCCCCTGGATTGTAGAATGAGAATCCTATTGCTATTGGTGCTCAGTATGGATCATTTGAGTTACTTGTGGTGTAGCGTTGCTGCCTGAACTTGAGTCGCACTGGTGCACAGCGAGAAAGTAAAACGTTGCAGAGAGCGGTGGGTCTGACGTGGGTCTAAAGGTGGTAATAGGTGCTGAGTGGGCGGTACGTTCAGTGATCTGGCCGTTAGTTTGTTCCTTGAAAGAACAGGTTACTTATGGTTGCGTCAGGTTGAAACCAGACAGTACAGAGAGAGGCAATGTGATGGTGTGCCACATACCGTAGTGAGTTGAATAAGTAATCCGATAAGTGCACATAATGCAAAGTGCATTGTAGCGTGGGGACATGCATCACGCGTTTGGAGAGGTGCCTCAGGGCACAGACTGAGAGTACAAAAAGTCCTGTTGCAGGTGTGCAGGAGGGAAGGACAGAGTACCAGTCTTAAGCATGAAGTTCACCAAGTAGAAGTAGAAGTAGAAGTCTGGGGCAAGTGAGAACAGCTGAGGTCTTGTACTCACTGGATACCTCAAAGGAGCCATAGCGTCTGAGCCGAATATTTCTTCAGTAGATGCAGGAGGCGTTGACTTAAACTGTTGGGAAGGGACATTCCACATGCTTACAGTTGAGAAGCCAGTAAATTGATGTAATACCCTCTTGGGATGTTCATATCGGTCTGTTTGCAAATGTGAATCATTCTGTATTCCAAGACAGTCCGTCTGAATCGCTGCCTGTTTTTCCCTCACTTAATGTCTGAATTAGAGTTTGATGGGTGGGTTATTCCATCACAAACGTGACAGATATCTCGTTTACCTTAATACAAGTACATTATCCCATGGCACCTGTAATAAGGTGGATGGGATATCTGTCACTTTGTGGTAAAGTAACCCGTCTGCCATGTTATGGCAGCTTACAGCTTACAAAATTTGAAATTCGACTAATGTGGCTTATTCTTCACTTATCATTTAAAGAATTTGGGCGAGACCGTGTCATGTCCCTTGTCATCAAGTGCCAGAGCTGCATATGCTGTTTCCCATCCTGGAGCAAAGCCAGCATGTGCATTTTGGTCCTCAGGATACCGTGCTGCTGTTCACCAGGGGGCGCATGTGAAGGTCAGGCGTCTCCAGGCCATACTTTACCAGCCAAATAGATGGGAGTGTATGTGTCACAATGGAAGGATGAGCTGCCTGCTTGAATGGTGGAAACCCTTGTTAATGCCCACTTGTGGCTCTTAAAAGGGCATTTTTGCTCTAAGCGCTCGGCATAGAGAAAAATTAGATTTTCTCAGTAAAAACGGCTGCAAAACTTGAACATACATACATAAAGGTAACAAAACAAAAATAAGCCAAACTGTGACCATTTCAAAGGTCGAGGCCTTATTTTGAGCTGAGTGATAATGAGAAATCGTCCCATATTTAAGGAGGTGCTAAATCCAGAGCAGAATTCACCATATTAGCTCTGCCTTTATGTCCTTATTTATCAGGCTCACAAATGTATGTTTTCTGTACATCCTTGAGTGTGCCTAAGCATAGCTGCCAAGAGGCAAACTTCAGCCGTTTCTGTCCTTCTGACCAATAGAATTTAGCATTGTGGGATTTGTAGTTTTATTTTACCACTAAAGCATTTGTTAAAAAAAATATATATAGGTTGCACAGTATAGTTAAAAAAACGTCTCCTCACCAATGACGGGCATTAATTTTCAAGAAGCTTCCCTCACTGCTTCAATCGCAACAGTCTGTTAGTTTAGTGTCGGCTACAACCGTGGCGGTTGGGATTTAACCCATGTGACCATCTCTAACAATAAAATAATGGAAGGTGGGTTGGGAGTACACAGCCTCTCCTCCCAGCACAGTTCACCCCAGTGCATTATGGTAAATGCAGTACAAATTAGACCTTACTTCAGTAATAACTGTAGGGTTTTCGCCAATAACACATCACATTTGCGAGCGTGAGAGACGTGCACCACCATCACAAGATCCTGGCGCATTGCTACGGGCTGATGTACCTTCCATCGAGCACCACTTTGTGGTGGCAGGCCTGCTACCTACTCAGGGTGGCGTTTATTGCCAATAGAAGTGGCATCGTGGACAGCTCACCAACCAGGACTGTCCTGTGTAAGTCCAGAAGGTCAGGTACCTGTATACACCATGAATCTAAATGAAATCATTTACCCAACCAGTGGTTACCCTGAAAGTCCTGGAAACAGGCTGGGCAGACAACTTAGCGAGGAACATGGCATTGTGGGGAGTTCTGACTTGAGTGAGCCTGCCAGGACTTTGCCCTACACGAGGCAGCGTGTTCACATTGTCGACTTACCTTTCACACAATGCACTCCCCTGCGGATGGAAGGGCATGTTCAAAGGTCTGTCTGCTGTTTTGTAGCAGAGTAAACTGAAAGTCTTCTGGCCACTGTAGCAGAGTAAAAACACACAAAGCCACCAGTGGCCTGCACAGCAACAGAACTGGAAATGAAAATATGTACTTTTGGAAACCAGAAATCTGAGGAACATACACAGAAAGATAGCCGAGAATGTGAAGACACCTAATGCTGAGATCTCCAAAAGTCTCATGGCATTATAAAGCCAAGATAGCTAAAGTGGTCACTGCACTTGCAATACAGATCTGTGTGTAATCTTTCAGTTATAAAATATCTTAGAATTCAAGGTGTCTGATGCAAACTGCAGCTTGTGACTTGCAGGTCACAGATTGGTGTGCTCGTGAGGTAGCTCAATGGCAATTTTTTTTTTTTTTCCCAGAAACCTTTGTGCAACCTTGAGTAACAAGTTGCAATCCGGGTAAAGTAGTTTAGCAGGTTGTGAGCTTCCTCCAGGCACCGTTAGGTGACTTGCAAAGATTGGGTTGAATCCTAGGAGGTTTAACACATTCTTTTGTTCTTCTAAGGTTACATAACTTGGCAAAGGTCAGGTGCTGCCCATGGACGCCCAAACACAGCGACCCAATGCCCCATGGAAACACCTGTGAGTGATCATTTACATCTGGGTCCCTGCATTATCCATAAACCACTCATTCGTTGAAAAAGGCTTGGCGTTAGCCACCGTTTTTTCACCACACATTTTACTGCAAGTATTACATTGATATTATCAATTACGTTATCAAAGATGTCATGAGTGCTGTAATTTGTACGTTAATTAGCAGTTCATGGCGAGTTATAGTTACCTTAGGGCACAAGTTAGAGTTACTTAAGGTAACTAACTGGTGAATTTCTATGGTTTTGCACATTTAAAATGTGAGCCTAACTATAATGTCCCTGTAACCTTTTTTTTTTTTTGTTTTTTTTGTTTTGTTTGTTTGTTAAGTGAATTTCTATGTTTTTGCTATTTAATTTTATTTCCTAACTATAACGTCCCTGTAACCTTTTTTTTTTTTTTTTTTTTTTTTTTTTTTTTTTAAACGTATAGTACTTTTCATTACTATACGTTAATCCAACCACTGCTGCACACCGGTTGGCCACAGGGCCTGTTCCCTGAAGCCAACCCTCTATAAGCACCCAACCTTGCACCGTGCACGGCCTTTACCCATGCGCATCAAAGGTTGCCCGCAAGACCTGGCCTGTAGCAAGACCCCGCTGCCAACCCCATGCTGTGCACGGCTCTTTGGGCATGCATGGCTGGAGTTGGCCGCAGCCTCTCTGGGTGTGAGAATAGGTGTGAGAGGGTTATCTGGAGATGAGAGTGGCTGTGAGAGTGTCGGGTGTGAGAGTGTGTATATCAGTGTTTTATTGGGTGTGTCAGTGTGTGTTCTCATCTGTGAGTGGGTGCTTGAGGCTGTCAGTGGGTCTGTGAGAGTCTGAATGGGTCTGTGAGTGGGTGCCCCAGGGTCTGAGTGGGTCTGTGAGTGGGTGTGTTAGCTGCTGATTGGGTCTGTGAGTGGGTGCTTAAGTGAGTGGGTGTGTGAGAAAGTTTGAAAGAGAGAGAAAGGAAGAGAGATGGCGAGTTTTTCAGGCTTTGTATGATATACTTAGAATGAGAGATTTCTGCACAATTTGAAAAGACAAAAATAGTAAGATCATCTTTCAGTATGAGCCTTAAACATTTTTACTTAAAACAAAAAAAAAAATAGGGAAACCAGTTTAGCAGGACTCGAACTCTGAACGCTCAGTGTGAAGATCTGAGATCTTCACACTGAGTTTTCAATTAAAAAATTTTTTTTTTTAACCATTTATGGGCTACCTGGTATCGTGGGCTCCCTATGTTTTTGTTTTGTTTAAAAAAAAAAAAAAAATTATATATATCTATCTCCAGCAAAAGACCACAAAATCTTGCATGTGGAAAATGTATAGTGAATCCAAAGAATGTGACCGAGACATTGGGGTTCTAAAGGGCAGACTTAATGAGAGGATACCTGGAGTGGGTGATTAGTAAATCCGTACAAAAGAACCAAGAAAACTCAAAGGGAGGAGGTCTTTTCCAAACCACGCGGGTGTGAAGATTGGAACCCAGCCCAAGAGAGTTTTATCACACAATTCAGTACAGAGCACAGTATCATCAGGAAGAAACTGAATAAACATTGGCATGTGGTAAAGAATGACCCAGTAATAGGGCAGATGCTGCCACAGGGAGTTAGGTGCACCTACAAAAGAGCCTGATCAATGAGGGATGACTTAGTCAAGAGTAACCCCATAGATTTGTTTAAAAGTAATTGGCTCAAGGGCACAGGTGGGTTCCAAAGATGCAGCAAATGCAAGGCGTGTAATTATGGGGTAAGCAAAACATATTTCCAGTCTCCTCTAGAGAAAGACCCCACAATTATTAAAGGGCACTCAAATACAAGACCAATTATTCAGTATATCTGTTAGAATGTCCAAATGGGCTGTAATTTGTAGAGAGCACCCAGCATGCGAGGATATTGAACCATTTAAGAGCCGTTAAGTCGTACCTGGTTGCAAGATACTTTTCGAAGCTACACAATAAAGATGTTAAAGCCCTAAAGTATTTTCTCTTAGATGCAGTTCCAAAAATAAACAGTAGTTGTAGAGAAAAAAAACATCAGAAGGATGGAGTTCTACATACTATGATTATATGCAAAGACCCCAGGAGGTCTTAATCTTGATGAAGATACACACCCATTTATAAACATGAGCAGAGAATTGTTTTTTGGATAACTGTTTTGGTACCAGAGTCTGCCCTAGAAATGAATGCACCTTGATTGGGGTCAGAGGGGTAAGGATTTAGACACTTCAGCATGGCAGTTTTAAGCTTTTGCACCATAAACAGGGGTGGATATACTTAACAGGGAATAGTGGGGGTGATTAGGACACGAAGAAGAGGAGTTAAGGAAGCACCAATTTGAAGTCAAAGCTGTGCCAGTTCAGCAATAATCTATTTAGTTTTTTATAAATTTTTAAATGATCATTTTTCATTATTTCATCATGGAGCACTGTTGGATTTGTTTGTTGTTTACATGTCAGCGCACTTTAAACATACATTTGTTGTAGAGGCCAGCAAATAATTTGCAACACTGAGCCCACGGGGGCAGTATTCTACACACTTTAAAACATGTGAACAGTTAAAGATATCACTTTCCAGTATCTTCTCAGCCCAAATTAGTATGCAAGGATTTATTTGCACAACATACTTTAATGTGATATGGCTTTCATACAGCATCATACATTTCTCATCAGTATGAAAAGCAATAAGTTTATCAGGTATAAAATGAAAGAGAGAGATTTTTATGAAGACATGTACTAAGCACCAAAGATTCATTTGAGAGGGTTTCAATCAAGTCTATTCTAGACACAAGCATGCGTTCAGGTTTGATGACGATATTTCACCACTGGTTCATTGTCATTACGTATTTTTGTTTGCACAGTGTTAGTGCAGAAAAAAATAAGTATTTTTTTCTGCGTCTATCATGAGTGTAATCCCGTATTATGTAAATATGCTGTCTCAAGGGCGGTCCCTTCAGATGTGAACAAGGCTCAGTGAAGAGTCATAACTCGTTATTGACGACTTCATGTTAATAACGAACCTACAAACAATATTGACTCTGTGATGTTCCTCTTGTGCAAGGTTAATACACCAGGTTTGGAATAAGATCATTATATATATATATATATATATATATATATATATATATATATATATATATATATATATATATATATATATATAACCAACCTAGTGGCAGTTGCCACTAGGTATTATAGTTAGGTCTTAGTTTCTATTGAAAAAGCGTTTTTTAACTTGATTTTATCTTTGGCTGACAAATATTTACAGACTTTTCCCCAAATATTTTGACACTAACGTCAGCTGCTTTCTGGAATGTTTTGGGGTGATCAGTAAGCAGGGGCCAAGAAGGAAGGGGTGAGTCAAAAAAGTTTGTTTACCATGTTAACAGGAATAGCGCCCGAACCACTGGACGGAATTACACCAAATTTGGCAGAAAGGTAGCTCTTGGTTCAGGAAGCGTCCTTTTGGCTATTTAGTGTAAATCTGTTCAGTAGCTTTTGAAATGTAAAGAAAAATCAAGTTTTTATATCTAGAGATGCAAAGGCTCCGAGAACCATCCCAGTCTTGTGCCGAGATCTGATTGGCTGCCCACACTTCAGCAGGGAAGTGTTGGTGGCCATTTTGGAACTCTGCTTCAGCCGAGTCACTGAAAAAAAGATTTAAAAGAAAAAGGGGCCAGGGTAGAGACACCCTGACCCCTTAGCTCTGGTGCTGGGAAGGACCCCCAGAAGCAAAAAAGCATTTTTTTAAAAAAGTTTTTGGCGGGAGACTCAGCAGATCTGCCAAAAATTCAAAAAACTAAAAAAGCATGTTTAAATACAGCCTGCATGGGCCAGTCCTGGGGCCATGTCAAATTTTGAAAGCAGGGGGAACTTGCCCGGCCCTGCCCACAGCCCCGGGAACTGCCGCCTCCCTTGGGCTTATGTGTAATATGGGTGTGGGGGTGGGTCTGCGTCCCGGGGCACAAATCAAAAACCGTGTCGGAGGGGGGGTCTGTCCCCTTTCTCCCGCAGCCCCAGGGTCCGCCATCTCCCTAGGGCTCAAATCAAATACAGTACTGGGTGCCGCTTGACCCCCTGCAGCCCTGGGGACCACCGCCTTCCCTGGGCTCTAATCAAACACAGTGCCGGGGGCCATCACCTCCGTGGGGGCTTCTTAACATTGGACGGGGGCAGCAAAGCCCCCACTTGTAGATCCAAGGATGGTCCCACCCCCAGGACGTAGCTGTTTGCTGTGACTTGGTGGGAGCTTTGACCGCTCCCACCAAATCAGAGCAAATACTTCACTTTGTGCAAGTGAGAGCTGTCAAACAGCTCTCACTTGCAGAAAATGAAGTTTTCATCTCTTTCCATGTACGCAAATATGTGTGCAAGGAAACAGATGAAAACATTGCTCCAACAAGCAGTGAGCTGCTATTTAAAGCTCCTGCAGGACGTGGGGAGCGGGCTAGGACTGCAGTAGCCTTCAGGCTCCCTCCCGCGATCCTGTCACTTTCTCTCTCTTCCATCCGCTAAAGGGATGGAAGAGAGAGAGCAAGAGAGATTGTTATTGCAATGGTCTACCCATACAGTGACTTCAAAGAGTCAGACTAGCAAGATGTTTGATAAGAATGCTATAGTTACGTTTGGATGCAGAGCAGACGGAGTCACTTCCGGCCTAATGGTCAAGGTCTTGTGCTGTCATTCAGTAGGCTTAGGGTGAAGGATCAAATCTTAGTAACTCTTGGCAGTGTGCCTTTATTTTCTTTTTCCCCTCAAAATCTGTGGGTTGAATGTCATAGCTGTTTGGGCACTGCACAGTAAGGAGTCACCTCTGTCCTAGTGGTTAAGGTCTTAGACATGTACACTAAAGATTAAGGGTTCTAGTCTAGGTGAGTCTGTGGTCATTTAGTTTCTTTTCAACTAGAAGTATTTAAGTTACATACTGAAAGGTGATCTCAATCGTTTTAATTGACAAAAACATTTTTCTTTTCAATTTGTCCGGAAACATCTCATTATAAGTGTATCATTCATCAAAGCCTAAATCATGCTCTCTCGCGCGCTCTCTCTCTCTCTCTCTCTCTCTCTCTCTCTCTCTCTCTCGATGGGGGAGGTTGACCGCAGGGATTGGCCAATATAGATGCAGATATATTTATTGTCTGCAACAGCTATGTTAAAACGCAAATAACTCATTGTGTGTCATTAATTTTGCATTGAATATAGTAGGCAATTTATGATCCTACAATTAAACAAGCACTGGCAAAGCCAATAGGTCACAGCAATGCCCGAGCTATAGGCGTTGTCAATGTGATTGTCTTTTAGCCGTATTTGGTCCCCTAACTGATGTTACTGTGACAGTGTTTATCTGTTAATGTTAGTGCGTTAGTTTTAATGTTAGTGTGACAGCACCCACAAGCAAAAACAAAAGAAAATATGTGTACAAGGTGAGAAAAGAAGCCTTGGCGAAATAAAAGAAAGGTAACTACTGAAAATAATTGTTTGCAATTTTGCTTGTCCTGCTGCGCATGTTTGTGCCAATCACCCACCTTGTGTTTGCATGGTACTAAAAGTTTAGAAAGAACAAAATAGTACCTCAATCACTTAGGGAGCAGTGAAGGGGCACTGATTAAGTTGAATCAGAGAGGAACGGAAATGATGCTAGGCCTGCTGTGACAAATTACGAGGTTGTAAAGAAGAATGTGAGGCAAGCCAACAAATGCTAAACAATATGCGAGCTGTAATCATGGTTGAGTGTGGCAAAATTGATAACTTATTATGGTGTTCACCGGCTAAAATAAATAAATACAAAATTTAAAGGTACGCCAATCCGAAATACAAGTCTAAACTTCAGAATCGAGTTCATGATACATTGTGCATTGGGATGTTTAAAACCTGCAATACTCTCTTGCCAGAAAGGCTTGCTTTCACTGCAAGGATTTCCTGGTGTGATTTAACACACATTTTGATTTTACACTAAGCTTTCCCTGACACCAAATACACACATCCTTCTTGGAGCAAAGGTAAAATGTGTTTAATGCAGATCATTTCTCTTAGTATCGGCCATAATATAACCTATATATGAACTTGTCTTTTAATTATAGTGATTACCATGCTTCCAAATGTAGTTACTACTTCTAGTAAATATGTCTCATATATTTAAACACAGGTGCAATAGATAACCTCATTAGAGAAGCGTGCAGTCTTGAACTTTGGAAGATAATGCACAATTCCAACAACATTCACGTTGTGTTGGTCCACAAGAAAGGATAACAACTTAAGAAATATGTAATTCGTACATCAGCCACTGTGTCAGCAAGCTACTTCTTTTGTCAAACTGGGTTTCTAACTTCATAGTTAACACGAATCTTACAAAAACTAGCCACATATTGTTGTTTTTACTCTCTTGTAGGTATAAATATGTATGATTAAAACACTAACACTCTTACAAAACATTACTCTGTCTTTAAACCAGCGGATTCCTTTTCTGTTTGGTAATGCTTGATGCCAATGCCAATGCTTTGCCAATAAAATGAGAAGGAGTGATGAAGGAGGGGGTGGGACATTAATTAAAAATAAAAACAAAAATAAAAATCCTCTCACAGAAACTGAGCTCGGAGGAAACATAAGCACTTGTAAATAAATAAAGAAGCAGCGATGAAGGAGGGGTGGGGGCACGGAACAGGTGCCTTCTGAAAACAGCGTCTGATCTTTGTTTTCGGTCTTTGAATGCTCAGCAAATATGACGAGATAAGAACAAAACTTACAGGCCTGGTTACGGAAACTGAGGAGCACGGAGCGAGTGAAAATAGGACCGACTTTGTGAATTGCTTTTCAACAAGGAAAAAATGAGTTCCTAAAACAGATGCTAAAATTGGACCAGTAGATTGATGTAGTAATTGGTCCATTCCTTCAGGGTGTGGTGAACACAGGAAGAGGCATGGCACATGAATGCCATGGATAAAGAATAGAGCCAGCAAACGGGAAGCCTAAGGGCGAGCTGAAGCCCACAAAATATATACAGCATGTCTCAAAGAGACAACGCAATCACTGTCTAAAATAGTACACCCATTTGTTAACATTCAGTTATTTGGCATGCAATTAAATACCCACTAGGGAATGGAGATTTTAGTTTAAGAAGCTATGTTATAGATTATTGAAACCACCCAAGGGTCACATGCAGACTTACACCCAGGGTGTTTTATTCATGCTCTCAAGGGCCCCCACCTCTTGTTGGAGAAAAGCCAACGTGTAGAACACATGCCTGTTCCCCGAAGCTGTGGAAGCTCAACCTTGGTGAATTTCCAGAGTAAAGAAGCACGTTTTTATCAAAAGGTTTGGGAAATATCTAAAATTAGGGGACAATAAAGCAGGTAAGTAGTTAGCATAAGTATTTCAAGGTACACAAGTCAAATTTTTCAGCTGAGGATCTCAGAGGTTTCAGATCATATTCTGCTTTTGTTACTGCTCTGAAGATGCTTTCTGAGTGTCTAAACACTATACAAATACAACACACTCTGTGTTATCACCGACAAAAATGTGAACAGAGCACTAAAAAGTAATTATCTTTATTGTAAATTCACACACTGCTGTTCCGCATATTGAGGACAGCGGAGATTATAATTCACTCAAAGCCCCAACGTTTTAAATCAGTGGAGGGGTGCACTTGGTTGACACATGCAACATGTGTGGGTAAAAAGTGGTGTGTGTGTGTGTGGCTAGCTATAGGTGCCTAAGTCTGCTTCCTTGTACATAAATTTGCGACCTTAATATGTGGATCATTGCTAAATGGGTAATGCAGAGGTTGTCCAAAGGAATGTTTGAACTGGTGTACGTATAGCCGAGATCTAGCTATGAGGCTAAAGTGAATTTTACAATGCGGGATGAATGGAGGGGTCATGGGAACCAACGTGAGCACAAGTTAAATGTGATCATATATTGGATGGTGCTCTGCTTTTATATTTGTGTGGGGGTTATCAAAGGAAGCAGTTACTTCTAGACAAGGTGCTCCTTGAAGAAGGGTCTTCAGCTTCCTTAAGCTGATTGGTTTATGCAGTTGGTTTCCGTCTGCCTCCTTGGTGATGTCACCATGCAAGGAGAGGCGTGTGACTAGGCAGAAGCTGTAGAGATTTAAGGTTGGCTTTCGTAAATAAAATATCTGTCTGGTTTGCTGTGTGGAGGAAGATGCCATGTAGCAGGGAAGAACTGACGATGTCAAGTGCCCCGCTGGTGAATGGGATGCTGTTGACTGATGAGTTGGTCATCCTTTTTAAGGATGCAAGCTACAATGTTGACTCTGAAGTATCCTCATTTGGGTGCAATGTGGGACAGGTTAGCAGATTAGTCAACTGGCTGTTGATGCCTCAGTGTTCTGAATGACTTACTGATCTTGCATGTTTTCACCTTGAAGAGGTTGAACCCATTGCAGTTGCCTGTGGAAAGTTGTGTTGAAGTTCTGGAGTGGAGTTGATGCATTGGAGAGAGCTGTACTTTGGTTGGTCTGTCCATTGCAGGTTTTAATGTAGAAGGTTGCTTTAGTTTTCCTGATGAGGGTTTGGCACACAGAGCAAGTATTTTCAAGGATCTTCCCCATTACATCTCATACATTTGGATGATGTTTGCTGTCTCCAGTTTTATATTGCACGTAGCACAAACATTTATTGCTTTCTGTGTTTGGGGCTCTCCAGAGCTGGAACCCTGTACTTCAACATCCACCATTACAAATCGAACAGCAGAAGGGTAAATTACGTCTCTAGTACAGGTGTTCTGTGGCACTATTACAGCAGATATAGCCCATTAATGAGCAAACACCACAGCAGTATCAGACCTTTCCTCAGAGGCAAGCAGCAAAGCAGCTTTGGAAATTCTATTGCAAATGCATTCAGTAACAAACAGTAAATTTCATATTTTACCTCGGGTCCATGAAGACATGCAGTAAAGAATACTATACCTATATAAGTATTTTTATTTTTTTAGTTTGATATCAGGCCAAATAGGTGATCCAAACCTCACAACTCATAACATAGCAATAAAAGATACAATTCTTAAAATCCATGGAGATACTGGTAAAACAGTTAATAATCATAGACAAATCCATCCCTCTAAACCATGACATCAGCTTCAAATAACACATTGTGCAAAAGCGTAAAACAAGCACATCCATTTGGAGAGTCACTTTCCTAAATTTAAGAGATGGTTACCTAACATAATAGTATCTGCCCACAGTCAACAATTCTTGTGCAAAAAGCAAATAACATTTTATAATAAACCAGGGCCCGATAGTGCAGTACGCATACAATTAATACCTACCCCATTCCTGGTCCCACCCACATGTGTTGAAACCCTCTCATCCAGAGGCCCAGTTTAGTTGTTATATTTTACAGCAACAAATTTAAAACTTGTAAACGTTAGACTTAAAGAGGCAAAGTGTGCAAGGAGCATAACATATGCAAATCCAAGTAAAGGGGGGAATAAAGGAAAAGACAAAAACCTCCTAATCTTGCCACCAGAACCCGACCAATATCAATTATATATTACAACTGCAAATTTGACCTTTATAAACTTTAGATTTATCGAAGCCGATTGTGCAAAAGGCGTAATATATGCTAATCCAGTAAAAGAAAAAAAAGGGAAAAAACGCCCCTAACATTGTATGATGGCGACCTAGTGCAATACTTGCATTCCCACCATCAGCAAAATTGTGCAACAATAACATTATCTTATAGGTCAGGTCATAATAGCTAACTTTCAGATTTTTAGCCATGACCCAGCATACCGACATAATGTTAAACTGCATAATTATCCACTCAAGTTCTATAACACGGCATACCTGCAACTTAAAAAAAAAAAAACAGTAATAGCATACTGCATCTTTTATTAAAGGAGCGGCATAATCAAAAATATGCATCAATGACCGTGTTTCTACCCTACAGAAAGGATAAGGATCCCTAACCGACCCCTCCAGGCTAATTCCTCTCCACCTAATAAAGAGGGGAGAGACTTCGCCCAGCCCAGTGCTTAATTTGTGCTTATTTTTTCCGGTGCGGAGTACCAGCACATTTTGTTGAGGGCCGGAGCTTATTCTTCTGCCTCAAGCATTTGCTGCGAGCAAAAGACACATATGGGAAAGACGGAGGAAGAAAAAAACGAAAAGGCGTCACAATGAGAGAAAGCAGAAAGCTGCAAAGGTGAGCAAAAGGAGCAGGGAGTGGCTGTAAATGGATTGAAGAGGCCCGAGATGGCTTCAGGATTACGCTGCCTTAGTATTCCGTGTTTCCACATTTTCTTGCAGCATGTTTAAGAGGAGGGCTTGGGGCAGGGCACGTTTTTATTTTCAAATTAAGCACTGACCCATCCTGACCTATCTTCAAGGCTCACTGCCGAACAGATCTGCTCTTAATGTCCTTCAGGCTGTAATAGGCCCCTGTATTCTACCTCCCATGAATGCTGCAAGTTAATTCTCTTGCGAACATCAACAACATTGCTATTACGCAAGCACTCCTTTTAGAGCTTGTTTCTGGTGAAGCAGCAACATATTCAAGGGGGTATACCCAGCCGGCAAGTTAAGGGAAGTCTCAATGGCCTGTATGTTATTTACCCATTGACCTAGGTGTTTCTCTTGTAGATGCAATTGTATTAAAAGCCTCAAAGTCCCTTCTTCGGTTTTTAAAAACCCAGTCCAATTGTTAAGCACCTGTTGTCTATATTTAAATAATATGTTGGTAAGGCCCAGCTCTAACATCTGATAGAGACTTCTAGTTGCAGATTTCTTACCTTAGAATTTTCCCCCAGGCGTCAGACTGGATCAGAAGATTTTTCTTCGACCAATACCCTTGCGCGACAGTAGGTGGCATCGGTTGACTCCGAAGGCGTCGTGGTCGCCGTGATGACATCGGGAGTAGTACATAAACACCGCCCTCGTGCAGTGACGTCAGTTCTTTTCTTTCTGTGCCACACGCTGATCCGGAGAGAGCTACCCTGGCTATTTTTTGGCTGAATTCAACCGTTTTGTCGAGGTTTTTTGTGTACGACTTTGGTGCGTCGAGATGTCCCCGAAGACTGGGTTCAAGCCTTGTGAGGACTGCCATCGGACGATGTCGGTGACGGATCCTCATCTCGTTTGTCTGTGGTGCCTCGAGTGCGACCACGACCCGAAGTCGTGCTCCGAGTGTCGGGCCATGCACTTGAAAGCTTTGAAGGAGCAGTCCCTAAAGCTAATGGCGGCCCAGCACTCGTCTTCCTCCAAGTCCTCAGGTCAAGGTAAGAAGAAGAAGTCCCATCACTCTCCGACTTCACCCTGCCGCTCGGCCGACATGACGGGGGACGAACGTCCACGCACTAGGCCTCCGTCCTCAGAGCCTGCGTCTGGGTCGACTCTGCACTTCCCCGAGCTTCCCGGAGCCGGAGCGATCCCCACCGAACTTAAGGAGTTTTTACGAGGCCATGCGCCTCATCTTTGGGCGGGCCAACCCCGATATGGCGCTTTCGGGCCTAAGGGGTGTGGCTGAGGGGCCTTCGGGTTCCGAGCCGGCGGCTTCGGCCACGAGGTCGCCTCCGGACCCGTGTGCGGATCCGCATCGACACCAGTTGTACCTTCGAGACCTTGCCTGGCGCCGGGTCGATTGTCGACGCTCCCAATGTCAACCCAATTCTTATCCCCAATGACTGAGTCGGAGCTGCATGGGCAGATGCCGCCATCGGCTTCGGGGGGCCCTATTCACCCGAGGTCGGATTTGGACCCTCTTTCCTATGGGTACGAATAAGGGGAGGAATTGGAGGGGTCCCTGGACTCTTATGAATACCAGGATGACCCTGCTATGGACTGGGCACAGGATTTGGGTGAAGCCAGTGGTCTGGCTACTTCTCCTGACGCTAGCATGCTGTCTCCTCCTACCGTGGCTAGGGCAGAGGGAGCTACTTGCAGTATGGTGGTCAGCAAGGCAGCTGAGGTCCTTATCCTTGAGCTACCTACTGTTGCAGTCTGGTCTAATCTCCTGACAGAGGTGCTTCAGCCTGGGGCTTCTACTTCAGAACCCCTTCTCCCATTCAAAGTAGTAAAAGATGGGAGAGATGCAGCAAAGTTAACTATCCATTGTGGGCCGGATACGACTCTCTGGGCAGATCGGTTGCGACGACGGTGGCCTTACTGCGCCACACCTGGTTACGCACTTCTGGCTTCTCGGGGATGTCCAACAGGCACTCATTGACATGCCCTTTGATGGCACCCGTCTCTTTGGAGACAAAGCGGACTCAGCCTTGGAGAGATTCAAGGACTCCCAGGCTACAGCTCGGTCCCTTGGTCTTTCCTCCACCACACTCTGCTTTTCGCCCCTTTCGTGGACACGGAAGGGGCGCCCTGTCACGTCCTCTACCAGCCACCATGCCACGCATGCTGGACAGCCTATGCGTGGTGGAATCCCAGGTGGCCATGGGACAGGGAGCCAGAGGTCTGTCCAGTCCACCTCTGCCCCCGCTGCAGCCTCCAAACCCTCCTAGTCCTTCCCCTCACTCCCACCCAGTTGGTGGCAGGATCCGCCATCACCTGCCCCAATGGGAACATATCACTACGGATGGGTGGGTTTCGCAGATCATTTGGATTCTTTCGAATCTGCACCACCACACATGCCACCATCCTTCCATCATCTTCCGGAGGATCATTTGGTGCTTCTCCGCCAGAAAGTCGTGGCTCTCTTGGCCAAGGGAGCTATAGAAAGGGTCCCTGTGCCAGAAGTAGGTCGTGGTTGTTATTCCTGCTACTTTCTGATTCCAAAGAAGTACAAGGGCTCATGTCCTATCCTAGACCTTCGGGACCTGAACTACTTCCTCAAGAAGGAGAAATTCAAAATGCTCACCCTGGCTCAGGTTCTTTCTGCCTTGGACCCAGGAGACTGGATGGTAGTGTTGGACTTGCAGGATGCCGATTTCCACATCCCCATCCAGCCTGCCCACAGACGTTACCTACGATTCGTGGTAGGTCATGAGCACTTTCAGTTTACTGTGCTCCGTTTTGGCCTTACCAGCGCCCCTCGGGTGTCCACGAAAGTGATGGCGGTGGTTGCACCTAATCTGCGCAGGTAAGGGGTCTCAGTCTTCCCCTACCTCGACGACTGGCTGTTGAAGGCGCCTGCACCCCAGACAGTCGTCTCCCACCTTCAGACTACGGCGAACCTCCTGCACCAGCTGGGGTTCACTATAAACGTGCAGAAGTCACACCTGACTCCCTCTCAGAAGCCCCCTTTCATTGGAGCTGTCTGAACACAGTGCAATTTCGGGCTCATCCTCCCGACAAGCGAGTCCAAGACATTCAGGCTATGATTCCGATCTTTCAGCCTCGGTCTTGGGTTTCGGTGAGACTGACTCTGAGGCTGCTGGGCCTCATGGCTTCCTGCATCCTGCTAGTAACACATGCCAGATGGCATATGTGGGCTCTGCAGTGGGACCTTAAGTTCCAGGGGGCGCAGCATTAGGGAAATCTCTCTGACATGATCCAGATCTCGGAGGGGACTGCGAAAGACCTGCAGTAGTGGCTTTCGAATCCAAATTGGATCAACTGCAAATCTCTCTCCCTTCCCCAGCCAGATCTCTCTATAGTGACGGATGCGTCACTTGTAGGTTGAGGTGGCCACATGGGGGAGGTGGAGATCAGAGGCCTCTGGTGTCTGGCAGAGTCAGGACTCCACATAAATATGCTGGAGCTCCAGGCGATCAGGCTTGCATTAAAAGTATTCCTTCCCTCTCTCAAAGGGAAAGTGGTGCAGGTGTTCACGGACAACACTACCTCCATGTGGTACTCCAACAAACAAGGCGAGGTAGGGTCCTGGACCCTTTGTCATGAGGCACTACGTCTCTGGACATGGCTGGAACATCAGGGTTTTACCCTGATGGTTCAACATCTGGCGGGCTCTCAACGCGAGAGCAGACAAACTCAGCCGCCGACTCAGTCGATCACGAATGGCGTCTCCATCCACAGGTGGCCACGGTCTCTTTCTCAAGTAGGGAGAGCCTTGGTTAGATATGTTCGCCTCCGCAGAGAACACGCAATGTCAGCTGTTTTGCACGTTGGAGTTTCCAAGGCAGCACTTGCTCGGAGACGCTGTTTGTCTCGAGTGGAGCTCCGGCCTCCTTTACTCCTTCCCGCCTATCAATCTTCTGCCCAGAGTTCTCAAGAAAATCAAGTATGACCGGGCTCAAGTTATCTTGGTAGCTCCGGACTGGACTCAAAGAGTGTGATATTCTGAACTATTGAGCATGTCCATCGATCCTCCACTCATACTGCCTCTTCAGGCAGATCTTCTGTTGCAGCAGCAGGGGACAGTTCTCCACCTGAACCTGTCCAACCTCCACCTTCATGCGTGGAGATTGAGTGGCAACAGTTGACGGCATTTGCCCTTCCACCCGAAGTCTGTAATGTTATCTTGGCAGCCATGCGTCCATCGACTAAAACTGTATACGCCTGTCGTTGGAATAAATTTGTGGCATGGTGTACCAACAAATCTGTTGACCCCCTTTCTGCCCCTCAGTCGGAGCTTCTTCTGTTCATTCTTTCTTTAGCCCGGCAGGGCTCTGCTTTGAGCACCCTTTCTTACGCTGTTGCGTAGGCTCTCATTATCCTAATGAGACTACTGGATTTTGAGTAGCAGAATCGCCTGAATAAAATATATCTAGGTTAAGGTGCACAGCGGCCTAGTGTGTTAAAATAACGTGCATGGAGCTATAACTAAAATGGCTACACAACAAGGCTTCCTGATCAGCCCTCACTCTTTAAATCTCCTATTGTGAGTAGATTCTTAAAAGGGCTCCCCCACTTATTTCCTCCCACTCCGTTCATCATGACTCAGTGGTATCTTAATCTTGTACTTACTTACTTGATGTGTACCCCCTTGGAGCCAATGCATAATTGTCCGTTGTGGCTCCTCACATTCAAAACTGTCTTTCTGGTCGCTATCACCTCTGCTCGCAGGGTGAGTAAGCTTCAGGCCCTTTCTTCAAAGCCTCCATACTTGTCTGTACACCCTGACAAAGTGGTGTTACGCACTACATCTTCCTTCCTCCCTAAGCTGGTTACACCATTTCATGTAGGCCAGTCCATCACTTTGCCTACCTTCTACGCACCCCCCCACATCCTTCCCATGAGGAGGAGAGACTCCACTGTCTGGACCCAAAAAGAGCGTCGGCATTCTACCTCGATCATACTTAAAATTTACGGGTGTACGATCAACTCTTTGTTGGCTATGTGGGTGCAAAGAAAGGGAAGGCGGTACAAAAGAGTACCATCTCTCGATGGGTGCTTCTTTATATCAAACTGGGCTACGCTTTGGCTAAAAAGCAACCTCCTGAAGGCTTGCGTGCTCATTCTACCAGAGAAACTGCTGCTTCCACTGCATTAGCACGCGGAGTTCCTGTCCTGGATATCTGTCAGCTGCGTGGGAAATAGAGAGGACCTACATCTTTGAGAGCTCTTACACGCAAGCATGCTGTTTGTACAAGCGCTGCTTTATGGCATTCAAATATTTGATGTTCTTTGCTGCAAGGCAACGTTGTTTTGCAGACATTATTTTTTACAGATGAGCCACAGGGTCTCATGATATTTAGAGTGTTTTTGTTTTTCATGCTATTGCATTTTAGACTTTTAAGTAATTTCCATCTAGTATACTGCAAAAGCTTTGTTTTTTTCTTTCTTTACTTTCATCTGTGTTGCTGTGCAACGTGGCTAAAAGACAGTGACAAAGCCAAGAGCTGTTGCACAGACAAGATCTCTTGGCTTTGCCAATTCTTGTTCTTTTTGGCTACGTACTCCACGAGAGTGCATGTGTTATCCAACTCTCTCGCTTGTGTGCTTCTGGACCCGCCAAATACCCACCGTATGGTCTCTCTGTTACTCTCTCTTGTGCGCTTCTCTCCCCACTTCTCAAGTTCCTGGCACTCTGTGTTGCTTCATCCTTCGTTCCCATCTCCATGTTGCTCTTTCCCTCGAATGCTGCTCTCTCCCTCTCAAATGTTTCTCCCTCATCAAACTCCCCTTCTCCGCATTCTGTGTTGCTCTCTCCTTCATGTGGTTCACTCCACAGCCCATGTTGTGCTCTCCCTCATGCACTGCTTTTTCCATCCTCCTTCATCTGCTCCTCCGTTGCCCCTCACAGCTGCTCTGTTTTTTTGTTTTTATTTTATTTTATGCTTTTGTATGGAAAAAATATGTTTTATTTACCAATCAATCAAAGGTGATGTCTGCCATCTTGGATCAGTAAATGAAACTGGTGGGTGCCCAGGTCATTCTGTAGGCTCGCGTGGCATCCCCAGCTCAGTGGTGCCTTCTGTTTTTTGTTGATGCTGTGCAGCAATGGGAACATAATTTTGCCTATTTGCTACTGCTGCACAGCCTTGGCAATTTGCATTGGCAAAGCAAATCTGTTTAAAAGGCGAGATCCATTGGCTTTACCAATGCTTGGTGTTGGTTCTTACTAAATAAGCACCAAGGATACCATATTATTAAAAGCCAAACATTTCTTCCAGCCCTACCTCTGGATAAAACTCCAAATGAATTCTTAGAGGCTCACACAGAGATGTAGGGGCCCTATTAATACTACTTCAGACGGTCATCGATTATTGAATTCTCATAAGCACAAGTCATTTAATTTAGATTAAAAGTTAGTTGTCATGATCTTATAAGGCTTTCTTACTTGATTTCTTGTTACTTTTATGGAAATCCTCAAAATGTATTGACAAAAAGATAGAAGGTCCCAGATTTTCTTAAGTGTGAAACTTAATGACAATCATTAGTTTTCGCTATCAGCTACTCCGATTTCAAACACAGTGGACAAGTGACATCACATATCCTGGACGTTTATACGCTCGAAGTCTGATGTGTTGCTCTTTATGGAGCAGAAACTTGAGGTCTGGAAAATTGAGGCAAATTAAGGGGTACAGAATCACTTCCTTAAATTTGCCCGCCGACATCCTCATTGTCTACTTTCACTTTGATCTGGGTCTCGCTTGTGAGGAAGAAGTCCACTTAATGCCTACCTTCTGCTGGTTTAGATTAAGGGCTACGGATGACCTGGCACATTACAGGGAAGCTGCAAAGGATATATTCTGCACAATATAGGAAGCCTTTCTAACCTGGTTCTCTTGTGTCCTGTGCAGCCATAGCTGTGCTAAGTCTTGAAAAATACCAGCTGGACCACATGAGTATTACTCAACAGGTTATTCTGCCCAAAAAGCTAATATTGAATATGAGTCAGGTCTAATCAACGAGCCATTCCAAAAATGATTTACAGATCTGCACCTTTTTTAAGGTCTTGGTATTAATAGCGAAGCTGTCAACCAGACCTACTCCTAACAATATACAAAAGGTTGGGCTTTGGGTTTGTCTCTTTCAACTATTGGCTTTCTTTGATGAGCCCTTTTCAGCTATTGGCTTGAGTCTATGTCAATTAAGTCTTGTTTAACCTGAGTAGAGAATTCATCTCTCTGCTAACGCCCACTTCAGGGGTATCCATCTGCCTCCACTCGAGTGTTTGCACTGACCTCCATAAGGGACTACTTTATAACTATGGTCCATTCTCTCCACTCCCGCTGGCTCCCTTCTGTGCGTCTTGCTCTCATCTGCTAATGCTGCTTGTCTTAGCACAATAAAAATGCTTGTTACCTTAGCTAGAAGATTATCTGTTTGGGATGAAGACCTTTGCTGCAGAGGCACCTTACATTAAATGTTGTTTCTTTGGATAACTATAGCTGCAAGTGTGATCCAGCTAATGCCCGACTGCACTGGTGTAGTTTCTCAATCTGAAGTTGATCCTGTAGCAATTTACTTATTATTTTGCCCTTTTTAAAACATCCAAGGAGGAAGTAGTTGGAGCTCATTTCCAAACCCTTGGCACCTCAATAGGTTAGGCTAAAAATATCACATGTTTTGGCATTTAACAATGGGAGAGTCTTGCTTTCACTCCGGAATACTTGGAAAAACACAGAAAGATCTTTAATACCAAACTGCAATTTGTCCTAGATGGCAGGCGTTTAGCGTGTGCATTACTCCCTATAAGTATTGCAATAACAAACATGAATTTAGCCTTTCTTGTTGTGTTAACTAGAATTATCCTCTTTCTAGAATGATCTCTAAGGGCCTGGTAAACAAATGTAACTTCTACTTTTTAAGTAACTTACATTTATGGGTAGGTTTACTACTTTTTACGATTCACAAATTACACTTTTGTAGTAACTTGCACTTTTGTAGTAAGTCTAGTCCTACACCATGCCAACCACTGGTACTTCAACACACTCCCACAGAAAATAATGGAGGAGAAGACTTACTCCAAAAGTGCATGTTACTACAAAAGTGCAGTTTGTGACTTCCCTAAAGGTAGTAAACTTACTCACGAGTCTAAGTTACAACAAAAGTGAAGTTTGTGAATAGCACTGAGCAGTAAGCTTTGTAGTACTACAAAATGTACTACAAAGTGCAGTTTGGAAATTAGGGCCTGTCTTAATTCTGACACTGACAGTAATATACTTAATCCTACAATTTTCTTTTGTCAACTCTGGGACTGTAAAGAAACAGTGTGTAAGTTTTGTGAGTTATCAACCCGCAATAGACTTCTCTTGACTGAATAGCGGACTCCTAGAAACAACTAGTTTTCCAAAGTCCACTACCATGCTAGGACCTGTATTTTAACCTTTCTAATTAAAAGGTATGCACCTACCATTTCCAGGACAAGAGACTCAATAGACTAATTTATTAATTACAGGAACCTGTGTTTGTCCCTCTGCTCACAGGTTCAGATACCAGAGTTCCCTCCCAGGCTTCATCCTAATGAGCCTGATAAAATGAATGCCAGTGATTTGGTAAACAATAAATATCTGTCATCAGCTCCTAGGCACCAATGAGTGAATGCAAGCTTTACTTTATGGCATGATATCTCCAGTCAGGAGTACTGACAACAGAGGCACAAAGAGGTGTGAGCTTTCACACCTGGCTGTCATTGGCCACTGAAGAGTGATCAATGGCAGCTCTGACCTTGAGGATCCCATTCACCTTTAGCGGCGGAGATTGTAGTCCCACCCTTCATCCCCACCACTTACCCAGTGGCAGTGCTACTGGAAGAATAACCAGCAGCTCCTCTCAGCAAAAGGTTAATTTGCACTCCTAAAGGGACCTTGTTCCTTTTGTCCCCACTTCAAGTGTCTGGGTCTCCTCTCTCCAGCTTTAGGAATGTCTGCAATACACTTCCATTGTCTCTCGAAAACAACCTCCCTCCATCTTGTAAACGTGGCCAGGTTGGGACGTCCAAAACAGATCGCACTGGCCTCGATTACTGAGGCATACACACAGTGCGTGTTCATGCAGATTTCATATACAAATATGCACTACATACACTTGGGATGATAGTAGTAGGTTCCTTTTGCATCCGTTTTGCTTTGCTGTTCTCTAGAATCAACCTCCAGTGAGATTAGGTAACTTGCAATACAAACTTGTGTGTTTCAAAAATGTCTCAGCCAGTGCCTAATAGCTCATTTTCAGTGAGTGGGACAGCCATTTAGCGCAATGATGCTATAATGAGGAGGGAAGATTATTAGATGACACTTTTTGTAACAAAGGAGTTAGTGCTACCTTCCCTTGTACAGTATACAGTCCCTGTTCCGAGCTTGGGATACTCCAGATCAGGTGTCTCCAACCAGTCGATCGCGAGCTACCAGTAGCTCCCAGACCCCTTAAGAGTAGCTCACAGCCTGGAGTTAATTTTTAAATGAGCACAGCGTTACCTTTTAAGTTAAGGGAAGGCTAGGTTTAGTTTACATTATTATCACCAGGCTGCAGATAGCAGGGCCTGATAAGGAGCATTACTGGAGTACGATTTATGACCCAGGGCACAGAGGTGAAGAATTGAAGCACTAAGGTATTTAATTCTTAAATAAAAATCCTTGTCCGCTCAGTACTGGAGGTGAGAACAAAGTGACGTTTCTCAATGCTTTTAAATTGGAGAAAGTTCAAATTAATCATTGTTAACTTTTTTTTTTAAATTCTCAAATCGTTTTTCAAAGTGTTGCATTTACAAACAGTAGGCCTCTTGCTTTCAATGGCTAGTAGACCTTACTTATAACTGAAAAATATAGTCATTTTTTAAATGAGAGAAATTTAAAGTGCATAAAATCGTTCACATTATGAACATTTTTGCACTTTAAATTTCTTCCATTTAAAAAAAAAAAGGTTATTTTATTGTTTATACATGTAACTGTGCCACATATGGCGAAAGGTATGTTGCGTGCCAAAAGACACAGGCTCTCCGTTCCCGATACACATATATCCCATTCACATGCAGGAGAGCCATTTGCGGGGAGTGGGGAGCGTGTAAGAGTTGAGTGTCCTGCAATAGTGGAGAGGAGTGGTGAGCGCATAGAGGCACGAGAGGCAGGAAAGGTGGGTGAGTGGCCCCTTTGTTGCTTTGCTTCTGCCTGGCGGCGTCGCTGACGTTCTCCTCGCACTGTTCCCCATTAGCCAGATGCAAGAGAGTTAGATATTAAGCAGCAGCATGATCATGCATTATTACGCATTTGACTTCACCTAGTAGTCTTAAGAGGCAACAAGCCTCTATCAAGCCTGCCCTTCCCACACTGGCAATCTGAGAGAAGCCTATAGGAGCTTATACAGTAGGGAATAGTAGGAAAAATGCAGTAGTTAGTGGAAGCGCGATGGCTGTAGCTAGCCACTGCTAAGTGTGCGCTCTGGACCTCACAAAAGCGGCCCAGCCAGGACTGGGTGCGGCTTGCATGGTTCTGGTGTGTCCTGCTCGGCTCTAAAGATACCAGTACATCTTTATAACTGGAACTAGGCGGCTTGTCCATCGATGACCTTGCAAAGCTAATCCTGCGTGTCAACTCAAAATGAGCAGTTTGTGTCACCTATGTGTTCGAAAATAGAAGACGTGTCAACAAGCTCAAGAATCTGGAGAAATTGGAGCGGCCAAGTCTGCACACATTGTAGCGTTACAGTATTGTAGCTTTGCGACATTCTCTGAAGAAAGTAAACGATTGAGGTCCGCGCACCTGTGCTTTGCTAGTGAAGCTAGACCTCCAGAGGTTCAAAGAAACTGTTTCTCTCAGCGGTCTTCCTGAGTGGGCGCAAAAGATGGCTGCTAAAATATGGAGGCCAGGCCATACGCTGTTCACTCGAACATGCCAAAGGACTAAGGCAAACACGATGAGGAATAGGGCCCCCCAGGGGCAACATTCCACCCTTTTTCCAAAGACTGTCTGAAGATAAAGCTACCACATTAGAAGTCACGAGAGAGGGTTTCCAGACAATTTCACTGGGGGAGTCTAATGTGAAAGTCATTCTTATTGAAGATCGGGTGGGCCGGTGGGGAAGAGGTCAAGCAGCTACTTCATCAGGCATTTCCAATTTGCCGGTCTTCTTGATTAAGCAGACTTAAGTATCTCCTTTGGGCATAACTGGCCGGGGTCTTTCTGGGGAGCAGTCTTCGCTATGTTCAGTGCCAGGAAGTGGCAGGGAGGGGATGACCATCCCTCCTAGTTCTCAACCTTCATTAAGTCTGGATTATACGCGATCTCACCATTAAGACCAGTCTCCGGCCCCGAATAGGAGGGGGGAGTCACCGTCGGAATCATCTAAGAAACAGAAACAGGCCATGGCCTTGTTTTCAAGTACACCTAGTTAGTCTGTCTTGGATCAGGGTAATCCTTCTGCCACTTAGGATCTAATGCTGAACCCTCCAGTGAACATTTCAGCAGACTACGTATGTTTCACTAGATCCCTGCAGAGTCTTCAACGTATTTTGGGATCCATCTTGTCTACTAGAAAAGAGTACTGATATCTCCGACCATATGTTACACATGCTATTAGTGATATTGAAGGAACTGCTAGTATCTTGTAGCAGGGAAGCATTCAAGCCCAATAAATTGAGTTCCGTAACTTACACAGCTGATAAGTGCACCCAGGCGGGTGATCCTAGGGTCTCCTTGTGTACAGAGAATGAATGTGATCTTGAAGTTCGCTTTTCGGAGGTCAGTTTACCTGCCACTGAGGCAGCAAGTAATAGCCCAGGGTTTTGGGCCCTCTTCAGGCGCCGTGTGAAGCAGGGGAAGTCTTTCCCAATTTAAAAAAAATTGAGCAGAATTAAGCCGTCAGTGATTACCCAGGAACCTGGTCAGCTTCCGGGAAAGGTGAAACTTCTAAAAACAAATAAACCCCCAACAAATCAAGCAAAATTCACCCTTAAGGCAAAAAGAAAAGTGAGAAGAATATCCAAGAGAAAGCCTAGAAAGACTGAGTTCCTGGATGACGCTGTCCCATCCAAGAATCCATTTTTTTTTTTTTTTTTAATTTATTTATGCTTTTGTGCAAACAAGTGAAGCAGTACAATATGATTGTGCAGTTGCAGACAAATACAATCCAGATGACACAGAGAGTCCTGAAAGATAGACATCACTCCCCAGGACAGTTCGATGCAGAAACCGGTAACCTTATATGCTGGTAACAGGCAAGCCCTACATTTACATACATCAATAACCAGGTTTAATATATCATTCAGGTTCTCCGCCCTCCGGCTCGCCCGTCTCCTTTCCAATAAGATATTGCTTGTATACATCCCAAATTTTCGTGGGCCTATTTGTAGGGGGAAGCAGCTCACTATAATTATCTGTTTGAGTGTTACAATACGCCATATCTGTGTGCCATTCCTCCACTGTTGGGACCGGTCCACGGTCCCATCGTATGGCAACCCTGCGTTTAGGAAGCAACAACCCAATTGCCACCAATCTGTGAATAGCCACTGGCAAATGTCCGTCCCATCCCACAAGCGCCAAAAACGGTCCAGCAGCTATTGGCTCCCCAACTGTAGATTCCAATTCGCCAATAATTGCCTTCCAGAAGCGTTGCACTCTCTCACATGTCCAGGCCATATGCAGGAAACCCGCCGCTCCACCCCACATCTGGGGCAGTTCGCACTGTCGCACAGCCCATATCTGTGGAGACGGAGTGGGGTATAATATATTCTGTTAAGGAATTTGAAATGGATAAGTCGGTGCAACATCCAAGAATCCTTTAGTGTCAATTACAGATGAGACCAGCAGGTCTGAATTCCCCTCTGCCCCGCGAGTGCCTCCGCTTTAGGCTGCTTTTGCTGCGTGGGTTTCTTCAGGCAGGACGGTAATTCCTTACAAGTTGGTGGGGGCAGCTCCAAGGTTGGTACCTGATCCTGGTCAGATGTGCTTTTTGACTTCTCGGGTAGAGGGGGCCTCACCCGTGGAGGTAGGGGGAACAAAGGTACGTTTGGTGGAGGACGCATGGTGGGAGCTGAAATCTAAGAAGAATCCCCTTGATAACATGGTTTGGGCTCGGTTTGTGGACATCTTTGCAGGCTCGGATGCAGACGGTGCACTCAACAAATTATGGTTATCTCTTCTTCACTCCATTCCACAGCTGGTGAAGATTTCTTCTAAAGATACTGCTCTGGTCATCCGGACACATCCTAGAAGGTTATCTGGGGAATGACCTCTTGATTGGGCATCTTTTCATTCTAGAGCAGTAGCTGAAGAGGTTCTGAAATCACTAGATGACCTTAGGCGCTCAGGCATCGTTGTTTATGCTAAGCTGATACATCAGCAGGATTTCCAGTCGGAGCACCCATTGTCCGCTTTCAGTTGTGGGATCAGGTAGAATTGTTAATCTTCTTCTTTAACAAACTCCGTTTATCTGGCTGTGGTCGCGGAAAGCTGTCCTGGCTTTGGGAGGGCACAGCTATTTGTGGTGAAGAAGGACCAGGGCAGACAAATTTTTTCCAACCGTGCGGAGCTGGCTGATAAGATTGAAACGAACTGGAATTGGATTGCCGGGGCACTTAACTTAAAAAGGGCGTTCTCAAAACCTGTATTCCATAATTCGCGATTCCTTAGGGTTTCATTTTTTGCCCTGGAACATAGCTGAGCTGAAAAGGAACTTTGAGAAAACGGAGGACTGTGTTTTGCCAGAATATGTTGTTTTTAGCTCGAGGGCAGTGAAGGGGTACTTTGGGCCACCGTCTGGAGGTCTTGCAGTTTTGGTAGCAGTGGACTATGATATAGTGGTGTCTGGTATCTCCAGGGCTTGTGCAAACCTTTTAGTTTAATCATTGTCAGGCTTACCCACATTTTCGTCTGCGGGAAGGGGCCAAATGAGGGGCTTCAGACATAACTATTACATACCTTACCCCAAATGTTTGTAAAGAGAATCAGTTTAAGGAGCTGGCACGCTTATTAGATACGATAAAGAGGGTTTCCCCGGTGCCTATTTTGTTGGTGGGTGATTTAAATGCAAAAATCTCATTAGGGCAAATGAGGGATAGCACTCAAGGAGCAAAAGAAAGTGCATTGAATATCCCAGTCAGGTATGGGGGAGCCAGAGAGGGGAAGTGGAAGGCAGGCAACTAGGGAATCTGCTAGATAGCTTTAACCTGACAATTATTCGTGGTAGGTGTGCAGGGGATCAGTCGGCTCAATTAACATTTGACAATGGGAGGGTAAAGTCCCTGACTGATTATGCAATTATCTCTCCAGAGCATTTTGAGATGATGATGGATCTTTCGGTAAGGGCTCTTGAAGGTAGCGACCATAATCCTTTTATTATCTCACTGGCCAGAGTGGCTACACCAAGGCATCAGTGGCCTAATGGTTTGCACCTACACTGCAAGAATAACCATAGAATAGTGTGGTCTGCCAAATTAAAATGCCATAGCATAAATACTATGATGGAGTTGCTAGAGTTGCAAGTCAGTTCACCCACACATCACGTAGTCCAGGATTTTGACAACATTATCTCCTCCATAAGGGTTTTGGCAGGTCTTGGGTTGAATAAAAGACCGGCAAGGCCATGCAGAGCCTTGAAATATCTTGGGGCAAAGCTTAATAAGAAAATACGAGAGGCATTTAGGGTAGGGGGAGCCCACAGGAATAGTCAGATCAAACAGCATAGAAAAGATTTTGGGAAACCAATGAGGCATATTAAGTGGAGAGGAAGAGAGAACCTTTAGACAAGGCGGCAACCTAAAACGCTTTTGGTGGGTTTTAAATGACACACTTGGACTAGCTAAACAAACAACAGCAGGCTTAATATTTGAAGAAACCTGGGTCAGCTATAGCACACTTGTACAAAGCACCAGATCACAGGGGAAGGGTTGAGGGTACATGGTTGATGAGCATGCCTGGCGAAGGGAGGGAGGGAGAGAGTATTCCTCTCCCTACAGTCAGCGAGATTGTGGCAGTGATCAAGGGCCTGAAAAGCTTGAGGGCGCAAAGTCTAGATGGTATTCCTTCAGACATCATTAAACCTAATCTCAGCTGTGGACACAGACCCTGGGACCTCTGATTGAGGAAATATTAGAGGGGCATGAAGTGCCTATAATACCTGGAAAGGTAGCATTAGAGTGCCTTTGCTTAAAAAGGGGGCTAGGTCCCTGCCCTCTAATTATCGCATGATTACACTGTTGGATATCCCAAGTAAAATGTATGCAAGGTTATTAAAAGATTATTAGAAGATTGGGCATGCTCAGCTAGAATTCTTCCTTTGGCCCAAATGGGCTGTAGGAAAGGGTATTCAACAACAGATGGTTCAGTGATATTAAAATTGATGGCTGGAAATTATGCCCTTAAGATAAGCAGACACTTTACATGTTGTATATAGATTTAACAACGACACCATGAATAGATCTCTTTTATGGCCAAAAGTTGACCAAATGAAAATGTCCAAGGGGTCTTTTGAAATTGATAGTCCAGCTCCATGAGGATTCATGGACTACAGTCGAGCTAGGGGCCAATGGGGATTTGTCCAAAAAGATCAGTACCCCCAATGGGTTGAGGCAAGGGTGTATTTCGGCTCTGCTGTTGTTTTCAATCTATAGCAGAGGCTGTCGGAGCCTTAACTCGGGTCAGGTGTTTTTCCCCTAAGCTATGGACCGACCCTAATGCTATGCTGTTTTATGCAGATGACACTGTGTTACTAGACCTAACATGAGTTGGCTTGCAGCGGCTATGAGAGGCCCTTTCACTTCATTGCAAAATAAACGATCTAAGGATAAATACGGCCAAAACCAAGTTTATGGTTTTCTCAAAAGACAAGGCTCCGGGGTTCAGGTGATGGCTGCATGGTACGCAAATGGAAGTGGTCAAGGAATACAGATATTTAGGCCTGTTACAAAGACACAACCTGGACTTTGGGGCTCATGTTTCATTGCAAAAATCTAGTGCCAAGTCGACTCCAGGTGCGCTGCAGCGATTGGATGCCACTTTGAGCCATAAGTCTGTTGAAGCGCTGAGAGAGGCGTATAATGCAAAAGTTGTTCTTCTGTTGCTGTACGGCTGCAAGGTTTTGCTAGTAAAACAGGTTAAGTGCATGCATACTATATAAACAATCATGTGGAAAAGATGGCTAGGGCTGTCCAGGGGCTCAGTGAGTAATGCATTGAAGTACAAGTTACTTACCTTCGGTAACAAAATATCTGGTAGAGACATATTCTAGTTGCAGATTCCTTACCTTAGAATTTTCCCCCAGGTGTCAGACTGGATCTGGAGATTTTTCCTCGAGCAATACCCTTGGGCGTCGGTAGGTGGCGTCGGTCGACTCGGCAGGCGTCATAGTCGCCGTGATGACATCAGGAGTAGTACATAGACGCCGCCCTCGCGCAGTGAAGTCAGTTTCTTTTAATGACTTTCCACGCCAGAGCGCAGAGCCGCTAAAAACACTGAGATTGGTGCGCCAGAGCTAAGGACCTGAAAGAGGGAATCCCTGTCCCTAGAAATCAGTTCGCAAGCGGGGAGGATGGGTGGGCGGTAAGGAATCTGCAACTAGAATATGTCTCTACCAGATATTTTGTTACCGAAGTTAAGTAACTTGTACATCTGATAGAGACTTCTAGTTGCAGATTCCTTACCTTAGAATAGATACCCAAGCAATGCCATCCTCTAAATGGTAATGTATATCCTTCAGGATGTTTTTTGCAGGTTTGTTTGTAAACCAGGTTCTGATTAATTACAAATCCACATGTTACTAATGCATATTTCATAAATGGAACACGCATAAGTATGTCAAATAAGCTGCTGACATCTTTGTAGGGCCTTCAGTTTCTAACCGCGCTGGGCCTACTTAAGGCTTTCACATTCATATGTTGATTGTGTACCATTAGATAGGGAAGAAGCAACATGACAACAGGAGGATGGGAGGGTGGTAGGTGGGAAGGAAGAAGCAACATGGACAAAGGGTTTATAAATGCAATTAAAACACAAAGGGGGTGGGAGGCAAGAAGCAACACATAAGAGAACGTTGGAGGAAAGAAGCAACACAGACTGCCAGGAAGAAGAATGAAAAATAGTTCCTCACTTGCAGCACAAGCAGTAGAAGGACACTTATCAAAATGAAATAATCAGCACTTGGCCGATGCTCCGCATGAAAGAAGAGGAAGTGGAGCTGGCACGTGCTGGTGAATTAGGAGCTTGCAAATAAGTGACAATGAACCCAGCGAATGGTAAACAGTGAAAGGGCTCCAAGACCCTTGTAGTAAACAAAATCTTTCAATCAATAGTGCATGCTCACTGTCTTAGGGGAGACTTAAAAAGTAGTTCCCTAAAAGTGAGGGATGGAAGGATACGGGTCAGTCAAACAGGAGGGTAGTAAAGAGACTGCGCCAGGGTAGGGCTAAATACAAGAAGAGAAAGGCAGTGCATGGGCTGTAAGCCCACTGTAAGTTCTCAATAGGCTTTTTCGCAACAAGTCGGCTTGCGGAGTGTGGCAGGCAAGACCTAATAAGTACAAGGGCCCAGCATTTTCATTAGGAGCCCGCCTCACTACTGTGGACTACAAAGGTACTCCATGCAGTGCTGATTTGCAGCAGCGACATGCAATTACGCAAATCAGACGTCATTAATCTGCCATGAATCATGCTACATTTAGAACACAAATTCCACTGCCCATTTCGTACCATAAGGTCGGCCCTGTTCCCTTCGCCCACTCAGTATGTTTTCTCCTTCTTTTCCTTCATTATCACCGTCATATTCAAGCTTCCAAATACAGATTAAAAGCCAGACCTATTGAATTTGCTTGTGCATGTTCTTAATATATGCAACCTAGTTTATGCAAACATAAATTTTAGTCCATAACAGTCACAAGTTTGCTGACATCATCAGTCTGCAGATCAGGGTGGTTCGGTGAACATGTGCATGAACCTATAGTGTGTAGCTCCTAATGATGTCCCCACCCCCTTGAGAAATGTCGCGAGCGGCCCCTAATGTTGCAGTATGTCGGTGACATTCTTAGGCTGAATGTGGACTCCCGGGTTGTTGTATCTTCCAGCACGGGCTACGAGGGTCTTCAGTAAGCCCCTGTGATTTGCAACTCTGTGTTGTATGTTTGTTGTTTGAAAGTTTATTTGCTGATAGATCTGCTCGCTCCATCCTGTCCTTAAGAGGTTCCCACCTTCCAGCCGACGGCGTGGAGGAAGCGGCATTGGACGCCATGTTTAAATGCTTGCGCTGCCTAATTCTGTCTGGAAAAACAAATAATGAAAATTCTTTCCAAGGACAGAGTGAACCAAAAGAGAGATAAACACAGCTTTTGTTTATCATTCTTAACCCAAGCATCTCTTAAAAGGGTGGCTTTCAGCTGAAAGTAGAACATTTATTTTATGAAGTCAGTGGTGCATGGCCTTCCAGTGCTGCATTACAAAACCTGGGCCAGGTTACTTGGGTGCAGGCTGGCTGGGACAGGTTGAGTAGGGGGAGTGAAAGGGTGTGAAACAGGGATAGGCCTGGCTGCGTTCTGTGTCAAGAAGAGATCTTGTAGCTCATTGTCAAACTGATTTATCATAAGCTCATTTCTCAGACTGTGAGCTAATGACTGATAGCTGGGATCAGGGGGGATGTCTGGCACTGGGACCAGCTTATGGCCTAGAGATGTTCATAAAAGGATGCACATAATTTGAAAACTATTATTTTATAAAAAGAATGTTTGCCAATACCTTTTTTCGAGTGGAAACTGTGCATGATGCTCCTTTCAAGCTTTTCCTCCTCGTTTCAAATTGCCCAGCAGGGCGAGAGGGGCACTGTAATGTCCGGCGACTGTGTTTATCGACATTTCAGATCTCTCCTACATTTCAGCCTTGTTGGTAATTACTGTAACACTTCACGGTATTAATTACACTGTTTTTCATCAGAAGTGTCTATCATGCATTCCTCAGTGGGGAACATGGCAAGGCCAGCAACATGTAAGGGGAGAGGTTGCTTGGTGATGGGGTCCTTTTTTGCTACTTCAGTAGTTCTTACAGTTCTGGAATTTAAGCTATGGGACCCACCTGGTACCCACAGCTTCACTTGAGTTATCAGTGGCAGTTACATGTTACACAGTACTTGAAAGTAGGAGGAATCGGGCTGGATCCCGGTGCTGGCAGCTATTTCTGGGTCGGATCTGGAATCCGGCGGACAAAAGGAAATATGCTAAATTTCTCCTGGTGTCGTTTTGCGACACTGGGATATAATTCAGCAGTTCCCGCACGTTGTCTGCTTTCTGTTTGGAGCAGTAGCCTACAGACAGCGAGGGGGCTTTCTTATTTTTGCTTCCAGTCAGGTACAAATAAAAGCCTGATTTAAAGGGCCATCAACCCTTCTTCAGTTCAAGTATCATCCTGGCTGTGAGTCATCTGGAGCCTAACACCTAGATGCCAATATTATGGTAGGGAACAGAGGTACATAGCTTACCACTTTAGTACTTTAGAGAAACTTTGGCAGGCAGGTTTTTGGCTTTGTTCAAACCACCCCTGCACCTTCCTCCCATCACTAATTTATTTTCTATGTAGTTATTTTACAGTACTGCTCATCCCTGTGTAGGGTGTCTAAGCGCTTTACATCACACACAGGCACACAGTAAGTCATACGTGTCTAAATCCATGTACGGGCAATGTTACTTAAGACAATGGGGGTTATAAAGTGTAGGAATTACATATCGTCCATACTTATTATGTTAAGAGTGAATGGTCAAGAGAGACACAAAGCCAGGATATAAAATATCACAGTGATTGGGGTGTTGGTACAAACAAGAATGTATTCATTCTCAGTAGATCCCTTCTTTGTTATCTTAGAATAACAACAGATGGAGAAAAAAATAAGGAACTAAACCCATGACTTACAGTTTACGTGCAGCTCCTTGGTACAAGTAAATAGATGAGTGTGCTACATTAAGATTGTAACTTATAAGGTGGGCTAACAAAATGATCTCCGTGTCGAAAGCAATAGCCGGCTTTCGTATCCTCATATTATAAATAAGTTTGAACTGCATGGTACATGGCGTTCTTTGCAACAGGCACATAACCCTCTATGCTAATTTATGAGCCAAAACTGTGATTGGTGGTTAATGCAGTTCTGAGAGAGTTCTGTGTTTTTGTCCAGAGTTATATTGCTGCTATTATAATCCCCTCAAAAATGTAGGGCACACAAATATTTTTGCAGCAGGTGTCTCAACCCAGTCAGATATTTTAAAGTTCAGCCTCTTTGTGACCAATTAAGTAATCTAGGACAGATTTGCTGTCAGTTTTTACCCTTGGAGCCAGTTCTTTACAGCAGGTTGTTTTTAAATACATGTAGAAGCGGACTGTCAGATTCTACTTTCCAAGCTCGACCCTTCATGACTTAACCCCATTTGTCTGCCACACCTTGACCTCCAATTTATAGGTTCCTGCAGTAATTCTTTTGAATTGCAGCACTGATGTTGAGCACCTGGTCTGGCATTGGAGTGGGGTTAGGCATATTTGGGTTAACTTAGAATGGGTCATGGGCAAGATTTGGGTGTTGGTAATGGCTGAGGGCCTGATTAGATCCATACGGATTTCCCATCCGCCATTTTACGATCCCCATATGATAGATATCGTGTGATCGCAATAAAGCATCAGGTGGGCTCCTGGTGTTCATTTTGTGACGAAGTATTTCCCTCCGCCCAGGTCGAAACCAGGCCCTGAGTCTATAATTGTGCACAGTCTCTGGGAGCTCTTGTTTTGTGTGCTGCAAGGGGAAAAAGTGTATTTTGCTTGGTTGTCTTTGCGCAGTGCTTCAGCCTGCAAGTTTCTAATGCTCACCTCTGAACATAGTAGGTCCCTTGGAAGTGTTGTATCCTGAAGAGGTTTTGTAAGATCTGTGTATTCTTGAGATCATTTGGAGGCCTTGAGTCATTGGTTTATTAGGGGCCTCCCTATGCCTTGTGGCCCCTCGGGCCCTGATGTTAGTTACCAGGACAGATTAAGAGGTGCAGATATTAGATGCTACCTGCAGGCCTTGCATTTCCAGCCACATGCATGAGGTGTGATTCTAGGCTGCTGTTGGCCTGTGCTTAAAACATTGCTTCTGGTTTTATAGTAACTTCATAGGAAGCGCATTACGGCCGCCTGCACTGTGGTTAGCAATTGTGCAGCGGTCCAGTAGACTGAGCCAAGTGACACTGCAGGGTGACTGTGAGGCGGTGGGTAATGGTGTGGTCAACTTTGAGTCGGCGTTCGTTCGGGTGCCTCGTGTGCCTCCTGATATGCCTGGCATGCCTTGTGTATGTGGCCATTGCTATGGAAGTTCTGTGGCTCTCGGTGCTGTTTCATTGATGTACGTAAGCCCATCTGTGTGCCAGTAAAAGGTATCTGAACTTCACTATCCGCTCTGTTGAGCTGGCCTGAGGGTGTGGATGAATTGAGTTTTGAGTTAATGTGATGTGCTGTTGACCGTGCAGGCGCAGGTGGGCTCCTGGTGTGCATAGCATTCATGCAGTTACATCAGTGGGCGACCGTGTACTGTTCACCATTGACTGTATGTGAAAAGGAGTGGAATGTGTCCGTGGACAAGACGTCGTTCTCCAGGGGTGTGGCAGCCGGATAGACCTAGGGTAATTATTATAGCAGGACTGTCCCACAAAGCGGGAAGTGCCGCTGCAGCAGCCGGCAAGGGTCGTATTCCTAGGCCTGATTTACTATTGAGCGGACGGTATACTCCGTCCCAAATATGACCGACATCCCGTCTGCCATATTACAAGTGCCATTAGATATCATGCAAACTCTAAATCAAGCCTTAAGTTCCGTTTTGAAAGCCAGCCAGTGTCTGATAGATTTGTCATATATCTTCTAACAGCACAATCTCTCTTTCGCTCCTTAGAGTAGTGAATATGAGAATCTTAGTAATCGGCCAAGGATAGATTTTTCAGATCTTTGTTACATATGGAAAGTATGCTTAAAAAAAAAAAAAAAAAAACAGAGGTACATAGATCGTTATAAAGGTCCAAGTACTTTCCTGCGTTGTTTACTCTCCGCTGCCTGCACATTACTCAGTGCCATGATCCCTAGCACAGTGGGGAAAAAACTATTTGTCCCAGCTTAAAAATAACGTGGGTTCAAGCCAAGTATGTTAAATTAAACCCCAAGATAAGGAGTATCTCAGCATCTGGTTGGCCACAATCGGTGGACAAAGCTGTTTCCAAATACCACCTGCTCTGAGCAGTGAGTGAATAAACGCAGGAGGTGGAGAGGGCGCGCAGGGACAGCAGTGGCTCTGGGCGGTTTGGTGCTGCACCTATGTCAGGAAGGGGGGTTGGCCAGGAGCCAGGACCAAGCTGCGCTTCCAGCCCGTCTGGTAAAAGTATGTTTGTGTTTCCACATCAGAAAAGTCTGGGTGCGGGCACACTGGGCTGGTTATATAATTAGGCAGAGCAATATCCCCCCTCGGAATACTGCGCCGCCCATTTTATAATTGGACCCTAATTATGGGGTCTGAAAATCTCAGCATGCAAAGTTCTTTTAGTCATAGGTTCATGGTGGTTTAAGGTGTAACTGGTGGCATGGCATCTCTTGGCAGCTGCTCGTTTGTGCCTGCGGATGTGTTGCATACTATTTGTGTGTGCTCCAAATATTTGCATGTGCACAGTGTTCATGGCTGGGGTCTGTACGTGTGATGTCTGTGCATGGGTGCCTGTACAAGTATGTGTTTTTTGTATGCCTCTGTGTATTGGCTTTGAATAAATGGAAGTCTCTCACAGTTTCTTGTTCTGTCTGCATGTGTGTATATGTTATGGTGTGCACCATGGGTCCCAGACAGCTGGATCCACGTCATATTTTGAGGTTAACCACTATCTATGGAAATGATTTCCATTCAGATACATTTTATGCATATTATCTTTTTTCCCCATTCGGGTAATCTGGCCTTCCTGGACCTACAGTGGGCACCCCTGATGTATGTGTGCATAGACCCTTTGATATTGTATGCAAGCCTGCTGCATTTTTACTGTGCTTTTGGTAAATGTTCACTGATAAATCCCCGTGCCAGCATGCAGGAGCTCAAATCAAATGCACAAAACACTGTCAAGAGACAAAGGGTGAGGAAGCTTTAGTACTTTCAGTCCTATGTATAATACTTGAGTAATATTTTCCAGCGTAGGGTGGTGTATTGGCTTGGAGTCGGAGCAATCCACCAAGGGCAATACTACCTGGGAATGCTCTACCCCCTGGATAATATTGGTATTGTAAAGAAGAACCTCTAAATATAGGTGAAATTCCCTTCTTCCAATCTGTACCCTTTAACTGGCCCTTGCCGCTTCGCAGTGATTGGTCCATCTGTACCTCATCCCTGATGTCGCGCCACAGCTCCGCCTGGTGATACCGGGGTTGCCATCACTTACTAAGGAATCTCATCTTGAAGGGATTTGAAAAGGTTCAATGGAATTCACAAAATTAAAACAGGATAAAACAATAAAATATCACTGGAGTATTAAGAGACTGAAATGATCAGTGTTGCACCTACAGGCCCAGGTATGACCATGTGGAAGCTATCTCCAAGCAGTATCTGCATTGCAAGCTGTTCAAGGCCCTAATCTGTTGTTGAAGGACCCACGTAACACATTTTGTATCATTCCCAGGAATGAAAAACTCTGCAAGAGGTGGTGATGTAATTGATTCCTGGATGAGTTGTAGTTATTCGATTGTCTGCATTTGCCTGTTTGCCTGCATTTGCACATAACCATAAACTGTAACTCGGTAGGTGTTCTGCCAGCAGACATTCCACTTAAAGTAAGGTATGTGTATACAACTATGGATGTGTTTGTTACTGAGGCCCCGTGTGGGTATCCGTATGTCTGTAAGTGGCTGACACTTTGTGTTGTGCATTCTGATGAAGCATTACAGAAGTAGCCATTGCATGGACTGGTCATTCCTATCGGCTGTCAGTCGGTAGCCACCTGGCGGATCCAGAGAAAAGCTCTGTCAGTGGTTTCTAACCTGTGGTCCAGGGATCCTGGGGGGTTCATGAAGTCTCCTCAGGGGGCCCGCGACTACTTAGATAATTCAATAATATTAGCAAATTAGGTCCCCAGCTTTCAGTAATGACTCAGTGGGGGGTCGGTCCCTGGATTCCAATAATGATTCAGTGGGGGGTCCCTGAGTTCCAGTATTGATAAAGTGGGGGTCCACAGAAGTTAAAAGGTTGGGAACCACTGCTCTAGGTCACCCTGCTCTTTAACATTAAACTGGCCAGAAAGTAAAAGGATTGTAAACATCAGAGCGTTAGATTCCCTGATACACAATAATGCTAGATGTATATTTTCCTGTAACTTACAGGGCACACACATCAGCCAGCAATGTTCAAGACAAATGTTTGCTTTCAAACAAAACATATTTTACACCAATAAGATCCTAACTGGGTACTGGATTTCAGTTTAATGCATGCATACTTCACAGCTGCAGTAAAGAATAGCTTCCAGCTGTATGGTTACATATGTACTCCTTGCATACCCAAGCTGAGTAATGAGAACCACATGCGTTAGGAGCACACTTCTCGAAGGGACTTTACATGAAAGACCCAGTCCTAGTAAGCCATTCCTTTCGCGCCGTCTAAATGCTGTGCACAAATGGCTCCAGGTCTGCACTGTTCCCTTACCATGTCTTGTATTTAATTCAACCTTCTCTAAGCTACATTAGAACATTGGAATGTTGGCAGCTCCATTGAAAACAATGGAGTGCTCCGGGCTTTTACTGGCCGGTAAAAGCCCAAACCACCAACATTCCAATCTTCTTTGTTCACAGCAGCAGCTGTGAACAAAGCCTCACAGAGCCTGAGGGGATTTTAATCCCCTCGGACTCTGTGAGGACTTTGTTTTATTTAGGAGAACGTTCTGCCATCTAATGGCAGAATGTTCTAATAGCCTTAGAACCTTCGAACCTTCGGCTCGAGCCTTTAACGCGGGAGCGGGCCTTTAATAGCCGGTAGAGCCCGCTACGGCGGGTTCTAAGGCTATATACATGTTTACCTTCATCTCTGTTAATGTATTTCTGCAAATTTCCCACATCTCATTCCAAAGATCACAATCTCTCCTTTTTTTGATATCCTTGCCACCTAACACTAGCTAATCTCCTCTAACTCATGTTAACCCCGCCAATCATTCTGCATGAACTCACATCTCCCTTGACCCACTAATGATCAGACCTGGCTCCTATCACTTTAATCTTCTACAAATAGACTTTAGTGAATGCATGGAATGTTCTGCTTGAGAGCACTACACTAGTCCCAGTAATCGGCAATAACCAAAAGCATTGAACTAACCACTAACCTTGGGTTCCGGAGCGACGGGCTGACTGGCGTAAAGCACTTCAACACCTCGTTAGGGGTAGAAAGTGCTGTATAAATGCAAAAAACAATACAGTACATTTTTATGAGGAGAATGTGCAGCTTGTCTAATAATTTCTACTAACCTCCCTTCGTCCTAGGGAAGTTTTGAACCTGCAGATGCCACTGTGTTATTCTGAGACAGTCAGCGGTGTGAGGATACTTTAGGCTAGACAGCCAGACTTGACATAACTGGCCACCTACCGGGGGTTAGTTATGTGGTAGGGGGCGGCAACAGTTGTCAGACCAAAGGGCAGCCTTCACCCTTCCTCCTTTGAGTTGTTAATGCCAAATGGGGCTGGCAGGATCTGCCCCTTTCACTTACAGATTATGACAACTGACAGAGGGGTGGGAGAGCGAGATCCCCTTCTGGTGAAAGAGGGGGATAATCACCTTGGTTTAGACCTTCTTGTGATCTTTAAATTAAAGCAGAAGAAAGTGCTGCAAAAGGAGGCAGGAGTAAGGTAAGAAAATAGTTAAAATTTAGGTGCTGGGAATTTTCCAGCCAATGGCTAGACCACAGAAAAAGATTGGCACCTCACCACCCCTCCTCATAACATTCATGAACCTGGTAAGACAACATCTGCTGGAAGAAAAGTGCTCAACGATTCCCGACACCCACTGACATTCTAGTATTAGGACTTCTCTACAAGAGTAAATTGGGTGACCTCCTCTTTGCCTTCTTCTTGCCTCCGGGAACACCTGACTCATGACTCCTGCCTCCAGCAAGAACCAGCTGACCACTGTGGAATGGACCCTGTAGGAGTCCTGACTGGACCGAAACCTAATGCTTGTAGTCTGCACTCAGGACCTTGGGCTGAATGAGTGGCCAAGAAGAACGTTTCTAGCAATTGGAGAAATTTGTTTTTTCCACCAGAAGATGATGAGGACAAGGTGTTGAGGATTGAACTTTGGGTAGGCAAGAAATCAGGTAGAGGTATCCAGCCTGGTGGAGAGTTGCCCAGCCACAGCTTCAAGCCCTGTCTCGCTGTAGGAGTTTGAAAAAAAAAAAGTAAGAAAGTGAAACCTTGTACCGAAATGAGACAGCAAACCTATCCCAGCAGCTAAGCATTCTTTACTATATAATCCAGCTTTGTCGTCCTTGGAGCTTTTGCCAACAAAGCCAACAGCTTCAGCGAGAGCTATGATGTATCTGACTTCAGGGAACCCTCACCATCAACTACTTCCCCTTGGACTTTACCCCTGGCTGGAAGACTTTCACCTCCAAAAAATAGACTGAGGGCTGATTTTGCAATTGGCGCTTTTCACTCTGCCCGTCAGTGTGGTGGAGGACATTACTCTGCCGCCCTGACAGACAGAAGACCTCCATCTTTTAAGTTCGCCACAAACCTGGCGGGGATTTCGGTGTTCTCGGTGGCTCCTGTGAAGACACTGAACATTTGTTGCGTGGCCACGTTATTTAGACGTCTACGCCCCAAAGTATTTTTATTTTCTGTAACAAACTCCCAAAGCAGAAGTTTGTTTTCAATAACAAAAAACTAATGGTCTTCATACCCTGAGAGTTTTCTCTCAGGGTGTGGGGGCCATTATGTGTTTTTTTTTCTTGTTATGACATACATGAAATTGGACATCACAGTCCACTTTAAATAGGAAGAGCAGTCTGATGCCCTTACTCATATGGCCCCCAGTGCATCGGAGTACGTTTTCCAACAGCAAAGCCAGAGGGGGCACCACCATTGGAAAATGGATGCTCCACCCACCTCATAATAAAGCGGGTGGACCGGGCACGTGCATACTCTGTACTCGGTCACATCTGTGACGGCGTACCCTGTCCACCAAACATTAAATCAGGCCCTAAGTCCCAAGGTTAAAACTTTTACCATTGACTGCTTGGTTTATCTGTCCTCTGCTCTACTGTGGTAGATATTAGATATATTCTAGAGTTTCTTTAAACCCTTGTTGATCATGTGTCTAATGGTATCAAATGACTGCACTCTCGTGGGTGCAACACGCAAGGGGGAGAAATGGCGCAGGTGGATGAGACTTCCTCGAGAGGTCCTATGGAGCCCTTTCGACTCACACTAACGAAGTATTGTGCTGTACACCGGCCATAATTGGATGATAACACTAAACTCTACTATTATGCTCTTAATGCACTCCCACTGTAATTGCCAATTTGTATGTGATATACTGTACGATCACTGAATAAAGACAAGTTAAAAAAAAAAGAAAAAAGAAAAATCACTCCTAGGTCCTAGTCAACCACAAACCAATATTTGTCATTGACGCTTCACCTTTCATTAGAACATTGGAATGTTGGGGGCTCCATTCGAGACAATGGAGTGCTCCGGGCTTTTACTGGCTGGTAAAAGCCCAGAGCGTCAACATTCAATGTCCTTTGTTCACAGCAAGAACTGTGAACAAAGGCCTCATGAAGCCCTCAGGCTCTGTGAGGACTTTGTTTTATTTATTAGAAATGTGTGCCCTCTAGTAGCAGAATATTCTAATAGCCTTATAGCCCTTCATAGCTAGGATATACCGGCAATTAAAGTCTCTCTCCCTTGTTAAAGGCCGTCGCCTTCGGCTCGGGCCTTTAACGCTGGAGCTGGCCTTTAATGGCTGGTACAGCTCGCTTCGGCGGGCTCTAGGGCTATATTTGAACATTGGAATGTTGGGAGCTCCATTGGAGACAATGGAGTGCTCTGGGCCTTTACTAGCTGGTAAAAGTCTGGAGCATGAACATTCCAATGTGCTTTGTTCACAGCAAAATCTGTGAACAAAGGTTTCACGGAGTACATTGGCATATTTATCCCCTCGGGCTCTGTGAGGCCTTTGTTTTATTTATTAGAACATTCTGTCCTCTAGTAGCGGAATGTTCTAATGGCCTTATAACCCTTCGTAGCTGGGCTATACCAGCAATTAAAGTCCTGTTCCCTTGCCTTTTAGGCCGGTATAGCCCGTTCCGGCAGGCTCTAAGGCTATATAGGTGCTTTGTGTCTTAAAGCTTTAAGAATGCAAATCTCCGGTTCCCCCATCCGGTTTGATTGTTGTGGTGTCTTTTTGCTTATTACATTTTTCTAAATTAGTTTAGGAGTTTTGTAATGTTGTTTTCTTTGCTTTAAAATTGCTAGTACTGTTTGAATTTAACACATCCGTGGGAAGTTGCTTGCTGCTCATGCCATAGCAGCCAGAGTTTGAGCAGAGTTTCACTGAGCCTTATGCTGAGATCTAATCATGACATATTTACTACAATGGTAAGTGACCTCCCCTCCCTGATTAACAGTCCATTTCATGGTGTTAGTGTAGTGCTGAAGGTGAACTGGTCTATAACCAGACTCATGTGTTGGTTGAGGATAAGATTATCTGATGTTATTTGCCAGTGATGACCAGCATTTCAGTCATTTAAGTCCAGCATAATTAACAATGAATTTTTTTTTCTGAATTGTGCAAGCAAAGTCTGTCCGTGTTTTCACAATTTTCCAGCACAGCTAATACCTTGACAAAACTTTTAAATCAAATAAATAGAAGAGGGACCGGGAGATTACAGGTCCAGTGTACAGCCTCCCAGTGTAAACGTTATTAATCTAAGAGTACACTGTTCCTATCCAGATAGTTTATTAGAGTGAACAGAAATCTCCAGGAGCAAGAACCCTCATGCATCGCAATGGATGACTGGCTTCATCATTGGGACTACTCCTCGTTAGGCTGGTACTGCAATGCCTAACGGGCTCCCCCCATGGGGGAGCTCTTAACCAGGGTGCTCAAATAGTCGCACATCCAAAAACATTTGTTTAGGCTGGGTGCCCACTTTGAAGAACCCAATGTAAATGGAGTGAAATAGAACAAATTAAAATTGGTTCATCATCAACAAATATCACTCATAATTTAATCAGTTTTATGCGATGAAGACCAAGATTAAAAACAAGGCAGAGAGTCCAGGGTGATGAATAATGGTCACCCACTCTCAAAAAAACGAGGATAGACACTATACGGTATCACTCTATAGCAGGTCTACATGTTTCGCGTCCAAGTGGTCCAGCCGGATCCTATGACGCTTCTTCAGGACCAAAAGGAAATCTACTCCAAAATGCCAGAGTTAATATTCAACAATATCTAGGAATAAGTAGTCACTTACTTAGTTCTACTCGTACGAAAAGATCACCCATCCCCAATTTCAGGATAGTGTAACCTACCCTCGAGACCCGTGTCCTAATTGAACAGAGGTCCGACGTTGGACCTCTGTTCAATTAGGACACGGGTCTCGAGGGTAGGTTAATCAGCCTACGTCCAAGGAATGAGAAAATATTAGTTCCTTTTCCTGACCTTGATCCTTTTAACACTATCCTGAAATTGGGGATGGGTGATCTTTTCGTACGAGTAGAACTAAGTAAGTGACTACTTATTCCTAGATATTGTTGAATATTAACTCTGGCATTTTGGAGTAGATTTCCTTTTGGTCCTGAAGAAGCGTCATAGGATCCGGCTGGACCACTTGGACGCGAAACATGTAGACCTGCTATAGAGTGATACCGTATAGTGTCTATCCTCGTTTTTTTGAGAGTGGGTGACCATTATTCATCACCCTGGACTCTCTGCCTTGTTTTTAATCTTGGTCTTCATCGCATAAAACTGATTAAATTATGAGTGATATTTGTTGATGATGAACCAATTTTAATTTGTTCTATTTCACTCCATTTACATTGGGTTCTTCAAAGTGGGCACCCAGCCTAAACAAATGTTTTTGGATGTGCGACTATTTGAGCACCCTGGTTAAGAGCTCCCCCATGGGGGGAGCCCGTTAGGCATTGCAGTACCAGCCTAACGAGGAGTAGTCCCAATGATGAAGCCAGTCATCCATTGCGATGCATGAGGGTTCTTGCTCCTGGAGATTTCTGTTCACTCTAATAAACTATCTGGATAGGAACAGTGTACTCTTAAAACTTTTAAATCTTCAAAATCTAATGATGTCTGTAAACAGTAATATTCCTAATTTCCAAGTGCATTGCATTTGTTTAAAAAATGTTTCTCGGTCATTTTGGGGGCTGCGTGCTCTGCAGAGACTGGCCCTTCAAGGGGACAATGGGTGGTGTATGTGGAATGCAGGCTTTTTCTGCAATGAATGAGCTGATTCATGTAGGCATTGGTTTTGGTCCAGCATTTGCTAGAGTAGATTGTTTTTTACTGACACAGATCTTGTCCACTAATTGCAGCCATCATGTTGCTTGAAATTGCCTTGGCCCTGGTGTTGGGGGCTCTCATCTACCATTACATGTTCCGGAAGAAGGAGGAAACGTTGGAAATGGAGGATGGATGGTGGGGAGAAGGGCAGGAACCAGAAACAGAAGAAGATAAAACCCTGCATCCCTTTAAAGTCGAAGCATCAGAAGAGATGTTAAAAGTAAGTTGTGACGCACAGCAAGATTACAAATCAAATTCTGTGAATGGCTCCTTAAAAACATCGAGTAGTGGAAACAAAGTTCCATCACCTTGATTTTTTTGTAACAAATACTTTACTAAACATTACCTCACACAACATCATGCCGCATGTATTATTGCACTTCCCACCTACATTGTTGATCTTTGTTTCACTGATACTGGCACATCCTAAATATAACTTTCTTTACAGTTCTACGAACGTGGCGAATTAATATTTATTGTAAACTGAGATCATCATTCTCTTTGACATAAGCCATGAATAGACATGAAAACGATATAATAAAATACCACTGGACGTCATCAGGGTCAGTTTTTATCCACTCCCAGCCCGCCCATGAAGCTGGGGTGGCACTTGGCATCTCAGCCAGCCATGGTTGTAGGAGGGCTCCCTAAGGGCATCCTTCTACCTTGTTCACAGCCATTGCCCCTCCTTCAGGTCTAGTTTCCATAACCAATCAAGGCTCTTGTTAAGAGTTGGCCATTATTGGATGCAATAATTATCGCTTCTTATAATAGCAACACAGAAGTGCTCAGTATTTACAAGGGGCTATCGCCAATGACGAGGTTTGGGGGAATAACATGCAGATATTAGCGCTAATATACTGAAAGCTACATGTTCCCATATTTGCCAGGCATTTACCCGCCATACTTATCCTCTGGCTTGACCTGCCAGTATTTATCACAAAACTCATAATTTTCGGTATGTGCAGCGACAGGAGTTTTTGCAGATAAAGGAATTGACCGGCCCACATGGGCCTTAGTGTTGTGTATTATTTGCACCGTCTCGAGCCCTTTGTTACTGTGGTGCAGCTCTAGCGTCCACCTAAACTAGGGTTTTAGATGAAGTGTGAAGGATGTCTAAGAAACAGTCGATGGGTTCAACCACTGTGCAAGGGGTGAAGTTCTGAAGTAATGCGCACTCTCACAAATTTGAAGTAGATGACTTTCAACCCTCAAGCCTGTTACCATCATACACTTAAAACAATTCCTTTTATTGAGTGTGTGAAATAGTAAACTCGGTGAACACTTCTTAAGCGGGGCTAGCCTAGTTGTAGCATCAGTCAATAATGTTTTCTGTTTTGATTATTAAATCCTTGGTTTAGATGTTTCTGAAGATACCCCTTCCCTGCACAATGTCTGCCCTTTTGCATTTCTTTCAAATATTGTTCATTTGAGGTCAGTATTTCCCCTTGCAGTAGGAGTAGGTTACTGCTCCATTTCTGAGGTTAAATAATTATTACTGGTTTGTTAGAGCGTTTCTGATTTGGCGATGGCTGTCATGACACATCTTGCTAAGTGGTAAAGCAAGGTGGTCTGTTTTAAGCTGGTAAGCTAGTTCTACCAGAAAAATACAGCTAAATTAGCTGACTTGTGTCAAGCGGCAGCAAACCTGGTTAGGAACATTGCTAGGTGATCCTTCATCGGGCCCTAGGGTTGCATATTTCAAGTCACATGTCACGGTTTGCCTTGGTTTAGGCCCCATTTGTCATGACCCCTCATGCTTGCTCAGATTACCTATTGAATTATTAAAAGGTAATGCCACATTTGTAACAACACGCAACTGAGTTCTTCCATTGAGCGCACCTGATTAATCGTCTCTCCGTGCTTCTAGCTATCCCTCAGGTCTGCACCATGCAGTCCATTCCTAGATCTGACAGTATGCACCCTAATGATTTCAGTGACCTTTATCCAGGCGTCTATGCACTGTTTTTTGGTGACTAAGTCTGTGGAGAGGAAAATCTGCTGTTGTCTGGGATAGAATAAGCCTTATGTTTGTGACATGGTGATTATAAAGGCAGCTCAAAGTAGGAAGAAAGATCAAAATTCGATTTACATCACTGGAAAATCTTTATGCTAAGCTACAATCTACCTAGTTACAATCTGGTGTTTGGGATTTGGAGGGTAACTCATTGGAAGGAGCATCACTTTCTAAATCAACGCAAGCTTCTCTCACTTAAAATTGCAAACTAGATTAAAACGGCGTGTGAGCCGGGCGAACAGGGAAGAAAAGACATCTAAAATAAAATTTTGATAAGCTAAAGGTTTGTAAGACATAATTTATAAGTCTGAGGAAATATATATTTCATGAACCTATAGGCAGCTGACATCAAACATCAAAACATTTGCACTTATTTCATGTACTGGCTTTACCACATGAAGGTGAACACATTTTAAAATCCCCTCTTGCAGAAGAAAAGTTAAAGAATGCTTCCAAAAAATGATAAAGGGGCGAGGCAGTTGCTTTAGGTACAGAACTGATTATCTTAGTTACTAAAATACTCAGTGATCCAAGGAGCCGTGATTGCCAATGTCTCCCGGGTGCACCCTGAGGTGAACTCCTTTTCTGGAGTTCAGTCTCCTGTAAAGTATTTCTATCAGTTGTGATACCCTCTTAAGTGTAGAAGGCGAAGCACGCAAACGGCGTGCCATCCTTCAACATTTTGTTACACAGGGTGGACATCCGTCAAATAGAGCAGGCCTTCTGACTGAGAGGACTGCAAAAATCTTCTCTTCAGAAAAACACTAAAAATGTTCCATCAGAAAAAAATGCTTGGAAGAGCAGGACAATGTCCTTGGGTTTACACGCCTCCCCAATTCGCTTTCCCACCATAAATGAATACTGAAAACTACTCCATAAATGTTGAGGAAATCATGCTGGTAGAGTTTGGTCGTTCCCAAAACATATTCACATCTTCAGAAGGAATGGGCTAAGGGATTTTTCCACAGTGAAAAATAATCTCCATATAGAGAAAATAACTAGGAAAAATCTAAATCTGTTTACCACCCGCTTGTAAAGTGCGGCAGTAGGACTACAAAAGAATGACCATGTCTGGAACGCCATACTTTCTGTACCTCTCCAGAGAGAATTCTTAATCCTCAAAAATACATAAATATACAATTTGCAGATGTGCTCCTTTTTTATAGAAACCTGTTTCTGGATGATGGGCGGGATTGAGCAACTTCACCCATCCATTTCTCCTTTAATATCTCTTGTCTTGCGTTTTATCCAGGATCTCTTCGCACGACTTGACCAGACCAGATGGACCGCCCCGCTGGAGGACAGCCGCTTCCACTACGGGTTCAACTTGACCTACCTCCAAAAAGTGGTTTCACATTGGCGGAATCAGTACAGCTGGCATAAACAAGTGGAAATTCTCAACAAGTACCCCCATTTTAAAACAAAAATAGAGGGTATGTCTCACACACTAACAGTGCGATTAAAACAGAATCGCCAACATTTTGCTTAGTAGTTCCAGTTGCTGGATGAATCACTCAGTTTCCATTTAATATGGAAAACTTCTTCTGTTCAGAGGTAATTGATCAGGAAAACAGTGACTGGAGTAGAACTTAAACCTGTGTCTTACACTTGCCAGACACTAATACGGAGTTCTTCACCGAGAACCCTGACTTCCACATATCTGTGAGTCATTCTGGGTGGGTTTTAGTGACCAGCAGAAAGCAGGTGGGTCCATAGCTCTGTGAGGTGCTCAAAAGGTCGTGTGGATGCTTTAGAAAAGTAGTAAGAATTATTAAAAATGAAATAGCCAGAAAGTGATCATCGGTGTTATGACCAATCAGTACTATTTGTGTAAGGCACTAGATTTGGAGAGAAGTTTCTTAGAGGTAGATGGACTGAGTGACAGTCATATTTTATGTGTAACTGTGATCAATTAGGGCCAGAGTTTCAGGCTCAATCCTTCCAAGGTATTGTATTGTATTATATATGTGTTTTTTATAGCACTTCTATACTGCTGTTAGGCTTAAAGTGCTCTGTCGATTTTCGAGTAAGCAGCCACTCCTTGTGTATAATTTATATAGCACTTTGTAGTCCTGACAAGATCAATAGAAGTGTTGATCCTATCAGGACTTAAATCAGGGGTCGTGTTATGATCAGTGGTGTGTGCACTTGCTTTTTGCACCCCTGGGCCACTTTGGCATTGCAGAAAGGGATGCAGATTTCTCTGTTCCTCCTTCTGTAAAACAGATCTCACCAGGGCTAAATGTGCGCCGACACAATCTCAAGGTGGCATTGCCTCATGCGCCAGGGCTGTGATCCCATGCAAATGAGCACTTCCTTAGAAATTTGAGCTCGCGCTATAGTAAAGATGCACAGGCAGATTCAAGAATGCCATCAAGACGCACAATGATTGTGCATCTTGGAGGCAGCACTGGAAAGCAGGTCCCAAGGACCTCCTCCAGGCGTTCCCTTGCTGGCGGGTGCAGTCACTGACTGCGCATGCCTGGAGGAGAGCTCTAGCTCCTTTTGAAAGCTAGGCCTGATGCTGTCTGCACAGTGCAAGGCAGCCTGTCCACCTCTCCCTACTGTGCTGTCCCCAATGCAGGCCTGGGATACAGAACTCCATACAGAGCAATGAGGAGACTTTTAAAAAAGAAATCTGGCGTCCTCAGTAGTACGCCTGGCAGCGTTCGGCTCTAGCATGCTACCATGTATGTAACTGAATAGAAAATGAAAGGATAAGTATGCTCAGGAGAAAGCATCAACCTATCAGCCCTTAAGTAGTATCCAAGGCCTGAGTGATGATGCCATTAAAGTCACGTGCATAGCATTAAGAGGAACATTTTTGTCTGATGTGATCATGACTCAAATATTCAGTTTTAGTATCTCTCACCTTTCTTGTTTTTCTATTTTCACAGGCATTGATATCCATTTCATCCATGTGAAACCATCTAACCTACCTGCGGGACGCACTGCTAAGCCGCTGCTGATGGTCCATGGATGGCCAGGCTCATTCTACGAGTTTTACAGAATTATCCCTCTCCTGACGGATCCATCCAGCCATGGCCTGAGCGATGAGCACATCTTTGAGGTCATCTGTCCATCCATTCCTGGCTACGGCTTCTCAGAAGCCCCTCACAAGAAAGGTAGCACCTTCAAATGGAAATTGCTAATCACTAACAGGAACCTCAGGGCAAGGCCGCACATTCTGATTGGCCATTTAAAGTCACCTAGAATTAGGACATAGTCACAAAGGAAGGGCTAGAGGGGGCATCCAGTGCAGATAAACAAACAGTTCTGTTTGCCCAGTTCTGCATCTCAAACAATTGCTAACAGTAAGCATTCCAGAACATATGTTTGTTTAAGTCAGCTGGACTTTTAAGATCTATCGTCACACAATATGGTTCCTTTAGATCTTTTAAACAATAAAGAATTAGGCTTAAGAAGCAAGCTGAGTCACCGATTGGAGGCATTGCAAGTTTCTCCAAAGTTGCAAAGATATCTTTTAGTTTGTTTGACTCATATTGTTAGAGACAAATATGCACATTTTAGATGTCTTTATGCTGGTAAACAACGTTTAAGTGCGTGGAGTTACTGAAATGGTGCGCATTATTGCATATTATATGGTATTAAATTAGTGATAATAGATGAGTCGATGGTTCATATCTTATGCCTTTGTCCAGAATTACTTGGACCACCAAGGCTGTCTCTACAATGTATAATACATATTGTATTATATTTCAAGGATCATATCAATTTTGTTTACTTGGAATAACTTATAATGGTGAAAAAGGCACCAAACGTATGGATGCTTTAAATTATACTCTTGATCAACAAATTACAGTAGTGATTAAGCGAGTAGTCGAGGTTAAGAGTGGAGATTTGAACTCCATTTTATAGGGATGTTTTGCCTTTTTATTATGGTTCTACTATTGAATATATTGCCATCTGTAGTGTTATTCTATATGGTAAAGCCAACCAAGTTCACTTCCTTAGACAAAAGAAGTGGGGGTTCTCATATTTTGAATGGCTTGTTCAATTGTCCTGACATTGGTGCTTGGTAAGGAACAGCAGCGGGTCTTACAGATAGATTGGTCAGTTCAACCCACCTGATTTTAGACCACAAGGAAGGATGGCGCAAGTGTCTTACAGCTCTGTTGATCGGTTAATCTCTGCTGACCTCGCTTAATTAGATTTGTTAAATTGCTGGTAACACCCAACTCTGCATGAAAATGAAAGAACAAATGAGTGAGCTTGTGGCTGGTGTTCAATTTATTTGTTAATCATATTCTTGAATAAGAAATAAAGCAAGCCAAAAAGCCTTGTATTAAATAACATTGACTAAACTAGGAAGGAAATATATAAACTTCCATATATCAGACTATTAGGGTCAAAGGAGTAGTCTTATTGGAGTTGACAATCACATTGTATAACTTTTTTTTACACTTGGCATATAACACAGGCCAGCGTCTTGTGGTGGTGTTCATAAACCTGTACGGAAATATAGAAATTCCTCTCTTTCAAGAAAATATTATCACTAAACACTAATGCTGTGTCCTACGCCCCGCAATGGTCAATGACCAACATGCAGCACTCAACTCTTTTTGCTCCACAGTGCATGCAAAAATGAGTAATTTGCAAATGAGTCATCGGACATCAAGGGAAGTAGTGTTGGAAGACACAGTCGCAAGAAGATGTGGTGACCCTGTAGCCCTCCTTTCCGACCTCAGTGACAACATCACAGAGGCAAAGGCGTCCCTCCGCCTACAAGGCCTCCAACAGAAGAACTGGTTTATCTTGATTCATGGCTATAGCGCTTCTGACTCGATGGACAGCAGAATGAACAGGTCTACCCCAGTAAACATAGTACAATAGTCATTTATAGTGAATGGATCAGGACCAGCCTGCTGGGCTGCAAACAATGTATTCAAAATAATTACCAGAGAAAGGCAGTGGGGGCACAACAGAGGATTTGGTGAGGCGGAGTGCTTACACGCTTAAACACACAATACAAAATGTAGGTGTTCAACAATAGTTCAGGACGTTATAAACATTATGCATGTGACGACATCTTCACATATACGATCATATTTTAAGATAACCACAGAAAGGCAGTTAAAAAAAATATCCTAGTTGACGCGCCAAGCCCCACTGATTTTAAAATGTGGGGTCTTATTTCAGGACGGTGGTGACACATCATTCAGGTATCAACTCTAAGAGCACAAAGGAGTTGCACGGAGAAGGTGAAATCCCCTATAAAATCAACATGCAGATAAAATTAGGTCGAACTTGCTCAAAAAAATAGTCTAGCTAGATTGATCATTGTGAATTTAATCACCACCATGTGGATTCTAATTTGTGAGGTTCTAGAGACGTGGCTGAAGTCACCATCAGTTAGTGGAAAACGATGCTGCCCGACATGATGTGGGTGGCTGCCTTGACCCTTGAACAACTCGGGCACTCTACCATCCCCAACCTCAAGGCTGCAGCATCACCTGACTAGAATGCAGGTGATACAGAAAGGGACAGACAAGAGCCCAAGCATGCTTCTGCAATGCTTCCAGGATCTGGAGCCCCATCCCTAGAGAGACCTTGGGAGATGCATCCCTTCTCCAGTTCCTCCAGGAGCTGAGACCCCATCACTTCAAGCTATATCCCGTCCTTGGGATGCCACACCACATGAAGGAGTTGCTGCCCCCACCCACCGCTCTTTCAGTGACCTTATTGCCCTGACCCACCCGTTATGTTCACCCCAGTACCCTCCCCTCTTCTCTGTAAATTCCCTCCATTGGTGCTGTATTCTCTGCTCCTTCTTCTTCGACTGCAGTCTAGTGTGAAACTTCTAAAACTTTCTGGGTCACAAATATACGTACATGTACATCTGATCACAAAGTGCTGCGTATGCCTGTAGGATTGTTGAAGTAGGCCCTGGAACGCAAGGACTCCCATGGCGAGGGGCGTCATTAAACTCTAACATCAGCAGCTCGATTAGGAGTGGGCATCACTGGGGAATGGGAATTATGTGCAACATAAATCAGTTAAGTTGGTGTTTCATGGCTTCTTTGACTTTGATCAGCGAATCTGGTCTCCAAGAAATTCATAAATACGCCCTCTTGCAGTGGAAGGAATGATTGAAGGGAAGGAGGGAGGGTTGGAGAGATGGAGATGGTATGAATGCAGAGGTGGGTGACTGAAGAAAAGGATGGATGGAGAGAAGGATTGAGATGATGAATGGACTTGGAGATAAATGGATGAGAGAAGGATGGATGGATGAAGAAAAGGAGGAAAGGCTGGTGTAGAGAAGGATGTATGATGGCTGGATGGAAAGAAGTCTGAATGGAGAGAAGAGTGATTATGGAAGGAAGCAAGGAAAGTAAGATGGGTGGATGGAGGGAAGGGGTGTGAAGGTTGGAGGCTGGCAAGAGAAACAGATGACGGATTAAAAAGGACAAAGGAGGATGGCTAAAAGAAAGACGGGGATAAGGATAGGTTGATTGGATAGAAAGACAGAAAGATGGACGGAAAAGTACATAAAGGGTGAAAAGGAGAAAATAAAGAAAGATCAGAAAAGTTATATAGAGGGACAGAGAGCGAAGGAAGGGCAAAGACTGAAGGATAGAGAAAAGGCAGTTTGAGAATTTCAGAATCCCCCCGAGCAAACTCCCAAACACCTGCCAGGGCCTCTTCCCTCATTTGTCCTTCCAGAGGTATTTGGGATATGGTCAAAGTGTGGGTATCTTATGTTTCTGGCTGCGTGTTTGCATATGGCGGCCCATAGCCTGTTCTAAAGGTCCCATTAGTGTGGTCCATGATGCTGAAAAAAAGCCACCACACCTAAAGTGCAGTGATGTCAGATTATGTCTGGCGAACAGTGCTGTTCTTCACTGAATTCGAGCCAGGATTTAGCCCAACCCATGTTTGATTTCTCAGTGCGCCTGCCTAGAAGTCCATCCTGATCCTGTCAGTCTAATTCGCTACAGTAGCGCAGTCGGTTGATTAATGAGTGAATGTTTCTTCTTTTTCCAGGATGTGATTCCGTGGCTGTGGGCCGCATGTTCTACAAACTGATGATGAGGCTGGGATTTCGTGAATTTTATACTCAAGGCGGAGACTGGGGGTCCTTGATCTGCACCAACATTTCCCAGCTGGCCCCCAGGTAAGGAACTGATTTTTTTCCCTATGGTGACAGCAGTCAATTCACAAATGAATAATAAATGTTTTACTGTTCAAGGTTGCTGTTTTACCACAGCACAACAAAGACCACTGTTACCTAATAGCACTTGGGATCTTGCGGAAGTTTGCCTTCAAAGTGCATGTGTGGCATTATTCATCTTCTCATGAAACCGAACCGTGGAAGCCGAACACAAGCCCTGATCCTGTATATTTATCCCCTAGTATGAATCCCTTCCGGGTACCAACACCTGGGGTATCTATCTGTTAAGCTCAGGCAATTGGTTTTCAAAAATGAGCTTTATTGAATACCACCAACCCACAGCAAATATAAACGCGTCCACTCTCACCAACCGTCCAGGCTCTCTCCACAAAGATCCAATGACCTCATCTGGAACCTGGATGACACATGGATTCCAGACAGTGATCAACATTCCTAAACATCCAACATTCCTAGGCATCCACAACACATCCCCTTTACATACATCAAAATATAATTAATAAAGAAAGATAAAAAAATATAACACTTAACAAAACAGTGTGAAGAAACTCAGAAATATCTACAATACACAGAGGAGTATAATAAAAGATACAAATTAGCAGGTTACATAATCTTTCAACCACACTCGTTTAAAACGAATTCTGGAAGGAGCTTTGATGCATGGTGTTGCCTTAGACCTACTTAAGAGATGATCTTCCTCAGGGTCTGTGGAATCCGCCATCCGGTTATTCCATTTCACTAATCTAGACATGCTCCACACATCTCCGTTACCAAGGACAACCACATTCTTCCTAACTTCCTTGATGCAGAAAGGGCCTTTGAAACTTGACTTGCCCTTGGTTCTGAACCCGGGATCTTTCAGCAACACCAAGTCACCAACCTTCCATTTAACATCAGAAACACCATATTTATGATCATATCGCAATTTGTACTTAGTCTGGTAATTTTGCCTACGATCGGATGCCTTACTAAGTTTCTCTTGGTCAAAATCTCCTTGACTAAACCTATTTCTAAACCAAGCAGGGAACATTTTGGTACACCCAGATCTTCCCCTCATGTACTCAAAAGGGGCGATGCCAGAGATGCTATTAGGGGTATTACGATATGCCCACCACTGTCCCTTAGAAGATCCGCCAGAGAAACTCTGGTTTCAATTGCTTCCTGGACACAGGATTTTACCAATCTGTTCATGCGCTCAGCAAGGCCATTTGCTTGAGGAGAATATAAGGCCGTTCTCAAATGCACAACGGCTAGGGAATCCAAAAAAAACTTCATTTCCTGAGAAGTTAACTGTACACCGTTATCTGTGATTAAGTGACTAGGTACACCTTCCCGGGAAAATTCTTCCCTTAAGAACTCAATCACAGTTCTGGTGTCTACAAAATTCACACACTTAGTCACCACCCACTTCGAGGTATAATCCACTAAGAGCATGACATAACGTTCATTAGCAGGTAGGAGATGGAATGGACCCATAAAGTCAAGTCCTAACTTCACCCATGGTTTCTCTGGAGCTTTCACCACCACTTTGCTTTTGTCATTCCGTGCACAGGTCACACAATCTTTCACCACCGCTTCAACATCCCGGTCTAAACCTGGCCACCAATATACTGTTCTTAACCTTGATTTAGTCAAATTCCTGCCTAAATGGCCTTCATGAGCCAAATTGACAATCTTTCCCCTCAGACTAATAGGAGGTATGGACTTAGTACCACGGAATAATTCACCTCCACTCAAAGACAGTTCATCTCTCACATTCCAATACCCCTTTAAAGAATCTGAAATGTTTTTGTACTCTGGCCAACCTCCCACAACGAACTCTATAAGATCATGTCTGTCAAAATCCTGAGTGGTTGCAGCTTTCCATTCATCTTCACCAACAGCCATCTCCCTCACCCAGTTAACTTCTCCCTCCTCTTCAGACTCATCGTCACTATCAATCGATGTTCGAGACAAGAAATCTGCGACCAAATTCTTGGGCCCGGGCACATATTCAACAGCGAAATTATATTCCATTAATCCTTCAACCCATCTTTTTATCCTTGGTGTCAATTCTTCCCCTTTCTTGGAAGAAAATATTTGAACAAGGGGCCTGTGATCCGTTCTTACAATAAAAGGTAAGCCCCACAAGTAAAATCTGAAATGCTTAACTGCCCACATGCAAGCGAGTGCCTCTCTTTCAATAACAGAATACTGTTGTTCAGCCCCTTTGAGAGATCGGGACGCAAAGGCAATCACCTTATCCTCTTGGTTAACTCTTTGGATCAAAACCGCTCCCAGCCCCCTGATACTGGCATCTGTGTACAAGAAGGTCTTGGCATGTGTATCAAAATGACCTAAAGTGGGCATCTTCCCAATACAATCCTTCACAAAAGTGAAAGCCGCTGCACACTCATCTGACCAAATAAATTCACACCCTTTCTTCAAGAGGGATCTCAGGGGTTGGGTCACACTCGAAAAGTTAGCAATAAATTTAGAGTAATACTCTGCTAGACCTAAAAAGGATCTTACCCCGTCCCTGTCTCTGGGTTGAGGTGCTCGTATAATGGAATCAACCAATTCCAACTTGGGTTTGATTCCTTCATTGGAAATAGTATGGCCCAGGTATGTTACCGAAGAAACCCTAAACTTGCATTTCTCCCTCTTTACAGTGAGACCTGAACAGGCTATCTTACTCAATACTTCTCTAAGAACCTTGTCATGTTCCTCTACAGTACTGCCATGGACTAAGATATCGTCTTGGAAAAATAATACTTTAGAGACTTCACCTAAGATCTTCTTCATGATCCGTTGGAAACAGGCAGCCGCGGAAGCCAACCCAAAGGGCATTCTTAAAAATCGGTAGGCTCCCACAGGCGTCACAAATGACGTGAGGTGTCTGGAATCGGGATGTAAAACGATTTGGTGATAGGCTGAGGATAGATCCAATACACTAAACACCTTCGAGCCACCCAAACCAGACAACTCTTCAGAAATGTTGGGTAAAGGTTGACGATCAACCCATATATGCCTGTTGAGATCTATAAGATCCACACACATGCAAATCTGTCTCCCATTGTCTTTCGGTGCTAGGACAATGGGAGCCAACCACTCAGACGATTCTATCTCTTCAATTACACCAGCGCACAGAAGCTTATTCAACTCTGCTCTGAGTGGTTCTATCATCAACTTAGGAACTCTCCTCACTTTGTGCACAGAAGGAATAGCACCTTTCTTCAGAATAATTTTGTGTTCAAAATTAATTAAACATCCTAATTTGTCACTAAACACCTGGGGGAATTCCTGGGGAACCTCACAATCGTTATTCTCAACATTCACTACCATAACTTGACAATCAGAGTTGGGGTCTAACTTAATCCCCATGTCACGCTGATGACGCCACCCTAGCAGATTATTTCCACGCCTTGCTACATAAACCTTCCCAACAGTGGTTTTGTCTTGAAATTGGATCTCCATAACTTTGTACCCAATTACTTCTATCTTAACACCACCATAACCGACCGGATTGATATCAGGTTTAATTAAAGAATAGAGGTCTTCCCCAAAAATTGCTCGCCAATTCTTGTCCCCCACCATGGTGTATGGAGATCCTGAGTCTGCTAAAACTGTAACTATTCTGCCGTCAAGTCTAATAGCACACTCAGGCATGACGACTGGCCCAACATCCACTACACCAACATCGTTCTCAACATGGTTAATCTCATGATCAATACACAAAATCATTTTGTTAGTGTTATCAGCAATGGAATCTACGTTACATTTGTCACTGTTGCAGACCCTAGCATAGTGGCCTTTTTTCCTGCATTTCCTACATAAAGAGTTCCTTGCAAAACAATTCGAACTGTTTGCCGTGTGTCCAGAGTTGCCACAGCGGTAACAACGCTGAAATTTGGTTTCTTTTCTTTTCTCCTGAGTCAGTACAGGTGCTTTGTTGTCGTTGCTGACCCTTAAAACTTCTTCTTGTGCTAAAAGCGCTTGTACGTTGGACAAATTGTCCTCTTCATGGTTATTCATTTCCTTAATCCAATTGCTAGTACTTTCCATTCCTTCAACAATTGCAATGGCTTCTTTCAAATCAGGGTTCCTCGTCAACAACTTCTCTTGAACCCTCTTATTGTTTGTACAGCGCACTAACTGGTCGCGAATGAGGGAATCTGTGATATCGCCAAAGTCACAAGTACGTGCTAACGTGCGTAATGCAGCAACAAAATTTCCCACACTCTCAGATTTTCCTTGGGATCTTGCAAAAAATTTGTGCCTTTCCAAAACAATATTGAGCTTGGATTCAAAATGTGAAGCCAACATCGCTACTGACATTTCATAAATATCTCTGGGTTCCCCCTCAGCTCCCCCTACAGGTAGGGTTTCAAGACTATCATAAATGTTTCTGCCTTCAATTCCCAAATTGTGCAATAAAATAGCCTGTTTTCTAGCTGGGGAGAATTTTCCCCCCCCAACAGCCAATAGGTAAGAGTCAAAAAGATTCTTCCAATGTTTCCAAGGAAGAATGGGGTCCCCCTTATCAGATAAAAAGGGGGGCGGTTGAGACAACATGGGAGTAGCCATTCTAAGCTCTCTATACAGCACAATTGACAATAAATACCTAAAACAAGGTGAATAAGTGTGAGTAACAGCAAGATATGAACAAAATACTGGCAAAATATGAGTAAGTATACTAGTGTATCTGAACGTGTTTGGAAAAACAAAATTCAGTATTGCAATGTTCAAAACATCTTCGAAATTTAACTTCTCATGGAATCCAAATACAGTTAATGGTCTAATGTTCCAAAATGCACCTCGCGGAGCCTGCGCGCCTCCCGTTTCCAGGGAGAAGAGACGCGTCGCGAAGGCTGCATGGGCCACTTTAACACTCCTCGTGCTGAGAACGAAACTGGTTGCTTCTCGAGGCACGCGCCTTCCGTTGCCAGGGAGAGAAGACGCGTCACTATGGCTACGCGTACAGTTCCTCGCGCACCTCGCGCGCAGGAAACTGTCAGAGGAGCCGTTGAAAGGCTCGCGCACCAAAGAGGAGAAAAACGTAACCGGGACAAAAAAAAAATCAACCCGATAAAACAAATCTCCACCAGCGCGGGATACAAAACGTGCGCTGCACTCCTCCACGCAAACCAGCAGAAGCCTCAGCACGCAAAAACTCCACCACGGCAGGGTGTTGTCAACATCCGCTGCGGCACCTCCAGAACGCCACCACTCCGGCTCCCAAATCCAACATCTCCAAGCCAGGAACCACAGGTGGGCCGATCCCGATGAGGAGCAACAGAAGATCCCTCAGGTAGGAAATCCGTGGGTCCTGGGTTGGTGGTGACACCCTTGTCGCCAGTGTTAAGCTCAGGCAATTGGTTTTCAAAAATGAGCTTTATTGAATACCACCAACCCACAGCAAATATAAACACGTCCACTCTCACCAACCGTCCAGGCTCTCTCCACAAAGATCCAATGACCTCATCTGGAACCTGGATGACACATGGATTCCAGACAGTGATCAACATTCCTAAACATCCAACATTCCTAGGCATCCACAACACTATCCCTTCCAGGTACCAACACCTGGGGTATCTATCCCTTCCAGGTACCAACACCTGGGGTATCTATCCTTCCAGGTACCAACACCTGGGGTATGGGATCCTTCCACGTACCAATACCTGGTGTATGAAGCACCCCTCTATATCTGTATCAGCTGGCTTCTAATGGTGTGTCACTATGGTGGTCATCACGCTGTAAACAAGGGCCACGCTTTTGCTGGCTTCTGGGATATGACCGTGTCATGAGTATGTGCAATCGACCACGGCTGCTGAGACATCCTTCTGAGCTAACGTGACCTTTTTAAACTGAGACTCTGCCTGTAGACACTTTTCTAAGTTTAAAAATGTTTAACTTTTTGTGTTAACTACTGCAAATTTCAGAATGCATAGAAAAATAAATCTTATTTGTAAATGCATTCTAATAGCAATGCGCCTAGTTAGTTGAGGCGACAGTTTGGTTTGGTGACTTAGGAGCAATGGAACTAAAGTCCGGTATTATTTAAAGAATTCAGGGTGTGACAATATTGTCATTTTTGTTATAGATCTTGTTCTAACATGGAATGCTTTGTAAGAGGCCCTTTGTTTAGGTTTAGGATCCACGTGTTATGCCATAGCTGCTGAAACGGTCTACTAATGGTCCTTGGTGGGTCAAGCCTTTTTAGTTCAGGTCTATGCAAATGAATGCCCGGATAACTTAATGATAATCTTCTTTATTTCTAGTCCTTTACTACTTGTTCCTGTCCCAGGCATTACTTAGTAGGTGAACCCCACCTCAAGAGAGGAACGTGTAACCCTGAAGTTGAAAATGTGACTGCCCCACCCACCCAGCTGTGTGCTATCAAAGGGCCACGCTGGATCAACCAGAATGCTGATATATGTTGAGCTGTAGTTAATCCTAGTTCGTTTTAATGGGATAACAGGAGTTAGCTTAGCCTCTGGCTTGTAGACTCGTGCCCCGTCACCTAGTGACTTTTAACCTACTTAGCTTGCTCTGTCTTAGCCCATTTAATTATTTATTTCTTCTAAGATGGCTGCCTTGTTTATAGTTAGGCCACTTGTTATGAGTTACATTATCAGTGTCATCGCGCCAAGGCATCAAGATCAAGCACCAAAGACAAACAAACAGTAGGTGATCACACTTAGGGATTTTCCCTCTCTATACTTTAGAGGGATTGTTGATATTAATTGCCGTCCCAAGCATGCCTGTTATCTATTGTTTTGGAATACACCTACGTCAGGGGTCCTTGTAGATCTGTATAAATACATCACACTTTAGACAGATAATCAGAGGGATTCCGACCAGAGGGCATCGCCACCATCGCTGATAATGATGCTGAAGTCGTCTCGACGCTGACCCAGTCTTCGTGTCCCTGTGGAGTCTGAGATAGAGACCTCATTCCAAGGTAACGAGGGTTGGGGGCTCCTCTCATGGACACGGCTTTGGCAGATTAGGTTTAACGAACCCAGCTCTCCTTTAGGTAGGAGGTTAGGCCTATTCACATTGGGGTATTAGGGCATATTCCACCTCATATATCTTTTTCATGTATTGCAAAATGATGGGGGTGTTCGTAACAATGACTCTCGTCTTCACAATACTGTTACTTGCTATATTCATTATCCTAATCATTGCAGTCCATGCAACTTATCGCAAATTGCAGTTATGTTAAATAAAAACTATTATAACTTCACTGCATCTGTGTCATTGCCTGTGTTTGTATGAGACATAATATATCTGTGAGAAAAGGGTAATCTCCGTTTAACCATGGCATTTCCTGAGATATCTTATTTTTTAGTCCATGCGTAAACGGCTGCCATAAATCACCTTTTACTATTATGTTTCTGGTGAGGTGCTGCTAGTGAGCCGGTAAGGTTGGGACAACAGTTGCGACTTGTTGTAGGAAAGACGCAGTCGCCTACAAACAAAAGTACAGTCATCCTTTAACCAGCAGTCTTACCCAGAGCAAGAGTCCAAACTACAACATGGCGCCACCAACGATGGTATTTAGGCACTAATTTACGGATACCCCGACTATCACTGTCTCACAGACAAACAGATACCCTAAGTACCATTATACAGAGACGTCCGTGGTCTTTGGGAGAATCCTCCTCAGCTGAAAAGTTAACGCCCAATTAAGCTGTAGGTTGTTTGAGCTCGAACTCATAAAAGGAAAATACTTCCCCTATCTGGTGTTCCATTTCTCTAAACAGCTATGGCTGATACCATAGACATTCCTGAAAATGCTAGACATGCACTAACACAACATTTATTTAACGCATGGCTTTACAGATGAGGGCGGGGATGTTACTCTGATAATAGAAGCTACTGAAGCATACCAAACAGAAACATTTTACTATTGGGTCACCTTTCCTGAGGTTGACCAAAGAACGCACACATTTCACACATATGAAGTTGCGAACGTACCTTTACGGTACCAAGCATTCCAGTATCATGAAATATCGCTCACATACCAGGAACATCAGAACTGGTTTGAAGGCGCCCTACCACATGTATTACGAAGAGTGAGGTTAGGCCCCTTAAGTAATGATGGACCTACCTGGCCTATGTTCGCCACATATACACCTCACCCAGGCATACAGAATATGCCGATAACAGAATTACGAGTTTTATATAATGAATTAGTGGCATTATATGGACGCTTGGTTCAGTTTGTAATGCGAACATTGAACACAACACTAGCGTGTCCAGCACCGCCAGTAGCTGGTGGTTATCAATTGGCTACTGGGATTAATCCACAAACAGTGCATACTATTATGGGTAAAGTGCCCACGGAACGGGAAAAAATACCGTTCTGGATTGCCCAGAAAACGAATCAGCTGGAAGCTGCGTTTCCCCATACGGGACCACAGGAAAAACAGATTGCTCACTATGTGCTTGCCTTTTGGGATGCTTCCCTCAGTGGAAGACTGTGCCACATTGGGGTACAGTCTTTGCTGCCATATATACTACCACACATGGTACCCCGACACTTGCCAATTTACCGGAAGTGTTAAAACAAATACAAAATGAGCATGGGGCTGCACCAGCCCTGGATTTGGGGATGAAATTAATGCGTAACTTTGACGCCGTATCCTCAATTATACTAAGTAATATTAAAGGGGAAGCAGTAGCACTGGCAATATGCCAGTGTCTCCGGGAAACTCCAAACCAGGAACAAGAGAGACAGCTACCGAAAATAATTTCCGATATCTATGCTAGTATAGGACGGGATAGTTTGGGAGCTAAACCTAAAAAATTGGAGTACAAAGTACCACCCATAAGGAGGGTACGAAGCAGGCACAAGAGGGCTCTAAGAAGTGCTGGGACAAACAAAAAGATTTCAAAGAAAGAAGAAATAAGAGAGCTGATTCTCCACACCCGGAGAACTCCGAAAGGAGATATAATCTCAGAAATAGGGAGAACATTAAAACTACAGACAGATATACTGATTCACGTCCCTCTCGTTCCTTTCAGGACGCACCGGATAGACGTAGCGAGAGAGGCAAGAGAGAGATGACATTACCAGCTTTCTTCCTAACATGACCAAAACAACACCAACAAACAGACCAGTCAAATAGTAAGGTCTGGGACGAGGAAGAGTAGAACTTAGAATAATGAAGATTACAGAGACGTAAGTGGGGAATTACCACTTTCCCTCATCCCAGTCATCCTGTATGAGGAATACCAAATCCCCCAATCTGCGTGTATTAATCAATAACCAGAAATGTCATAACTTCAGCAAACTGTGACTTCAGTATGGATCAAGATTACTTTTCAACACAAAATCTACCAAGGATCCCACCCCAAAGTTCTTACCAGAATCCAACACTCCATATGGCGTGGCACAAGAAAGAAAATAAACCCCAAGAAGCAGCTCAAGAAAAGAATCAAAAAAATACCTGTAGGTAACCTAGCTCCAGAGCCCCGTGGCAGCCAGACAGCATAATGAAGCAATATAAAAGATCCTGATAAGGAAATCTTCAACAAGAAATGCCAGACTGTAGCAAAATAACCTCAGAAATGTAAACCGAGAAGATACTCAACCAAAGCCAAATTACCAAAGTTACTTAGCAAGGATTAGATCTTGTATGATAAGCCAAACCCAAGCTAAAAGTTAGTCAGTGCACCCCAAATGGGGATTGTTGACTCCATAGAGAGGAAAGGGCAGGATACAGGAACACAACGGCCTCCTTCCACGCAACACCAACAGTATGAGACAAAAACATTCCAAGATAAATAAGAACTCTTACCAAGGTATGTCCTCCAAGGTGTACAAGAGGCCAGACAGAGGGAAATCTAACAAGCCATACCAGAGCCTCAGTACATCAGAGTCGGAAACAAACAAAATTGCTGCAGAAGAACCCATGGATGACAAAAAGATATAGCCTTGAGAAATGCAAGGCGCAACGAGCAATGCAGCATCACCTCTGCAGAAGAGCAAATCCAGCCCAGAAGACCTGAAGCACTGAAACAAAGTTACATTGGAGGAATTGGCAGAAAGGGACTCTAAGATTCTTCCACTACCAGGTGGAGTAAGAGAGAAACCAGGCCCTCTGAACAAAGGACAAGTCTCTGTAATAGAAAAGGATAGCACACATATTGTATACTCAGCCCAACTAATACCACGCCCCATGTCATACAGGTGGCACCTACCTTAGGAGTGGCGATGGATATGAAAGAACTGAAAAGCCCAAGAGGCAGCTTTGACCTGTGAGGCCATAACAAACATTGCCAAGGGTCCCCAGCTTCTCCAGCACCCCAAGGATAGAGCCAGGAGAGTAGAGAAAGCAAAGGGACACAAGGGATTTTACAACATAGCCGACATAAACCAGGAAACTACATACTCACACATTAGCTGAGACACCAAACCAATGGAACAGCTGGGTAGTGGAGCAAGAGTTAGAAAGCAAAAGGCTCATTAACAACTATAATTGCAGTACAAAGGCAGTCAATAGAGATACTTCCTAAACCATAATGAAACCCTGCAGCATCAGCCAACTGACCACAACTTCACTACAAACATTTATGGCTCCAAGGAGAAGAAGGTCTGCCAAAGGGCTCAGAAGTGTTTCAGACACAGACCGACCTGAAACCATCCATTTTCTGAAAGATGAATGCCACACCCCAGTGATGTCTGATCATAACAAAACAGGATGGCATCAGAAGGAATGCTAAGTTTTCCAGGCAGAACCCAGGTACCACCCTGATTCTAATTGTGACTTACCCGGGAAACATCAGGGGCCAAGATCTAAAGCAAAAGCGTATTCAGCGATTTGCTGAGACAGGGAATAGGTGGATATTTATGCAACCACACCTTACATTGAATATGCCTACACTCCTAACCACCTCTATGGTGTTGATGGAGACCCGCCTAGGGTCACTACCAACTGACATACGAGAGGACCACCAGAAACTAGTGGAGGCCTCTGACCAGGAAAAGACACTGGCTGAGCTACAACCTCCGGTGACAGACCAGCAGGCCGCGATTCGGGATCTACGCACCAGGGCGCAGTGTTTTGAGACCCAAGCAGATGACGCGGGAAATCGTTCTCGAAGGACTAACATCTGAATATTGGGTCTCCGGGAGGAAGCGTAAGGACAGGATACCTTGTCTTTTCTTGAAAACTGGTTCGAAACATTTACACCATTCGTTTTCCCAGCCCGCTTGAAGGTCATCGCTAATGGGAAGAGTCTCTTCTTCACTGACCCTACCGGGGCCTGGGACTGGTTGGACCAGTTGGATGGTGGGAAAACCCTGCGTCGCCCTGGATCCCCCTCAGATGCGACACAACACCAACATTGATTGCTGCCCCTCTTACCCTAAAACACCCATGACCCGACCTCAAATCATTGGAGACCACAGAAAAGCCCCGGAGGCGGCGGCCATCTTGGGTTCTGCGGCGGCCTCCAGAGATGGGGACACTGAAGTGCACATCCTCACATCGTACAAGGGCTCCCCGGGGTCTGGTGGCACTGAGCCCGACTCGCAGACCCTTCCCACTGTAACTCCACAAACTGCAGACAATCTAGTAGAACTACAGCATCCTTTTCTCACATTTGAACTACATGCTTACGTAATTGACCATTTTTATGTTGTTGTGGTTCTCTCCTTTGTATCAATGTGCGATTATTTAAGATCTGATCGCTACTAACTGCGCACAGCATCCGCCGAGCGCTCTGTTGCAAGACGCCCGTCGCTAGCACGTTGATGGCATTGGGTCTGTAAGTTCAGTGGCACATGTTAAACTGAGGGCACAGAGGACGTGCAACCAAGGTGCAAGCCGCACCCCTGAGCGCCAGCAGAGAATGCCAGAGGTGACTTGTTGAACTTCTACCTCTTGCCTGAGCCCCAACTCTTCACACATGCAGCGAGCGAACACGTTTTTCTTGCGTGTATCCGAGATATTGGAGCCATTGGAATCAGCGACATGTTCGCCTTCTTGTGCCCCCCGCATCCCCCGCCCCACCGTGACCCCCTCTTTCTCAACCACATCAATGATGCCGACCACGAACATTTATTTTTTCACGCTTAACGTCCGAGGCGTGCACACAGCGAGGAAGCGCTATGCAGTTTATTCGTACATATGACGCCACAAGGCAAATGTAATGTTCCTTCTAGACTCGCAGCGCGTCCGAGGACCTCGCACGACTTCGTAGAAAGTGGCGGGAAACACTACACGCCACACATACCCAGCCTACGCATGGGGAGCATTGATGTGGTGACACCTGGGGTCCCATTTCATGCATCGGGAGTCATGGCTAACAAGGAGGAACGATACGTGCTGCTAGAGGGCCACCTCGATGGTAAGCCCATTCTGCTGAGGGCATACATACGCCCCTGATGTTGATCAGGGTTCCTTCTGGGATAAGCTATCAGCCCCTCTCGCACTCACGACACACCTGGCTTGGCTGTTAAGTGGTGATTATAGCTGTGTACTTGACCCCCGTCCCCTCTGCCCCCCCTCCAGGCTTCAGGCACCCCGCTTTCAAACATAGAGCAACATGGTCCCTCCTGGACGTGTGGAGAGCACAACATGCCACTACTAGGCTCTGTCCATTTCACTCCATCCCTCTTGGGATGTTCTCCACTCTGTGTCTGAGCACGTCACGTCCTCTGTTCAGATCCCCTCTCCTCACGTGCACGACACTCCCACTACCGGGGAAGGGCGATCTTGGACCGCAACGCTCACATGATGGATCTAGATATACCCGCTAGGGTACACAAGGAAGGCGATAAAGCGAGGCGCCTACTCGCGTGGCTTGTTAGACAGAGGGAGATTGTAACCCAGAATACAAAAATTCCGTCCCCATCGGGAGGGGTGGTCCATACATAGGGATTCTATCTATGTAGTGTGAGTGTAATTACTTTGTGTGGTGTGAATTGCGTGGCATGGAAACTTATTGTGTTGGGTGGAATTATGTGACGTGGAGTAGAATTTATGGGGCATGGTGTGGAGTTGAGTTTCATGGAGTGTAATTATGTGGCGTGGAGCTGAGTGGACCTATGTGGAGTGTAGGTATGTGGCGGGAGTGTAATTATGTAGGTTGGAGTGGAATTGTGTGTAGTGGAATTATCTGGAGTTGGATTGTGTGGAGTGTAAATAAGTAGATTGGAGTGGAATGGGATGCGTTTATGTAAAGTGGAATTATGTGGCATGTACCGGAGTGGAAATATGTGGTGTGGAATTTGTTAGATTGTAATTATGTGGCGTGGAATTGTGAGATGTTGAAACGTGTGTATAGTGGAATTATGCAGCGCGGATTTCTGTGTTAGTGGAATTTTGTTGCACTTAATTGTGAGTATAATTATGTGATGTGGAGTTGAATTATGTGTAGTGGCATTGTGTGGCATAGAGTGAAATTATGTGGCGAGGACAGGCACGGAGTGTCGGGTGGGAGAATAAGAGGGACTGCATAGGAGGGGATGGATTCAAACGCAAGCTTCCCAGTGCCAGAATAAATACAGTCCACAATGTAGACCTGCTTATCTGGAATCTGCAAGCAAGCCAGGGGAGAGGATGTGGTGTGATGGCCAAAGCTGCTGGCTTTGTAACTGAGGAACCTTTTTCAAGCCTCGGTGCCAGCTCAACATCCTGTGACTCTGGGCAAATCACTTCATCTTCCTCGGCCTACACAATATGAGCATGTCAAGCCGTTCACCTTTTCCTCGTCTCCCACTCAGCAGAGCCTGTTTGTCCAACATCAAAGCACTAAAATAGGTAATTGTGACTTTGTGTCTCAAGGGTTTGCATGTTGCTTTTATTATATTTTTCATCTGATTCCATAGAATAACTTTAAGATTATACAGCTAAATTGAACATGGCAGATGTCAAATGGCATTTGCCTTGGGGACCAATATGTCATCTTGATTCCCTGTTCGAAGTCCTCTGAGACAGAGCTTCTCAGTGCAGAAATAAATAACGTCAGCATTTGCAGTGGGAAACTCAGCCTTCTGGGACTACAACCCCAGAAGCAAGATCTGCAGTCTGAGATCTGCGAGCAAGTCAGGGGAGAGGATGTGGCATAAACTTTGAAGCTGGGGAACCAGGTTTGAGTGTTGATTCCGGCTCAACATCCTCTGACTCTGGGAGATCACTTAATCTTCTTGTGTCTACACAAAATGAATGTGTCCTTGTGTAAAGCGCTTCAGCACATTCGGGTCAAATTTGCACTATATAAAAAGCTGCAACAAAAGTCAGAGGACGGGATAAAGGCATATGCACAGCACGAAGAGGGAGGGGGAAGCAAGCATACATAGACCAGCTACGAAAGATGTACTCTCCCAAAAGCTCGAGCAGTGTAAGGGCACAAGTAATGGGGCCATGCTCCAGGAGAGGGTCACATGCTCGAAGAGACAGCTCATGCACTGCCTAGATGAGACCTAAAAAGAACCTCCAAAAGCATGCACCTGCAGTGAGTGGAAGGAGACTGGCCACTGGAAGCAGTACTTGGTCCAGGCTCCCCGGCTCGAGGGCGGAGGCAAGGAGGAGGCACTGACCAACAAGGAAACAAGAGTGATGTGGGAGCCAGCCAATGATAATGAATCAAAAGGGGATTTGGAAAACAAAAACAGATTGTGGAATTAACTAGGTCCAGTTTATTGCCAGAGCATGTGAGGTGAGGTTGGGTAGAACACGTTCTTGTTCTGGTGCATATCTCACAGGGATTCTTTCTGTTTATATGCAGATAGGCTCAGCAAGTAATGTTATGGCTGGTTGGTTGGCGTTTCTGTGTTATGGAGTGTTTCCATATAAGTCAGAGATTGCTGTATTGCCTTTTTGGGGTGGTGGGGGTGCTGTAACCGGTATTAGATGCAGTAATATTGATGCCACAGGCACTGATTGCAAGTTCGCAAGATGGTTTACCAGGCTGTGGCCTCTTCAACTATTCTTTCCACCTGAAGTCTACTGAAGATGGCACTTCACAAATTCCAAGATGAAAATGTGATTTGACTGTGGTATAAAGGTTACGGTGATGTATTATTATAAGTTCCCCTCAAGTCACAATTTAGCCCTGTGCTGTTACAAGAAATTGACTCCACTGCCTGCCTTATGTGCTTTTCATTAAAACACAGGATTGGAGTGACTGCCCCTGTTTTAAAAAGTGGTGTAATAATACTGTCATGCAGTTAAACCTCAGGGCAGACAGGAAACTGCAACAATCATGCCCACATATTGCTCCCATTCTCACTCAGCAGTAGCACTCAAATTGCATTTCAGGGATGAGACCAAAAAGGCTGAAACTGGTCTGGGGTTGCTTTTTTCACATTCAGAGGAGCCATTTGGGCTGGACTGTTTCTACTGGAGCAAGACTAAGGCTGTTTTGCATAAGGTTGGTTCCTGCATGTAGTGACACACTGAGAAAAAATGCTTGGCTGAAGTGTGGCCCAGAGTAATTACCACTGTGCCACTGGCTGAGATTAATTCAAGTGCTTTGGCTGTTGCACTAAGTGCGATGGCTGTACCCAGATGTGGGTTCCAGGCTCCCAGTACCCAAAGACACAGGGTAAACTTCAGTGATGAGGCTCCGCAAGGCTGAAGCTGGGTTGCGACTTCTTTTCGTCTCATCCGGAGAAGGCGCAGCCTGTCAGTTCACAGGGGACTGTCCCTACTGGAGAAGAATCAATGCTAATTTGCATCAGTTTGTCGCTGTATGTGGTGGCACTGCCAGCAAAAACTATGGACTGGAATGGGCAAAAGTTATTACTGGTAGGTAAGATAAATTCAGGCATTCTTCCTATCATTTTTTAGCTTCCCTCAGTGTCACAGAGCAATGTCATTCGCAAGAGGTGTAAGGACAAAGTTTAACATTTAGAAAAACCAAGGGAGATGAGTGTGTTCCTCTGTTTATCTGGCAGGTTCACCTTTGCACCACGCAGTATGTCAGAGGACTGTTACCTAAAGGAAAGATAGATTGCAGAAGGGGCACCACATCAGGACCACAATTTGTTTTCACAATTTGCATTTGAGATCCAATATGGTTATGGGGTGATATCCTTAATGTATATACAATTCCTTTCTTGCAGTCATGTGAAAGGCCTCCACTTGAATATGGTGTTCGTCTCACAGGGGCCATCTCATTTCTTCACTATCTTGTTCGGGAAGTACTTCCCTGGACTCTTCGGCCTGCGAGATGTCGATGTCCAGCGGATGTTCCCTTTTATGGAAAAGGTGTTGTATCACATTGTGAAGGAGAGCGGCTACATGCATATCCAGGCAACGAAGCCCGACACTGCTGGTAAGCTTCTTAAAAAAAAAAAAAAATGGGGATCAAGGTGATTTGAAACCGCACCTTCTTCCTTTATTATATATATGCAATTTATGGCACTTTTTGGTCCACAAGTCGTGAGGGCCAACCCCTAGACCTCAAATAGCCATGGGCCCATAACATTGAAAAGTGCTGGGTCTCCTTTTCACTGCTGGTAAGATGTGCAGATCTACAGGGCTGGAAGCATGAGGGTGGCAATGTAAGGTAACAACCCTGAGATTGGATTCTTTAGGAAACCCTGTGGAGCTTGTGTTATTTTATGGGCATGAACATCTGATAGTGTTATATTAACTTTAGAGTTTGCACTTGTGCTATTGTGCATTATCACCCAAAGTCCAAAGAAAAGTTGGAGAGAGCAAAGAATTCCAGAGTTCAGGAGCAGAAACTCGAAATGACATATTCAGTAAATATCTATGTTCATGTAACCTAGGTCTGAGGTTCAAAATAGACTGGAAGCGCGGATGAAAGAGGCAAATCTGAATTTTGCGACCAAAGTTCGAAACTGATCACTGGTCACCTTCAGAGTATGGAATACTGATCAGCCATCAAACAGTGACTCACCAGACTTGCACATTCGTGTTCAGTGGAAACAGAGTCAAAAAGCTGTGTTTCCCTTAAGGTAGGCGCGTACGCATCGGGGTGGTCCCTTTTGAGGATTTGGTTACAAGGTCAGGTTTGTTGCTCCCAAAGAGAAGCAAAGGGAGGTAGGTTCTGCCACTGATGGAAGACATGGAGAGCAGTAATCACATGGGGGGGGCACCAACTCTGTGTAGTTTGGAACAGTATCTAGCTCTTCGGAGAGCCTGAGAAGGTGGCCATTTACACGTAAGCATATGCAAGTTCTCCAGCGATACAGGAAGCCTGAAGGAGATAACACTCTATACAGGGAACCTATGGAAGATGAGCAGCTGTCCGGGGAGCTTGGAAGGTGATAACTGAAGGTGACTACTTTCATGTGGAGCCTGTAAAATGTGATCCAATTACACCAGGGTCTTGGGCGAAAGGTCAAATCACATGGGGAGGCCCAGAGAAGGTCAGGAAAAGTAGGTAAGGTGCCCACGCGAAACGAATGGTGACACCGGTCACTGAAGAAAAGCTGAAAAATGAAACCAGTCCTGACATAGGATGATGGAGATTGCAACCACACGTGGCAGCCCCATGTAGCGGACTCCTGCGCAGATGTTGTGAGGTTCTGTACTAGCAAGAACTAACTGGAAGACGCTCTGGAGCTGCAGGTGCCATAATCAGAATGGGTACCATCCTTCAAGGAGCAGGATCTGGTGCCAGCTTCTGCTGTCTCCACCCACTGCGCTCACTCCCAGGCACCGCTGGCCTGTTTACTCAGTAGCATCACTGATCTGCCATACTCAGTTCTCAGCCAACAGAGTATACGGGTTTCTCAAGCTCATCATGTAAACCACCACAAGCAAGGATAGTGCTCACCATTAGGCTTTATTCCCACCGCCACACACCTTCCAAAATCCAACCAAAGACCTCATGTGTGGCCTGTGCTTACCACACTCAGTGACTGCACCCACCATGTGTTTAACCCGGTGTCTAACTTAAAAAAAAAAAAAGGTTTTCACACCACAGGCATCTTATGTTAGGTCTGCAGTCCCTTCACCCTAAAACATGCCCCATTTGGGGAGTACAACGAGGGACATCTGACTTTTGATGTTGTGTCCAGTGAATTATAGGAAGTTTCAATAGACTGGTACAGTAAAGGCTTGTTCTTGCAGTGGTCCACTCTAGGGCAGTTAATTAACAGATTCACTTAGGGATATTTTTTTCTGTAAACAAAATGTTATTGATTTTTAAGCATCTAACAGAAGAGACATGTACATTATTGCATACTTTTTGTGACAACCCCTGGTCTCATGTACAGCCCTCTCCTGCGTTGCGCACTAGTCAATCGCTTGTCTGCCGCTGGGGCAGAGAAGGCATCCGCCATCCTTTGGCGATATCCCTTTGCACTAGCGCCATTCTGATCCCCCTGAGGATCCTGGCTCCCTCCTCCCCAGCATCACACACCCACTCCAGGACTCCCAGTAGAAATGGCAAAAGGAAGGTGTCGATGGGACTCCCACCACCCTGGCCGGGGCCCCTATGATTTTGTCCCAGTAGCTCGCAATCACGGGACTCTCCCACACCATATGATGACAAGCATTGCAAAGCCAATAGGTCTCGCCTTTGGGACCTTATAAGCGTTTACCCATGCAGCACATTATCAGACTACCCAATGGGTCAACTTCAGTTTCTGGTCCTGTGTGCGACCGGAAACGCCACAGGTGACACAACGTCAGGTAGATTAGAGCTTTAAACACAGGGACGCCCGGATCTAACCTACAGAAAACAGCATGTGCTGGCACTACCTTAGACTTAAATCGATGTATGGCATGAGAAGTGGCGATGGCTTGAGGATCGGAGATGTATGTAAGGGGCGGGGCACTGACATCAGAGTTGGAGATTCCTGGCATGGGGGATTGCAGTGCCTTTAGGACTCGAGGCGTACGACATAGAGGCAGAACTACCTTTGGGATCTGAGGTGCAGGGGAGCTGCTCCTGTCTTGGGAACCATAGATGCGTGGTATAAAGGCCGCATGAAACCATTGCTGACCACACAGGAGGTTGGGAAGAGTGGAATGAAAAACTTGTAGTGCAACCAACAAAAAGAGCTTTACATGAGCAAAAATTAAATTACACAAGGACAAATCTATTTTTGGTTTATATGCATGGGGAAATTCAGTGATTCGCTTAGAATCACAGGATGTTGAGGTGACACCGAGACTCGACCCGGGTCTGTCAGTTCTACAGTCAGCAGCTCTGCCCATTACAAGGCATCTTGTCTGTAGAAGTGAGAAAGAGCTCGTGAGGTCCAGTGAAGGAGGGAAAACTGCAAAGTCGCATACTCAGTAGTAGTGAGAGGAAGCTGGGTGGGTAGTTTGGTGGTGAGAACTGTAGCAACACCTACGTAGCGCATTAGTTACGACTAGAGACCGTAACTTGTGCAACCTTCCCTGGCTCAGCCACCCTAATCACCACCGAAAGAGGTGTTTGAAGGTTAGTGCTCTGTATTCCTCAAAGCTTCCCCTGACATTGAAGAAATGGATGGGCATGTGTAAGTAATTAAGACCAAACAAGGAAAGAAAACAGTTTTTTTCTGAGACTCTTGGAGAGGTGAGGGTCTGGGCTGCTTTCCCCTGCGCACACTTCCTGTTCTCCAAGGCTGACAGTAACTTGGGCATGCGCAGTAAGGCCCCAATCGATTTAAATGGGAGCGCCTCCGGGGGGAAATGGTGTTTTTGTGTTCAAAGAAGAGGTGACAGTCCAGGCCTTGGGAGGCGTCCGGCTTCAGAATTCAGCGTCTAAAGTGCGTTTATATTTATAACTGTTAATTAAGGAATTGGGGCGCCAAATATAAGATCCTGCAGAGATCTAAACGAGCCAGTGCGCGGCTGGGAAAGGCTGGGTTTCCGCCTGGCCTGCAACTGACACAACTACAGTCCTAAGGGAATTCCCTGATTTTGTAACAGCCAAGCTGTCCTCTTCATTAGGAACCTTTAGTTGCCGTTATTAACTTTTGGTAATAGTTTGATGCAGTCAAGTGGTGCACGCTACAAGGTGAACTGCCTCATGGTGCATGCACAAGGCGAACTGCCTCATAGGGTTTAAATAATTAGTGTTAAACCAAACAAAACCTTGTAAGGATGAATGTCCGAGCCTACGTTCAAAAAGTTACGCACACAAAATAAGATGAAGTGATGCAACCCCTCACACAGCCTCCATGTACTGTCTGATGCCTATAAACAGCCGTGATTGTGAAGCAGTGTTTAGGGGAGAGGATGTAGGGTAATGGTCAGAGCTGCCGACTTTGGAGCTGGGGAAAAGAGTTCTAGTCTCTGCGTCGGCTCAACATCACGTGATTGTGGGCAAATCACGTAATCTCCCCGTGCCTACTAAACATGAATGTCTCAATCTCTAATGTAACAGGTGCTCATGTGAAGCGCTCTAATACCTTCAGTGGATGGGCGCAGACACTGCAAAGAAACAGCAACAACAAACCGCAAAATGCCCAAAACAACATGCTGCCGTGGAGCGGGAAGCAAAAGAAAAAAATAGTGCACATCAGTAAGGTATATGGCTGATTGTGCAGGAATCCATGCAACAGGATCAGTCTTTAAGGCGGTAGCAAACCAGCCTCAAGGTGGGACAAACGCAACCATTTACCTACCAAACCAAAGGAATTTCGAAAGGCAAGCCAAGGAACCAGTGAAAGTGATGGGCGCGGTGAAAGCCTAAAGAAAAATATTAGAGCATGTGGAGAGAGCAGCGCATGCGCGCTGCTAGGCTCGACCTAAAAATGGACCGGGCTCCCAACACGCAACATGCCAGCGACTGTAATGTGCCCGTACACCATAGATGCTCGGGTGTCACTTATGGATATTTTAACTTCTCAAGGAAGTGTACAATTGTATCGAAAAATCAACTGAATAGCTCGTATAACCACACATACAAAAATAAAATCACATGCTGAAACAAACTGATCCACACACCTACTGATAATTACCCATGCCCACATATAAGGATGGGCACAACCTGACACAAATATACTCAAAATCCACTTCTAATTAATAACACCGCCATTTCTTGGTCTGTTGGGGAAAATATCGTCGTATATTCTCTGTATACGTGTGTGTGTGTATACATGTGTGTGTGTGTGTGTGTGTGTGTGTGTGTGTGTATATATATATAAATACATATGTATATACACACACACAATATACAGAAGCACATTAATACATTCAAAATATGTAACCAGCAGCATTCATAATCTTTACAGTTCTGTATAAATTCACTTTCCAGTTTGACACAAAAGGTTAAGGTTCTGCTTATCTTTTTTGCAGAGGTTATATCATTTTAATTGCCTTCCATTACTCCTTTTCCAGTGTTACATTTATAAAAATCTACACAAGTCCAATCTCATCTTAATACCAGGGCCTGTTCCCCGTCCCTGATGCTGCTATGTTTGCTGTTGCGTAAGTAGGAATTATCTCAGTGGGCCCAAACATCTCAGGGTCATTTTCAGGGGAAAATATGGACGTATGCATTTCTGTTGTCTCAGTACAAAACATTAGGGCCTAGATTGATGAACAATTCACGCAACGCAGTGCGGCAACCAAAGTTCCTGGACTTTGTTGCGGGAAAGAGCAGAACTGTGCCATATCTCCTAAGATTTGATGCTGTTTCCTCTCCCCCTGTGCTGGTGCACTAGTGCACGCACCCTCGCGCCATAGTGCAAAGGTGTCTGCGTTACTTAAGGAATAGTTGTTATACTTCCAGTACAAAAAATATCCTTTAACACTTTTCCTTCTTTGTATGTGTGTCCTACAGTGCCGGTAGGTAAAAGTAGGTAAAATGAAAAGAAATTAAAACATTTTTTTCTTTCTCCTCGCGGCTCCCTCAGGAGGCGTAAGATTTTGTCGCAAATCACTGTCTACAAACTCTTGTAGATAGGAATTTATATCAAAACCCATGGGTGGTTTCATCGAAACGCTCATGGAACGTCATCCTGATGCAAAGTAACACAAAACAGTGCACAACGTCACTTTACGTTACGATGGGAAACTATCCAACCCAAATTCTGATTTGCGTTGGACACTAAACGCCAACAAAATACTTTGCGGCGGTTTGTTTTTAAAAAATAACAAAGCGTCAGTAAATCTGGGCCTAGATCTTTAAACCATGTCCTCTGTGTCAGTGGTGGGGTCCCTTTCCCTAACACATTGCCGCCCTGCTCTTGGCCGTCAGCAGTGCCAATGTAGTGAAGCGCCTACCTGAAGTCTGTTTCCTTTAAGGAGCCTAGTAGTGTGTCCAGCAGGGAGAAATGTACTTCGTAGTTGGTGATTGCATTCAGTTTTCTTTCTGTACTGTAGCCCAGTAGTTTGCTGCATCTGGGCAGTGGCATGCCTTGTATAGCAGTTCTGCTCAGAAATATGTACATCTAATGACCAGAGCTGCCGACCTTGGAAGTTGGGAACCAGCTTCGAGACCAGGCCTCGGCTCAACATCAGCTTATAGTGAGCAAATCACTCAATCTCCCTGTGCCTGAAAATGTGTGGTGTAGCCTGTGGCTTATGTAAAGTGCCCCAATGCCTTTGGGCCACGTTTGTGCGATTTAAAACTTAATATTTTTTTAAAAAGTGGCTTCCATTCTAAGGCCAATTACATGTAGCCTTGCTGGCGTGTAATAATGTTGTTGTGTAGATTTCAAGTATAGTTGCCTGTTCTTACTGTTTTTGGAGACAGCCTTTATCTAGGTGCAACATCATTGCCACCGAATACCTGTTAACTCTTCCTCTAAAACACTTTAGCTGTAATTTATCCAGATGTCTAGGCGCTATCTGTCTGACCCCACAAAGACCACTTCTGGAACCTGACCTTGAAATGTTTTCTAGAACTCCCAGTGCAAGTTCAGTGCTTTTGATCATTCACTTACACATTCTGTCCCCTATAGATGCCTGAGGTCCATACACTCGGGTAACAAAAAGACCACTTTTTATACCCAACGCTCCCCAATTACATGTTTATTAGAATAGTTACACAGGCAGAAGATACTGAACTGTCCATCGCACTATCCATCGCATGGTGAATTGAGGGCAGCGTCGCCCACCTACATCTTTCATGGGGTGTCCCGAATCCACATCTAGATAGATTGCAGTGTTAGGTACAACAATTCTGGGGGTGACTTTCATTCCCAAGGACTGATGCGTTGCACTGCTGTTCTGAGAATTTGGTGTGTTTTACTCCTACACTGAAGCGATCTGTGGATGCTGATAGCTGGTTTCATTTGCTGAACTTGCATACGTATCTCTGTCAAAAGAGGCTGAATAAAAATGTACATTGGTCTGTACATTTTGAAATAAAATGAAAAGCTCTGTTCCTTGACCCACCCCATTCAAAAGGTGAGTTGTTGCCAGCTATGGATTCTTTATGGTGTACAAATGAGGAAACCTATATTTTTGATACAGTGGCAATTTTCTTTCTTTGATTTTCTTGTATGGGGTGTGCAGGTATTTCAAAATAGTTAGTAAACTTACACAAAGTTTAATCTTGTGGTTATGTTCTCACCGTAAGAGTTATTCTACTACAATATCTACACAAATCCACAAAACCTACACAGGTTTGAGGTCGCCAGACCTGGGAGATTCAAGATACTATGACAGTTGCTTTTGAGGATTTTTGTTGCATTTGAGATGCACAAAACAATATTATGCAAATGTATGGAACAACTGAAAGTCTGTTCTCTGGGGATTGTGAGTTTGCAAGAGACGGGCAGTGCGCCAACAGAAATATCTGGTGGTGCCAAAGCCCAATACATAGTTTGTCTTGATACACTACTAGGCAAAGAAAATACAATTCTTTAAGTTACTGTGAAAATGACTGACTGGTGTCCAATGCACAACAGAATCTGCACATACATACCCTGGCCAAATGATATTGTTAGTATAGCTCACAGACTGGCAGGCGCATGGCACTGTAGTGTACACAACCCAAACACTCTGCAGATCTCGAATTCAGGGGTGGGAATCAGGGCATCATGAAATGGTCAGGTGGGCAGCATAAGTGCCCCTCTTTGCATGCTCGCCCCTTTGGGTGCACACCCAAGATATAGATTTGAATCGGCTCCCACTATCCATGTGGGTGGATAGCGTGCTTGGATTGACTTTGTGAGCAATTCCGAAATAAGTGCTACTGAGAGAGTCACACAGCTGTGGCCCAAAGTATTGAAATATAAGCCACCCACGGCGAGCTCCCTTCCCCAGTTGACCTCTGTGACCTTCAAGAGTGTTACTGGTGCAGATGACCCACAAGGCCCAAGCGCCTCAATCTAAAAAGTGGCCCAATGAGTCCACAAAAGGTCTTAAAGTGGACTCTCTGCTCCAGGGATAGCCAGAGCAAACTCTTCCTGGTGGTGGTTGCATGATCAGATGTTTTCATCTTAGAAATGGGTCAGATAGCAAGATTTTGCACTCACTGCAGGCCTTATAAATTGACCTAGTGGAAACCCACATATATATACAGTTCTAATAGTTTTATCTATACAAAATGCAAAAAGTAACCATTGTTACACGAGGACCAGATGGAGGAAAGGGTGAGACGTTTCTGAGTGAATGAGTAAGTAGAAAGCAAGTGCCGAGGACCCCGCTGAGTGAAGGTAAGCTCCCGGATCAAGGAGTACCCACAGCGACAAGCGCTCACTCATACTGGAAAGCCATCAAATACTGTTCCAACGAGTCGAGCGCCTCCTGCTTTACTCACCTAAGGATTCACATAAGATCCGCATAAGATTGCCTTTATTACCAGAAAACACGCTCTAGCTGCTCCTTCAAGAAATGCTAAGTAGCTGGATCACGCAAACTCTTTGTATCTCGGGCTGTCCACATAGTGCAGCTGACCGGGAAGGTGGCATCCTGACCCCTTCCTTGGCTTGCACAAATGCACCCATCTCAGGGCATCTGCATTCTCTACACTGGCTCCTATTACGAGTGCCACAATTTTTAAGAAGGCCTCTGCCTAAGATTTGTGTGTGGATTTGTGGAAGGGAGGCCCAACCATGGAAAGGCCTGATTATTATCTCTTATTCTACATTTTTCCTTTATTTTTCACTAAGTTCTAGTGTTGCGAAGTTATGGTAAAATGACAATTGGCGCTTACAACATCTAGATAAATAGGTTATTCTGGTATTATCTTTAATAAAAACGTCTTCGGCAAAACACAGCTGTGTAGTCCAGAAAAGCACCACAGCAGTTTAGCAGAGCTCTGCTGGTGCGCTTAGAAAGGATTTTAGAAAACCCTGCAACGGGTTAAATCACGACCCATTCTCTTTCAGCACTCTTGGCTGAATTTCAACCTCCAGTCCATGGAGGACATTCATCTACCCTGCACGGGCATACACGACCCCCCTACACAATGCAACGGGGCCTCGCTTAGCCTGGCACTGTTTACAGATCAGAGAGGAAATATTCAGCTGGCGACAGGAAGGTGGAACTTTCACACAGTGTTGTGCTAAGAGGCAGAACTGTGTCCTCAGAGCTGGCAGGCCACCACCGCCCTCTCTAATCTCGCGGAGTTCTCTCCGCTCTGAGGGACGGGTACTTCCTGTGCTGCCAGTTAGATAAAGTTTCATATAAGAGTAAGCCAGGACAGTTTAAGGAGGTATATGATTAACTCAAAATATAGATTTTTTTTCTGCCTCTAGTTTCTCAAGTCATGTTGTAGCATTTTTATGGTCCAGCACAAAGGGCTCCGTCCATTCTGTAATCTCTCTTTGGGTTTGAAACCACGCCCATCACTCACATTGGTTTGTGGGCTTGCCTTTTAAAATCCGCTTGCTTTCATTTGTGAAAGGCTTGCATACGTCATGCCTTTTCCGGTGTTTAGCCCACCTACACAGCACCGGTAAAGTACCAAAAACATACGAGGCTCGATGTTTTCAGCCTGGAGTTCGGACTACTTTATCTGTTTATTTTCCACGCAGCACGATTGCGCTGCATTTTACATAGCGCGATTGCGCTGTGTTTTTTTTGCTTTACAACGCTAATAGCTCTAACTCGAACAAATGCGAGACCCGTTGCATTGAAAATGCTTGTTTAAATTATATTAGAACATTGGAAGCTCAATTGAAAACAGTGGAGTGCTCCGGGCTTCTAATGGCCGGTAGAAGCGGAGGGCCAACAGTCCAATATTGTTGCTGTGAGCAAAGGCCTCGCAGAGTTTGAGGGGATTTCAATCTCCCTCTGGTTCGCAAGGCCTTTGTTTTATTTCTTAGAACATTCTGCCCTCTAGTGGTGGAGTGTTCTAATAGCCTTGCAGCCCTCCGTAGCTGGCCTATACTGGCATTAAAGACCCGCTCCCTTGTTAAAGGCTTGTTGTCGGCTCGGGCTTTTAACACTGGTGTGGGCTGTTAATGACCAGTATAGCCCACTGTGGCGGGCTGAAAGGCTATATTAAAACACAGAATTGTTGAGAGCTCCATTTAAGACAACTGTGTAGCAGCCGGGTTTATAATGGCTGGGATAAGCCCAGAGCTCCTACATTCCAACGTTTGACTTTGTTTCTCCCTTTTTAATTTAGAACGTTTTACCCTCTGTGGGTGTCATGTTCTAATAGCATTAAAGCCCTTCTGCCTCTGGAAATACCAGTTTTTTTATAGGCCCTGTTCCTCAGTTCTCAGGTTCGAGGCCTTTAACAACAGGGATAGCCCTCGGCAGCAGGCTGTAAGGCTATTATAACGTGTTTCATGACGCTTTTTGGCAGTTTTGGCATCTCTAGCCGCTGTGAATAACATGCATTGGCTTTGCGGCCTATTGGCACTGCCGGTGCCGTTTATTCATGTTGTACAGTATTAGCAAAGACGCATACGACGTACATTATAAACAAAAGATGGGTTAAAAGGCGCAGCGAAGCAGTCCTGTCTTTTTATACTTGTGCACACGTGACATGGGCACCGCTTTATTTTTTTAATTTACCAATCTGATGTGGATCTGTAAATTAAAAAAAATATGAAAGTGAAGTACAGCGAGTGTGATTTTATTTAAAAAGAAGGGCTGGCTGCAATTTGCTGCCTGGTCATCGCAGAACATTTAAAATGAAAAACAAAATAGGATCATTAGGTGGTGTCTGTATGGGGGAGGAAGGAAGCAACACAGGAGCATATTGGAGTAGCAAGATGATCAGAGACAAGAAAAGAAGCAACAAGGGGGGATAGAGCAACGTAGTGGCAAAAGAAGAGATGTGTGAGAGCAACACAGCATGGAGGAAGAGACGCACACAGGTGAGAGATAGAGGAACAGAGTGCGGAATGTGAAAAAAGCACATGAGGGAGACAGCTGGAAAACACATTCTCTCTGAGTGTTTAAGCAAAAAGGAAAAATAGTAATTTCCCATAATTGAGCAGTGGAAGGACACAATTAAAGAGGCTGTACTGAGGGAAGGGACAAACACAAGATGACAAAGGCAAGCCATCGAATAAGAAGCAAGTAAATATTAGTGACAATAAAGCTAACCATTGGTAAGCAATGGGTGGGCTTTAAATCCACAGTAAGTTCTTGGTAACCCAACAGTTTTTTTGCAACCAGACAACTTGTGCTAACAACTTGGCTCATCCTAAAAGTGTTGATTATACCCAGTTTAACTCTAGTTAAGTACTGACTTCTGAAGATTGAGCTGGCGCTGACGGGACTGGAATTTACAAATTCAGTAAGCTATCTTACCGGAAGGGCAGTACGTGCGCTGGCTCGAGATCGTGACGTTTGTTTTCCTAGTGTGAAATGCTGAGTGATTGTGTATATGAAGATGTTGAAGGCTTAAAGTTACTTCGACATTTTTCAAAGTACAGTGGAGAAAAGTGAAAGAAGATAAGTCTCCTAGAAAGGAAGTTGGTTAATGAGACTTGATGGTGGTCTTCAGTGCCATCAGGCAGTCTCTTATCTTTCTCATGGGTTAGTTACTATCAGCCAGTCCTGCCTTTACCAACAATGCTCAGTATAACGCAACCTATGGAATTATAGTTATAATGAGAACGAAGTGAAAGGGCCCACCATGCATCCTACCACATCCGAAAATACCTATATTTTTTGCCTAAAAGTCACTGATTTTGCATGGAGGTCAGATGTATGCACCTTTCATTCATGCAGTCCTCAAAGTAGGCATTTTGTGACTTGAAACCATGAAGGGCCCTGATGTACAGCCATGATTTTGCAATTCTTTTTGAGCGGAAAATAGCAAATCTCTAAAATAAATCACAAAATATTATGTACGAGGCCATCCAGTCCTGAAAAAGCAATTCCTTAGAATTTGTTAATTCAGAATAGCGAATCATAATTAAGGAATACGTATCATTGGCAGATTACACGGCATGTCGGATTGTGCAGTGTTCCTTTTCAATGCCACATGGACATTATAAAACTGTAGATTGCCCACACTGAGGAATGGTCCCTAGGATAGCAGTAGACACCATCCATTGCAGAAGGAGGAAACATCTACCTGCAGTGAAGTCCACCTTGCTGGGTTTTCATCTGTGGTAATATTACCCTCAGCATTAGTTACATTACCACCAGCTGAAACTGACTGACTACCAGCACTAGAGTTTATGGGGGAAGCTGTAGGGTGAACAATGAGGGCATTTACCACCCAACACAAGATAACCTTTGACCTGATGTTGAAATGGATACTAGCTACACCCCCACCTGGCTTTCAGTGACTGGACTTCTGGCCATGGATGGTGTTTTGCCATGCAGGAGCACCGTCCCTATAATTAAATTATTATATATATGTATAGCTGCAAAACGTTACTGCCCGCCTTTATATTGCACCAGTGAAAGTATTTGTTTCTAAATGCTAATGTTGATGTATTCTGTTGGGTGTTATGTTGTAGCCTACCGTGATTTTCACTTCAGTGATGGTAATGCATAATTGGAAGGTGCCCAATCATACATATGACCCTTTTTGCAACAAAAGGTTGCCTAGTAACAAATGGTGTGTGTGTGAAAGGCCAGCCGGCCCATCACACAGACCCAGATTCTTCCATTGCTGTTTTCTTTGTGGATGTAATTAGGTTGGTATTTGTAAAATGCTCGAACTGAGTGGAAGACAATTTAAACCAAAGCAATCGTTGGGAACGAAAATTCTCTGGTACTGACATTTTGCCTCCTGTATTTTCTCCTAGGTATTGGGCTAAACAGCTCCCCGGTTGGACTAGCTGCGTACATTTTGGAAAAGTTTTCTACCTGGACCAATGCAGAGTTTCGTAATTTGGAGGACGGGGGCCTAGAACGGTATGTACTTGAGATGTGCGTCATCATAGATCTTAACACCAAACACACAGGTTGTAAGGACCATATAGTGTTGCTATCATGGTCTGTTAAACAGTGAAGCTAAGCTGGTGGGCTCATTCTGCTAATAGTCACTGTTGGGTTCTCCATCTCCCACTTTTGCATAGGCCCGTCTCTAGAGTATGTCTGTATCTTCTTCAGTTACCTTCACCACCTTTCATCTGGTGATATTTACAATATTATACATATCAGAGTCCTCACCTAACAGTACGATCTCAACAGAGGCTCCAAAGCTAGGTCAGCTCTCCAATACGAGATCTGAGAAGGTAACTGCATCTTGCTATATGAACTACTAGCTCTAGCCGTCTCTCGTCATCGGCCACTGTGAGTCCATATCCCTGTAACACAAGCATACCGTAATAGCTTCGAAGCTGCCCGACTGTATGTGCAAATACAACATGTGTCCTTGTTCACGCTTTGTCACAACTGAAGCAATGAACTAGGCCCATATGCACAGAGATATACTTCATTTGAAAAAGCAGTCATTGTAACTTGATCATTAGAAGATTATTTTTGTAGAACACTGAATAACCCATGACCCGTGTTTAAGCTTATTTTAACAATTGACCAGGAATTATGCTGATGGCAACTGTGCTTGGGAACGTCTGAGCAAAGTGGGCTGTAGTTGTCAATTTTTTTTAAAGATTGCAACAATTTGTTGCTATGCACAACTACCAGGTTGGGTTAAGACCCTTCTGTAGCACGAGGAAGTAACCGAACAGGCAGTGGTAATCATCCATTGTTAGGTCAAGCCTCCAGGCAGTGCATCTGTCTTAAGTTGTGAAAAACATTGTGTTCTTACCAAGACTATACAGGGGTTTGGACCCCCACCCCCAATTGCATACCTTTGGTTAGCTTTCCTATCAACCTCATTTGCCTCTTTCTTATATGCGTCCCAGCTTGTCATTTCTCGGTTTGTCCCTCCCTTGGAGCATAGTCTCTTTACCATCTGCTTTTATTGACTGGTGTTTATACTTCCACTTCTCCCTTTTCAAGCACTACCTTCTTCTTTTTGCTTAAGCACTCCCAGAGAACACATTTGTTTTCCATATGTCTCCCTCGTGTACTTCCCTCCCCCTGCACTCTGTAGTGCTCCCTACCTCCTCTGTGTTTCTCCCCACCTCCTCTGTGTTTCTCCCCATGTTGCACTCGCTCGTGTCCCCTTACCTGTTGCTTTCTTGCCCTTGTGTTTTATCTTTCCACACCTTGATTTTGCTTCCCTCAAACCCAACCTTTGTGTGGCTTCCCACACCTGCACTTTAAAAAAGCATTTCCTTGCTTTTTATTTACTGATCTAACTCTGATCTTCAAATAAAATGAAAAAAATACGTAGCCGTGTGTTAGGCTTTTTACCTATTTAGCCATGCTGATGATCTACCTGTTTGACACCGTCTTTCAAAGATGGGCAACTTTAGTTGCTTGTGGCTTCTGTCTCCTGTTATCTTTAACCTCTACAAAGAAACGTTCAGAGTCCCTCTTGACAGTGTAATCCACAGACATTCCAAAGACAATCACTTCTATCTGAACATCTCCATAGGTATAGGCCTCACTGACTGAAGAACCCCTTTGTTCTGATCCTAACCTGGATATCCGCGACCTATGTCCAGCTGAACCTAGTCAGAACTGAATTAATTGTCATGGACAACAGTGCAAGACGGGCTCAGATGCAAAGTTGTCTCTCCTATGTGAAGCGGAGTGACACCGCAGTCCTGTGGCGTCACCACTTACATCAGCTTCTAATTCAGGACCCGGATTCCCAAGAAAATTCACATTCAGTGGTGCCGGCTTTTGTTATGTAGAATAACACACTGCCTCTCCAAATAAGACCACAGAATGACTCTTATCCTTTAGGGCCTCAACAGGGAGCAACGCACCCCCATCTTCTGTGGACCAGTGCTGGTTGCCTGTTGACTCCCACATCTTCTTGATGACATGTTGCATCACCAGGAGAGTCACCAACATACCTGGTTAAATGTGAACCTCAAGCAGCCAATGCTGCACAATCAAGAAAGAAAAGAGCAGTAATCAAGTGTTCTCACTCCAAAGCCCTCCTGCTCCGTGCACCCGGGCTCTAGAAGGTCCAAACAGTCATTCATGCATTCTGAAAGGAGCTGACGACTCCTCTCTGAGAGCAACCCCTTCCCATCCTTCAAAGCCAAAAAGACCCGTCCCTTCCTTTACACTTCTACACAATCATGAATCATTCCCTTTCCTCCTGGCAAAGTTTTCATGTAAACTGGACTGCTTAGTACGGTGATAACTTGCTCCTTAACAATGTAATTTTGTGATTAGAGCCAAATATGTACCCTAGAATGGAGGGTATGGTTAGAAAGTCCACAGAGACCTGGCTATGATCAAGGAATGGAGCAAAAAAAATCAAAACTTTTCCTAGCTCCATCTGAGGGACTGAGACAAAGCTGCTCCACCGATCTGCAGCCGCCGCCTCTGCTTCTGACCTGCAATAACAAAAAAAAAAAAGTTTGAATGGGAGGAGTGATCGTGCTGTGAATGTGCTGGCTGCCTTCCTCACAGGATCACTGTCTACCAATGCCCGCCAAAAAGCCTTAATCACCTTAATTGATTACACAATTGTCTTTGGCTGTTGCCTAATGTCCTTTGTAAAGACGCTGGTTGGATGTCTTCTCTGCTACACCAACGTAGCCTAGTAATGGCACGATGACTGCAACCTTGAGTTGCATGTGTACTCCGGCATCACTGCAGACCAATACAATGTAGTGGAATGCAGAAACATTTGTTGGTGAATCCAAGGGCAATAAATCAATCAATCAGACAGGATTTGTAAAGCCAACTAATCACCCTCGAAGGTCTCCAGGTACGTGCAGGTCTCAGCAGCTCATCCAAATTGCCAGGTCTTGAGGGTTGTACGGAATGAGAGGTGATGGTCCGGGGATGCGTGGGGAGGATGTTCCAGCTTTCTGCTGCTTTGTGGGAGAAGGCACATCATCCACATGTGCCTCGGTGGAATGTGTGGAGTGTGGGCAAGCGATAGGCAGTCTTGGCCATTGACTTCAGTGATTTTTCTTTTCCCCTACAACATGAATATACGTGGTTTCATCACTGAAAATTCAGGGCCAGTGAGCTGGAATTGGGGTGGCCCCAGTACATTCCTGAGAGTGAGGTAGCTCTCTTGTCCCAGTGGGCATTCTGGGCAGGGAAAGATCATCTCAGGAGTTGCTGCCTGCCGCACCTCTAACCAGGAGTTGAGCCTTCATAGTTCCTCTGCTCTGTGATCAGCCTGACACATAAGCAGGCTTAGATTTGCTCTAAATTCTGGACTTAACTGATTTAACTCTTTATCATTTGCCTCTTCTGCGTTACTACTGACTGATGCAATTTTTTATTCTTTCTGGATTTGTACCCAATTATATTCCTGCATTACTCTCTGTAACCATGTTGGGGTTTTATCTTGGTCTACACAGGGCTCGGCTGCCCTTTAGGACAAGATTGCACATCGGAATTACCCCAGATCCAATAATATGTTTTAGTGGGGTCCACCCAGGGGTGATAGAAGAGTGATTTGCAGAATCTGCTGGACTCAAGCAGTTGGGATAAATGATGTATTGCGCTCACCCAGGATAGAGCTCAATAGCCCACAGCTTGCTCTGCTTACAGTCGACCATGGCAGATGCCCTCTATGGGTTGCTCTTTTATATTTCTTGTCTTTGTTGGTTTGAAATTCTAGAATTATTCTGCTGATTAGTATAGGAAAAACCAAGGTCTTTAATTCCTTCCTTACTTTTCAATGAGCTTGTTTGATGTCTTTGCTGGGGACCGGTCATAGTGTTGCGACTTGTACAGAAAACTTGTACGGAAAACAGGGTCCTGCACTCATTTTCTTGTAAAAGGGCATGGACAACTTAGATGAAGGTCAACAATGCAGTGTTCTGTGCTGTGATTGTTTGGAATTGAGCTTGAATGGCCACTTGGATAATGCAAAGTGCATTGAAGGTAGAATGAAGAGCTTCAAGTGCTCTTGACTTTGTTACAAAGAGTCAGGACTAGGCAAACTGGTATAAGCTTTTCTTGAACGAGAGAGGCAAGTGGGTAGATAGGTAGAAGACTGAAGCAAACCTCCAACTTGTTCTTAAACTCTTTGACATATTGTCTCTCTGTGACCTGTAAAAACTACATCAGTGTCACCACTACTGCATTGGTCAAAATATCTGATGACTAGATAAAGCTCAGTGTGTCCAAGACTGTCTTTCTTACGAGGCTTGTTTAGCTCCACCCTTGATTAGGCAGGTAAATAACTTTTCAATTGGACTACACATTAGTTTTGGATGAGATAAAAGGATGAGACAAATTACCTTCTTAAATACCTGCTTTTTGTAAAATTACAGATAAATGTGCATACATACTTGTTAAAGTGTAATATATTCCAACACTTTTTCTGTTTAGGAGCTTCTCTCTGGATGACCTTTTAACTAATATCATGATTTACTGGGTGTCGGGCTCCATCGTCTCCTCCATGCGGTTCTATAAGGAGAACATTGGAGAAGGACTTGGTAATCGGAAGCATGATCGGTGAGTATGTTCAACATAATGTTTCTTTCGTTTTCCTGGGTAGCCCTACCCGTTACTTAGCTAGATGATCAGCTAAATGCAAGAACATCCATTTAAAAACTAGCTAACCCATTGGTAGAGGCACTGACGTTGCCAGATTGGCATCCCTTTGACTTCAATTTGTCTACTTGAACTGATTTTGCTCCTGTGTATCTTTACAGCTGATACCCCTAGGGCAAAAGAATGATAGGAGGCTGGGCATGTGGTGCACAAATTTCCAAAAGTGGTGTCCTTATTGTTCATCAAAGTGACAAAGTTCAGAGTCAATCCGGGTGCTCAGAAAGTAGGCCAGCCACCACTTCTCCAATAGTTGATAAGTCCGCCAACAGAAACAACACAAGATTCCAAGCACTCTACCAATATATCACAAAGGATGCTGTTGCGTGTTCTTCTTCAGTCATGTGTTATTCCTCCATCATGAAGTACTGTTATTCATTGTCTTGATTTCATCACCAGATATTCATCAATTAGCAACAATAGCCAACACGTGTTTCATCCACATAGCTGTAATTAGCAGATTTCATCAGGGCTACAAATTTCAAGAAAACACAACACATAAGGAATACTGTCTGGTGCAAGGTACACACCGTCACCAAAGCCACTCCTTACTGATGATCAGTGCATATCACTCTAATATGCATAAGAAAGTTTGTTAATAAAAGAGAAAGCTAGTCCCATCAGGATGCCAGTTTGAGAGCCAAAATAAAACATAAAATAAAAGTAATTAGAGATAGGATCTAAGAATGATCCTGGTGTATACACAGGGCACATGCATTTAAGAATGTATGTCGCAATTTTGATAGACTGATCACAATTTCTAAAGTGTCTGGATGCACCAAAAGGGACAACTTGACGAGACAAGAACAGCATGCATGAAAAAGCTTCAGCAGGACAAAGAGATTATTAGGGAGGCAGACAAAGGGGGGATGTGTTGTTATTATGAACAGCGTGGATTATGAAGAAGAGGTTTATAGTCGATTTAGGGATACATCTTGTTATGCATTATTTGAAATTATTCCCATCCCCAACATTACCAAGAAAATTAACACAGAACTTAAAACATGGGATGACAATGAGTTACTATCATATCAAGAATTCTTATATCTGAAAATTGAGAAACCTAGGTTTCCTTGTTTATACACACTACCCAAGATACACAACGGGGTTACTTTCCTGCCGGGTAGACCTACTGTTTCTTGCATTGGTGGACCCACGGGGAGATTATCGCAATTTGTTGATACTTTTTTAAGACAATTTTTTCCTCAACCTACCAGGATATATAAAGGATACGAAACATGTGCTTAATATGTTGTGACACATCATCCCCATAGTTTCTTTAGATGTTGTAGCTCTATACACTAACATTCCACTGGAATCTGGGTTGGAAGCTGTGAGACCAGTGGAGTTGTTTTCACATATTGAGATACTCCACTTAATTTTAAATAATGTTTCTATTAATGGCAGTTGATATCATCAAATTTGCGGGACAGCCATGGGTTCCAGGTTTGCCCCTACTTACGCAAACCTTTTCATGGGTTGGCTTGAAGAGGGACTGATCTGGGGCCCTGGTGGTGCTAAGTGGATTGAACACATATATTACAGAGGTACATTTATTGATGATATTTTCATGATATAGACCGGTACAATAAAGCAACTCCATGATTGTGATGTAAATCTAAATGCTAATAGTTACAATATGTCCCTTACACTCAGTCACTCTAAAGAAATAAACACTTCCTGGATGTAGAACTCTATGTTAAAGATAATATGCTTTTGAGCCGCATGTACAGAAAAGAGTTGTCATGTAACACAATTTTACAAGCATCAAGTGCACACCCTAAACACCAGATTGCGGCTATCCCATATAGGGGGATGGTTAGGGCTAAAAGGAAGTGCAGTACGGATGAGAATTAAAACAAAAATGAATGTTAACATAACACCACAGTTTTTAATAAGAGGCTATAGCAGAGGGACAGTATTGAATGCTAGTAGAAGAGCTTTGAATTTAGAGAGAAGGGATACCCTCAAGGAGGGCAAGACTAGAACGTCTACCTTTGACAAAGAAATAAGACCAGTTATTATTTAAGGTAACAACATAGACATATTGTGTAGAGTACTTAAGAGAGACTGGAACTTATTATATGATGAAAAACTGAGTCCCTTTGTACACGCTAGGCCCTATTTGACTTTCCAGAGGGGTCAGACCATTAGGAATTTAGTGAGTCCAAGTTACTCTTTTATCCAGATGAAAGAAATAGGGTGGTTGAGCAGGACTAATGTGTTCAAATGTGGCCAATGCAGGATATGTAGAATAACAAGAGACAAAACCTTAATGTTCAGTTACAATGGGAGTTGCACTTATAAGATCAACAACAATATCAATTGTGCCACCAAATTTGTTGTATATGTATTGATTTGCAGATGTGATAAAATATACGTGGGCAGTACCATTCGCCCACTAGGTGAAAGAATAATGGAGCACGTAAAGGCAGCCAAGTAAGATAATTGGAAATCACCCTTTGCATCTCAAACATTGCAATGTGCTAAGCAAGATACCTATCGGACTTTCACATTTCATGGTATTGAACTAGTTAATATGGATGCTAGGGGAGGGATGTGCAAGCTGAAACTGAGAATGCTTACTTCACTTTTCCAGAAAACCATTAGATGCAATGGGTGACGATGCTGCCACACATTTTGAATCGGTCGGTACTGTTTTTGGTTTACATTTTGTTAACAATATATCCATAGCGACATTTGGTAGTCCTCTTTATTTTTAGTGTTGGTAGACACATTAGCCCATATTTATACTTTTTTTAGCGCCGCATTTGTGTCATTTTTTGACGCAAAAGCAGCGCAAACTTCCAAAATACAATTGCCTTTTGAAGTTTTGCACTGATTTTGCGTCGAAAAACGACGCAAATGCGTCGCTAAAAAAGTATAAATATGGGCCATAGTATCTATGACAATGGTTCCCCTCTCATATTATTTTTCATTAGTGGTGATTAGAAATACTCAGCAATAGTTTAAGGTGGATTTTCCTTTTGATATAATTGAATATACTAGTATACAAGAGATTACCCTTTTAAGATGGAGCTTACACTTTTTCTGTAGCTATGAGACTTAGTCCTTTGTTGACGTCCCTGATTTGTAGTAACCTACAAATATGATGGCCACGCAACACGCCAGTTTTGCAGCCCTTGACACTCCACGTGGCAAGATTGGATTACCTTCTAGTGATAGTGGGCTTTTGGGGGTTTCATACACATCCTGGATGCTATTATCATAAACTTTTGGCTCGTAGATGATGTTGAGTTTCATGAGTTACAGAACTATGTACTTGCGCCCTATCTGACAGGATACTATATTTACTCGATATTGTGCAACACTAGTTAGGTGAGTGTGCACTAATGGATGTACTATGTATTATGGACCCTAGAGTCAGAGGCTCTGTCTTACAGATAGTCAAAGATTGTTACCAAGTGCTCAAGTAGCACAATTTGGTGTTAAATTTGGATTTAGAGGTGAGTAGCATGATTATTATGCTACGAATTGAGTTCTCACCACTTAACCGAAGTATATAGAGCAGCATGCTGGGGACACGCGCACGCTCGCACACACACACACGCTCGCACACACACACACGCTCGCACACACACACACGCTCGCACACACACTCGCACACACACACACGCTCGCACACACACACACACGCTCGCACACACACACACACGCTCGCACACACACACACACACGCTCGCACACACACACACACACGCTCGCACACACACACACGCTCGCACATACACACACGCTCGCACATACACTGATGCTGGTGGTGAGCACCGTGGCTTTACTTGATTCTTATTGGACTTGAAGTTGGGTTGTTATATGCACATGCCATGCACCTCTATCTTTCTCAGATCCTATCTGTAATTACTTTTTTTTGTGTGTTTTATTTTGGCTCTCAAACTGGAATCTTGATGGGACTAGCTTTCTCTTTTATTTAGGATATGCACTGACCATCAGTAACAGCACATGGGGTGATGGGGTGCACCTTGCGCCAGAGAGTTTTCCGTATGCGTTGTGTTTTCTTGACATTTGTAGCCCTGATGAAGTCTTCTAATTACTACAGCTATGCAGATGAAACACATGTTGGCTATTGTTGCTAATTGATGACAATCTGGTGATGAAATCAAGACAAAGAATAATGGTACTTCATGATGGAGGAATAAAATGTGAATTGAAAAAGAACACGTAACAGCATCCTTTGTGATATATTGGTGGAGTGCTTCGAAACTTGTGTTGTTTCTGTTGGCGGACTTAACGACTATTGGAGAAGTGGTGGCTCGCCTACTTTCTGAGCACCCGGATTGACTCAGAACTTTGTTACTTTGATGAACAATAAGGACACCACTTTTGGAAGTGTGTGCACCACATGCCCAGCCACCTACCTTTCTTTTGCCCTCGGGTATCACCTGTAAAAATACACAGGAGCAAAATCAGTTTAATTCGACAAATTAACACAAATACCACAGGTGATCCAGGCACCAGTGCCTGTGAAGGAAAACAAGATAGCAGGAGGGCAAAGCTCCTCAAATTTGGAGTCAAAAAGGGGGCAAGTTGAGTGAATGGAACTGGTTGCCTATTTACTGAGAGTCAGACTAGAGAGTAGATTGAAGTGTAGCAGAGGAGAAAATGAACAGAGTAACCAAGGAGAGGCAGAAGTCGTGGTACATGGCACTCGTGATAAAGTGTAAAAGCAGACCTCTAAAATTTTGAAAGCCCCAGTTAACTAAACCTAGAGAAAAGCACCCACACCTGACTTTGCCACTGCTGATGACAAATTGAATGCTCAAGGCATTTCCTAGCAGCCCGTCTTTTTCCAAACTGGACAGAAAATTACATAAGATGAGTGGAAGAGTGACTGCTTTGCAGGGAACAACAGAGGCTAAGAAGACATGGAGATTGACCCATCATCAAAACGCATGGGCTTGCAGAAGTGACATCTTGCACTTTTGATCCCCAATGACATCATGGGGTTGACACCTTGTCCCACTCTCAACCCAACAACCTATTTCCTCCTCAGTGTTTTTTGGAAGGGCAAACAGTGGAAACTACAGATAGTTAACAGGACTAGTAGAGTGCTGTTTATTTCCTGTTCCTCCTGCTGTTTTTATGACCCTTTAAACCATAGGTGTCCAAGACAGTGGCAGGAGTACCAGAGATCAAGCAAGGGGTATCACATGGTACCCTGAATTTGGTACCCATGATCCAAGAAATGGAACGATAGATACAAGATACAGTCAAATCTGTACTTTCAAACAATGAGCAGCAAAAAAATAATCTATCTTGAAAGAATACAGAGCACTGATCTGTATAATAAAGCAGAAATGTTAGAAATCGAATGAAACAGGTTAGATTAATTGGCTTCAGCCCAGACAGAGTCGGGGACTTTTGTTACGGCATGATATTCTAATAAATTCCACTGTCAGCGAAGATGACCCGCCGCGTATATACATTTACTGTGAGTTGTAAATGAGCTTCACCAAAACTACTCAGGTGGCAGATGGAATAATTCCCATAATGGTGGGTTGTGCAGACCAAAATGGCAAAAATAGGGCCCGGAACCAAGTGAGCTTTGGACTTACTGAAGTCCCTGTAGATGCCTAAAGACGATGGGGGATCTATGTTTAACCTTTCTATCTCGCTGCCATGGTCAACTTGTTCTTCTGTCCGCCACACCTCTAGGGGATTGGTGTAGACTATAACAGACAGACCACGGTGGGAAACAGTATTGGGGCCTCTTCTAAGAGGACCTAAGTAGAAAGTTTCCAACATTTGAAACCACATCACGCAGGAACTAAGGGTTTGTGTGGCAAAATAGCACCATCATAACTGGTGGTGAGGAAAGATGGTTTTTACAATCAAGACTTACAATAATTTACTCACAAACATGGTGCAGAGATTTTTTTGTCATTTATTTATTGAGAATTTCAAGATCAGTGTTCAGCACTTGGTTCATCATCTTTTCTTTGCATTAATGCATTGTGTTCTACAAGAACAAACTTCTGACGAGGGAGATTATCGCAGAACAAAACAACAATGGCCCACATTGCAGGGAGTTTGCTCCCTGTGCTTTTGGGCCATTTTGTGTTCTCCCAGCAAGAGAACTCCATGTCTCGTATGATGATTCCAGGTAGGGAATGAAACTCACGGTTAACCCCGCCTTAAATAATGCAGGGTGACCAAAACTATGACACAGTGGTCCTGTGGGTGTTTTATGTCACTATTTGGATCGCCACAATTTTGGATTTCTATAACTTTGGTGTAGTAAGTACCTTATACACTTGTCCGAGATTTTTGTACTTCATTTTTTAAAGTTTAAAATGTTTCTTATTCATTTAAGTAGTATCTATATTGAATGATTCATTTGTAATATTTAAGTGTAAATCTTCACTTTAAATGTACCTATGTATATATTTAGGGTTTGTATATATACGCATATACCTTCTTTCTCACATTGAAAATGAAAATAAATGGGCAGAACTCCACCAGACCATAATCAAACCACTATCTTCCCTCTTAAGGACTAAGGAGCATATTTACAATGAAGTGGTGCAGGGCAGAAATGCACCGTATTTATGAAAACTCTGCATTTCTGTCCTTTCCCCCTTCACTGGCTCACAATTTGCTGCCTAGCGCTAACGCAGGCCCCCCGCACCATGGTGCAAGGGGGCCTGTGTTGCATGCAGGATTGTTTTTATGCAGTTAGGGGCACCTTCCTGCACAAAAACAATCCATGGAGGCGTTTTCCTTTTTCAGTGTGTGCTGCATTCTGCAGCATACATAGAAAGAGGAAAAACGAGGAGAAATAAAGGTATTTCTCCTCGTTGCACCTGCTCTGGGAGGCGTAAGATTTTGATTCATTACCAGGTTTACATTGCCTTGTAAATTTGGGAATGCGTCAAAACCCATGGGTGTTGAGTTGAAAAACCCACCGCAATGCCCATCGAACGCCCCGCTGATGCAGTGTAAGGCAACGTAGCAACTTGCACTGCGTTGCCTTACACCATATCTATGAGGCCATAAAAAGCCACTCAAAGTAGCTTTGAGTGGTCCTGTAGATCCGGGTCTACGCTCAGGGCCGTCGTAGCGTCAAACAAAGTGACGCACCAACGCCGCAAGGGGCTTGTAAATTTGCCCCTAAGAGCCAACATCTGCTTCTGTTAATTCTGTGCATATCAAAAACATGTGACATGGAGGATAGACTTTATCAAGGAGCCAGACTTCAGGGCGCACTTCGCCTAGGTCTTAGGTGTATTTCCAAATTTCTGCAATTGAAAAGAACCTGCAGTGAACTTGAATAATAATAAAAAAATAATTAAAAAAAAACTTTCAGTTTTAACAAATCCTCCTTCCCAATTTCTCTTTCTGTCAAGTGGGTCATCAAAAGTGTGCACATGAAGACATAAATAAAATTGTGTGCACCTTAGATTGGTGGCCCTGACCACTGTTCTAAGTCATGGCGTTTTCCATTTCTATAATAAATTAAGCAAATATGTCATTAATAATGAGAGCTCAATGTACTGTTGGCCAGCTTCTTACTCAAATCTCACCTGTTGTTTCTGAAGAGTGTCTAGATGCAATTAAGTTAGGCAATGTGCACTGAATAAACACCGAAGGTATACAATGTATTGCTTAGTCACTACTGAGTATTACTTACAGTTCCGATTATATTTATTTGCAGGGTTAAAGTGAAGGTACCAACCGGGGTGGCATCGTTCCCAAATGAACTGTTACATGCACCACCCGTGTGGGCGGAGAAAAAATTCACAAATATGGTCTCATTCACCGACATGCCCCGTGGGGGCCACTTCGCAGCTTTTGAGCAACCAGAAATTCTGGCCGCAGACATCCGCCAGTTTGTGGGGAAAGTGGAAAGAAAGTAACTTCCAAGATGAGGAGGGTGTTTCTGGTGCGCAGCCCAGCTTCCGTGCATCTAGCCAAGTGTGCTCAACCTCTGTACTGGACCATTCGTTTTTTCAACAACGCTGTAACGCAGGAAGTTTAAGAAGTTAGCAACATCCAAACAGGAAGTTCTTGTGGAACATTGAGGAGTGTGTTTTTGGATCATGCTGTAATCATGTAATCTTACAAACACAATGTACAGTTAAGAATAGCATATTCTAGTGTAGACCAAACCACCACAGCAGACATTGATTCGACTGTTAATGTAGTTTCTAATATAGCACTTAGCATTATAAGTGTTTCTGAATTTCATTAAAACTATATATATATATATAGGCCTCTCCATGTAATTCTTTTGTGTTCATTTAAGTTAATTTCCTCAGGAGAGATTTGCTTAGTTGAAGACCAGCTTCAAGACGACAATTTTCTCTCTGCAAACACATGTCCTTTTTCAGCCGTAGGTTTTATTGATTCTACTAAAAGATTTACAAGGATGCAAGATAAAAACATTAATACTTCTGATGTGAATTTAGTAAAGTTTCATGAAGTTGCTGAAGTGTCTTTTACTGCCACCAAAGGTGGCTTCGTAGTGACTAGTGAGATGCTCCGCAGTGTATCTTTTAAACCATGTTTGGTCAGTGTCGTGTGGTCTGTTCTAAAACGAATGATATAATTCAGCAAAGGAGTAAACTAGTAGTAGAGAAGACCATTAAGCCTGTGAAGTTCTAGGTCGTGGCAGTCTAACTGGTGTGTTAAAAGCCTTACCATTGAGAAAGCCAATGTTTTTGGCTTCTTGAACGAGCAAATAAGATTACTTCTTTTAGGATCAGTGTGATCGGGGTTGGTAAATTTCTCGACGTATGTGCTCCAAAAGAACCACCATCACAAAAAAGGCACACAATGGGAAAAAAAAACTTATTTATAGTGGTAAAACATCTGGAGCTTATCACCTTATTTTGTTATGTTACCAATAGTGGGCATTTCGAGCATAATTAATTCCTTTACATGAGCTGTTTTGTGTTGGTAGCACTTGGATTGAATGGTAGTACGAGTATATTAGGAGTTGTGCAACATTTTATTTATTGGAATGCCACTGGCAACAGTGAAGAAATAATCCATGATATTCTGCTAACATTGAGCACTGCTCACCTCACTGCCAATACATTTGATTCCCTGCACCAGCCGATACCACTGGTACATGTAAATATAGCCGACTTTAATCTGTCTACAAGGTATGCCCAGTAATGTAGACACAATTCTACTTTTGTAATCTAACCACTGCTCTTTTCACCATTCGTAGCCCAATTTGTTTAGTAAATTTGAACCTTTTCCTACAGGTGCCATCAACAGCACTGGCAGATGGCCCCAAAGCAGTGATTCTTCAAAATTTTGAAGGCCTTGGTGCTGTTAAATGCCTCGGGGGCAGTTCTGTTATAGTCAACTTATGTCTGCTGTACCTGCCTAATCCACCACCTCTTGATTTCTAAAGAACACTGGCATGGCCTAAGTCCCCTTGCTGTTGTCACGTCCTTGTTCTGTATTAAAAGGGATAGTGACTCTTCCATTACAGTCATTGTCTAAACAGGTTAGTCCTAGCCTTTCGAGGAGCATGTAGTAAGCCGACCCGAACAGTTACTCACCCGTCAACTGCACATGGTTCGAAGTGACATTTCTTCTAATATATATATATATATATATATATGTTTGATGGCATGTGTAGCTGCAGATGCACATCCCGCCATCTGGTGTTGGGCTCAGAGTGTTACAAGTTGTTTTTCTTCGAAGAAGTCTTTTCGAGTCACAAGATCGAGGGACTCCTCCCATTTCGGCTCCATTGCGCATGGGCGTCGACTCCATCTTAGATTGTTTTTTTTCCGCCATCGGGTTCGGACGTGTTCCTTTTCGCTCCGTGTTTCGGGTCAGAAAGTTAGTTAGAATCTCGGAAAAATCGTCGGTATTGTTTGCGTTCGGTATCGGGTTAGTTACAACAGATCGACACCGACTTTTGAAGAGCTCCGGTGGCCCTTCGGATTTTTTTCGATCCCCCGTCGGGGCCTGGTCAGCCCGGCCACGTGTCTCTTCAAGGCTGATGGAACGTACCTCATTCCGCTTCTGCCCAAAATGTCATAACAAGTATCCGTATACAGATCAGCATCTGGCCTGTAACTTGTGTCTCCAGAGCACAAGGAGGATACCTGTGAAGCCTGTCAAGCGTTTCGGTCGAGAAAGACCTTAAGAGACCGAAGAGCGAGAAGACTGCAGATGGTGTCGGCGCCGACAGGACAAGGGCGTTTCGAGGAGGAAGAAGAAACCTTCTCCATCCAGGAATCGGACTCGGACGAGCTCGATCTCGAAGAAACGCCGAAAACCGTGAGTAAGACGTCGAAACATAAAACTCACGAGAAGACAACAAAAGCCCAGGGGATGCCACCGCCAACAGGCCATGGCTTAACCCGAAAAATAGGTGACCGATCATCGGCACCGAAAAAGGGCACGCTTGTGGCGAAGTCATCTGACTCCAGTCCAGATACTGCCACACAGCAATCTCGGGCCCGAGACAGCGGCTTCGAGCAGATTCGGCACCAAGACAGTGGTGCCGAAATGGGTCGGCACCGAGACACAACAATGCCGAAAATAAAGAAGGTTTCCTCGGAGCCCAAAAAGGCGACCGAAAAGGTTTCGATTCCGAAACATCCAGCCTCTGAACCGAAAACAGGTTTCTACACAGAGGTACAGGGATTGTCCTCCCAGATGCAGGGACATAAGTTCGGAGAAGAACTTGAATCAGTAGAGCCAGACTACACTCAAAGAAGGCTCCACATTCAAAAAGACACAGGGAAGATAAGCACTCTTCCCCCAATTAAGATGAAAAGAAGACTTGCCTTTCAAGAAAAGGACAAGCAGCCCCAAGCAAAGGTGGCAAGACAAACAACTCCACCACCATTTCCACCACCATCAATGCACACATCACCGGTAGCCACTCCACCACTGATGCAATCCCCGACTCATACTGCAATGAGTCAAGATGATCCCGACGCATGGGACCTTTATGATGCTCCTGTATCAGATAACAGCCCAGACTGTTACCCTGCGAGGCCGTCGCCATCTGAAGACAGTACATCCTACACGCAGGTGGTCTCAAGGGCAACTGCTTTTCATAACGTCACCTTGCATGCAGAACCAATTGAGGATGACTTTTTGTTTAATACACTATCCTCCACTCATAGCCAATACCAAAGCTACCTATGCTCCCGGGAATGCTAAAACATTCCAAACAAATATTTCAGGATCTTGTAAAAGGCAGAGCCATAACTTCAAGGGTGGAGAAGAAGTACAAGCCACTGCCAACAGACCCTGTTTACATTACGCAGCAATTAACACCAGACTCTGTGGTTGTCGGGGCAGCTCGCAAGAGAGCAAACTCTCATACCTCGGGAGACGCACCACCTCCAGACAAGGAGAATCGCAAATTCGATGCTGCGGGTAAAAGGGTTGCAGCACAAGCAGCAAACCAATGGCGCATTGCCAACTCACAAGCACTTTTCGCGAGATACGATAGAGCTCATTGGGACGAAATGCAGCATTTCATAGAACACTTACCCAAAGAGTTCCAGAAAAGGGCACAACAAGTGGTGGAGGAAGGACAAAGTATCTCCAATAATCAGATACAGTCAGCAATGGATGCAGCAGATACGGCTGCAAGGACAGTAAATACTGCAATAACGATAAGGAGACACGCATGGTTGCGTACGTCAGGATTCAAGCCGGAAATACAACAAGCCGTGCTGAATATGCCCTTTAATGAACAGCAGTTGTTTGGGCCGGAAGTCGACGCTGCTATTGAGAAACTCAAAAAAGATACTGATACGGCAAAAGCCATGGGCGCACTCTACTCCCCACAGAGCAGAGGCACTTTTCACAAAACACAATTTAGGGGAGGGTTTCGAGGTCAACCTACAGAGGCCACAACCTCACAAGCAAGGCCCACTTATCAAAGGCAATATCAGCGGGGAAGTTTTCGGGGGCAATATAGAGGGGGACAATTCCAAAAGAATAGAGGGAAGTTCCAGAGCCCCAAAACTCCTCAAAACAAGCAGTGACTTCCAAGTCACACATCCCCAACACATAACACCTGTGGGGGGGGGAGACTAAGCAAATTTTACAAACATTGGGAGGAGATAACAACAGACACTTGGGGCCTAGCAATTATCCAGCATGGTTATTGCATAGAATTTCTCAAATTCCCTCCAAACGTCCCGCCGAAAACACACAATATGTCAAAACAACATATACATCTTCTAGGACTAGAAGTTCTGGCATTGCTGCAGAAAGAAGCAATAGAATTAGTACCAAACCAACAGAAAGGAACAGGAGTTTACTCTCTGTACTTTCTTATACCCCAAAAAGACAAGAGTCTGAGACCTATATTAGATCTCAGAACATTAAATCAGATCACTTTCACATGGTGACATTACAGGACGTAATCCCACTGCTCAAACAACAAGATTACATGACAACACTAGACCTAAAGGATGCATATTTCCATATACCAATATATCCTTCACACAGAAAGTACCTAAGGTTTGTATTCCAAGGGGTACATTACCAATTCAAGGTGTTGCCATTCGGAATAACAACTGCGCCAAGAGTTTTTACAAAATGCCTGGCAGTCGTAGCTGCACATATCAGAAGGCAGCAAATACATGTGTTCCCGTACCTAGACGATTGGTTAATCAAAACCAACACGCTAGAACGGTGTTCACAACACACAAAGTATGTCATAGAAACCCTCCACAAACTAGGTTTCTCAATCAACTACACAAAGTCACACCTTCTGCCGTGTCAAACACAGCAATACTTAGGGGCGACAATCAACACAGCAAAAGGGATTGCCACTCCAAGTCCACAAAGGGTTCAGGCATTTCACAATGTAATACATGCCATGTATCCAAAACAAAAAATACAAGTCAAAATGGTGATGAAACTCCTAGGCATGATGTCCTCATGCATAGCCATTGTCCCAAACGCAAGGTTGCACATGCGGCCCTTACAACAGTGCCTAGCATCACAATGGTCACAGGCACAGGGTCAACTTCTGGATCTGGTGTTGGTAGACCGCCAAACATACACCTCGCTTCAATGGTGGAACAGTATAAATTTAAACCAAGGGCAGCCTTTCCAAGACCAAGTGTCACAATATGTAATAACTACAGATGCCTCCATGATAGGGTGGGGAGCACACCTCAATCAACACAGCATCCAAGGACAATGGGACACTCAGCAAAAACAGTTTCACATAAATCACTTAGAACTATTGGCAGTATTTCTAGCGCTGAAAGCATTTCAACCCATAATAAGCCACAAACACATTCTTGTCAAAACAGACAACATGACAACGATGTATTACCTAAACAAACAGGGAGGGACACACTCAACACAGTTGTGTCTCCTGGCACAGAGAATATGGCATTGGGCGATTCACAACCACATTCGCCTAATAGCACAATTTATTCCAGGAATTCAGAATCAGTTAGCAGACAATCTCTCTCGGGATCACCAACAGATCCACGAATGGGAGATTCACCCCCAAATACTGAACACTTACTTCCAGAGTTGGGGAACACCACAAATAGATCTATTTGCAACAAAGGAAAACACAAAATGCCAAAACTTCGCATCCAGGTACCCACAAGATCAGTCTCAGGGCAATGCGTTATGGATGAGCTGGTCAGGGATATTTGCTTACGCTTTTCCCCCTCTCCCACTCCTTCCATATCTGGTAAACAAGTTGAGTCAAAACAAACTCAGACTCATACTAATAGCGCCGACATAGGCAAGACAACCTTGGTACACAACACTACTAGACCTCTCAGTAGTACCTCATGTCAAACTACAAAACAGACCAGATCTGTTAACACAACACAAACAACAGATCAGACATCCAAATCCAGCATCGCTGAATCTAGCAATTTGGCTCCTGAAATCCTAGACTTCTGACACTTAAACCTCACACAAGAATGTATGGAGGTCATAAGACAAGCTAGGAAACCTACCACTAGACACTGCTATGCAAATAAGTGGAAAATATTTGTTTATTACTGCCATAATAATCAAATTCAACCCTTACACGCATCTGCCAAAGATATAGTAGGATACTTACTACAATTGCAAAAGTCAAAGCTAGCTTTCTCTTCAATAAAGATACATCTAACCGCAATTTCAGCCTACCTGCAAATTACGCACTCAACTTCATTATTTAGGATACCAGTCATAAAAGCATTTATGGAAGGCCTAAAGAATTATACCACCACGAACACCACCAGTTCCTTCATGGAACCTCAACATTGTCTTAACACGACTCATGGGTCCACCTTTTGAGCCCATGCACTCTTGTGAAATGCAATACTTAACATGGAAAGTTGCATTTTTAATTGCCATCACATCTCTAAGAAGAGTGAGTGAAATTCAAGCATTTACCATACAAGAACCATTTATTCAAATACACAAGCATAAAGTAGTTCTACGGACAAATCCAAAATTTTTACCAAAAGTGATCTCACCGTTCCACTTGAATCAAACGGTAGAATTACCAGTGTTCTTCCCACAGCCAGATTCTGTAGCTGAAAGAGCACTGCATACATTAGACATCAAAAGAGCACTAAGGTACTACATTGACAGGACAAAACTAATTCGAAAAACAAAACAACTATTTATTGCTTTCCAAAAACCTCATACAGGGAATCCAATTTCTAAACAAGGCATTGCTATATGGATAGTTAAGTGTATTCAAACCTGCTATCTTAAAGCAAAGAGAGAGCTGCCTATTACACCAAAGGCACACTCAACCAGAAAAAAAGGGGCTACCATGGCCTTTCCAGGAAATATTCCAATGACCGAAATATGTAAGGCAGCAACATGGTCTACGCCTCATACATTTACCAAACACTACTGTGTAGATGTGTTAACGGCACAACAAGCCACAGTAGGTCAAGCTGTACTACGAACATTATTTCAAACAACTTCAACTCCTACAGGCTGAACCACCGCTTTTGGGGAGATAACTGCTTACTAGTCTATGCACAGCATGTGTATCTGCAGCTACACATGCCATTGAACGGAAAATGTCACTTACCCAGTGTACATCTGTTCGTGGCATTAGTCGCTGCAGATTCACATGCGCCCACCCGCCTCCCCGGGAGCCTGTAGCCGTTTAGAAGTTGATCTTGAACATTTGTAAATATATTACTTTAAACTTCATTATGTACATACGTATTCACTCCATTGCATGGGCACTATTACTAGCATACACAACTCCTACCTCACCCTCTGCGGGGAAAACAATCTAAGATGGAGTCGACGCCCATGCGCAATGGAGTCGAAATGGGAGGAGTCCCTCGGTCTCGTGACTCGAAAAAAGACTTCTTCGAAGAAAAACAACGTGTAACACTCCGAGCCCAACACCAGATGGCGGGATGTGCACAGCATGTGAATCTGCAGCGACTAATGCCACGAACAGATGTAAACTGGGTAAGTGACATTTTCCACATATATATATATATGTTTGATGGCATGTGTAGCTGCAGATACACATGCTGTGCATTATCCTGCCATCTAGTGTTGGGCTCGGAGTGTTACAAGTTGTTTTTCTTCGAAGAAGTCTTTTCGAGTCACGAGACCGAGGGACTCCTCCCCTTTCGGCTCCATTGCGCATGGGCGTCAACTCCATCTTAGATTGTTTTTTTTTTCGGGTTCGGACGTGTTCCTCTTCGCTCCGTGTTTCAGTTCGGAAAAGTTAGTTAACAATCTGAAAATTTGACGGTATTTTTTGCGCTCGGTATTGGGTTAGTGATAGCACATCGACACCGAAAAAAAGAAGAGCTCCGGCAGCCCTTTGGGGCTTCCACTCCTCGGCGGGGCCTGGTCGGCCCGACCGTGTGCGTCTTCAAGGCTCATGGAATGGACCCCATTCCGCTTCTGCCCCAAATGCCACGCTAAGGCCCGTATTTATACTTTTTTAGCGCCGCATTTGCGTCACTTTTTGACGCAAAAGCGGCGCAAACTTGCAAAATACAATTGTATTTTGTAAATTTGCGCCGTTTTTGCGTCAAAAAGCGGCGCAAATGCGGCGCTAAAAAAGTATAAATACGGGCCTAAGTATCCTTATACAGACCAACATTTTGTCTGTAATTTGTGTTTGTCCCCCGAACACAAATAGGATACGTGCGAGGCCTGCCGGGCATTTCGGTCGAAGAAGACGCTGCGGGACCGGAGAGCTCGAAGGCTTCAAATGGCGTCGAGACCGGCCGGACACCCTGACGTCGAAGAAGAGAAGACATTCTCCATTCCAGATTTGGACTCGGACGAGCCCGAGAGTGAGCAGCCGCCGAGGCAACAAACCTTGAGTAAACCAGCCACGGCAAAAACTCACTCAAAAAATCATGAAGGCCCATGGGACGCCAACGCCGACGGGGCATGGCTTTACCCGAAAGCAAGGTGACCAAGCATCGGCTCTGAAAAAGGCCTCACAGCAGCCAAAGACATCCGACTCCGGTCGAGATACAAACTCCGAATATATTCGGCACCGAGATACCAGCTCCGACCAGATCCGGCACCAAGAAATCGGCACCCCAAAATCCAAAAAGGTTTCTTCGGAGCCGAAAAAGACTGCTGAAAAGGTTTCGGTGCCGAAACACCCAGCCTCGGAGCCGAAACAGAGCTCCTATACGGACTAACAGGGCCTTTCCTCACAATTACAAGGCCACAGGTTTGAACAAGAACTGAGGAGGGGAGAGCCAGACCATACCCAGAGGATGCTCTATATACAGAAAGACACGGGGAAAATAAGTACACTTCCCCCAATTAAGATGAAGCGGAAGCTTGCATTCCATGAGGCGGAGATGCAGCCAAAAGCAAAAGTGGCTAAAGAAAAAACAACACCACAGTTTTCTCCACAGCCATCGCCATCGCCACCGCCCTCACTACATCTGTCCCCAATAGCAACACCCCCAATGGTGCAGTCACCAACGCACACAGGGATGAGCCAAGATGACCCAGATGCATGGGATCTGTACGATGCACCAGTCTCGGATAATAGTCCGGATTGCTACCCGGCAAGGCCATCACCACCAGAAGACAGTACTGCTTACATGCAGGTGGTTTCCAGGGCAGCTACTTTTCATAATGTAGCATTGCATTCAGAACCTATAGAAGATGACTTCTTGTTCAATACCCTGTCATCAACACACAACCAATACCAAAGTTTGCCAATGTTACCAGGCATGTTAAAACACGCCAAACAGGTGTTTCAAGACCCAGTCAAGAGCAGAGCCATCACACCTAGGGTGGAAAAGAAATATAAACCTCCCCCTACGGACCCTGTATACATTACACAACAGCTGACTCCTGATTCAGTGGTAGTGGGAGCAGCCCGGAAAAGGACAAACTTCTGGGGACGCACCGCCACCCGACAAAGAAAGTCAGAAATTCTACGCTGCAGGCAAAAGGGTGGCAGCACAGGCAGCCAATCAATGGCGAATTGTCAATTCGCAGGCTCTATCGGCAAAATACGACAGGGCACATTGGGATGAAATGCAACATTTCATTGAACACCTTCCCAAAGAGTTCCAGAAGCGTGCCCAACAGGTTGTAGAGGAGGGCCAAACCATCTCCAACAATCAAATAAGGTCGGCTATGGACTCAGCAGACACGGCGGCCAGGACAGTAAACACGGCAGTCACCATTCGGAGACGCGCGTGGCTACGTACCTCCGGATTTAAGCCAGAGATCCAGCAGGCTGTGCTGAATATGCCTTTCAATGGACAACAATTGTTTGGGCCGGAGGTGGATACAGCAATAGACAAACTAAAGAAAGACACTGACACGGCCAAAGCCATGGGCGCGCTCTAATCCCCACAGAGCAGTGGCACTTTTAGGAAGCCACACTTTAGAGGGGGGTTTCGGGCCCAAACCACAGAGCCTTCTACCTCACAGGCCAGACCCACATACCAGGGCCAATACCAAAGAGGAGGCTTCCGGGGACAATATAGGGGTGGACAGTTCCCTAAAACAAGAGGGAAATTCCAAAGCCCAAAAACCCCTTAAACTAAACAGTGACTCCAACGTCACAAACCCCTAACACACAACACCAGTGGGGGGGGAGACTCACAGATTATTACCAAAATTGGAAACACATAACTACGGACTTGTGGGTCCTAGCCATTATCCAACATGGTTATTGCATAGAATTCCTACAAATACCACCAAATGTGCCTCCAAGAGCACACACCATGTCCAAACAGCACTTAGATCTGTTACAACTAGAAGTCCAAGCGTTGTTACAAAAAGAAGCAATAGAACTAGTACCCAATCATCAAAAAGGAACAGGTGTTTACTCCCTGTATTTCCTAATTCCAAAAAAGGACAAATCACTGAGACCCATATTAGACCTCAGAACACTAAATCTCTACATCAAATCAGATCACTTTCACATGGTGACACTTCAAGACATGATTCCCTTGCTCAAACAACAGGACTACATGTCAACATAAGATCTTAAGGATGCTTACTTCCACATACCCATACATCCTTCCCACAGGAAATACTTAAGGTTTGTAATCCAAGGCGTGCATTACCAATTCAAAGTGTTACCGTTCGGGATAACAACAGGACCAATTCACAAAATGCCTTGCGGTAGTAGCTGCTCATATCAGGAGGCAGCACATGCACGTATTCCCTTACTTAGACGATTGGTTAATAAAAACCAGCACTCAGCAACAGTGTCTTCAACACACAAAATACGTCATAGAAAGCCTTCACAAGCTAGGGTTCTCTATAAACTACCAAAAATCACATCTACAACCGTGTCAAATACAACAATACTTAGGAGCAACAATCAACACACAGAAAGGGATTGCCACTCCAAGTCCACAAAGGGTACAAGCATTCCAAAATGTAATACTAAACATGCACCCAAACCAACACTATCAAGTGAGGTTTGTGATGAAACTTCTAGGCATGATATGATGTCTTCATGCATAGCCATTGTCCCAAACGCAAGACTACACATGCAGCCCTTACAACAGTGCCTAGCAACACAATGGACACAAGCACAGGGTCAACTTCAGGATCTAGTGTTGATAGACCGCCAAACACACACCTTGCTTCAATGGTGGAACCCTATAAATTTAAACCAAGGGCGGCCATTCCAAGACCTTGTGCCTCAATATGTGATCACAACAGATACTTCCATGGTAGGGTGGGGAGCACACCTCAACCAGCACAGCATACAGGGACAATGGGACGCTCAACAAAGCCAACTTCATATAAATAATCTGGAACTGCTAGCAGTATTTCTAGCATTGAAAGCATTTCAACCGTTAATAGCCCACAAACCCATTCTTGTCAAAGCAGACAACATGACAACAATGTATTACCTAAACAAACAGGGAGGGACACACTCATCACAGCTATGTCTCTTAGCACAAAAGATTTGGCATTGGGCGATTCACAATCACATTCGCCTAATAGCACAATACATCCCAGGAATTCAAAACCGGTTAGCCGACAATCTCAGTCGAGATCACCAACAAACCCACGAATGGGAAATTCATCCCCAGATACTACAAACTTACTTTCAAAGCTTGGGAACACCACAAATAGACCTATTCGCAACAAAAGAAAACGCAAAATGCCAAAACTTCGCGTCCAGGTATCCGCACCCTCACTCCAAGGGCAATGCATTATGGATGAGTTGGTCAGGGATATTTGCTTACGCTTTCCCCCCTCTCCCACTCCTTCCATATCTAGTAAACAAATTGAGTAAAAACAAACTCAAACTAATACTCTTAGCACTAACTTGGGCTCGCCAGCCATGGTACACAACACTACTAGACCTGTCAGTAGTACCTCATATCAAACTACCAAACAGACCAGATCTGTTAACTCAACACAAACAACAGATCAGACACCCGAATCCAGCATCGCTCAATCTAGCAATCTGGCTCCTGAAATCTTAGAATTTGGACATTTAGACCTTACACAAGAATGTATGGAGGTCATTAAACAAGCAAGAAAACCTACTACAAGACATTGTTACGCAAGTAAATGGTAAAGATTTGTTTATTACTGCCATAATAATCAAATTCAACCACTACATGCGCCCGCAAAAAACATTGTAAGCTACGTATTACACTTACAAAAATCAAATCTAGCTTTTTCGTCCATTAAAATACATCTCACAGCAATATCTGCCTATCTGCAGATTACATATTCAATATCACTCTTTAGAATTCCAGTCATCAAAGCATTTATGGAGGGTCTAAAGAGAATCATACCCCCAAGAACACCACCAGTTCACTCATGGAACCTCAATATTGTATTAACACAACTCATGGGTCCACCATTTGAACCAATGCACTCTTGTGAAATGCAATACTTAACCTGGAAAGTAGCCATCCTAATAGCTATCACATCCCTTAGAAGAGTAAGTGAAATACAAGCATTTACTATACAAGAACCCTTTATACAAATACACAAACATAAAGTGGTTCTACGCACAAATCCCAAATTTTTACCAAAAGTTATATCACCGTTCCACCTAAATCAAACAGTGGAACGCCCAGTTTTTTTTCCACAACCACACTCAGTAGCCGAAAGAGCCTTACATACATTAGACACAAAAAGAGCACTAATGTATTACATTGATAGAACAAAACAATTTCGCAAGACAAAACAATTGTTTGTAGCCTTCCAAAAACCTCATGCAGGAAATCCAATATCCAAACAAGACATTGCCAGATGGATAGTGAAATGTATTCAAACCTGCTATGTTAAAGCAAAGAGAGACCTGCCTATTACCCCAAAGGCACACTCCACTAGAAAGAAAGGCGCCACAATGGCCTTTCTAGGAAATATACCTATGACAGAAATATGTAAGGCAGCTACGTGGTCTACGCCTCATACATTCACAAAACACTACTGTGTAGATGTGTTAACAACACAACAAGCCACAGTAGGACAGGCAGTATTACGAACATTATTTCAAACAACTTTGACTCCTACAGGTTAAGCCACCGCTTTTGGGGAGTAACTGCTTACTAGTCTATGCACAGCATGTGTACCTGCAGCTACACATGCCATCGAACGGAAAATGTCACTTACCCAGTGTGCATCTGTTCGTGGCATGAGACGCTGCAGATTCACATGCGCCCTCCCGCCTCCGCGGGAGCCTGTAGCCGTTTAAGTTGATGAAAACTGTATATTATATAGATAAAACTTGTACATTTGTAAATATATATCACTTTTAATCACATTATGTACATACATACTTACTCCATTGCATGGGCACCTTTACTATATACACAACTCCTACCTCACCCTCTGCGGGAAAAACAATCTAAGATGGAGTCTACGCCCATGCGCAATGGAGCCGAAAGGGGAGGAGTCCCTCGGTCTCGTGACTCAAAAAGACTTCGAAGAAAAACAACTTGTAACACTCCAAGCCCAACACTAGATGGCAGGATAATGCACAGCATGTGAATCTGCAGCGTCTCATGCCACGAACAGATGTACACTGGGTAAGTGACATTTTCCATACACACACACACACACACACACACACACACACACACACACACACACACACACACACACACACACACCCCCCCCACACACACCCCACCCCCCCCCCCCCCCCCCCCCCCTCTCTACCTTGAACTGTGGAAGAAAAAGCCTTTTCAGCCCATATTTGTCAAAGGCTGTGAAATTTTACTTTGGAAAAATTATAGAATATTCTATCCTTATAGCTTGCTGCTGAGGGCTATACCAGTTGTTAAAGGACTTAAATCAGAGTTATAGGGTAAGGGCCTTTAACAACAGGTGGAGCCTGAAGCTTAAGGGCTACTAGAACATTAACTAAGGGTAGAATGTTCTAAGACATTGGACTGTTGGAGCTCCGGGCTTATCCCGGCCATTATAAGCCCAGAGCCACTCCGTGGTCTTCAGTGAAGCTCTTGACGTTCCAGTGTTGTAACAATGTTGTAACAGACCTTCTGTAATGCAGTCCGTCCCGTAAGGGAACTACATTCCATGCTCAATGAAGAGAGTCTCTTGAATTAGCTCCTGACAGTCACTGTCAGGAGCTCTACAACAAGGTGAATGGATAGTAAGAATGATAAACATAATATTTACAAGTGGCACATCCTCAGAAGTTTTTAGTACAGTAAAAATACAATGCTTGGGATTATGCAGTAAACTAAATTCACAAGTCTGAGTATTCTGGTTCCAGTCTGTTGGGTGTTAAGTACAATGTTGAAAGATTAAACCTTTGTTGTTTATTTGTAGTTATGTGAAAAGGGATGAAGAGCATCTACTTTAAGACAGTGTTTGTCAGTCTTACTTTTTTCATTAACTCCATTGTACAGTTGCTAGATTGCTGCACGTCTGTTGCAACCGACCATGTTTCTTACAAATTATATATCTTTTTTATGATGCTACTCTATTGGAATTAGCATGGCAGATTTAAATTAAGATGCTAAATGGCAACGTTTTCATTTTTTGCTGCAGATAGAGGAAGAAGGTAAATGGAAGTGCTTTAGTTATATGCAGGGACACTGGAATTGTATGGCAGGAAAAGACTAAATTATGAGGTGAGGATGGGTTGACCAATTTATGTGGCAAGAAAAGTCCAGTTATGAATTTACAATGCCAATAGCTCTAACTCAAGCAAATGTGAGACCTATTGCTTTGCAAATGCTTGTTCTAAAGAGGCTGTCTCCTAAATGGTCACTAGCTACGTTTGCATTCAATGTACCCATACATCTATAGGCTTCATATTTTGATATAGAAGCTCCCACCCAGTATATTTCCCACTGTTTCATCATCCAGACTTGCGCAACAGGACTATTGGATGGTTGGTGTTGCATATTACACATCTGTGACAACTGTTAAGGATAATTGGGAACTTCACGCTGATGGCAACGGGTTGGTTAGTTCTGTGGATCCTCATTTCTGTGCCAGTGAGATAACATGAGCCGCTTGCCAGCTTCCATCTACGGTATTGGCATGAGAGCTACTCTCGCCCACCGTTGTACTCCCAGGGTCTTAACTCCATTGCTATTTCCAACCCTGTTGCAGCAACAATGGCTAACCTGTAAGTCCTGCTGGCATATCTACGGCACTATTAGTGCACCCTTCCCCAAAGGCTTATTAGAAACGCGAGTGGTGAATGAAAGGTTTAAAGCACAGTTTTCCAGCAATATTATTCTTCACTGCTAGACAGGGCCACTAGAATTATGCAATTCTGCACCCACTGCTTTTTCACATGATTATGGATTTGCAACATAAAATGTGCAGATTCTATTTCAGATAAAGGTTTAACAAAAGATTTGGGCCCAGATTTACAATAAAGTGGGGAAGCGCGCTGCTGTGCCAAAAATAGCAGTGCCGCGCTGCAGGGCTTTTGAAACACAGGGATGCGCTGTATTTACAGGAATATAGCGAACCCATGTGATTCCCCCTGGGCCGCCGCTGAATTTAGCTGCCAATGCCATACTGCAAGGGTGTCTGCGTTGAGGGAATTGATTGTTTATGTGCAGGAATGTGTCCCTTCCTGCACATAAACAATCTACAATGGCAATTTGGCACTTCTCTGTGTGCTGCAGAATGTACCAAAGCGTCATTTTGGAATGATTGTTTATGTGCAGGAAGGGACAACTTCTTGCATATAAACAATCATTCATGGCCTTTTGCTCCTGCTATGTGTGCTGCAGAATACTCGTCGTACTATGCTAACGCCTCTCCTGGGGTGGCGTCAGTTTTTGGCGTTGCCTCAAATTTACGCCTCCTTGTAAATCTGGGGCAGAGTCAAAAGCTAGCGGCTTCGTTAATGACGAAGCCGCTAGCACAGCTAATTCTATCAAATATTAACTGCTGTATTTTTGCATTCCCAATAGACGGGGCAGCCCCTCCCTTCAAAAGCCTGAAATAAAACAACTCCTCCCTCCAAAAGCCTAAAATAAAACAATAAGCATCATAAACAAACTAAATCATTAGACCAACATGCATTACACTAACATTTGAAATAAATACAATTAAATGGTACTTACTCACAGGCTGCGTGCACTCCTTGGTGGTGTTCTGTAGTACGAATCGAAGAGCTCCCCTGGCCAATCCAGATGCTGTTCTCATGCTATTAATCAGCATGAGAGAAGCTCCAGGATTGGATAGAGCGAATTGGCTGGATGCTCCTTCAGACCCTGGAGGCCTCTGCTTGCTGTCCACCCAGCTGTCTAAGACAGCTCAGGCTGGAGAGCTTCAAAGTGTGCATGTCAGGCTGGCTGTCATAAGACAGCTGGCCAAAGTGACATGCGCACTTTGGAGTGTCTAGCCAGCCACTGCTCCAGTCCTCCAGCAGCAGAGGACAAGGCCTGCATCTCTCTTGGCTCGGGAGCAGGCTGCAGTGGGCATCCTTGCCATTTTATTTTTCACACTTGCTATGTGTGACTTGCAGCGGGGGTGGTGCTTCTCCGCTCTCATGAAGAAACCGCCACTGCCTATAGTACCTGCAGAGTACATCAAGAGTTATAAAAAATGACATGGTGCACTGTATTTTAAATACGGCGCTCACATGGTGGCGTTAGGGGGGCAGTAAGGGGCGCTGCACTCGGTGCAGCACCAGTTTCCATAAATCTGCCCCTCAGTGTTTTAAAAACCAAGTTGGACACGGCTCAAAAGCATATATTGGTCTTCCAACAGCCATCACTGCAGATATTTTGCCTAAATATGGTACATTACAGGCACCTTTTTGCTGCTCAGTCCAATCCCATTCTGGTCCAGCCTTTTTGGGATCTAACGTAGACAGATGGTTCCAGCGTCTTGGTAGGATGCCCTTTCTGCCTTCTAGTCCCACAGTTCAACATCACCACTGACTCCGCAGAGTATGGGTGGATTACAGATTGTCGGGAGTTGTGGGGAATGCTTGACCAGTGCCCGCTGGGACAGGTCAGAATTGTGCACTCACATAAATGTTGAAGGTGATATTTCTGGGACTGAAGGCTTTTCTCCCAGTGATGAAATCCTGAGTTGTGACAACCTCCCCCAGGACAACAGATTAGGACTCTTCTATTGAGAAAGGAAGGAGACACCCTCTTATCACAGGTCTCCTATGGTAATTTTCACAGCACTGCATATTCATATCAATCTCCCAAGTGATTCATGCACACCACCAGAAGGGTCAGCCAGAGCAGATGTCTCCACAGTGGGAAATTATTCACCAAGTCCCCAACCTCCGGCAGACCAGGGAGATCCTGGTTTGCTTTGCCATCCCGGTGTCTCTGGATTGACCTTGCAATTCATTTCTCTGACCTTCACCTTATGTTTGAAACAGACCACTTCTGCCTCCTGTGGAAGATGGACTCTTTGTGTCAAATGTACTACTATGGGCCTCGATTACCAGCTCAGGCATGATTTATCGCCCCTGATAGATAACAATACCACAGAGTATGTTATTTATCGGATGCGATAAATATCACCTGTATGTTGATGGGTAATAACATGGATTTTGGTGTTTAATGCAACAAAATCCGCATGATATGGTAAATACCATGGGGCAGATTTAAGAGCTATTTTTTACGCTAATGTGGCCCAACGAGACCAAAAATGCCACGCCAAATTTACAAAGTGGTACAATGCATGCATTCGCCACTTTTTAACCCTTTGCACTACATTATGCCTGCGCCAGGCATATTGTATGCAAAGGGGGTGTTACCCCGATAGGGGGACCAAAAAAAAAAGCGAGAGAGAAGGACAGTGCCATATTGACTAAGACACTGCTGCCTTCACCCTTGTTCTGGCCTAGTTTGGCTGTCTAGTGCCATGCATGCACCTTTGCACAGTAGATCCAAGGTGTCCATGTGAGTTTAGCATAGGTTTTGTACTAGAAAGATACCCTTCCAGTACAAAATACCATGCTAAGTAACTTTAAAACTTTCCTCACTGTGGATGTGACCAGTACAGCACAAAAAAACGTTTCTTCTCTAAGCCTTCCTCGAGAAGGTGTAATTTTGTTTTGAAGCAAATTTCGGTCTACAAATATTGGTAGATAGCGTCTAGGACCATAGGTGGTTGCATGGGGATGTCCACTCGACGCAAGGCAGCACAAAGCTTCTCCTATTCAACTTCCCAGTGCAAAACGATTTTCCATTATAGCCTTAGAGTGCGCTGTAGCAGGCTGCACTGACCATTAAAGGCCCACTCCAGTGGTGAAGGCCCAAGAAGAGGGCTTTTAACAAGGGATGGGGACTTTAATTGCCTGAAACAAAGGGCTATAAGGCTATTAGAACATTCTTCCACTAGAGGCCAGAATGTTCTATTAAATAGAGCATTCGTCCACTAGAGGCCAGAATGTTCTAATACATAAAAGAAAGTCCTCACAGAGGCCTTTGTTCAAAGCTGTTGCTGTGAACAAAGACCATTGGAATGTTGACGCTCTGGGCTTTTACCAGCCAGTAAAAGCCCAGAGCACTCTATTGTCTCCAATGGAGCTCCCAACATTCCAATGTTCGAATATAGCCTTAGAACCAGCCGTAGCGGGCTCTACCGGCTATTAAAGGCCCGCTCCCACGTTAAAGGCCCGAGCCGAAGGCTATTAGAACATTCTGCCATTAGTGGGCAGAATGTTCTCCTAAATAAAACAAAGGCTTCACAGAACCGGCGGGGATTAAAATCCCCTCAGGCTCCGTGATGCTTTGTTCACAGCTGCTGCTATGAACAAAGAAGTTTGGAATGTTGGCGCTGCGGGCTTTTACCGGCCAGTAAAAGCCCGGAACACTCCATTGTTTTCAATGGAGCTGCCAACATTCCAAAGTTCTAATATGTTTTCCTCAACCTCAATCTGCCTCAGTTGATGCACACAGCTCCAATCAGGCACATGTACTTTTTTATTTGGCTGAACTGGGGCCGTCTGCTCTATTGCCCAACTGTTTGGGTCAATAATACCAGCCATGTAGCTAAAGGCACTATTGCTAGAGATTCTACTATAAATCACTGAACGTTGTGTTTTACAACCTCTCTCCAGTGCTCAGCCACACTGCATCAGATAGGAGTGCCACAGGGTTGTGTCAATAAGTGGCCAGGTCCCCCAAAGTGGGAAATAGCATACCAAGAGCAAGAGTTATTCAGATAACTCAAGCCCTGTAGCCTCATCCCTTACACCCAACAAACAGCTCACAGTCTCCGCTGCGCCAAGTGCAACCAAGACATTTGGCCATGATTGTAATGCTACAGACCAGAGAAAATGACCAGTCAAACCGTAACATCTTAAATTAAAGGAATATTTTTTGCAATATGTAGCTAGACTGGGATAAGCGAGAGTGGACAAGCGACACTTTCGCTGTAAACATAAATCATGTCATTTCACCTGTGGTTATTTTACTAAATGTGCGTGAAAGAAAGTGTGATTCACACCCTTCTACCTGGTTTTCAGTCCCAATCTCTTGGACTGTGTACAATTCTTGCATTTAAAAATTCAGTAAAAATACTTGCAAAAAGGAAAAAAAGAGGAAAGGGTGTTTCACATTTATTCACACTAACACAATTATAAAGTTCCTTAGCCATAAAACAAATGTAACTTCCAGTTTCACCACGCGCGATAAGGCGCCCACAACCAACGCATCCTTTTGTCTCGCATACTCCTCTAGTTAAGATGTTCAGCCTCAGGACACCTTAAATTAAAAAAACAAATACAGAGAAAAATACTGTATTAAAGTTCATCATAACAAATGCATTGAAGACTGAATCAGTGATTCTTAACCTTTTCATTTTACTGGGCAACCAATGAATCACTGTTGGAAGCCGGAGCCTCGCCTAAGCAATTTACAATTTGAACCTCAAGATAGACACAAAAACACTGAAAGCAGCAAGACAGCAAGTGAAGACGCAAAGCAGGACTCATTTTATTTAACTAACAAAAAAATACAAAAATCTACATTTTAATTGTAAAGGGAAGTCTGGAGTGCTTCAAGATTTAGTTTTATTTCTACAAAAAAAGGAGTGAAATGCTAAACTTTAGTCACTTTGGGGCATATTTATTAAAGCATTGTGTCGGTCTAGTGCAATGCAACGAGGCGCAAAAGCAACACAACTCCTAAGTAGATTTATCAAGCCACGAAAGGCTACCTTGTGTGGCTTGATAAATCTAAGTAACGCAACAAAACAAAAGTCGCTGGGTGAAGCATGGATGTTGCCACGAATCCACCCATGGAGTTTGGCGCATTCCTAGAATTACCATTACTGGCAGACCTGGGAATGCATCAAAATGCTACTCCTCCCCAGATGAGACGTAGTGAGCAGAAAAATCTAGGCCCATATTTATACTTTTTTAGCGCTGCATTTGCGCCACTTTTTGATGCAAAAGCGGCGCAAACTTAGAAAATACACTTGTATTGTAGAAGTTTGCGCCATTTTTGCGTCAAAAAGCGGCGCTAAAAAAGTATAAATATGGGCCTCATTCTCATTACTTCCTCTTTCTACGTGTGTTGCTTGCTGCAGCACACACAGAAAACGAAAAATGCCTCCGAGCTATGTTTTTGTGCAGGAAGGTGCTTCTTCCTGCACAAAAACAATCCTACCTACAACGCAGGCAACATTGCTGTGTTGGTGCTAAGCAGCACATTGGGCACCAGCACAGGGAAAAGACAGGGATGTGCTGTATTGTGTTAAATACAGCATATCCCTGCCCTACCACGCAGCACAGCAAGATGACTGCATGAGTATGCACCATGTCTTTTTTTGCTTCTAATTTATGCTCTATTTTTTCAGCATGTAGTAGTGCTGCTTCAAAAGACAAGGGTCCCGGACTCACTATGCCACTGGATGCAAGCTAGCCTGGCTGATGAAGGTTGATACCCTGCAACCGGTCCCAGCATGCTTGTCAGGGAGGACCTCACCCAGCAGTTCAGGCTGGACTGTTCCCAATAGGAGCAGGGTCAAGACTGATTTGCATATGGCTGGGTCAAACTAGGGTGGCATGGTGAGCAAAAGAATTAATGGAATAAACTCAGGTCTGTGACTGTGGGTGAATATTTGATTGGTTCTGCATTCTGTCCATCATTTGTGTTTGTTTGCTTTTGTCATCCGAAGTGCGCTGGGTATGCGCAGACATGGGTCCTGGGCTCACTATGCCACTGGATTCAAGCTAGCCTGGCTGGTGAAGGGTGATACCCTGAAACTGGTCCCAGGATGCTTGTTTATGGTCCAGGGAGGATCTGGCCTGGCATTTCGGGCTGGACTGTTCCCACGGGCAAAAGGGTTGAGGCTGATTTGCATATGAAACAAGCAGCCTTATTTAGCAACAGCAAAACACAGTAAAGTTTAAGAAAATGGTGGAAAGGTATGTTGGTGCTATATAATTTGTACCTCTGTTTTCATCTTGGATGGAATTGCAGTCTTTCTTTGTGTAATACCAGAGGAAAACCAGCATTGACATAGCCAGTAGGTATGGTGTTGGCTGCTAATCTTTTGGCTTTGTCAGTGCTTGTTATCTTTTCTTATGGTTTTTCCAAAACCTTAGTGGTGAGGCTTCTGGGCCCCCAATCAAAATTAAAAACATTGGCGGACAGAAAAAAATACTTTTTGTTCTTTAAAAAAAAACTAAACTGCAGTTTCCTATTGGACTTAAGGGAACTACTTTCTGTGTGGATGTACTCCTTGTGAAAGTGCTGAATGCCGTCAGTTACAGCGGCTCGATAGCCCTCAGGTTATAAACGCATTATATAAATCTGCAGAATGGTGAATTAGCCAGTGGTTGAAGTGGGCTGTCCCACTGCCCCACTCGGTTTACAGAGTGGAAGAATAATGGGAATGATCCAATGGGAGACCAAAAAAAGAGAACTGCCATGAAGTCCGTACAAGTATATTTTCTATATCATTTTCATAAAATTAAATGGTCTTGAGTAACACCAGGCCTAACTAAGCAGAGGGCATGTAAGCATTGCATAATGAATGTTAATAAAAATTACAGTTGTTCAGACTGCATTTATACTGCATATTCTCATCTTCACAACTTTTAATAGTTAGGAAAATATTTTTCTCTAGATTCCACTGTGTTTATCACATGCTTGGCCTGAAGAACCAGTTCTTATTGAATTCTTATTTATGCATGCCCTATTATTTTTAATGTTGGCTTACGTAATACTTCAAATGTACTGTTTTGCATTGACAAGACAAACACAGGGTGTGTCTGAGAATATACACTGAACATCATGTTTACATGCATATATAATTAAAAAAAATTGTAGATACAATTAACAGGTTTGCCCAGTTACGAAGCACGGTCTTGTTGCTGATGTCGACTTGTGGAAAGGAGGCTGACTCCTCTGTTGCTGCGTGCAGGTATCCGGGGCAGAGCAGAGCGCTGGCTCTAACCCAGAAGTCACATGACTTCACGACGTCCATGCCAGAAGCAGGGAGCCATGAAAAACACTGAACACTGATGTGGATAAATAGGGCCCTGAAAGAGATATAGCCAAGTGGCTAGAAATCTGTTCACAAAGCGGGGAGGATGGGTGGGTTGGTCAGGAAGCTGCAGCTATATTATCTACCAGATAAGGCGTTACCGAAGGTAACTTGTTCATCTGATAGACTTCTAGCTGCAGATTCCTTAACTTAGAATAGATCCACAAGCAATACCATCCACAGAGGTAGGTCTGTGGACCAATTTCAGATGAGAAAGTCCTGCAGGACCAAATGAGCAAAATGCCTGTCACACCAGACCCGACTGTCCATGCAGTAATGTTTGGTAAAAGTATGCAAGGAGGCCCACGTTGCCGCCTGACAGATATCTAGGACTGGAACTCTGTGTGCTAGCACAGTGGCTGCAGCCTTGCAGTACCACATGGCGGTGGTGTTGTCAGTGAACACCTGCACCAGCCTCCCCTTGACGGAAGGTAGGAAGGCCTTTAATGTCAGACGTATTGCCTGTAACTCCAGCAGGTTGATGGGGAGTCCAGATTCCGCCAGTGACCAAAGACCTCTGATTTTGCCTCTCCCAGATTGCTGCCCCACCCCAGGAGTGACGCATCCGTCACTACTGTGAGATCTGGTAGGGGAAGGGAGAGGGATCTGCCGTTGGCCCAATTGCAGTTTGTCAACCACCACTGCAGATCTTCTGCAGTTCCCTCCTAGACCTGGACCAAACCTTGGATTCCTCTGATGCTATGAACATTGCAATGTCAGGTTCCACTGCAGAACCTGGGTATGTCAGTGGCAGGAGGCCATGAGTCCCAGCCGCCTGAGTCAGTCTCACCAAAATCTTGGACAGAGGCTGGAACATCAGTATCATAGCACAAATATCCTGGACTTTCCCCTGGGAGGATAAGCTTGAAACTGCACCATGTACAGCACCGTGTCCAGAACAGCTCAGATGAAAGGGAGCATCTAAGCGAGAGTCAGATGTGGCTTTGGCATGTTTATAGTGAACACCAGTGAGTGCAGGACGTTCACCGTAGCCTGAAGATGAGAGCCGACAGCCTGCGGCAACCCTGCCTTCAACAGCCAGTTATTAAGATAGGGGAAGACTGACACCCTTGCTCTCAGCAGATGACCTGCAACTACCACCATCACCTTGGTGAACACCTGAGGGGTGTTGGTCAGGCCAAAAGGGAGGACAGCAAATTGAAAGTGCTCATGGCAGACTGTTAATTGCAGGTAATGTCTGTGGGGAGGCAGGACGGGGATATAAAAATATGCATCCTCCAAGTCCAACACTATCATCTAGTCTCCTGGGACCAAGGCAGACAGAACCTGAGCCAAGAGGAACATTCCGAGGAATTATTTGAGGAGCTGCAGGTCTACAATAAAACTAAAGCCTCCTTCCTTATTCGGCTCCAGAAAGTAGCGGGAACCACGACCTACTGCTCACATCAGGACCCTCTCTATGGCTTTCTTGGCAAGAGAGCCACAACTTCCTTGCGGAGAACAGCAAGATGATCCTCCATCAGCCTGTCTGGAGATGGTGACATTGGGGAAGGAGTAGTCAGGAAGGGAGCAAGTAGCCCTTTCGGACCAACTCCAAAATCCGCCAGTTCGATGTTATGAACTGCCAGTGGGGCAGGTAATGACAGATCCTACCACAAACTGGGTGCTTGTGATTGTATAAGGGCAGACTAGGAGGGTTGGGAAGCTGCAGCTATGGTAGGGGTGGTGGACTGACCCGACCTTTGGCTGCCTGATCCATGTGGCTCTGGAACCGTAGGCAGTACTTGAACATCTTCTTCCCAACTGTTTCAAGCCTCTTGGATTCCCTATCTGGTGGAGCAGTAGGGAACGCACAAGGGTTGACATGAAAGGTGGAATCTTGGACCACCACACTGTCTGGGGCGCTGGGTGAGGAAACCTAAGTACCTGGGGCAGGGCAGTAGTGACTGGCGATTGTCCTGTTCACAAGAGCCCCTGTGTTGGGTGTGGACTAGGTACCCAAGAGGACATTTGTGAGGGGCTCATTACGTGGCAGGAGTGGTTCAGAAGGGGAGACATTCAGCTGAAGCACCTCTGTGAAGACATTAGTCTTGACTGCCACTGAGGGCGGCTGAAGGTCGAGGACCTCAGCAGCCCTCTGCACAACCATTGCGAGACGCTACCTCCTTCATAGCTATGGTAGAGGGACAAAGCAGGTCTGCATTGGAGGAAGTGTCAAGGCCACTGGCTTCACCCAGTCCATGTCTTGTTCATAAGACTTGAGTTCTAAAGGGTCCAGTGACCCCACCCATTCCTTCCCGAGACCAAGCCAATGGACACAGGGCTCAGGATCTGATATGGGAGGCAAGGCTCCAGTCTGCACCAGATACGACTGAGTAACACCCTTCCAGCTCTGTATCGGAGTCGGGGTTCAATATGGAGATGACACCATAAGCACCAGCATCGGTAACTGTGCCGGGGAAGGTCGAGGTGGCACGTCAAGCATTGGTCCAGGTCCAGAAGTGGATCCTTTGGGCCCCACTGGCATCAGAGCTGCTGGCACAGAGCCAGCAGGGGTCCCTTGTAGGAAGCTGGCTATGTAGTGCACTAAATGTAGGGGTAGACCACGTAGGTAGTCCAGACTGTTTATTGGTTTACAGGTGCTTATTTTAATAATCCCAAGTGCTCTGTAAGTCGTTGAGCAACTCAGGCTTATCAAAGGGGAGTGTTGAGCGTTTGTTGTTCACACAGAGTCAATAAAGGAGACACACTCAACAAGAAATCAGAGACCAATTTAAAAAACTAGCAGATTTGTATATCAATTGAGACACCAAGCTCAACGGTATTGTGTAACTACTTTAGACATAGCTTTTCACAGGCAAAATGGTAGAAATAGCAAGCTGTCCGATTTGAGGCATGAGCTTCGAACGTGGTAATGTTATCCTATGGGAGAAACATACACTGCATTGAAATACTTGCAAACAGTTTCAGGGATCTACTCCTGGACTTGAGGGGCTTAGGGGCCAAGGTCCAAGAAACCACCAGCAGTTTGGATTTACCTGCCCTGGTGTGTGTGTGGGTGCAGAGGTGATGGCTGCATTGGTAGCCTTGAGCGCTAGGCGGTAAAGTCAATGGCGCGGTACCTGCAAAAAAAAAAAAAAAGGCAGCAAGGGGACCAGTCCAGCAGAACCCATGGGGGTGCTCAGCTCTCGAGGGTCCTTGGGCATGAAAACACAGTCAGTTGACATGGACTCGGGCTGGGGGACTCAGATGCAGAGGTGTTTGTTTGGCAAGTCGCTCTAGTTAGAGGCTCTAAATTGATTTTGGGTGACCTGGAGAGGGAGAGAAAACAAGATTGCTGGGCTCCTGTCTGTGATGGCCTTGAGGATCCCGACTTCCCTCGTCAGCAGGTCGATGTTGGCGTCTGTGGTGTCCAGGCTAAACACACAACAAGCCTTGGTGCTTGCAAGATATTAGTGCAGGGAGGCTCCAGGAATACCCAGTGTCTCAAGACTTGGTGAAGTGATGGAGCTGACCTCCTGGACCTTTGATGTCCTCCTCCTGGTGAGTTGCTCCCTCAGTGGACCCAATGCTCAGCAAAACGGTGAGCCGGGCAGATGCAGCCGGTGCCTGCAATTGAAGAGAGATGGCTCCTCCACCTCAAGGAGGAGATGCTGCCTGGTTGGCGAAGTACTGGACAGACCTCCAAGGGTTTGGGGAGGTTGGTCAGTGCAGGACGAGTCATTTCTTGCCATTGTCGGTAGAGCAGCAGCCAAGCAGGGTTTAGCACCAATTTTCGTGCTGGGCCACAGTTCTTGGTATGTTGGCTCTTGATTGTCCTCATTCTGTTCCAAGGTAGACAAATCTGATTCCCTGGTGTCAGGGGGGCCACTAAATACTAAATTTAGGGGAGTGTAGGGTAGTAGCCAATGGGCTACGTACCCCTGGGGTGACTACACTCCCTAAATTACTACTGGGGAGTGGGCATAATGCTCACCCAGAGCTCCTAGTTTCACCAAAAACAAGATGGTGGAGCCCTTCCTCGGGTGTCCACTTCAGGTAGCCCACCTAAGGAGGTGTGACTAACCTAGAAGTATAACACGCCTCATGAATAACTAACTTCCCGCCTGCTCTGGTGTCAAAGGCACCTCAAGGCAGGGGGTGGTGTTCCCCAAGACTGGGGGAAGCCATGGTGGCATATCAAAGGCAGTAAGGGCTTTGAACCCCTGGCTCCGATATGCTAAGCTGCTAGCCATCCTGCTGGAGGAGGTGTGATCATCTTCCTCTGGGACTTTGCTTCTGGCCTCTGTAAGCATAGGCTCTCATCTGCAGGGGGTCAGAAACTCGCCAGTGGTGGCAGACTGGTTGATACTGGTCCGCCAGCACACTAAAGGACTGGTAGGCTTTCAGGAGACACCTCTAAGGTGCCCTCTGGGTGCATGTCAAAATAAATGCGATACTGGCATCAGTACAGGTTTATTAAGAATACATGTTTGACACCAAACGCCATTAGTTTGTGTGTAACCACCATGTAGCTGGGATTAATGCCCAGTGCATGTCCGTAAGAGGGAAGCCGGACCACTTGGAATATCTATCAATCGAACTAGACATCAAAGGGTACATCTGCTAATGCAGATGTGCCCTCACATGTAATACAATACACCCTGCCTCAGGGCTCAGAGGCCTGCTGAACAGGTGACTTAAATATATTGACATTGCACACGGGGTGTGTACAATATTGTGTTTTCAAAATGGTTTGCACCATTTCACACATTCTGTGATGGCAGTCTGCATGTGAGCGAGTCTTAGGGTGGCATAATACATGCTGCAGCCTTGGGGACCCTCTTTAGTACTAAAGTCCTTGCCAGTTACGAACAATTAGACATTTACTTTTGTTTTAAGGGAAAGAGCACTGGCACTGGGGGCCTAGTTAGCAGGGACCCAGTGTGCTTTCAATCAAAAACCATCAGTACTAGGGCAAAAGGTGGGATAACCATGACACAAAAGGCACTTTCCTACACCCCTGCAAACCCCATGGAGCACGAAGGCGCACCAGAGCGGTTGGCCCGCACAAATATGGCTTACATGGTGTCATAAAAATCCTTGAGTTGAGTGGGGGTCGCTCAGACTCCCAGAAATTCAGGGAAGCGCAGAGTTGGCCTAGGTGCAGGCTCAACCGCAGAGTGAGGGCTAGAATGCAGACTTCCTGTTTCTTTGGCAGCTTCGACTTCTTCTTGAGCTTATCCAAATGTCCCAAAGGATTGGAATGGGACAACTTCAGACTCCATGACCACTCCTGGGACCTTCCTCTCGACTAGCACGGAGTCACACAACGGGCCGCTGTGAGCTTCAGGGAGCGCTTCCTCAAGATTCAATGTACGGCAGTCGCAGCACGACTTTGGGTTGTAGTCGCGCTCGAGTCACCACAGGCAAACAAGGTGCAAGTCCACCACTGACATCAGCCAGTGACAGGCACCGTAGGGCTTGAAGTCTGTCTTTTTGGATGACACCCTGACACACCAGGAGGGAAACCTCAAAAAAGTCTCAACAAAACGTTGAAAAAAAGGTAGCCAAAAAACAGTGAAGGGGTAGCTCTCCTCGAATCTGCGCTGGCTGACACAGGAAGAAAAGAACTGACGCCAGCATGCCTATGTATGTACGCAACATGGTGAAAGAGCGACGCAAACCTTAAGTCATATTTTTGAAGCCACGCAAAGCCACTTTGCATGGCTTTGAATGATTTAAAAAACCTGGAGTAATGCAACATATCGCAAGTCACTGTTTTGCATTACTCTGCACCAGGGATGCATTTCATGGATGTTCCCACGCAACCCCCATGCTTTTTTTTTTTTTTTTTTTACAAATTTCCAGATTTACGAAAACTGATTTAACCTGGGAAAAAGATACGCCTCTTCAGGAGAGGCTTTACGAGGAGAAATAGAGATTTTTTTCTCCTCATTTTTTCCTCTTTCTATGTGTGCTGCAGAAGCTTCTCAGTATAGTTTTTGGGCAGGAATGTGCCCCTTCCTGCACAAAACATCCTGCCTACAAACACTAGGCTGCCAAACCTGCACCAGTGTAAGGGAAAAGGACAAGCATGTGCCTACTAGATAAATACAGCACATTCCCGCCCTTTCACTGCGACGCAGGGCGGAGCCGCGCGGTGACTTGCTGCGCCACGGAAGTCATAAACAGGCCCCTAAATATTTAGGTATCACATTTACAAGGAATCGATCTTGGCTGCTCCATTTCACCAAAATCTGAACCTGAAATTCCATGCAGGGTGAAAGAAAGTGGCAACGAACGTAGAAGGCTGGCCAATAAAAACTGTGCAACTCTTTGAAATGAAAGCCTTCCAAGCTTAGAATTACATATTCATTCTCAGATTTCAAGATGTATCCACAACATACAGTCTATTTTTATGATAACATTTTAGTTTTCTTTCGTTTGTAAACAATTGCTTTATTCAAATCTGAAATTCTGCTTGATTTTACATTAAAACAAGTATATTTCCTACATTTACAACTGTGCATGATCTCTCATTTGAATACTCTGGAGTACTGTATAAAAACACAAATTCAAGAAACTTAGATGCAGGCAGATTTGGTCAAACCATATTATGTATACATAAACATACCTTCAGACCTTGCATCTTGTTAGTTTAAACCCTGAAGAACAGTGGGCATTGCATATCAAGTGTATGGCTAGGATGCTTCATGTAACACTGCATTGCCACGGAAAAGTGCTTGAACTGTGGTCCAGAAGTTGCTTCTACTGAAAAGATTATAACTTTGGTTCCTTGCAGTAACAGTACAGGGGACTCAATCATAGTTGTCAATGCAATGACCTAAACTCGATTCTGTACACCCAAATGTTGTGTACCGTGCAGACACATGTGGATTCTCACTCTGGCACTATTGAAGGTCCAGGACAATTGCCACAAGGACCAAAACAGCAACTTTAGAAATAAATATACAAAAGCAGAAAATAATTCCCTAACAAATTAATTAATGTCCAAAACCTTTATCATCAACTTTAAAGGGGCCAAAGTTGAAAATCACTACCACCCATTCTGAATATAAAAGTTCAGGTGTTTCACATAAAAAATTGTAAGTGGCCAATTTTGGGGATTTCACGCATTGTTGTTAGCACAGAAAAAGTGTGGACAGTGCCACTTTTGACACTCTAATCCGTTGATCATTACATGAATGTGAGCAATCATTTTTGGCAGATAATTGGCTGTTTTGTTTTTAAAATCCAAAGGATTACACTGTTCTGACCCCAAGAGATGCATCAAAGATGAAGTCGTGGATATTTCACTACTTCCACATTTTCTAAACTGATTTGTTGCGAGAACGCTTTGCATTAACAGTGACATTCAGCGACCTACTATATGCATACATAATACGTTTTGTATCATATTATGGAAGCGCTATGATTGACAGTGACTACTTGCCAAGGAACACAACAACTGGACATCATCCTTACCCCATTAATCTTGGGCTAAAAATTAATGTTGATCTTTGTATGGAGTCAGCGTGCTAGTGCTGCAGCGTGGAGTTACTCAGGGCGATCTGGTGTAGTTACCGTATTTAGGAACGCCATTAAAACCTGGCTATTCTAACTTCCAGTAAGTAAGTTCCCCCCTCTCTAGAGAAGTCTAGGATTCCTCCAGTCTGTCAAATTTATCAGTCTGATCAGTGCTACGAGGCCTCCGGGTAGTTGGCGCTATATAAGATCCAATAACATAACATAACTTGCAGGTTTATCTGGAGATAACTTGTTAATATATTTAATAGCAGAGCATTCTAAGTGTATGCATAATTTTAAAACTTTTACTGCAGGCCCCATAACTATAGTTGATACAGTCAATATCATATGGAACATTATTCTCTCAATGTACGATATTAAAACAGAAAAACATCCAGAACTTCATGTTCGTATTGTAGGTAGTGTTTTATCTCTCTGTAACTTCTGTAACAATTTGTTTGAATTGTACTGCGATAGTTCGTACACACTTCAGCCAACACGTTTTGTCCCAAACAGAAGACTTTCTCAAGGCTATATCTGTATATCTCAAGAACAGATGAAGGGTAGGCCAAGTCTTTTCTTTCCTTATAGGTCATTAGGTCAACAAGAAGTAAAAAGGAACGAAGCAGCCTTAGACCAGGACACGTCCCAGAAACAACCGTGTCGTGACTGTGGCGTGCTGCTGTAGTGAATGTTCCACGGTAAGGATCTGCCATTGTGGCTGAAGTGTCCACTAAATATTATCATTATATCATCTGCAATGACTGGTTTGAATTGTACTGAGAAGTAGTAAAAACACTACGTACAACACTACACGAAGTTCTGGATGATTTTCTATTTCAATATTGTAGAGGGGGAGAATATTGTTCCATATGATACTGTTAGATGTATCAACTATAGTTAGGGGTCTTGCAGTAAAAAATGAACCATATTTATACACTTAGAAAACTTCACTATTAAATATATTATCAAGCTTTTTGTGCTATGATCAACGTTCTCAGGGGTCTAGCTGGGACACAAGGTGGCAATAGCGTTTCGTGCACCACGGATGTGTTTTACTTTAACGCTCTGAAGACAGGGATGTGCAACATTTGTAACACTGTTGCCTTTTCTTGTACAGTAGTAATCTGGAGATAAATGCATCGCTCTCGGGGAGGGGTGGAGTTGTACTGGCTCGGTAGAGGGGAAACCTGAGGATTTGGCTACATTATATCTTTACGGAGGCGACTCATTCCTCTGGCGGTTGACATCTCATGTCAAAACGGAGATAGCTGCTGCTTACCATGTACTGAGTATTGCACATCATTTAGGTGCTGGGGGGGACTGCTAAACAGTGCTTGCTGAGTGGCTAAGCTGAGGGGCAGGTACTTTACGGTACTGTCTTTTAGGGCAGAACACAGCACAGTACTGACTGACTGGTTGACCTGGCAAAATAGCTGGCTGGTGGTGTGTGATTACGGTCACAGTCTGGCAGGAGCATGAAGAATTCCATCACAGAAGCTAGTGGGCATCTGTACGCATGCAAAATATCTGATGCGTTGAAGGTTGCACAAAAGCTCCTGTTATTAGGGAATCCAATGTGCAAGTCAAAAAACCTCAAAGTGAGTTAGCGGTTCAAAGGTATTTTTGATGATATCTGCCTGTTTTTCTAAAAACAATTATTAACTGAATATCTATTTGGCACAATAACGCACTGCGATGCATGTGTGTCCTAACACTGTTTCGGGACACGTTTAGACCAGATTTGGGTCTGGGACATAAGGATCCTAGTACTTAAATTGGCGACAAGGTAATCCTACGATGTGTCTGGGATACAGTCATCATGGACCTCTGCAGTGACTCCTACCTGGGAATCGCTTCAGGGAGATGAGAGTGTGTGCACAGCAAACATTGCACAGAATTAACCCTTCAGTGGCTTGGTGCAAACATATTTATTTTGGCGAGATCTGTGAAGTATTGCATTCAATTCATGCAGTGTGACTTTATATAACCAGCATCCGTGACAAAGAAATGTATCTTATGTGTGGGTTTTAGAAGCACTTATAAGTTTTTCTACCCCTTTGAGACCTATTTTCGCAACCAGTGATACCACTGGAGGGAGAGAGGTGACGCGGGCTGTAGAGGAGATGCAAGTTGTGCAAAGTGAGTGTGAGGTCACCTTTTGTTTTTGTGTGTAATTACCAGTACTCAGACCTAACATTTTAAAAACGAGGTTTCATATTGTGGCATTCGAATGCCTCTAAGTGGGCTCAGGGTGAGGACTCCTTTTTGGAATCGCCCTTTAAGGCAGTGACAGACAGAGGCAAACTACAGGGGCTACATTAAGTACATGTTTGCGCTGGTGCAAAAAATATGGAAAATTCACGTTTCACCATTTTGGCCACTCGCATAATAGGTAACTGAGCAACAATGATTTAATGTAAAGCTTCGTACCAGGGCATAAACAGTACGAAATGAAGCAGGTAAACTTTACATAGGTGAAACATGGGGCTAGGTTTAAAGATAAATCAGTTCTCTGCATTCTTTCAACAATGTCAATTCATTAATTGATCATGCTTTCCTTATTGAACACTTTCCCATATGTAAAAAATAGTTTTATGTTCAATAAATGTGTAATAGTGGCCTCAAAACCTGTTCCTTTCGGTTTTACCCTCGTCCAAATTTCTTGCTGCGATTCGGACTGGTGCTCAGTATATTTGCTCACTTCTCCACTGCAAGTTGCCAAAATGGATTTGGACTTTGTGTTAAAGGTGAGATTGTGGTGTTCGCAAATTTAGTGTGCAGCAAAAAAGATGCCTGAAGCAGCCACATGGCGTCCAAGTTACTCTGTTCCCCATGTGTGCTTGCATGTTTGCATTCTAGGACTTGTAGTTCTGCTTATTTATCAGAAACTCAGGACTGCAAGGACCAGAATGCAATACAAAAACAAAGGCCTATGTGCAATGCTCGTGCATTAAATCGGAGTAAAAATTGGCATTAATTAAAGTTTACTGGTGCTTCAATAGTAAGGTTGCGGCAGGCTAGCGCCACCTGGTGGCCATTTCTGCCGTGACTGTCGATGTCAGAACCTGCAACATTGCTCCATAAATCTGTTCCGGCTTGTGGTTTGTTTTGTCTCTCATAGCGCAGTATTCAGCTGGAATAATTTAAAAATAACACAACGACAGCTGAATTATAAATGTAACACTTCAGACAACTCCCGGAGTAGGAGTGGAGCGTACTAGGTTGGACGGAGGAAGTATCTTGACCTTTGTTGCGGGCAGAGTTCTCTGTAGAATACTCCGCACCCCAACAGCCACCTCTCCACTGGCATTTTGTGGGAGCCATGTCTCTGACATGCTCATGTGCTCCAAGGATACAGTGCCTGTCTGTTTCCCAATCAAAAGGATCCCAACGCTTGGGACTTGTTTCCCTTTTGCCTCTTCACTGGAAACCATTGGAGCTTGAGAGTCAGCTGCAGTAAAAGAGTCCCAGGGAGGAGGCACATCTCAGGTCTGAACTAAGGACGACAGAGAAGTTGTTAATGGATGTTCTCATCTTCATCCACCAGTTGAGCCGTGTCGTCGTCTGTGACTGGCGTGAAGGCGTCTTCCATGGTGCCGTAGGACCTCAGCCCTGCTCCACCCGCAGCCGGCACAGGACCCGCGGACAGCAAAGCTTTTGGAACATAAACCTGAAATTAGAAAAAACATTTTGTTATTCGTTGTGTCTGCCATTAATATCCTCATTCTACCAACATGAATATGCTTCCTAATATTATTAATGTAATAGTGTACACTATATGTTTACAATTGCACCTAAACTTGCTTGGTATTGCTGTGATTAATTTTACAGATTTCACGTTTTTGGTATGTTTCTTCAATAGTGCCATTTCATTTTATTCTCTACTTACTGCAAACGGAAGAACAAGGTTTCCCTGCCCTCCTGCTCCCTTGCCCCCCTCATCCTCAGAATTTCACATTTTGGGAATTTGAAAAAGGTTGCAAAATTTGCACTTTTGTAAAAATTCCTGCAAAAATGTATGTCATAAAAAATGATAAACCGAGCCTTCTTGGATTGGCGATCCGCTGCTGCTGGACCAGTAAAGAGGGTCAGCAACAAGCCAGGCGGCAGCAGAGTTTTTGACTTTCTCTGTCGCCCGCCTGGTAACAAGCATCACTTGCAAATGCACACCGTGAGTGGCAGAGACCAAGATGTGGTGGGATGCTCCTAATGCGGTCTACTTGTGCTCTTTCAACTGCACCCACCTCCTCCCCACAAGAGCCCGTCTGCGGACCTGCTGCACCCTTAGAACTCTCACCCTACCTCCTCGCTGGCCGCAGTGGCACCTCACCCTCCCACCTTAAGCAAAGCCGTTCCAAACAGGGCCCCCAAAATAAGTTTGGCCCAGGGCCCTCAGAATCCTTAAGATGTCCCTATCACAACTCAATTGCCCCCTCCCACCCCCACCCCCCCAAAAAAAACTCTTCTGGACACCATCCCCCACACTCCCTTTAAAACCTCTTCTGGACACCACCCCACACACTCCCTTTAAAACCTCTTCTGGACACCATCCCCCACACTCCCTTTAAAATCCCTTTCTGGACACCATCCCCCACACTCCCTTTAAAACCTTTTCTGGACACCATCCCCCACACTCCCTTTAAAACCTCTTCTGGACACCATCCCCCACACTCCCTTTAAAACCTCTTCTGGACACCATCCCCCACACTCCCTTTAAAATCTCTTCTGGACACCATCCCCCACACTCCCTTTAAAACCTCTTCTGGACACCATCCCCCACACTCCCTTTAAAACCTCTTCTGGACACCATCCCCCACTCCACCTTACATTTGTAATAAAAACAAACCTCCAGGTAGGTCAGCACAGCGTGTAGGACAAACAGAAGCATTCGTGGGAGATGGTAAGTCGCGCGTACAGAGGCTGAGCCTCATAGACATCTGTAGAGTTCATCATACCGAAACAATGGACAACATGTGTTTCTCAGCGGCACGCTGCACGTCAGACTTGACGATTTCCTAACAATACGTGCAACTAGACCCCAGCTTACCAATGCAGAAATCAGGCACATAGCTATCTCTGATCATGCACCTATGTCAATGACACTATGTACACCTACAGGCCCCGCCGCAGGAAAAGGCTGGATCAACAGATGGGCTGATCGCAGGCAGGAAGGTTAGAGAAAGGATCCAAACTACCACTTGGCAATACACGCCAGCAGCGACACAGATAATGTCAGCATGGAAACCCTGCGAGATGCACTGAAGGCTGAAGTGTGGGGATCAACAAGGATGGGGGAGAGAAATGGCAAATGCTGATGGTGCAGCTTAAGAACCTAGAAGTGATCCATATGCTTGACAGGCTCCGATAAGATTTGACGCAATCACGATTAAAGTTGAAATGTTAGACACGGATAAAGCACACTACTACGGTTGTGGGAACAACATTGCTGGGCAGTAAAGCCACAGCCAATATGATGCAAGATAGTCTTGTAAATTAGAAAACCCTCTGGGGACATAGTCTGAGATTACTAAAGTGTAGCAAATGCCTTTACGGAGTTCTGTCCCAGACCCAGACTTGGAGCCTGTTGGAATACAGCATCGCTCCACCATGCAAGCAGAAACCGTAGTGGTGCATGTTAGGCTGGAAGAGGTGACTGAAGTACCGCCTGGCTCAAATGCAATAAATACCCAACCCCAATGGATTCACACAATCACTCTACAAGACAGTATGTCATTGCCTAATCCCAACGTCAGCACGCCTGTTCAATTCATTCATCGAATCGATGTTGTGTGCGACAATTTCAGTAACGCCCAAGCCAGGCAGCGATCGTTCTTGTGTACATCCTACAGACTGATTTTATAGTTAAATGCAGACACAAAGATGTTTACTGTGGTACTGCTGAACCAGGATTTTACCTGGCAAGAACTGGTAGGCTAGACCTTCTGCTCTTCTGACATCATAACCTCTTCAGTCTAAGTGCAAACCGCTGGAGTACACCTCCAAAGTTGGATGTGGAAGCCCTCCTTCATTAACTCTTCCCACTTCTATCTCCTCAAAGGCCACAAGTCCGAGCCTCGCTTTGCACATTCAACTGCCTTGGACCCTTACCAACACTAAGGTACAAATCCAACTGGATTACTGCTACAGTGTCCTCATTAACCTTCAGGGTTTTTTCTTCTTACCCTTGAGAGTGTGTAAAACAGGGGTCTCCAACAAGTAGCTCATGAACTACCAGTAGCCCACCAGCATCCTAGAAGTAGCTCTCAGAGATGAAGCCAAGCCCAGTTCATCCTTCAGGTGGTTATGACATTAAAAAGGTCAGTACTACTCATTTCAAGACCCTTGCAGTGACAGCCAGCCAAACCAATGGCTACCATACAAACACTGAGCATATGGCATGTAAATATATGTCCTCTCTCAATCTAGCAAAGGCAAGTAGTTTTCTCATGTTGTAAGCACTGCTCTATCAGTCTCACTGTGTGTGTTTAACAATGGGCCAGGAAAGAAGGATGCTAGCAGTAGTCAGAGCACAATCACTGACGTTTGGGACTGTAAAAGCCAGAATGAAAAAGTGTGCACATTTAGGTATGTGCCGGGATGCATGTGTGTCTGGCATTTTGTCCCTCTCTAATAATGTATATCAGCTTCTAGAGCTACTCCTGGTGTCAAAGACCATCAAAATTATATGTTGTCTGTCCATCTTTGGTACAGTTGTCTCCAATAATTTATTCATGTATGTATATTTGTAAAGCACAACCATCATTCACTAGCAGTCTCTAGATTTTTTTGGGATCGACTGTCACTTATTGTGTGCGAACATTATAGATTAAACAGTCAAGTTGTCCATGATTTCCTGAATTCCAGAAGATTTTGTTTAGTTCGCAGGTAAGGAGGGCAAGAAATCCAGAATTTAGAGCCTATCACCGAGAAGTCTGCCTCTCAGTGTGTCAATTTGTTTTTTCAGGGCTTCAAATTGGAATTTAATTCAAGACCTGAGAGAGCATGGGGACAGAGGTTTCTGTAGTTTATGTGCAAAGAAAGTTTGATTGTTTCCATCGTAGTTTTTTTTGCAGAATGCATGCCATCATGAATTGGATTCTTTTGACTACTGATAGTCTATATTTTGAGACGTGGTAAGATTTTTTCAGATTAAAGATAAGTCCAGTAAGGGATTTCTGAATGTATTAGAGACATGCAATATAATTCTTCACACGTTGAAATAAATTGTTTTTCCATCATCAAACTGAGCTGCTATGTAGGGTTAGGCCACTATGACTTTATGTGGAAAAGTCAAGAATGGGAATATTCTTCTAATCTGTTTCAGATGGCAAAACCATAACATGCTTACACAGGTGATCCGGGCATCTAGTGTTAACTGTGAGTCAAGGATTAAGCGTAGGTTCCATACCACAGATGCTGGGGTTGAGACGGTTGCCCATAGATTCTGGCCAAAGAGAATAAGATCCTTTGGAGACCTTGTGGAAACTGGGAGAATTTCGGTTTTTGATCGGTTCAGTTTTAGAAAAGTCTGATCACGACAGCCCAAACCACAATCACTGAATACGGATGCTGTGCAGGTGAGACGAACCCTGCATGGAGTAAGATGACATGTGGCTTCCACTTCTTGGCAACCAGTCAACAGCAAAATGTTCAGAGATCCTCCACATGGTAGTTCATAATACACAGAAAGATGTTTTAATACCATCTCATTTTTCACAGCGACCAATGGAATTTTTTTTTATCAAAACATACAGGATAACTGCTTTGGTGGCTAACTGATGTAAAAATAGTGTCCGGCCTAGTGCACAAAAGCTGTGACGCCACGAATGTGTGTCAGACGACAAGTCAAGCATTGATTACGTATTCATTAAGCGTCGGGTGTCACACGTTGCCTTGGTAACTGTGTGCTTCCACTGTTCATACTCCCTACGTTACCGTGCGCTATGTTCCCCGTCCATCACCAGTCACATCAACCTGTTGCTTGTAACTGACTGATCAATGCAAGGCATTCCACATGCCACTGGGACTGGGTACTGACTATACTAACATTCCCACTAAAATGAAAATAAATGTGACATGTAAGTGGTGATTTCATGAAGAAATGAAAAAAAATCCAAAATACCAAGCTTGTAAAAACATCACAAATACTCATATTAAAAAAAGTAAATATCCTTACATTATGTTTACGGAAATGATCTTGTTTTAACCCCTTGAATTCATTTGGCGGCTCCTCGACCTAGAGAAGGCAATAATACACCATTATGAGTAGTTTACTGAAATAGGAAGACCTCATAGGTGACCCGTATCTTTCAAAATCAACATTCATTCTTTAAGGCAGCCAATAACATCAGCAATGTTTAAATATGTGATTAAAAAAAGGAAGCAAATGGCAAATCATATACTCAGTGCACACAAGAGCCAGTGTTTATTGAGTTACCCAGTAACTCTGAATAACAGGTTATATTCTGTACATCCAACCCTCATCTGGATGAACAAAAAGTTTGATGTACTAAATTTTGAGTGGCATATCTTGACTCACAGAATAAGTATCTGGAGATATTTATGCTTACAAATAGTGGAGATCTCAAACAGGAGAAGACTCATTATTCTGACTAAACACAGATAATGACAAAAAGAAAAAACATCAAAATATTTCTTTACACTTTGAACCAATCAGTAGAATTGTAGAGTGCGTCTTGTCACCCCTTAGGATATTCAGGCGATGGTAGGGTCCAGTTGATTAGCTGAACAGCCAGGTCTTTAGGGAATTTTGGAACTCTGGAAAAGATGTAGCGGTCCAGAGATGAAAGGGTAGCTCATTCTACATCTTCGCTGCTAGGTAGGAGGAGGAGTGACCTACGCATTTGCTACGTTGGATGTGGGGAGGGAGGGTTAGAGAAACGGAAGCGGAGGTGTCTGGGTGGCTGATGGAAGTTTACGCAGTGGTTTAAGTAGGCAGGTCTGCAGTTGTGTGTGGCCTTGTATGCGCGTCAGGAGCTTCAACTGGCATCTTTTCTGTACAGGGAGCCAGTGGAGTTCCGAGGTAGGGGGTGATGTGGGTTCATCTGGGGAGGATCAGGGACAAGTTTGGCTGTGGCATTCCGTATGGTCTGTAGTTGTCAGAGGTGAGGGCCTGAGGGATGTGCGCTCTCCGCTTTGGGGTAGCCATTTGAATATCTTACAAAGCATGTGGAAGATGACGAAGCATGAGGAGACAACGAAGCTGACCTGAGTCGTCATGGTTAGCTTGCTGTACACAATGACGCCTAGGTTCCTAGGGTGCTCTGTGGGGGTAGGAGTAGGTCTGAGTTCTGAGCACCACCAGGATGCGTCCCATAGGGAGTTTTTGTTTCTGAAGATCAGTACCTCTGTCTTATGCGTGTTAAGCTTCTGGCAGTTGTCCTTCATCCACTTGACAACGTCTGTCATGCATTTGTGGAAGACGGTCTTGGTATTGGTAGTGTCTTCGTCGAGGGAGAGAATGAGCTTTGCGTCATCAACGTAAGCTATGATGTTGAGTCCATGGGTCATGATGATGCTGGCCTAAGGCGTCATAAGTGTTGGAGAGTGTGGGACTGAGAGAGGATCTTTGGAGTACTCCACAGATGGTTTCCTTGGGTTCAGAGGTGAAGGCAGACTTTTTGTGTTCTTCCGGTGAGGAAAAAGGTGACCCTTCTGAGAGCGGCTCCCTGGATGCCTATGGTGTGCAGCCTTGTGATAAGTGTGGTAGGAGACTATATCAAAGACTGCCAAGAGGTCTAGGAGGATCAGAGCTGCATTCTCTCTTCTGTTGAGAACGGCTTGAATATCGTTGGCACTCGTGATGAGGGCCGTCTCTGTGTTGTGGTTGCTCTAGAATCCAGATTGGAAGGAGTAGTAAGTTCCATTCCAGATGTGAGGAGAGTTGTTGGTTGATGGCTATTTCTAATACTTTGCCCGAAGAACGGGAGCAGGGAGATTGGTCGGTAGTTGATGAGTTCGCTGGGGTCTGCCAATGGTTTCTGCAGTAGGGCGTTTACTTTTTTTGCCAGTCCTTGGCGGAGATGGCCATTGCAACTGAGGTGCTGAACAAGGTGGTAAGTATGTGGCTGAGTCTAGGTTCGCTAAGGTTGATCGGTTGGAGCCCCTGAGTGTACAGAGTTCATGATGGAGGCGGTGTCCTGTGGGGTGAGATGGCTTCATTCAGTTAGTCAAATGTCTGTGGTTGTAGCAGGGTCGTTATGTTGCTTGAAGAAGTCGGTGGCCTTGTGGCCTTGGTGCTGGGGTTTGAAGGTTCTGTAGATGTTGGCAGCCTTGTAGTGGAAGAAGTTTGCAAGGATGTCACAGAGTTTCTGTGAGGGCGCAATGTTGTTTGTTGCAGCTGAAGGGTTGAATAATTCTTTGACGATGTTGAGAGTTCTTTGCTATTATTGGAGCTCGACTTGATGAGTGAGGCTAAGACCTTTTTCTTAAATTCTCTCAATTTTCTGTGGTAGAGGTTGAGGGCTGTCTTGAAGGCGGTTGTGTCCTTGCTGGTGCACCATCTCCTTTCCAGTTGCTTACAGTGTTGTTTAGTGGTCCTGAGGTCTTCAGTGTAACAGTTAGCCTGCTTGGTGGTGGTGTTGCCAATGGGAGTGACGCTGTTGGTGCAGTTGATGATCCAATTGCTGAAGTTTCAGACTTTCTGGTCTAGGTTGGTGGAGGAGATGGGATGGGTGGTGTTGAGAGTGTTCATTCATGTGTACTTCAGACTTTGCTCCAGCTTCAGTTGAGGGTGTTGGACAGACTAGGGTATTTGGGTGGGGGGGATGAATGTATAGGCAGACTTCTGTTTAAGATGATGGGTTAAAAATCTCAACTTGGACTAATTATGGACACTGAGCACTATTAAAGACAATATGAGCCCTTTACATTGTTCTAATATTAAAGAATATTGCATAACAAATTAACGATTTGTGAAAAAAGGTGATAAGTACATATGGAACACTTGCATGTGAATTTCTGAATTTGCCAATGAATACACCATTCGCAAGTAGGCTATTACACATTTAAACAGAAAAGTAAATTATTGAAAACACTAAGATCTAAAAATGCAAATCTACTTAGGTTTTCAGTATTACCAAAATGTGCATTTTGTCAACTGGAAAGCATTACATGTTATTTCTTGGCATTCACTCATTGTCAAGATGATGAAAATATTACTACTTTTACTAACAGTGAGTGCACAAGCACAGCTAAAGTTTAAGATGTCTAATCCTTTGAAGCATGTAACAAACTCAATGAAAGGTGGACTACGTCTCACGCAAAAGGATTCATTGCTTAAAAGGCAATCCGTAGAGTAATATATTTCATAACAATGTGCTAGACAAAATCAAGAAGTAGTTACAGATTTCACAACACAGGATATCAAATAAAAATACATTGCATTGCCTAGAAAATGGAACTGAAAAACTACAGAAACACAGATGTAGAAATTGTATGCCAAATCAGTTTTAAATAAAATAAGCGCAGCATGTGTTGACATATGAATTCTTTGCATTAACATCTTTTTTAAAGAATTAATTAATGTAGATTATATCCTATAGATTGTTTAATTAAGACAAATGAGTCAAACTAGGTAAGTATTTATATTTGTAAGTGCTGAAACTATTGTGGGGTCCTGGATCATATAGTGCAATTAAACACCCCACATTAGGGAAGTCACTGATGAATGTCAGGTGTAGGGCCATCTCATAGATCCCACTGGACACTAACCTTCTTAGTATCCGGAACTGATTAAGGTGATGGGTCACTGCTTTAGAAAACTCTTCATAAGTAACTAATTGTAAATGTGTTGCAATATTAAATACACCCTCTATTTTCTAGGGTGTGCAAATGTTTTGCCCTACACATTTCCACGTTGCATTGTCTTACTTCTATGGTTTGGATATCACTTATGGTTTACCTTTTGACATCATTTTTTGTCTGTTACTTCCTTGCATGTTTAATGCCAGTTTTGTCATATATGTACCATATTGCAATGTTTCCTTTGTTGAATGATTACTACAAGTCAGTAGATGAGCAAGTTGTTTCCATGTTTCAAACAGATGCATCATGCTTGGGAGTTTTCCAACATTAACATACAAAAAGAAATGACAGCGTACAGATCACCAACCTCTAAATGTACCCAGAGGCTTTAACTACCCATAAACTTTCCCATAAGAAAAAGCACAATGATCCACTGCTCATGAGATGTGACTTTGTCTTTTGCAACGTCAAGCAGCACTACCTTGCAATCTTTAAAAACAAAGACCACTGACTATCTTCATTGGTTATTATGTTTTGAATAATGTTGTTAATGAATGTTACATTTATTCTGAACATTTTACAAATATGCATGATTCCTACCTACTATTTCTCTGAGTAACTGCAGAAAACCAGACCATTACCTTGTAATGAAGTGGGCTCAAATGCTTAAAACAGCCGAAGCAGGTATAAAATAGGCTGACAAAGATTGTCATCACCAAAACAAGTAATGTAAAGAGCGTTGTGGGGGATTTGAAACCTACAATGAAATGAAAAACAAATGGTTAACAAAAATAATTAGAACATTTTGTCTTGTAAATAAGATAAACAACTAAGAAGGCTACAATGCTAAAAGTGCAACATTTGAACTGCCAACTATTTGTACAGGCATGTCATTGACACCGCCATCAGCTCTACACGTGCTGCTCTCTTGTGTCAGATGTTACAATTACCCAAAAATATAGTGTTCATTTTACAGACCTTAAGAGGATGATAGTCCGAGAGCTGAACTTGCAAGAAAAATCTAATTCATTGCCCACAAGTCACGAAAGACGTCAGCGGCATGTGCTTCACTCGGTGAGCTGGCTCAACTCCTTTTGAGGGTGAGCACAATAGCCTGGTGACCAAAAGGACTGGAGTTTTATTAAATATGGCGTACTGCTCTTTGACACACTCATTCTTTGGTAGAACCCTGGATTCTGTTGCACTACCAACTCCTTACTACAATATGTTAGAGAGGAAGATCCATGCATAGTAATATGTGATGGCAGGATTTGCATCTGCTTCGACATCAGTGTTCTGAGGACACTTAAAAAAAAATTATCAATAGAATTTCAGGCGTCAGCCAGCATATTTCAAGGATATGCATTTTAATAAATACTGAAGTTCACTTAATTTCATGAATTGAAACTCAGAGGTACAGACTGGAAAAATGAATTTGACTTCCTGATAATTCCCACCACTTCCTTCTGTTGTGGCATTGATATCTCATTTAGTTGGTTCATGACACAACATAAGGTTTCACCTTTCATCGAGCTTGAGTTTGTATGTATTATGTGATCGTCTCTGTAAAGCTCAAACCTAGAGAGCAACAGAGTTCTCAAGCTAACGCGATCCAGTAAGGAGAACCTTTTGCTGTGCTTGGGCCTCTCTGACTGCTAGTAGCCTTGACGGGGATGGCAGAGCTGCTCCAATCTCCTGTTTACTGTCCAGGATAATGCTGTGAGGCTGCTATCGTATTGCCAGGTGTGGTTGACTGAAGAGGTGGCCCATTAATGCCACTGAAGCCACCAGTCACATACACACTGGAATACACACTATTTTGTGTAATTTTGAGCACTTGCTTTGAGCTCTTTTGGCACGCTCTCACTGTAATTCCTACCCCTGCAAATGCCATTACAATAAATGAAACACTGCCCTGGAAAGTACTAAGTTGGTACGTACCTTATTGATTAGTGGGGGCTTATTAAGGTTTCAGTGACTTAAGGAGGTGGGTGTTGGAGGTGATACTACATCCTTAAAACAATTGGTAGACTTGCTGATAAGCATGTATACTTGGTGGCTACATCGGAAAAGGCACTGGTCTATAGCGAAGTAGATTACCACCCCCCTCCAAATATACTACTTTTCCAGCTGGTGACACTGGCTATTCGCCTGCAATTTCGTATGACCAGCTGGGTTGAAAGGACATCTTCAAGACATGCAGGTCAATCTCACTTGGTCACAGTCGAACTTTCATTAAAGTCTTTGGCCTTCCACAAACTTACATCAAAGCTTTTTCCACTATTCCAATGACAGCGCTTAACGCATTTTCTGCTTTTAGGTCTGGTGCTACTGGTGATTTTACTAAAATGAGATATGTAATGTACTAGGCTCTCATACATACAATATGAGGCAACTGGTCGGCCCCTTCAGTGATTCGCTAACTTTACTATGAGTGGCAGCATTCTGCTCTTTCACAGGGACCACTTCAGCACTCAATATAGTTCACTTCAGTGCCAGGGACTATGCCAATCGGTGCGTTTTAAGAACAAAACAATTAGTTGCTTTTAGCATTTATTTTAGGTCTGGTTTGGCAGTGCAGCTGTTGCCAGACATTATATCATCAACCTAAAAAGGAAATGTCAGGAGTACTAAAGAGAGGGGCTTTTGCCCCACCCCCACATGTTGGTGAACAACAGTACCTGTTTTGATTCAGCAAAAGTTGTGTGGTTCCACAGAAAAACTGCTTCCCCACTACACAGCTGTGATTATTTTGTTTATCCAGCTGCCCGAGCCAGCAGGAGTACGGCTTGAACTTGAGCACACACATGGCATTATAATGCTGTAAATGAGTCACAGATAAGTAGATAATTTACTATGTTTTTTTCCTCTGGCAGTAGCACAGATGTGAGGAGGGCAGCCATGCAGAAAGTTTTGGAGTTTCCAGTCCTAGAACCCTATCCTTCCATCATTAACTTCAGACTTTAGAATGCACTTGTCTACTTGAGAGCTCTATGTCATGCCCATGTTTACACTAATCGCATGGATTTTTTGTTTCGCTCAATAGGCAGCTGTCACCTGACTTACGTGATCAACAAAAAAGAGTTTTTACAAAAATGCAGCAATGAGACAGCACAACCAGCACCGAAACCCCCTACAGAGTCTGGTCAATCGATCAAAGAAGCGTGCTACAGCAGACAACATCTCTGCTACAAAGAGGTGTAATTATGGAATGTGCCCTAGGGCAATACCAAACAAAGTTTTATACACTTGCCTGGAGCACAGAATGAAATGTAAAATGATAAACTTCCATAAACCTCCAATACTAAGTTATATATTTGAAACATTTTATTAGCACACAGAAATATATAAAACAATGAGATAAGTACACACTTGTAAAATAATGATAGCTGTCTCAATATGATATGTGCACAGCTAGAATATTATATGAACAGCCCATCTCATAATATTCTGGCTATGTGCATATCATATTGAGACATCAATCATGACTTTACAATGTGTACTGTTTATATAACTGTTCAATATTTTTCTATATGCTAAAAAATCTTTTTGAAGGTTACGGCCCTGAACAGCCCAAAGGGCTGCAATATATTTAAAAGGTAGGACATCCGCTTCTAAGTTTTACCAGTCCTGGTAGTGAAAAACTCTTATGTTCATTTTTCACTACTGCAAGGCCTATCTCTCCCATAGGATAAGATTGGAGTTAAAGTATTACATTTTATAAGTGTAATTTCCAAATAGAAGCAGATAACCAGTTTATGTCTGGTATCTCAGGAATTGTAATAAAAAAGCCTAACTTACGGTGAAGTCAGATTTTTAATTACGATGTGGAAAATGCCACTTTTAGAATGTTGGCATTTTCTTGCCTCAGCCATCCGGTGCCTGAAGCCCATCTCCCGGTTAATGACTGGTTATAGGTGACAGCTGAGCTTTGTGTATTCCTACAAGACCACTACACATAATGGGGAGCTTAGGTGTGACTGAATGGGACATCACTGGCAGGATGGGAGGGAGGACCTGCTTACACTTGAATTGGCTGTATCCCGTCTACACACAAAGGACTGCATACCCTTGCATTTAGTGCGGAGCCAGGGCAAGAAAGGCAGGGCATCTGTGCACTTCAAAGGCCTACCTCTAAAAGCTTTTCACCATTTCAAAGGCACAGCTGGGTATAAATACGGGAGCACAGACACCAACTCTTCAGTGCACTTCTGGATGTGAGGATACTCTGGCAAGAAGAAGGACTGCTGTGCTGCTGAAAGGACTGCCACTCAGCTGAACTGTTGCTTTGAAGGACTGCTGCCCCGTTATGCTGACCTGCTGCCCACTTGCATGGGTAAGAAAGACTGGACCTACCTCTCTTGAACTCAGAACCAAGAGTGATTCCAAAGGCTAGATGGCTGGCTGACTGATCTGAAACCCCTGTGACAACACAGGCTTCCACCAACCTTGCACCTGCACTGTGCCATCTGAGTGTTATCCCAGTCCTACACCCTTGGAAGTGGGCCTAAGGTGCTCTGCCTGTCTGTGGATCCAGAAGAACAGGTGCATCGCCTCTGCTGCGCAGCGCAACTCCGAACAGAACAGATGCAGTGTGGATTGGACATATCGCAAAGATCTGCATTGCAGCTCCATCAGAATTGCCTGTGCCTGATGCCTCGCATCCCTCTTTGAAGGCAGCCTCGATGACGGACTCTGCATTACAGCTCATCGAACCGACAGATCAATCCGACTGTGTGCCACATCCTTGATGCCGGACTTCACATCACAAGCCCGTTGAGGTAATGCTCAATGATCACCAGGCCCTCACATCGCAGCCTTGTCGTACTTTGGAACAGACGCATGACTTGGGCTGCACAACGCATCTTCAACTTGTGATTGTCCCAGTCCGGCTTGACCAGTTATCCACAGGTGGTGCTTTGTGCATTTGGCACTATTTTCACTAAATTCTTTAAGATTGATTGGTTATCTCCGGTTCTACTGATTGGATTTTTGTTGTTTTGGTTTGGTTTCATTCATTAAAAAAAGTAATTTTTTCTAACGTTCTGCGAGATCCTTTTTATGTGGTGTTTCCTCTTTATTACTGTTTGATGTGTTGAACAAATACTTTACACACTGCCTCCAAGTTAAGCCTGACTGCCCTGTGCCAAGCTACCAAAGGGTTCAGCACAGGTTAATTTAGGGTTTGCTCGTTTCAACCTGACAAGGATTGTGGTTGCTGCTTGACGAGAGCTCACAACCCAGTCAACCAACAATCCAATTTCTTATAGTTCCCTGGTGGGGAAACCTACTCTTAGTACAGTACTGCTGAGCTGGTTATGGTGACAATCAATGATAATAGCTACAGGCCTTATTGTTGCATAGAGTAAAGTAATGCTGTTTATTATTTAAAAAATGACAAAGGTAGGAGGGCTGTTTTTTTATGAAAAGCATTTGTTAAAGCCAATAAGCTTCTAACAGTGAAGTGTTGTCCCGTTACATTACAGGCTACAGCCAGGAATTTATATATTTGTAATCTCATAGATTATCATAGCAGGCAAGGATTTTGGTGTTGGTCATCCGCTGACAAATCCTGGGAGAAAAAAGAATTGTGATGTTTCTTATTAGGCCCTATTGACGGGGGTTGTATGTTGTTTTGCCAACTGTAATTCTGCACACACTGGTAATTGTATAACTGTATGTCTGATGGCAACAAGCTATTCGCACTTCAGTAGTCTTGTGTTAGATACAATGTCAAGCCAGTGGTAAAGGCTAAAACCATTATCCGTTCTCTTGTAAATGATATGTCATATTCCTTAGGTCTGATCTGTTTATGATGAAGAGTTATGACAAAGGAGGCATGACTTACTTATTGTGAGAAGCATGTGCTAACGGTAATAGGCTTGTATGGGCAGATTGTTATTTCACTATGCTAAAGCCTGTAGGCAGCTATTTTGTCAGAGAATCTCGTTGATTACTGTAGCAGGTACTGGTTTTGCTGTTCGTTACCCATCGAAACAAACAACGAGGATAGAACATATACATTATGTTAGTCCTTATTAGGCTCCATCGAGTAGGGACTTTATATTGTTTTGAAAACAGTGTGAAGTAGGCGAAGGAAAGCAAAGATGTGGCAGACTTGGTAAGATTTATTAAAAGAACAAATGTGCCCCAGATCTCCAAACGCGTCCGAGGCGGCACACGAACAGCAACCGTTTTCTGTTTACGGCCGCTCCGCTCGCTCGCTGCGTGTCGCGCTAGGCAACACCAGAACGCTACTCGCGACTAGCGAGTACAACATTGATTATTTTTTTTTTTTTATATAACCACCACAACCCTCAATCCCAACAGAAAAAATACACCAATATCTACAAATACTACAAACCACAATCAAAAATAAACAAATAAGAAATTAACGTTGCCAGCGAATACATCGAAATTACCCATTGTCTCATAAATACAGTTTTCAAGACAAATCTCATACGTTAACTGATTGACGCAGTTTCCAAGGCAATTTTCTTACTGCACTGCACTGTCACGCAAATCAGACTGTTGCACTAAACCAGCCCCACTTACATTCAAGTCAGACTGTCTTACTAAAACACCCTTGCATACAACCTGAGGATCCAATCTCCCTTTCAGTTTGACAACCTTGGAGTTGTTCCACCACTTATTGCCCTGAACCCTTACAGCATTACCCAAAACAAGTTCAACCCTAACTGGTTCAGAAAATGTGGGATTGTCTTTCTTAACAAAAGTAGGCAATTTTACTGCAACCCAATCGCCTACTGCAATAAGCGACTCTTTTCCCCTCTTTCTTGTTGTCAAAGTATCTCTTTTGTGCACACTGTTTGTTTTCCACATTAGTTTTGATGAGGTCTGTATGGTCTCCAACCTGCATATTTTTGACAAACTTGGACATCCACCCTGGTTTGATTTGCATATTGGCTTTCTACCTTTCAAAGCTTCAAAAGGAGATACCCCCGTGGTGGAATGAGGAGTTGTTCTGTAAAACCACAGCATTGCTTGGACCGACGCCTGCACATCACACCCATTCTTCAACGCCCACCTGACACAGTCCCCCAACACACGGTTGAATCTCTCCACCAAACCACTTGTTTGGGGTTGATAAAGAGAACATCTCAGATGTTTAACATTACCTTGCTCCAAAAATGTTTTAAACTCTTCAGACATAAATTGAACTCCATTGTCCGAAATGACTTCCTCTGGAAACCCTTCACTCATAAACACTTCCCTCAAGAATATCACAAGAGTCTTTGCATTCCTGAACAAATTTGACATAAGGCCACTTTGAAAAATAGTCAACAACAACATACACATACCGCAACTTACAATTTAGTGAGTGAAAAGGTCCTATCATATCAACCCCCAATTTAAGCCAAGGACCACCAGGACACACTATAGGCATTAGGGATGGTGTCACAGGTTTCAAACTTTTGTCAAAGTTGGAACACACCACACAATTCCTTACTAATTGTTCAATTTCATTGTCCATGCGAGGCCACCAAAAGCTGTCTCTCACTCGTCTTTTTGTCATTGTGGCCCCCAAATGACCATCATGCGCTTTCTTCAATAGAGAACACCTCAACCCCTCCGGGGGAATTAATTTGTCGTTCCTCAAGAGAATACCATCCTCAATTGTCAACTCCTCAGAAACTTTCCAAAATGTCTGAATGGCCGTCGTCTTGACCCTCTCATACGGCCAGCCCTCAACTATACACCACATAACTGTGCACAAGTCAATATCAGCAGCCAATTTCTCCTTCCACTCTGACTCAGAACATACGCACACTTGTTCAACCTCAACTGCTGCAATCATACAACATTCGTCGTCCACAAAATCATCAAACGTCGGACTACTCTGACTGGGAAATCTTGACAGAAAATCTGCCCTTACGTTACGCCCCCCGGGTATATGCATGACTTCAAAATCATACTGCATCACTCTCGCTACAAATCTAGCAATTCTGGTTGTACCTGTTTTGTCATTAGTCCCTTTCAAAATTGAGACTAACGGTTTATGATCTGTTTTCAACAGAAAATGTCTCCCCCACACATAACACTTGAATTTTTCAATGGCCCAAACACAAGCCAACAGCTCCTTTTCGATGACAGAATAATGCACTTCTGGTGTTCTTAATACTCTAGATGCAAAACCAATGGTGTTTTCAACACCATCAATCATTTGGGTCAATACTGCACCCAAACCAACATTGCTGGCATCAACCGTAAGACAACATTGAAAACGTGGATCATACGGTTTCAGCACCTTGGCCTGTGTCAACTGGATTTTGATGTCCTCAAACGCTTTTTCACATTCTGAACCCCACACAAAACTGGTCTTGTCTTTCAATAAATTGAATAAAACTCACTCGACTCGCATACTCCGGTATAAATCAAGAGTAAAACTCACACATACCCAAAAACGCTTTAACTCCAGCCTTGTCTGTAGGCTGAGGTGCGGCTGTGATCGCATCAATCAAACCGGGTTTGGGACTAACACCCTCCTGACTAATTATTACATGACCCAAATACTCAACCGACGACTTCATGAAATGACATTTCTCTCTCCTAAGAACCACGCCATGAGTCATAAATTTCTGTAATACCTGTCATAGAATATTGTCATGCACTTGCTGGTCAGGTGCATGAATTAATACGTCATACTGGAAAACCACCACGTTGGAAATCCCCTTTAACAATGTACACATGATTCTTTGAAACACCGAAGCCGCCGATGCCAGCCCAAACGGCATACGGCAAAACTGGAAAACACCAAAAGGCGACACAAAAGCTGTTAAAAACCTGGACTCCAGATCAAGTTCTACCTGATGGTACGCACTAGCCAAGTCTAACTTCGTAAAGATTTTCGCAACTTTGATAGTGGACAACATTTCGTTGATATTGGGGAGGGGATGTGAGTCTACCCATATTTCCCTGTTGAGTGCTCTCAAGTCCACACAAATTCTTAAATCCCCATTTGTTTTCCTAGCCACTACTAATGGAGAGAGCCACAAAGAGGATTCAATTGGTTCTATAATCCCCTTGTTCTGTAACTTTTCCAGTTCCCTTTCTAAATCTTCTCTCACACTAAAAGGAACAGATCTTAGTTTGTGCTTGACTGGAATGGCATTGGCTTTCACTTTTATTTTATGTTTAAACCCATGCAACTTTCCCAATTCACCTGAAAAGACCTTAGGGAAATCATTAAGAAGGCCTTCAATCTCCCTGAATCTCTTAGTACTGCAACTTGCTCAGACGTACCAGGCCGCAACACGATTCCAAACAAGCCCTGATGGAACCAACCTAAAATGTTCAACCCTCTAGCCGCTACATAGACCTTACCAAATATGCCTCTCCCCTTAAACTCGAGAATGTCCTCAAAGAAACCTTGAAGTTCAATCTTCCTCCCTTCGTAGGACACTGCAGCCCTGTCTGGCGGTTCAAGGACACGCTCTCCCCAATTCAGCTTGAACAAGTCCAGAGTAATCATGGTGATCCTAGCCCCTGAGTCTGCTAGCAAACGCAACGACTTGTCTCCCACTCTTATGCAAACATAGGGATCCACACAATTATCCGGATCACCAGTCTTAACCGCTCCCTCAACCACACTCAAAACCATGTCCTGAACCTCTCCCATAAGATGCTCCAACGCTTCATCATTCTCTTCCATCACCGTCATGACTGATTCTCGTTTACCACCTTGACAAACTTTTGCAAAATGCCCCAACCTGCCACAACTCCTACATTGGACACCCAAGGCTGGGCAACTCCTAAATCTTTTTTGATGCATAGAATTACCACATCTAAAACAAACATTTTTTTGTTTAAAGAACACATTGGAATTGGCAAACTTATTGTTTTTCTGTCCACTAGATTTGAACCCAGTCTTTTTGTCATCCTTGTTGACAACAGCATTGACTCTGCTGGACGTTGCTAATTCTATTTCCTTAGAAGACTTGATAGAAGATTCTATGCTCTTAGCAATTCTTATCGTCTCCACCAATGTTGGATTGTGCAGCCATAACAACTTGTCTGTCCCTTGACAAATAAACTGGTCTCTAATAAGTTGATCACCCAGCACTCCGAACTGGCATTCTGCAGCTAGAACGCGCAACGCCGAAATATATGTGTCCACATCTTCACTTGAGCGTTGATCTCTTTTAAACAATTTGTGTCTAGCCACTACCAAGCTGGGAAGAGCATCAAATCTGTTGCTCATTTTCTTCACCGCAGATTCATACTCATCCATTTCATCATCCTCCATATGTACTTCAGGTAGGTGCTTGAAAATCGCTCTACCCTCAAAGCCAATAGAATGGAGCAGCAGACATTTTTTCTGTTCCGGCCTGTAACGTGATGCACCAATCGCCCCTAAATATGTTTCGAAGGCATCAAACCATTGTTTCCAACATATAGTTGGTTCACCTGGACTGTCTAAAAATGGCGGTGGGGGCAGAACCGATTGCATGGTGAGGCTACTCAAAAATATATATTTTTTAAATTACAACTGAAAAAAAAAAAAATCATGTTGATGAATTATCCACAACACCCCAGAATTAAAAATTGAGTTTTTTCTTTTTACAGCAATTGTTTGATTTCCAACAGCAACTGTTCGCAACACAGTCTAAAAAGCTTCTGAGAACATTATCTTAAGTCTGTTACACGCTGTCTGTAGACATATACTGTGACAACGTAAAGTAGCAAAGCTCTAATCATCTGTAGACCAGATCCATACCTCTTTTTAAATTTAGTAGTAAATAAACTCCTTAGTTTGCGTTGGGCTGATTTTTGCATGCAGCTGGAGTATTTCCTGGAAACAAAACCACGCCCTTGAGGTGCTGAAATCACTTTTTTTTCCGACTTCCTGGTGTTTCTGAAGTCGTCACTGCCTCCAACGGTGAGAAATCACAGAGAAGAGACTAGCCGCACAGGTCCGCAGCATTTGGAGATGACCCTCGTCGCCAAATGAAGTAGGCGAAGGAAAGCAAAGATGTGGCAGACTTGGTAAGATTTATTAAAAGAACAAATGTGCCCCCGATCTCCAAACGCGTCCGAGGCGGCACACGAACAGCAACCGTTTTCTGTTTACGGCCGCGCTCGCTCTCTGCGTGTTGCGCTAGGCAACACCAGAACGCTACTCGCGACTAGCGAGTACAACACAGTCTTTGTACATTTTTGTAATTACAGTATACCTGATGGTTGCTTGTGGGAATGCTTATGAGCAAGTCAATAAGACTGATCTAGTTATGGTGCTAAGTCAGTGATAAAGGTTATATGTTTGATTGTTTACAAGAAAAAGTTATGATAAAAGCAGTAGGCCTGAGATATTGGTTATGAAAAACATGTTAAAGTGAATAGGCCTTTGAGGGTGGATTGTTACTACTCTATCAAAGCCTACAGATAGGTACTTTCTTATACGGGATCTCACAGATTACCACAGTAGGCAATGGTTTTGGTGCTTGTTACCCCTCTAACAAACTCTGGGTATAGCAGATATCTAATGCCAGAATCCTTCATAAGCCCTCTCAGGAGAGATCTTGTTATGCACTGTCAACTGTAACTTAGTATACTATGTCACTGTATGACCTGTTGGAAATCTGAAGCACAATTTAGGAGGCCTGACTTTGTTATGGTGGCAAGTCAATTATAAAAACTAGAGGCCTAGGCCGTATTACATGAAGCGCCCAGGGGAGCACAACGGGTGTTTGTGCGTGCTTTGCATGCCCCTGGGGAACTCTGGTATTACAGACGGGGCCACAGATGCCTGTGTGGCCCCTTCTGTAATACAGATAGCCCTGCCGTACATATAGGCCCAGCCCTATCATCAGAGGGTGTTCCCTGATTTATCTGGGGGCGTGGTACCACGCAAATTGTGAGATCTCTTTGATTTTGCTCCAGTGCCGGTATTATAGATGCGGCCGCAAAAGCAAAGAAGCTCTCAGGAGGTGCACTGGCAGCAAACCACAAAAAGGTGGCCACTGTCAGTGCACCCCCTGATGGCAGCCCTGTGGAGAGAGTTAAGGAGGTCCTACGGGCTCCCTCGACATCCCCTCGGAGACGGGTGCAGTCACTCACTGCACCGACCTGCAAGGGAATCTCTCACCCCACTTAAAAGTGCAGACGGGTTGCCGCCTACACAGTGAAACACGGAATGCTTGCTTCAAAGTCGCTCCGGATTTCACTTCAATGCGCAGCCACCAGGGGACGCTAGTTTGCAGTTGCTCTGGAGGCAGCACATTCATTCTAATTTGTCGCACTCTCCTTGCTCCGTGTTTGCAATACGGCCTGAGATCGGTTCACTCGGAAAAGATATTGCAGATGCATAGATCTGATCTGTTTATTAGGAGAAGTTATGATAAATGCAGTAGACCTGACATATTGATTGTGAGAAGCATATGTTAAAGCCAATAGGCATTTAATAGTTCATTGTTCTTTGTCTTTATTGAAGCCTATAGGTATTTTGTTACGTAAAATGACTCAGACTTTTGAGGGAAGGGTACCAGTGTTACTTCTCACCTCTGATAAATCTAAGGGATAGAAGATTTGCATTCTAATAATTCTTGCTAAACTCTTCTTAGCTGTCTGCCAGGGTCTTATAATAAAAAAAAAAACATTAAATCCTACATATGTGTGTGTGTATATATATATATATATGTGTTGGATAGTTGCAAGCTTTCACGCTGTTTTCCTTGTATGGCACGGCACGGCAGAGGAGCTGGTTAGATGCATAGGGGTTGCTGGACCACAGTTAGGTGTTTTGTTTGCCCTCTTGTTATCGCGCTCGTGAGACACGCCCCTTTCTACCCTTTGAATAGAGACTACAAAATCGGCAGAGCTGCGCATCCACGCTACTACTGATAGTCGCAAGTTCTCAGGCAGTTGTTTTCCTTGTACGGCACGGTTGTGCAGTTTAGGGAGATGCCTGGCTCCCAATTGTTGCCGACTCCGAGTGCCACATTGGATGGCTTGTAAGCCTTTCAATTGTTTTATGTGTTCAACCATTTTCTCACTTTTCTTGCAGCCAAATGTATTTTACCAGTATGTGCACTTACCAGAGGAGCTTGGTTAGATGCACAGGGGTTCCAGAACCCCAGCTAGGTGTTTTATTTGTTCTCTCGTTATGGCGCTCATAGAGACACTCCCCTTTTTCCCCTATGATCGGAGACTACAAAATAAGCAGAGCTGTGCGTCCACGCAGCAGGCACACCAATGGGGCAATTAAGGCGAGCCACAGGCAAACCTGCCTGCATCCATCCACGTTCGAACTGTGCTCAGTGCCAGCCATGCTGCTGGTTCGGTGATGGCTTCCAGGCGGGTTCCATATTTATTTATCTCTCTAGAGAGAGAGAGAGAGAGAGAGAGAGAGAGAGAGAGAGAGAGAGAGAAGCATTAGTTGCTCTCAATTCCCTCGAAGGTTTTTCAAACTGCACTCAATGGGATCCATCCACTGTGGTAAGTGGCTCGGTATGCCCTGGGTGCTCTTGGAAGCTTCCTTATCTCAAGGACTTTGACAGGGGACCCTGTTCCCGACTCCTTTAAGAGCATTGGTGGTCTAAGCCAACTTCGTAGAATTATCTTTAATGCTAGGCCTCGAGTCGAAAATATATTAGAATTCTTTGAGTTTGTACTAACCCACTGTATTGACCTGGCATTTGTGGCGGAAACGTGGGCAGACCAAAACTCTAGCCCAGATTTAATCTTGGCGAACCCAGAGGACTATTCACTTTTCAGGCTTGACCACACTGCGCTGGTAAGCGGGGTGGTGGCCTGGCAGTTGTTTATATAAATCATCTAAAGGGATCCTTTTCCAATGCGTCCACCTCCTCTCTTTGTGAGGCTTTGAACTTTAAGATCATTCCTGATCCTCATACATCGTTCAATGGGCTCTTAAATTTACCGTCCACCTAGACCAAGATCCACTTTCATTGTTTGCTTAAGTGACTTATTGGAGGTCAAAGTAGATGCTGATAACTTTACAGTGTTAGGAGATGTTAATTATCATTTGGACAATGTATCAGATAGAGACTCAGACACTCTTCTTGATTTAATGAGCAGTCTTGGACTGAGTAAGTTGGTCCCTGGGCCATCCCATATGGCAGGACATACGCTAGATGGTATTTTTTATGACAACCCATAGTTACTTTTCTCGGAGGTTCTACCTCTTACATGGTCGGACTATGCAGCAGTTACGTTTAATATCCAGTTGATGAGCAGAGTGGCCGAAACACCAATTCATTCAAAGAGTTCTCAGTGCTGCTCTTGGCACAAAATCGACAATGTGCAGTTAAGCAGGGCCCTCATTTAGTCTTTACCTATGGTATCGAACCACGTTGAAGAACATATTCAGGCTTTTAACGACTGGCTAAATTCAGCTGCCAGCCTTTTAGTTCCGCTTAAGGTGGTCTGTAATCGCAGGCAATCCCATTCTCAGTCTTGGTTTCCTGCGAAGCTTAGGCTTTTAAAACAAGCATGTTGGTGCTGCAAACGTCACTGGAGACTCCAGTACGATCCCAATGAAAAACTTATATATATAAACAAAAACTTTCCAAATACAAGACAGCAATACTGGCAGAGAAATCTGCGTACTTTACGCAAAAATCAGGGCAGCCAAACATTCCCCCAAGGAACTTTTCTCCATGGTTAAAAAGCTAGCCAACCTGGCAGATCTGTGAAAAATCACAATCTCCCAATCGCTCTGTGACAATATTGCACCTACTTTTCAATCTAAATTTTGAACATCTATAATATTTCCACCAATCACACCATGTCTTCTTCACATCAAGACAAAGACCCCATGTCTTTGATAGCACCTAGCAGGTTCTCTAATTTTGTTTCCTTAAATAAGTATCAGGTACAGGAGCTAATCCTAACTACTCAATCGGGTTCACAGCTTGATCCTTGCCCTCTGAAAATCCTGCAATCGGTCTCTAATATGATTGCCAATTTTTTGATCCCTATCTTCAATGAAATGTTCAGGCAGGGCTATTTTCCAAAAGCTTCGAAGGTAGCGTTGACTCTACCCCTTCTAAAAAAGCTTCATCTTGACCCTTCTGATGGTGACAACTATTGCATACTTTTCCTTTCTAAGTTGGTGGAAAAGGCGATAAATAAAGAGCCAACAACATTCATTGAATCAGATGGTTTGTTAGCCATCACTCAATTAAGCTTTAGAAGCCAGCATAGCAAAGATGCGGCTGACGAACTGAGAGCCATTTAAGATAGTGGGTGATATGGCAGCATTTATTATTCTGGATTTATCAGCAGCTTTCAACACGGTCACTGTGTACAATCCCTTGGTATCAAAGGGTGTGCTCTAGACCTCTTAAAGTCTTTTTTTCAGAGAAACAGCAATTTGTTGCCCTAGATGATTTCACATCTAGCTCTTTTTCTTTTCCTTGTGGGGTACATCAGGGTTCCTCCTTAAGCCCCACCCTTTTTAATTCGTATATAACTCCACTAGTCTCACTGATTAAATCCTTTGGGTTTTCAGTGGTCAGCTATGCTGACGACACCTAAATTGTCATCTCAATCTCAGAATGAATTCTTAGATAGTCAGAAATTTGCTAACTTCTTCAGCTGGATATGTCACATCAGCCTCTGGATGTCAAACAATTGTTTAAAGTTAAATTCGAGTAAGACGGAAGTCTTGCTCTTAAGGAACAACAAATCCCTTTGGTCCCCTGATTGGTGGCCCCCAGAGCTGGGTCATCTTCCGGTGCCCATGCCCAAGTTTAAAAACCCTGGCATGATTTTTTACAAAATACTTGTATGTGACAAACAAATCAATTCTGTCACATCATCTTGTTCCTTTGACTTAAAAACTCTTAGAAAGGTTCTTCCTTGCATTCCATTAGAACTAAGGAAATTAGTTATCACCGGACTCATTGACTCTAAACTGGATTATTGCAATTCCCTTTACATGAATCTTCAGAAGTGATTAGTAAATAAATTGCAAATACTTCAGAAAGCTGCAGCTAGACTTCTCTTAGGAATCCCCAAATATCATTCCGCTTCTAAGGCCTTGGCACAGTTGCACTGGCTTCCAGTGCGCAAGCTCATCTACTTCAAAGCACTATGTATAGCGTTTAAAGCTCTTCATGGTACAGGCCCACAATACCTAAAGGACAAATTCAGATGGCATGTTCCAGCTAGACCCTTAAGATCATCACAGGCTTGTAACCTGCTAGTTCCTCAGTTTAAGAAAGTTCAGTGAGGCAGCCATGGTTTGGTTCAAGAAACTTCAAAACTATGGAACTCTCTGCCTGCCGACCTTAAGAATTATTCATCCCTTTACGGTTTTAGGAAAAAGACTTGGCTTTTTAATCTCTTATCTCTAATTTTATCCTACTTTTCTTGCTCTTTATCGGTAGCCTAGTGCCATGACACATTAGGGTATACTTGTGCTTTATAAAATGTATTTTCATATATATATATGGAAAATGTCACTTACCCAGTGTACATCTGTTCGTGGCATTAGTCGCTGCAGATTCACATGCTGTGCACATCCCGCCATCTGGTGTTGGGCTCGGAGTGTTACAAGTTGTTTTTCTTCGAAGAAGTCTTTTCGAGTCACGAGACCGAGGGACTCCTCCCATTTCGACTCCATTGCGCATGGGCGTCGACTCCATCTTAGATTGTTTTCCCCACAGAGGGTGAGGTAGGAGTTGTGTATGCTAGTAATAGTGCCCATGCAATGGAGTGAATACGTATGTACATAATGAAGTTTAAAGTAATATATTTACAAATATAAATGTTCAAGATCAACTTCTAAACGGCTACAGGCTCCCGGGGAGGCGGGTGGGCGCATGTGAATCTGCAGCGACTAATGCCAGATGTACACTGGGTAAGTGACATTTTCCGTTCGATGGCATGTGTAGCTGCAGATACACATGCTGTGCATAGACTAGTAAGCAGTTATCTCCCCAAAAGCGGTGGTTCAGCCTGTAGGAGTTGAAGTTGTTTGAAACAATGTTCGTAGTACAGCTTGACCTACTGTTGCTTGTTGTGCAGTTAGCACATCTACACAGTAGTGCTTGGTAAATGTATGAGGCGTAGACCATGTTGCTGCCTTACATATTTCGTTCATTGGAATATTTCCTAGAAAGGCCATGGTAGCACCTTTCTTTCTGGTTGAGTCTGCCTTTGGTGTAATAGGCAGCTCTCTCTTTGCTTTAAGATAGCAGGTTTGAATACACTTAACTATCCATCTAGCAATGCCTTGTTTTGAAATTGGATTTCCTGTATGAGGTTTTTGAAAGGCAATAAATAGTTGTTTTGTTTTTCGAATTAGTTTTGTTCTGTCAATGTAGTACATTAGCGCTCTTTTGATGTCTAATGTATGTAGTGCTCTTTCAGCTACAGAATCTGGCTGTGGGAAGAACACTGGTAATTCTACTGTTTGATTCAAGTGGAACGGTGAGATAACTTTTGGTAAAAATTTGGGATTTGTCCGTAGAACTACTTTATTCTTGTGTATTTGAATAAATGGTTCTTGTATGGTAAATGCTTGAATTTCACTTACCCTTCTTAGAGATGTGATGGCAATCAAAAATGCAACTTTCCACGTTAAGTATTGCATTTCACAAGAGTGCATGGGCTCAAAAGGCGGACCCATGAGTCGTGTTATGACAATGCTGAGGTTCCATGAAGGAACTGGTGGTGTTCTTGGTGGTATAATTCTCTTTAGGCCTTCCATAAACGCTTTTATGACTGGTATCCTAAATAATGAAGTTGAGTGCGTAATTTGCAGGTAAGCTGAAATTGCAGTAAGATGTATCTTTATGGAAGAGAAAGCTAGTTTTGATTTTTGCAAATGTAGTAAGTATCCTACTATATCTTTTGCAGATGCATGTAAGGGTTGAATTTGATTATTATGGCAGTAATAAACAAATCTTTTCCACTTATTTGCATAGCAGTGTCTAGTGGTAGGCTTCCTAGCTTGTCTTATGACCTCCATACATTCTTGTGTGAGGTCTAAGTGTCCGAATTCTAGGATTTCAGGAGCCAAATTGCTAGATTCAGCGATGCTGGATTTGGATGTCTGATCTGTTGTTTGTGTAGTGTTAACAGATCTGGTCTGTTTGGTAGTTTGACATGAGGTACTACTGAAAGGTCTAGTAGTGTTGTGTACCAAGGTTGTCTTGCCCATGTTGGTGCTATTAGTATGAGTTTGAGTTTGTTTTGACTCAACTTGTTTACTAGATATGTAAGGAGTGGGAGAGGGGGAAAAGAGTACGCAAATATCCCTGACCAGTTCATCCATAGCGCATTGCCCTGAGACTGATGTTGTGGGTACCTGGATGCGAAGTTTTGGCATTTTGAGTTTTCCTTTGTTGCAAATAGATCTATTTGTGGTGTTCCCCAAATTTGGAAGTAAGTGTTCAGTATTTGGGGGTGAATCTCCCATTCGTGGATCTGTTGGTGATCCCGAGAGAGATTGTCTGCTAACTGATTCTGAATTCCTGGAATAAATTGTGCTATTAGGCGAATGTGGTTGTGAATCGCCCAATGCCATATTTTCTGTGTCAGGAGACACAACTGTGTCGAGTGTGTCCCTCCCTGTTTGTTTAGGTAATACATTGTTGTCATGTTGTCCGTTTTGACAAGAATGTATTTGTGGGTTATCATGGGTTGAAATGCTTTCAGCGCTAGAAATACCGCTAACAGTTCTAAGTGATTTATGTGAAACTGTCTTTGCTGTATGTCCCATTGTCCTTGGATGCTGTGTTGATTGAGGTGTGCTCCCCACCCTGTCATGGAAGCATCTGTCGTTATCACGTATTGTGGCACTGGGTCTTGGAAAGGCCGCCCTTGGTTTAAATTTATACTGTTCCACCATTGAAGCGAGATGTAGGTTTGACGGTCTATCAACACCAGATCTAGAAGCTGACCCTGTGCTTGTGACCATTGTGATGCTAGGCACTGTTGTAAGGGCCGCATGTGCAACCTTGAATTTGGGACAATGGCTATGCATGAAGACATCATGCCTAGTAGTTTCATTACCATTTTGACTTGTATCCTTTGTTTTGGATACATGGCTTGTATTACATTGTGAAAAGTTTGAACTCTTTGTGGACTTGGAGTGGCAATCCCTTTTGCTGTGTTGATTGTTGCTCCTAAGTATTGCTGTGTTTGACACGGCAGAAGGTGTGACTTTGCGTAGTTGATTGAGAAACCTAGTTTGTGTAGGATTTCTATGACATATTTTGTGTGTTGTGAACACCGTCTTAGCGTGTTGGTTTTGATTAACCAATCGTCCAGGTATGGGAACACATGTATTTGCTGCCTTCTGATATGTGCAGCTACTACTGCCAGGCATTTTGTAAAAACTCTTGGCGCAGTTGTTATTCCGAATGGCAACACTTTGAATTGGTAATGTATCCCTTGGAATACAAACCTTAGGTACTTTCTGTGTGAAGGATGTATTGGTATATGGAAATATGCATCCTTTAGGTCTAGTGTTGTCATGTAGTCTTGTTGTTTGAGCAGTGGGATTACGTCTTGTAAAGTAACCATGTGAAAGTGGTCTGATTTGATGTAGGTATTTAATGCTCTGAGATCTAGTATAGGTCTCAGACTCTTGTCTTTTTTGGGTATCAGAAAGTACACTCCTGTGTTTAATTGTTGTCTTGGTACTAATTTTATTGCTTCTTTCTGTAGCAATGCCTGAACTTCTAGTCCTAGAAGATCTATATGTTGTTTTGACATACTGTGTGTTTTCGGTGGGATGTTTGGAGGGAATTTGAGAAATTCTATGCAATAACCATGCTGGATAATTGCTAAGACCCAAGTGTCTGTTGTTATTTCCTCCCAATGTGTGTAAAACTTGGTTAGTCTCCCTCCCACAGGTGTTATGTGTTGGGGATTTGTGACCTTGAAGTCACTGTTTGTTTGGAGGAGTTTTGGGACTTTGGAACTTTCCTCTATTTTTTTGAAATTGTCCTCCTCTATATTGTCCCCGAAAACCTCCCCGCTGATACTGGCTCTGGTAAGTGGGCTTTGTTTGTGAGGTTGTCGCTTCTGTGGTCTGCCCTCGAAACCCCCCTCGAAATTGTGTCTTTCGAAATGTGCCTCTGCTCTGCGGGGAGTAGAGTGCGCCCATGGCTTTGGCCATGTCGGTGTCTTTCTTAAGTTTTTCTATTGCAGTGTCCACCTCCGGCCCAAACAACTGCTGTCCGTTGAATGGCATATTCAGCACAGCTTGCTGTATCTCTGGTTTAGATCCTGATGTACGCAGCCATGCATGTCTCCTTATTGTTACTGCTGTGTTGACAGTTCTAGCAGCTGTGTCTGCAGCATCCATTGCTGACCGTATCTGATTATTGGAGATACTCTGTCCCTCTTCTACCACTTGCTGCGCTCTTTTTTGGAACTCTTTTGGTAAATGTTCAATAAAGTGTTGCATCTCATCCCAATGGGCCCTATCATATCTGGCTAACAAAGCTTGCGAATTTGCAATACGCCACTGGTTTGCTGCCTGTGCCGCCACCCTTTTGCCTGCAGCATTGAATTTTCTACTTTCTTTATCTGGAGGTGGTGCATCTCCTGAAGTATGAGAGTTGGCTCTTTTGCGCGCTGCTCCAACTACAACAGAGTCTGGTGATAGCTGTTGTGTGATGTACACTGGGTCTGTTGGTGGCGGTTTATATTTTTTATCTACTCTTGGAGTAATGGCTCTCCCTTTGACAGGCTCCTCAAACACTTGTTTGGAGTGTTTTAGCATTCCGGGTAACATCGGAAGACTCTGATATTGACTGTGTGTAGACGACAGTGTATTAAAAAGAAATCGTCTTCAATGGGTTCTGAATGAAGGCTGACATTGTGAAATGTGGCTGCTCTCGATACCACTTGAGCGTAGCCTGTACTATCCTCTGGTGGCGATGGTCTCGCTGGATAGCATTGAGGACTATTATCTGACACTGGTGAGTCATAAAGGTCCCATGCGTCAGGGTCATCTTGACTCATTCCCGTATGAGTTGGGGATTGCATCATTGGAGGAGTGGCTACCGGTGATGGTTGCAGAGAGTGATGTGGGGATGGTGGTGGTGTAACTTGTTTAGCCACCTTTGCGTGTGGCTGTTTGTCCTTGTCTTGGAAGGCAAGTTTACGTTTCATTTTGATTGGAGGAAGAGTGCTGATCTTCCCCGTATCTTTTTTAATAAAGAGCCGCCTTTGTGTGTGATCTGGCTCTATTGTCTCTAATTCTCATCCAAATCTGTGTGTCTTCATTTGTGAGGACAGTCCTTGTTCCTCTGAATAGGAACTAATTTTCGGTTCCGAGGCCGGATGTTTAGGTACCGAAACCTTTTCGGCTGCTTTTTTCGGCTCCGACGAAACCTTTTTTACTTTAGGCGTCGTGCCCTCTCGGTGCCGACCCATTTCGGTGCCGCTGTCTCGATGCCGAATCTTCTCGGAGCCACTCTCTCGGGCCCGAGATTGCTGTGTGCCGGTATCTCAACCGGAGTCGGATGACTTCGACACCAGCTCGCCCTTTTTCGGTGCCGATGGACGGTCACCTATTTTTCGGGTTAAGCCATGGCCTGTTGGCGGTGGCGTCCCCTGGGCTTTAGCGGTCTTCTCGTGAGTTCTTTGTTTCGACGTCTTACTCACGGTTTTCGGCATTTCTTCGGGATCGATCTCCTCCGAGTCCGAATCCTGGGTGGAGAATGTTTCTTCCTCCTCCTCGAAACGCCCTTGTCCTGTCGGCGCCGACGCCATTTGCAGTCTTCTTGCTCTTCGGACCCTGAGTGTCTTCCTGGGCCGAAACGCTCGACAGGCCTCAAAAGTATCCTCCTTGTGTTCTGGTGACAAACACAAGTTACAGACCAGGTGTTGATCTGTATATGGATACTTGTTATGGCATTTTGGACAGAAGCGGAATGGGGTCCGTTCCATCGGCCTTGAAGAGACACGTGGCCGGGCCGACCAGGCCCCGACGGGGATTGAAAAAAAAACCGAAGGGCCACCGGAGCTCTTCTTAATTCGGTGTCGATCTGTTGTAACTAACCCGATACCGAACGCAAACAATACCGACGATTTTTCCGAGATGCTAACTAACTTTCCGACCCGAAACACGGAGCGAAAAGGAACACGTCCGAACCCGATGGCGGAAAAAAAACAATCTAAGATGGAGTCGACGCCCATGCGCAATGGAGTCGAAATGGGAGGAGTCCCTCGGTCTCGTGACTCGAAAAGTCTTCTTCAAAGAAAAACAACTTGTAACACTCCGAGCCCAACACCAGATGGCGGGATGTGCACAGCATGTGTATCTGCAGCTACACATGCCATCGAACATATATATATATATATATATACACACATATACACACACACACACACACACACACACATATGGAAATGTCACTTACCTAGTGTACATCTGTTTGTGGCATGTTCCGCTGCAGATTCACATGCTGTGCACTGTTCCTGCCATCTAGTGTTGGGCTCGGAGTGTTAAAAGTTGTTTTTCTTCGAAGAAGTCTTTTCGAGTCACGGGACCGAGTGACTCCTCCCTTTCGGCTCCATTGCGCATGGGCATCGACTCCATCTCAGATTGTTTTCCCGCGTAGGGTGAGGTAGGAGTGGTAGAATGAGAATACTAAAGATGTCCATGCAATAGAATAGATATGTATGTACATAGTTTGTGCTAAAGGAATGTTTATTTACATATATACAATTTTTAATTGCAACTTAAACGGCTACAGGCTCCCGGGGAGGTGGGAGGGCGCATGTGAATCTGCAGCAGAACATGCCAAGAACAGATGTACACTGGGTAAGTGACATTTTCCGTTCGATGGCATGTGTAGCTGCAGATACACATTCTGTGCATAGACTACAAAGCAGTAATCATCCCCAAAGCGGTGGTCAGCCTGTAGGAGTTAAAGTCGTTTGAAATAATGTTCTTAGTACAGCCTGTCCTACTGTGGCTTGTTGTGTTCCTAACACATCTACACAGTAATGTTTGGTAAACGTATGAGGTGTTGACCAAGTGGCTGCCTTACAAATCTCTGTCATTGGCATGTTACCTAGAAAGGCCATTGTTGCTCCTTTCTTTCTAGTGGAGTGTGCCTTTGGTGTAATGAATGGGTAACTCTCTTTTAGCTTTGAGGTAACAGGTTTGTATGCATTTGAGTATCCATGTGGCTATGCCCTGTTTGAATACAGGGTTACCAGCATGGGTTTTTTGGAAAGCAACAAACAATTGCTTAGTTTTACGAAATGATTTTTTCTGTCTATGTAATACATTAGCACTCTCTTTATGTCTAATGTATGCAGTGCTCTTTCTGCTACGGAGTCTGGCTGTGGGAAGAAGACTGGGAGCTCTACAGTTTGGTTTAGATGAAACGGTGAAATGACTTTTGGCAGAAATTTTGGATTTGTGCGGAGAACCACTTTATGTTTGTGTGTTTGTATAAATGGTTCTACGATAGTGAACGCCTGTATTTCTATTAGAAATGCTACCTTCCAAGTCAAGAATTGGATTTGGCAAGAATGCATCGGTTCAAATGGTGGGCCCATGAGTCGTGTAAGTACAATATTAAGATTCCACAAGGGTACTGGTGGGGTTCTTGGAGGTATGATCCTTTTTAGTCCCTCCATAAAGGCTTTAATAACTGGGATTCTAAAAAGTGACTTTATATGTTTAATCTGCAGGTAAGCAGAGATTGCAGTGAGATGAATTTTGATGGAAGAAAAAGCGAGATTTGCTTTTTGTAGGTGTAGTAAGTGTAGTTGTAGGTGTAGTAAGTAACTCACAATGTTTTGTATTGAGGCATCTAGCGGTGTGATTTGGTTTGCTTGGCAGTAGAAAACAAACCTTTTCCATTTATTAGCATAACAATTGTTGTTGGTTTTCTTGCCTGTTTAATGACTTCCGTACACTCATTTGAAAGGTTTAGATAGCCAAATTCTAAGACATCAGGAGCCAGATTGCTAGGTTGAGTGATGCTGGATTGGGGTGTCTGATCTGTTTGTGTTGTGTTAACAGATCTGGTCTGTTTGGGAGTTTGATATGAGGTACTACTGAGAAGTCCAACAGTGTGGTGTACCACGGTTGGTGAGCCCACGTTGGTGCTATGAGTATTAGTTTGAGTTTATTTTGACTCAGTTTGTTGACTAGGAAAGGAATGAGTGGGAGAGGGGGAAAAGCATAAGCAAATATCCCTGACCAATTGATCCATAGAGCATTGCCCTTGGACTGAGGGTGTGGGTACCTGGATGCAAAGTTTTGGCATTTTATGTTTTGTTGCAAACAGATCTATGTCTGGTGTTCCCCAGTGGTAGAAGTAATCTTGTAGAATCTGGGGATGTATTTCCTACTCGTGAGTTTGCTGGTGATCTCGACTGAGATTGTCGGCTAACTGATTGTGAATGGCTGGTATATAGTGCGCTATCAGGCGAATGTTGTTGTGAATTGCCCAATGGCAAATCTTTTGTGCTAGGAGGCATAGTTGTGACGAGTGTGTCCCCCCCCTGTTTGTTTAGATAGTACATTGTTGTCATATTGTCTGTCTTGACAAGAATGTGTTTGTGGACTAGAAGGGGTTGAAAAGCTTTTAGTGCTAGGGAGACCGCTAGTAGTTCTAAGTGATTTATGTGTAGTTGTTTTTGTTGATTGTCCCATTGTCCTTGTATTTTGTGATTGTTGAGGTGTGCTCCCCACCCAATCATGGAAGCATCTGTTGTGATAATGGGGTGAGGCACTGGGTCTTGAAATGGTCGCCCTTTGTTTAAATTTACAGGGTTCCACCATTGAAGCGAAGAGTGTGTTTGGCGGTCTATCAACACTAGATCCTGAAGTTGACCCTGTGCCTGCGTCCATTGTTTTGTTAGGCACTGCTGTAAGGGCCGCATGTGTAGCCGCGCGTTTGAGACAATAGCAATGCATGACGCCATCATGCCTAGTAGTTCCATGACAAATCTGACTGTGTACTGGTGATTTGGTTGTATGTTTGACACCATAGTTTGAAAATATTGAACTCTCTGTGGGCTTGGAGTGGCAATTGCTCTTTGTGTGTTGAGTGTTGCTCCCAAGTATTGTTGTAGTTGGGATGGTTGCAAGTGAGATTTTTGGTAATTTATAGAAAAGCTTAGTTCGTGTAGGTTATCTATTACATACTGCGTGTGATTTTGACACCGATGTTGAGTGTTGGCTTTTATTAGCCAATCGTCGAGATATGGGAATACGTGCGTGTGATGTCTCCTTATATGAGCTGCTGCTACTACAGCTAGGCATTTTGTAAATACTCTGGGCGCTGTTGTTATCCCGAAGGGCAGTACCTTGAATTGGTAATGTTTGACCTATATGACAAATCTGAGGTATTTCCTGTGAGATGGATGGATGGGTATATGGAACTAGGCATCCTTTAGATCCAGTGTTGCCATGTATTCTCCATGTTTTAGTAAGGGAACTACATCTTGTAGTGTGACCATGTGGAAATGTTCTGATTTGATGAAGAGGTTTAATGTCCTGAGATCTAAAATTGGTCTTAGTGTTTTATCTTTTTTGGGAATAAGGAAATATAGGGAGTAAACCCCTGTTCCTTTTTGGTGGTGAGGTACTAGTTCTATGGCTTGTTTTGTTAATAGTGCTTGTATCTCTATTTGTAACAGGTCTCGATGTTGTGCCGACAGTTTGTGCGCTCTTGTGGGAACATCTGGAGGGAAATGTGTGAACTCTATGCAGTAATCATGTTGGATAATTGATAGAACCCATGTGTCCGTGGTTATGTCTGACCAATGTTTGTGGTAGAGTGTTAATCTTCCCCCTACTGGTGATGTGTGTTTTGGGAAGTGTGACATTGGAGTCACTGTTTGTTACTGGGGGCCTGCTTGGTAGGCTGAAACATTCCCCTTGATCTTGGGAATTGTCCCCTGAATGATCCACAAAACCCCCCTCTCTGGTATTGGGACTGGTAGGTGGGTTTTGCCTGAGAGGTGGATGCCTCTGAAGGTTGCTGTCTAAAACCTCCCCTAAATTGTGGTTTTCTAAATGTCCCTCTATACTGGGAAGAGTAGAGCGCGCCCATGCCCATGGCTTTGGCCGTGTCAGTGTCCTTCTTCATCTTTTCGATGGCAGTGTCCACTTCCGGCCCAAACAGTTGCTGCTGATTAAACAGCATGTTTAACACTGCCTGCTGTATCTCAGGTTTGAATCCTGAGCTTCGTAACCAAGCATGTCTCCTGATTGTGACAGCCGTGTTTACAGTTCTCGCGGCGGGGTCAGCGGAGTCCAGTGCCGAACGAATATGGTTGTTAGAGATGGCTTGCCCTTCCTCTACCACTTGTTGAGCCCGTTTCTGATACTCTTTTGGTAGATGCTGAATGATGTCACTCATTTCATCTCATTGAGCTCGGTCGTAACGAGTAAGGAGGGCCTGCGAATTTGCAATACGCCACTGGTTGGCCGCTTGCGACGCCACTCTTTTCCCCGCTGCGTCAAACTTGCGACTTTCTTTATCAGAGGGTGGTGCATCTCCTGATGATTGCGAGTTTGCACGTTTCCTTGCGGCAGCAACCACTATAGAGTCCGGAGGGAGCTGCTGCGTAATGAACACTGGGTCTGACGGGGTGGTTTGTACTTTTTTTTCCACCCTCTGAGTGATGGCTCTTCCCTTAACCAGCTCTTGAAATACTTGCTGTGCATGCTTAAGCATGCCTGGTAGCATAGGCAGGCTTTGGTATGACGCATGCGTGGAAGCAAGGGTATTGAAAAGGAAGTCATCCTCCAATGGTTCCGACTGCATACTGACATTATGGAATGTCGCAGCCCTGGCCAAGGCTTGGGTATAAGAGGTGCTATCTTCTGGTGGCGATGGTTTTGAGGGGTAGCACTCAGGGCTATTGTCCGATACAGGGGGATCGTAGAGGTCCCAGGGATCTACATCATCCTGTGTTTGCACAGTATGTGTGGGTGACTGTGCAGTTGGAGTGCCAATTGGTGACCCTGTCCTTTGTGGTGAATGTGGTGGCGATATTTCTGGAGAGAAATAGCGAGTTGGTGATTTCTCTCTAGCCACTTTAGCTCTAGGATGATCAGTTTCAGTCTCTGTCTTTGGTTGAAAAGCCAACTTTCTCTTAAATTTGAGAGGAGGGGCAGTTTGAATCCTTCCAGTATCCTTATGGATCTGTATTCTTGCTTGATTTTGATCAAACTCTTCAATATTCAACTCTTCTTCAAACCTGTGCCTCTCCTTCAATTGCTTGGAGATCCCATGTTCCTCTGTATAAGAGGTCTTTTTCGGCTCCAAAGCTGTTTTTCTCGGCACCAAAATGCCCATTGTGACGGTTGGCCTCGGCTCCGAAAGGCTCTTTCGAGGCTTAGTGGCTTCGACCAGGCGATGTCGACTTTTTTCGATGCCGGTTTCTCAACTCGAGTCGGAAGACTTTGGCACAATTTTGGCTTTCTTCGGTGCCGAAGGTGTTGCTTGGTGGCGTCCCCGAGGCCTTTTGTTTTTTCGACTGACTTTGGGGTTGGGTCGGGCAGGTGTACTCACTTTTTGGCCCGCTGTTGGCGGTCGGTCTCCGTCAGAGTCGGACGATTCCGATCCCTGGATGGAGATAGCCATCTCCTCCTCTTCGACGTCGAGGTGTTGCAACGATTTCGACGCCATCTGCAAGCATCTCGCCCTCCGATCTCTTAAGGTCTTTTTCGACCGAAAGGCCTTTCAGGCCTCGCAAGTATCATCTCTGTGCTCCGGTGACAGACACAGATTACAGACCTGATGCTGGTCTGTGTATGGATACTTCACGTGGCACGTCGGACAGAAACGGAACGGGGTCCAGTCCATGAGGCTTCGACGACAGGTGTGGTCAGGCCGACCAGGCCTTGGCTGGGCACAGAAGCCCTGAAGGGCCACCGAAGCAGTTGTCTCGTCGGTGCCGATGTATCGATAGAAGATCTTTCCCGAACGCAACAATACCAACGGTTTTTCGATGATTTTAATACTTTCCCGATTCGAATCACGGAGCGAAGACGAAGACATCCAAACCCGATGGCGGAAAGAAAACAATCTAAGATGGAGTCGATGCCCATGCGCAATGGAGCCGAAAGGGAGGAGTCACTCGGTCCCGGGACTCGAAAAGACTTCTTCAAAGAATAACAACTTGTAACACTCCGAGCCCAACACTAGATGGCATGACCAGTGCACAGCATGTGTATCTGCAGCTACACATGCCATCTAACATATATATATATGTATATAAAACATACATACATACATCTATACAGATACATAGAGGGCATTTGGATCAGCTCTGTTCTGCCATGGTCCGCCTGAGTATTATTTACACTCTGCTTCTATCCATGACAGTGTACCGCAGGAGGCATTCCACATCAGTCACTGGCTCCCTTGCCTTGCGTATGACATTGTCTAATCTCATATGCACATCCACCCGAAAATGACTGCGCTTCAGTGTCAGGGCTGTATGACCAGTCCTTTAGCTCTCAATGTTCTCCTTTTATAGTTACATTTCATTTCTTTGACTCTGCTTTTTTATTTATAATTTATTTTTTTAAAGAGTATACTACAGCTCCCCAGGCAGTGCCAAAGGGCTGCTTGCTTGCCAATCATTTAATCTGCACAGCGCTACATCCAATGTGGCCACTTGCTCTACATCAGAACACCATTATGGAATACGGTTGTCCAAACTGTATCATTGTTTTACCATTCCAAGATGTCCTCTACATGTGGCGGCCATGCTGGAACTTTAAAACAACCAGACTATGTACTATGCCGCAGCAAAATGTGCACCGGTTGCTACATTTCCTTTGGTTATGGTAAGCATGTGTGTGTCCTTTTTTATAGTTGTGTCAGAGAATGAGTGCAAGAATGAGTAAAAGGATGGTTGAATAAACATATGAATGAAAAAATTAATGACAGAGTGCATGTAGAGCTTATTAAGTGCCTAAACCCATCAATGAACACAAAAGGCACTTTTATTCAAAAGCCAGACCTACTGGTATTGGCAATGCCTATTTGTGTGAGGGCCCAGCAGCTCACCAAACAATAACGTTTTATAAAAACCATGACAAAAACAAAATAAGCACTGAAAGCCAAAAGGCTTGCAGCCAATGTCACACCTATTAGCTTTGCTAACGTTGGTTTCTTTTAACATCTGAATCTATCAAAAATGATTTGGACATTTAGGTCTTCAATTCTTTAGCTGCATTGCTATTTTTCAGTTTTGCTACATAAAGTACAGACACGTTATTCTAAAGGTTTGCCTTGGTTCTCAAGCCAAGCTACCAAAGGTGAGCCAAGGATACTTTTAGGGAAAATTATTTTATACCTCTGGGTCCTTCTGTTTAGGCAGCGTGGAAACTCAATCACAGCTCACATTAAATGTAACTTCTCTCCTCCATATCCTACCTGTCGTCTTCTTTACAATAGAACTGCTTGATATGGATTTTGTGCCACTTTTTCTAAGAATACAATGAAAGCGTTATTCAGGAATGTCAATGTTTGACATTCTCAATTAAAATGAACTTAAAGGACATGAATGTGTCCTTATTTAATATGCCCAAACAATTCCTGCAACAAACTGTGATAATTTTAAAGCCCACATTGCTTACCCATTCGCACAAGGGAGAAAAAATATAGCCAGGTGATGCAAAGGATGGGAGCAGCCAGGGCCTGGAGCACTGCACTAAAATGGATGTTTCGCTCCAACGTTGCAGGCAGATAGGCATAGTAGATATTGTGACGGTCCACCATGTGCTTCAGCAGTAAATATGTAAGGCCTAAAGAAACAAAAGAACACCCATAAGGATAAACTTCCCCAAAATCTTAACAAAAAGGCCACACTTGTAAAGAGATATTGAAACTTCTTGAGCGGCTCTACTTGGAAGATAAGAACTCACAAAATGGCTGAGTGGAGTGTTCAGAGCATCTATGGCACTTACTGAAAAACCCCACATGTAAACCTACTGAACCTAGACAATAGGGTTCTAATTACAAATACCAGGTACCTGTCTAGTAAAACCAACTAACCTTATCAAAATCAATGTTGCAATTACAGGGTGTTAACTGATTTGATTTCGGTTTCGCAGAGCACGCAATTACCCGAAGGCATCTTGGCGCCAACGTGACCTTCGGAGACACCATAGAGCAATCATAAAGTTAAGTAGTTTACAAAGAAAGAACACAGCCACGTTTTTAAAAGTTTGCAAAAAAGAAGGGAAATTTGTCTGATGCTTGAGATGCAAGGGCATTTTGTTCCAAAGTTGACTAGTTGTGTATACCAAATACCCACAATATACACCAAGTAGATTCCACCAAATAAAAACCTAATGCAAGATCTACAACAGCAAGTGCAGCACTAGTGTCTCCCAGACATAGATGCCCATCTGCAAACTTGTTCTAAAAGGTACTATGTAATAATCATGAGTCTTGTTACATCGTCGAAAATCATGCCTCATAAGTCCTTACACTGTTACTGTTTGTAACAAAGAACAAAGTGCTTCCCGATTGTCCAGTTTATTTCTACTGAACATAAATGTATGGAGTCAGCCAGGTGAGGAACAACATGGCTCCTACTGCTGGAACAAGGAAGCTTTCCTGCCAACTTCACAGATAAAGATGAAACTACTTCATCTTCCCTCCTCTTCATAGTTCCTGAATGTGATGTCAATGGAGAATACTGAAAAGTGTTTTCGATTGAATCCGCACAGGTGATGATTCTGTGGAATGAACCATTTCAGACAAGGGCTCCATCGCCACAACCTCCACTCACAAAAGGTGGGCCTGAGCCCCCGCAGTGTTCACGGAGTAAGCACCACTGGTGGCAACATTTTCACCATTTCTTTGTTTCATGCGCTCTCAAAGCTCCAAAACTGTATAAAGTTAACATCATTTAGAATACGGTACTGTAATATTTTACATGTAACATCATGGACAGGAATAATGGTAATTGTAATCTTGTAACTAATTACAGAGCACATTGCTCCCATTAGTGAGATGCATCACCGGGGGGACTGAGGAGTAATGCAGTGATTGGGTGTGACAAAAGACATACAGTGATTACTGTACGTAATGTGTGTGAGGAACACAAACTACTCTACTGCACCGAGTAGTAAGTGCAGCTACGCCAAGGGAGAATGTGAGGTGTAACGTACATGGTCATTATCAATCCAGTTGATTCATTTGCATGGCTCCAAAGAAAAGAAAACTTCCAGGTCGTGAGCAGTTTGTTTAAGGCCAGGCCACTGTGATGGTTTGTTAGATATTCAACTCTACATAAGAGAAAAGATCTCTGTAGGGAAGTTATGGAGAGGAGTCAAAGTATGCAGAAGGAGAGATCAAAATATATCAACTTGAGCTGGAGGGGGTCAGGGTGCAAGCTAAGGGAACATAGTCTCAAAATCCACAACACTTCAGCAAGGCAGGGGTCTCCAACAATACGGAAGGAAGACGTGAAAGGTGCGCTGTGAAGAGAGGGACATCAACAGGATGTTCACTTGTCCCGTAGAGGAATTCACCCGGATAAAGTCTGAATATGTGGGTCTTTACTCCTCTTCTGAAAGATAAGATGTCACGCTTTGTTAGTAGGGAATTCCACACGGAGATTGCTACCCCCGTAAATAACTGTTTCGGAGATTCCTCAGTTCTGAATTTAAAAGGTCCCAGTTGTAAAGAGCTTTAGCTTCTTGAGAACCTGGAACTTCCAATATAATTAGCTGGTCAGGTAAGCTAGTGTTTCTTAGGAGGATGCATTTGTAAATTAAAAAAGTACATTTAAAATTTTATTCTTGCCTGCAATGGTAACCAGTGCAGCTTCTGTAGGATTGATGATGTGGAGTGGAGCCCTGTTTTCACTGAAGCAAACAAGGTTGTTGGGATATTAGCCAGAAAGGTACCACCGCAGTTACATTGGGAAATTATTAATGCATGTGCAGCTGCCTTCATTTGGCCCCGTGTCAGGTGGTTTATTTTCTTGGGTGAATGAAGGTAGATATTCGCGTGTTGTGCCAATCTGTTGATTTGACTTATAGATGATGAGGTGGGATCAATTGTGAAAAGGTAGAGTTTTTACAATTCACAGCAAGGAAGAGTTGAATCCCTTAAGTTTAAGGGTTAATGTTGTGTCTACTTTGCCTTTGGATCGGGACATGATCAAGAAATTTAGTGTCATTCAGTGCTCCAATTTCACAAGGCAGAGCTAGAGCAATAGAATATCCTGAGGAGACAAGAGTTTCAGATATAATTATTTGCTAGGTGCAAACAGCCAACATCTAATTCTGGCCTTAAAGCTGTCATTGGGAATTAAACAGCCACTTGCTCTTCAGTTCTTCCGGGGAAAGAAAATGTGTTGTTCGTCTTTCTGGGCTGTTTCAGTGCCAACTAGAAAAGCATGCATTAGATATGATCTTTAAATTAATATGTGGGTGATCCAAATGCAACCTATGAAAATGGCACAATCAATTGGCCTGGTGATCTACTATTTTTAAGTTTACCACTTTACTATAATGAGGTTTTAAAAGACATAGCAAATGACACCCACCTCTACCAAAGCTCAACTCAAGGATAAACAATTGACTTACCGAAAGGAGCGATGATAGGACAGACAAGGCTGTATGCCATGATGACTGTAAAGACGCAGAGCATTCGAGCATACATAGCTCCAAACTCAAACTCGTATGCTTGTTGCTGCAAAAGAAAAAACAATATAGGTAATTCTGCCCCTGCAGCCACTTAAGTAAAAATAAACCTACAAATTGGATTCTGCCTCTATTACCTTAAGTAATGTGCTGGAAGTTTGTACACCCTAAATTAATAATGTTTATTTTTAAGTCTTTATTTGGATCATAGAATGGCCAGTATATTTGCATGCTCCATTAACAAAGTTATTTATAGTTTATTTTTTTACATTTCTCATTCTGTACCTAAACTCTATAAAGTAATTTCATATTCTACAAATGGGTCACAGATGTGTTTCTTAAAACTGCTCTACCTCATGAATTGTATATTTAAAAGTTGCTTAAAGCAATAACAAAATACTGCATTTTCACTGGCTCCTAGTTAGTCAATTTGTACCAGAGAGAATCATATCTAGACAGGGTATAGTAGTGTCTCGTCACAGAATAAAACCGTTGTATAGGTGCATCTATTAGACTAAGACAGGTCTGTGAATTTGAAGGATATGAACTGCATTTCAACCTCTTCTAGATTAAGTTACACTTAATAATCTTAAATGACACTCAAAAATGGTTGGCCAATCACTTCAGTAGATATTTCATGCTACTCCAACATCTCACTGTCTGTGTTACCTCCGAAACCGGAATTCAAAAAGCAATTAGGGCCTGATTACGACGTTGGCAAATGGGATACTCTGTCACAAACCCGACGGATATCCCACCCGCCGTTTTACAAGTTCCATAGGATATAATGGAACTTGTAATACAGAAGACGGGATATCTGTCACGTTTGTGACGGAGTATCCCATCCACCAAGGTTGTAACTAGGCCCTTAGTCTTGATTTCAGAAGCATCGAATGTCGGGTTGGCTTTGCCAACATTTGAACTTGTGATTTGTGGGTCACATCAGGAGTTGTCTTAGTGAAGGTTATATAATTTATTATCTAAAATATCCATGTAGTTCATTCTGCATATTATGCCAGCCACTAAAAGAGTCAAAATGTGTTAGATCCGAAATCATTTGTAAAAGGAAGACCCTTTCTCCAAAAAACAGTGCATAGCTTAATGGAACAGCTTGTAATATAGTTGATGCATTGTTACCTAAAGTCCTAGTTGAGTGCAATTGTTGCAATGTTTTGTTTCAACACACAATAAAAAAAATTCTGATTCATGATTAATTTGGTAATATGAGGGAGATGAAATATGGACTACAGTCTTATAGTAAAATATTTGATTCCAGATTTCTTTAAATTGACTTTCTATTCATACTTTTGTTTGTTATTTTTATTTTGGATGTAAAAAAAAATCTAAATGTTGTACCTAGTTTTAAGTACAATGATGACTGTATTCTGACTAATTCACTAACTAACACTCATCCAAACTAAAGTAAGCTAAGGTACTCATTGAAATAGTAGGGTTATGCTTTTAGTACTTTACTGCCATTTTGTTTTGTTTTATTCTCTTCTTGTAGTTCACTGTTTTGGCCTTGCCACTCTGTTTAAGAGGGTTGCACAATGTTTACAATTTCTGTTGCTTATAAGGACCTTTCCATGGTTTAAAATGTGCACTGAATTGTGAAAGAAATGTGTATACTTCCCCAGAGCATCACACTTGAGCCTGGTGCTGGACCATTGATGTTTTGTAGATTCTAGTACATTCAGTCTTATTTTTTATTCCTTCAAAATTAATTGGGAATGAAGTCCAGAAAAATGCTTCTCCAAAAGAAACTGTCTCTAAGAACTTTAAAATGCCCGACCTGCAGCATTCTGGCAAATTTGGAAATTAAATTTAAGTTATTTGGAACACAGAAGAGGAACTAAGAAAAAAGAAATAATCATATATAAAGTGGACTTTAAGGACTAACCCACAAAATGGGTGGGTTACCTTTTGAGCTTGTCGAATGAATATCTATGGGAGTTAGACTGTTTTTTTAAAGAGATGTTCTTAGATATTACACTACTAAAAGTAAACATGATATGTTGGTACATAAATCATGATGTAATGTGCTTGATGAAAAAGGCTCCCCTGTTTGGTGTTATGTTCTGCTCTCTGTTTAAAGAATATTATTTACTCAAGAGGTAGAAGTTTCAGGCAGGCTGAGAAGTGTAACACAACTCCAATAAATTAAAGTTTTCTACAATGCCAAAACAGTATACTTTTTTTTAAATATATATATATATATATATATATATATATATCTATATAAACAAAACTGAAATTGAACTGAAAGTCACAAACAATCTAAGGGTTTTCAGACTGAGCCTTCATCCTGTGACTTTTGCGACTTGGATTACCATGACTTTCATTTGGACTGCACTGACCAGCCTTTACCTCAGACAAAGATGTCAACCTGGACCAGTCGGGACAGTATTTTCGCTTAATTTAATACCCCTATAGCAGGTTTCCTGAACTCTGAATTACACTCTCTAATGGGAGGCCTACTCCCCCCACAACGCTGGACCAAGTTCTTACCACCAAGACGAGTATCCAGTAATCCTGAGAAAATAAGCGGTTGTTAACTTGTGACAAAGGACCTCTTTGCCTTGAGAAAGCCCCAGATCTGGACACAGTCTGAAGTGTGAAACACGTATTGGCTGGCCCTTTTTCTTCTGAACATAGCATATAGGAAATACCTCTAATAAATCTCTGTATTAATGGAAGAAATTCAGCATCAGTCTATATTTCAAAATTGAACATTAAGGGATTCATCTCGAATACCTTGCACATTTGTATGTTGTCTACCTTATAATTTTCAAAATAAGTTTAGATGAATTCCCTAAAGACAAATAAGGGCTGCTCCTACCAAAAAGCCTCTGTGAACATTCTGGAGCGGAGTTAAGCTTGAAGTGAGTTAGTTGATAATACTGATTCTGATTGTAGATCTGAGAAACTGACTATAGTGTTGAAAGAGATGTTGAAGCACGCTTCATAGAGACTTCTATATTTGCCAGACGTTGTAAAAGAAGGAAAATGTCACTTACCCAGTGTACATCTGTTCGTGGCATTAGTCGCTGCAGATTCACATGCTGTGCACATCCCGCCATCTGGTGTTGGGCTCGGAGTGTTACAAGTTGTTTTTCTTCGAAGAAGTCTTTTCGAGTCACAAGACCGAGGGACTCCTCCCATTTCGACTCCATTGCGCATGGGCGTCGACTCCATCTTAGATTGTTTTCCCCGCAGAGGGTGAGGTAGGAGTTGTGTATGCTAGTAATAGTGCCCATGCAATGGAGTGAATGCGTATGTACATAATAAAGTTTCAAGTAATCTATTTACAAATGTACAAATGTTTAAGATCTACTTCTAAACGGCTACAGGCTCCCGGGGAGGCGGGTGGGCGCATGTGAATCTGCAGCGACTAATGCCACGAACAGATGTACACTGGGTAAGTGACATTTTCCGTTCGATGGCATGTGTAGCTGCAGATACACATGCTGTGCATAGACTTGTAAGCAGTTATCTCCCCAAAAGCGGTGGTTCAGCCTGTAGGAGTTGAAGTAGTTTGGAATAATGTTCTTAGTACAGCCTGACCTACTGTGGCTTGTTGTGCAGTTAACACATCTACACAGTAGTGCTTGGTAAATGTATGAGGCGTAGACCATGTGGCTGCCTTACATATTTCGTTCATTGGAATATTTCCTAGAAAGGCCATGGTAGCACCTTTCTTTCTGGTTGAGTGTGCCTTTGGTGTAATAGGCAGTTCTCTTTTAGCTTTAAGATAGCAGGTTTGAATGCACCTAACTATCCATCTAGCAATGCCTTGTTTTGAAATTGGATTTCCTGTATGAGGTTTTTGAAAGGCGATAAATAGTTGTTTTGTCTTTCGAATTAGTTTTGTTCTGTCAATGTAGTACATTAGTGCTCTTTTGATGTCTAATGTATGTAGTGCTCTTTCAGCTACAGAATCTGGCTGTGGGAAGAACACTGGTAATTCTACCGTTTGATTCAAGTGGAACGGTGAGATTACTTTTGGTAAAAATTTGGGATTTGTTCGTAGAACAACTTTATTTTTGTGTATTTGAATAAATGGTTCTTGAATGGTAAACGCTTGAATTTCACTCACTCTTCTTAGAGATGTGATGGCAATTAAAAATGCAACTTTCCACGTTAAGTATTGCATTTCACAAGAGTGCATGGGCTCAAAAGGTGGGCCCATGAGTCGTGTTAAGACAATGTTGAGGTTCCATGAAGGAACTGGTGGCGTTCTTGGTGGTATAATTCTCTTTAGGCCTTCCATAAACGCTTTTATGACTGGTATCCTAAATAATGAAGTTGAGTACGTAATTTGCAGGTAAGCTGAAATTGCAGCAAGATGTATTTTTATGGAAGAGAAAGCTAGTTTTGCTTTTTGCAGATGTAGTAAGTATCCTACTATATCTTTTGTAGATGCGTGTAAGGGTTGAATTTGATTATTATGGCAGTAATAGACAGATCTTTTCCATTTATTTGCATAGCAGTGTCTAGTGGTAGGCTTTCTAGCCTGTTTTAGGACCTCCATACATTCTTGTGTGAGGTGTAAGTGTCCGAATTCTAGGATTTCAGGAGCCAAATTGCTAGATTCAGCGATGCTGGATTTGGATGCCTGATCTGTTGTTTGTGTTGTGTTAACAGATCTGGTCTGTTTGGTAGTTTGACATGAGGTACTACTGACAGGTCTAGTAGTGTGGTGTACCAAGGTTGCCTTGCCCATGTTGGTGCTATTAGTATGAGTTTGAGTTTGTTTTGACTCAACTTGTTTACTAGATATGGAAGGAGTGGGAGAGGGGGAAAAGCGTAAGCAAATATCCCTGACCAGTTCACCCATAGCGCATTGCCCTGAGACTGATGTTGTGGGTACCTGGATGCGAAGTTTTGGCATTTTGAGTTTTCCTTTGTTGCAAATAGATCTATTTGTGGTGTTCCCCAAATTTGGAAGTAAGTGTTCAGTATTTGGGGGTGAATCTCCCATTCGTGGATCTGTTGGTGATCCCGTGAGAGATTGTCTGCTAACTGATTCTGAATTCCTGGAATAAATTGTGCTATTAGGCGAATGTGGTTGTGAATCGCCCAATGCCATATTTTCTGTGTTAGGAGACACAACTGTGTTGAGTGTGTCCCTCCTTGTTTGTTTAGGTAGTACATTGTTGTCATGTTGTCTGTTTTGACAAGAATGTATTTGTGGGTTATCATGGGTTGAAATGCTTTCAACGCTAGAAATACCGCTAACAGTTCTAGGTGATTTGTGTGTAACTGTTTTTGCTGTATGTTCCATTGTCCTTGGATGCTTTGATGATTGAGGTGTGCTCCCCACCCTGTCATGGAAGCATCTGTTGTTATCACGTATTGTGGCACTGGGTCTTGGAAAGGCCGCCCTTGGTTTAAATTTATACTGTTCCACCATTGAAGCAAGATGTATGTTTGGCGGTCTATCAACACCAGATCTAAAAGCGGACCCTGTGCTTGTGACAATTGTGATGCTAGGCACTGTTGTAAGGGCCGCATGTGTAACCTTGCATTTGGGACAATGGCTATGCATGAGGACATCATGCCTAGTAGTTTTAGTATTATTTTGACTTGTACTTTTTGTTTTGGATACAAGGCTTGTATTACATTGTGAAATGTTTGTACTCTTTGTGGACTTGGAGTAGCAATCCCTTTTGCTGTGTTGATTGTTGCTCCCAAGTATTGCTGTGTTTGGCACGGCTGCAGGTGTGACTTTGCGTAGTTGATTGAGAAACCTAGTTTGTGTAGGGTTTCTATGACATATTTTGTGTGTTGTGAACACCGTTTTAGCGTATTGGTTTTGATTAACCAATCGTCCAGGTATGGGAACACATGTATTTGCTGCCTTCTGATATGTGCAGCTACTACTGCCAGGCATTTTGTAAAAACCCTTGGCGCAGTTGTTATTCCGAATGGCAACACTTTGAATTGGTAATGTATCCCTTGGAATACAAACCTTAGGTACTTTCTGTGTGAAGGATGTATTGGTATATGGAAATATGCATCCTTTAGGTCTAGTGTTGTCATGTAGTCTTGTTGTTTGAGCAGTGGGATTACGTCTTGTAGAGTAACCATGTGAAAATGGTCTGATTTGATGTAGGTATTTAATGTTCTGAGATCTAGTATCGGTCTCAGGCTCTTGTCCTTTTTGGGTATCAGGAAGTACAGTGAGTAAACTCCTGTGTTTAATTGATCTTTTGGTACTAATTCTATTGCTTCTTTCTGTAGCAATGCTTGAACTTCTAGTCCTAGAAGATCTATATGTTGTTTTGACATATTGTGTGTTTTAGGTGGGACGTTTGGAGGGAATTTGAGAAATTCTATGCAATAACCATGCTGGATAATTGCTAAGACCCAAGTGTCTGTTGTTATTTCCTCCCAATGTGTGTAAAATTTGTTTAGTCTCCCCCCCCACAGGTGTTATGTGTTGGGGATTTGTGACCTTGAAGTCACTGTTTGTTTTGAGGAGTTTTGGGACTTTGGAACTTTCCTCTGTTTCTTTGAAACTGTCCTCCTCTATATTGTCCCCGAAAACCTCCCCGCTGATACTGGCTTTGGTAAGTGGGCTTTGTTTGTGAGGTTGTGGCTTCTGTGGTTTGCCCTCGAAACCCCCCTCGAAATTGTGTTTTCCGAAATGTGCCTCTGCTCTGCGGGGAGTAGAGGGCGCCCATGGCTTTGGCCGTGTCGGTGTCTTTTTTAAGTTTTTCAATTGCAGTGTCCACCTCCGGCCAAAACAACTGCTGTCCGTTGAATGGCATATTCAGCACAGCTTGCTGTATCTCTGGTTTAAATCCTGATGTACGCAGCCATGCATGCCTCCTTATCGTTACTGCTGTGTTGACAGTTCTAGCAGCAGTGTCTGCAGCATCCATTGCTGATCGAATTTGATTATTGGAGATATTTTGTCCCTCTTCGACCACTTGCTGCACTCTTTTTTGAAACTCCTTTGGCAAGTGTTCAATAAGGAGTTGCATCTCGTCCCAATGGGCCCTATCATATCTGGCTAGCAAAGCTTGCGAATTTGCAATACGCCACTGGTTTGCTGCCTGTGCCGCCACCCTTTTGCCTGCCGCGTTGAATTTTCTACTCTCTTTATCTGGAGGTGGCGCGTCTCCTGAAGTATGAGAGTTGGCTCTTTTGCGCACTGCTCCAACTACAACAGAGTCTGGTGATAGCTGTTGTGTGATGTACACTGGGTCTGTTGGTGGCGGTTTATATTTTTTATCTACTCTTGGAGTAATGGCTCTCCCTTTGACAGGCTCTTCAAACACCTGTTTGGAGTGTTTTAGCATTCCGGGCAACACTGGCAGACTTTGATATTGACTGTGCGTAGATGACAGTGTATTAAAAAGGAAGTCATCTTCAATGGGTTCTGAGTGAAGGCTGACATTGTGAAATGCTGCTGCCCTTGATACCACTTGAATGTAGCCTGTACTATCCTCAGGTGGCGAGGGTCTTGCTGGATAGCACTGAGGACTATTGTCTGACACTGGTGCGTCGTAAAGGTCCCATGCGTCAGGGTCATCTTGACTCATCCCCGTATGTGTTGGGGATTGCATCATTGGTGGAGTGGCTACCGGTGATAGTTGTGGAGAGTGATGTGGGGATGGTGGTGGTGTTATTTGTTTAGCCACTTTTGCTTGTGACTGTTTGTCCTTGTCCTTGTTTTGGAAGGCAAGTTTTCGTTTCATTCTGATTGGGGGAAGAGTGCTGATCTTCCCTGTATCTTTTTGAATAAAGAGCCGCCTTTGCGTGTGATCTGGCTCTATTGTTTGTAATTCCTCTTCAAATCTGTGTGTCTTCATTTGAGAGGACAGTCCTTGTTCCTCTGAATAGGAACTAATTTTCGGTTCGGATGCCGGATGTTTCGGCACCGAAACCTTTTCTGCTGCTTTTTTCGGCTCCGACAAAATCTTTTTGCTTTTCGGCGTTGTGCCCTCTCGGTGCCGACTAATTTCGGTGCCGCTGTCTCGGTGCCGAATCTTTTCGGAGCCACTCTCTCGGGCACGAGATTGCTGCGTGCCTGTATCTCGACCGGAGTCGGATGACTTCGACACCAGCTCGCCCTTTTTCGGTGCCGATGGACGGTCACCTACTTTTCGGGTTAAGCCATGGCCTGTTGGCGGTGGCGTCCCCTGGGCTTTGGCAGTCTTTTCGTGAGTTTTTTGTTTCGACGTCTTACTCACGGTTTTCGGCGTTTCTTCGGGATCGACCTCCTCCGAGTCCGAATCCTGGATGGAGAATGTTTCTTCCTCCTCCTCGAAACACCCTTGTCCTGACGGTGCCGACGCCATTTGCAGTCTTCTTGCTCTTCGGTCCCTGAGTGTCTTCCTCGACCGAAACGCTCGACAGGCCTCACAAGTATCTTCCCTGTGTTCTGGTGACAAACACAAGTTACAGACCAGGTGTTGATCTGTAAATGGATACTTGCTATGGCATTTTGGACAGAAGCGGAATGGGGTCCGTTCCATCAGCCTTGAAGAGACATGTGGCCGGGCCGACCAGGCCCCGACGGGAATCGAAAAACCCCGACGGGCCACCGGAGCTCTTCTCAATTCGGTGTCGATCTGTTGTAACTAACCCGATACCGAACGCAAACAATACCGACGATTTTTCCGAGATTCTAACTAACTTTCCGACCCGAAACACGGAGCGAAAAGGAACACGTCCGAACCCGATGGCGGAAAAAAAACAATCTAAGATGGAGTCGACGCCCATGCGCAATGGAGTCGAAATGGGAGGAGTCCCTCGGTCTCGTGACTCGAAAAGACTTCTTCGAAGAAAAACAACTTGTAACACTCCGAGCCCAACACCAGATGGCGGGATGTGCACAGCATGTGTATCTGCAGCTACACATGCCATCGAACACATGTTTATGTTGTAAAGATCTACTATTGCCTAATGCACCTGTTCTGTTTGGATACAAGAAAGTAATGACAGTAAAACCCCAGGTGGGTTTCAGCTCGGTAGTGCCTACGAGAGGAGGTATCCGTATTTCTTCCAGATGCTTTGGAGAAGATGTCAGAAATCTTGGGGGCATGGAAGTGGGACTGATAAAAATATTCATGATCATTTGATCGATACATTTGTCCTGTTGTAATTTGCCTTTTCATCAAACACAATTTGGACTGCTTCTCCCTAGCAAGGGATTTACACTCCAAGAAATAGATCAGAATTCCTTACACCACAGAAGGAAATGTCAGCCTGATTTTCATAACAACCCTGAGGAACCCACAGAGGATGAGGCTCCTGATGGAAATGTAGGTGAAAATACATATTTCTTGTGAGAAAACTGTAGCCTCCCTTTAGGTAACTGCCTTGTCAACAGAGCCCTAAGAGTCCAGCAGTGTATAATATAATGCACGTAAGCACCAGGAGAAGGACCAGTTTCACTTGAAGCCTTATTTTATTGTCTTTTCAAGTGTTTCATGGACGTCAATTCACCAACATGCCATGTGTGCGTGAAGGGACATCATGCATTCTTTGAACCTGAGGTACAATGAATGGCCACTTATCCCACCTTTAGCCCCCAATTTGCTTGTGTTGGGTTATGGCAAGGTAAAAAAAACTGTAAATAACAAATAGTAAATGGTGATCGTTAAGTGCTGCTGACTTTCTGTTTCTAATGCTGTCTTCATCACCACAGAGGAAGGTGAATGTGAAGGGTTTTAGAGTGGAGATTCTGGTAATGCTTTAGTGGCACAGAAGTCAGCATTAGGTTATTTTATATTCGCATTTACAAGCCTAACTGAGATGCACTAATATCTATTTAAAGTGTGCATGTTTTGTTTGGCGGTGGACATTGTGCCTACCATAGGTGGGTATTGTGTTTACCATGGTAGACGTTGTACCCAACCACGTTTATTAAAATGCTAACCTGATTTATAGCAACATTTGAGAATACTTAATCATTAGAATGAAATATTATGATTAGAAATGATTATGAATTATGTCGATTTATATGGGCCATTAGTTTAAAGTTACATGTGTGCAGGAAAATAAATGCAGGTTATATTTAGTGTAATTCATTAACAAAGGTTGCAATTATTAAAAATGCTTTACATATTTTATGCTAATTATTAATGAGCTATATTCATGAGTTTATCACTTGTGTGTTTTATTCATGCTTATATTAATGTACTGTATTTCCTGTGTTAGCATAACTAGGCCTGAAGTTTCATATTTATTGTAGTAATGAAAAGGCTTAATCATTTCTTTATCTTTAACCAGAATTTGCCATTAGATTGTTTCACATGTTTAGCAAAGAGTCCTATTGTGTTATGTGTAAGCTTTTGACCTTGAAACTGGTACATCAAGAGCACTGGAGAAATGGACATTAAGACAGACCCCATTGTTAAATCATCCGGTCTTATGTCAAAGGAGAAAACTGTTGCAAGCCATGGGAAGATCTTGGAATGTATCAACTAATGTACAGAGTTACTAGTTACTGCCGGTGTCACATGGAAGGGAAGATGACTTTGCACGTACCCTGGCAGAATCTAGAAATGTTGCAAACCTAATGGCCGTTCTAAATTTAATTGGACATTTGTCATTTTACATAATACGGTTCTACACAGTGGAACAATCAGTTTTTATGGGACATTTCTAGTTAGGCGCAGACATCTGAACATTTTAGTCAGTCTCTTTTTGCTCTGATACTATGCAGTCTTCATTCAGTCCTCCTCCTGCTAAGTCCCCTCTTGATGTATATGCTGTTAAGTTCCCACTTGATGCTTCTATTGTTAAGTCCTTCTGCATTTGCTAAATTGCCCCTTTGAATTTAATTGTTAACTTGTCCCATGCATGTTTCTAATATGCAGCTCATGTCTGCACTTCCCTGATGATGTTCATGATGCATTCTGCTGGAACTAATGTATTCTGCTGCTGAATTTAACCTAAAAGCTGTTTCCGGGAGAGGCATAAAATTGCAATGCTATTTTTCCCCTTGTCTTATTTTAATAAGTTTAGCATGCTCACACATGTTTTCTTTTGAATTTTATTAGCTACTCTAACGTGACCTGAGATAGATACATTTTTCCAAATTATTTTTGTCTTTTTTTCTTGCTTCTTTTGCCTGCATGTGTTAGTCCATTTCCACACATACTTGTTCTAATTTGTAATAGCAATAGGGTGAACCATCCTCCTAAAATTTGTGTTGATCTTTGAGAACCATCCTCATAGAATTTTATGTTTTGACCTTTGAATTTGACTATTGACTAACGTCACCGTTAAGTGATCTGAAATCTGTTTCTGTTGCACAAATTCTACAATTGCTTGTTTGCATAATTTTGCTGACATGTTTAATGGTACTGATGTTGAGTAGATTAGACTTGTCTAGCTGATTTGGTGAGCCTAGGTTTTAATTTATTTTTATAAGCTTTGTGGTTGTAATTACGCTTTGAAACTTTTCATTGAAACTGACGAAAACAAAAAAAAAATCAAAATTCTTCAATGTTGTATCACAGTAAGGGTGAAGGTTAGGGTTAACAGTACAGATTAAGGCGAAGGTCATAATGAGAAGTGGGCTAGAGTCAGGGTCCTGATTAGGCCCAGTGTAAATAAAGGTCAGAGTTAAAATTACAGTTATTGTTATTCTATTTTTATTCTATTTATTTCTATTTAGGTAATTTAATTAATTTTTTGATAAGGCCTATTTGTAGAAATGTTTTACATGATTACTAGGCCTTGAGCCAACCATGTTATAGGTATTACTTGGGGGGATGGGTTCTAATATGATTTATTGGCAAGGTATGGACGCCTAGGGATGGGAAATATGTGGTAGCAAGTCATTACTCTTTGCCTTTTGTGATTTACCACTCCACTCCCAAGATACCTTGATGTAAATGGGAAATTCTTCATAATTGTTATGATTGTGAATTTTATTATTAAAAAAGTACAATTACAGTAAATGTGCTTATAATCGATAATAATTATAATCGTAATTAGGACTATATTAAGTACACCGAGTAAAATGTATAAATTGTTTAATTTATTTTTCCAGAGCTGGTGGTGAACGACCATGCAGCATCAGGAAGAAGACTGAAACAAGAACATCCTGTCCCTCTGATCCTCAGTGAATAATTCATTTATGGTAAAATTTACAACATGGAGTTACGCTGGCAAGCCCGCAGGACTTTTCAACATGGAAAACTTTGCTAGAGGCAGCTCAAGTAAGGAATCACATTCTACTGTTAGACATTGTGAAAAATGTGGAAAGCAACACGGTTCCCCAAGTATTTTACCACAGAAAGTGCCGGAGTCAGTCTACTATGAAGAGCGAATTACAGACTATTAAGCGAAAAGCTGAAGAAAGTGTCAGTGGTGATGCCGGAACAAGTGAGTGCACGAGGAAACGCTTAAACAGAAGAACATCATTAAAGTCAAACTTGTATGCTGAAGAATGTATATTTTGTGGAAAGATAAAATGCTACAAGGAAACATCAGCATGTGAGAAAATAATCAAAGCCAATTAGAGGTGACAAAAGGCTTTGAGAGGGTGCAACCATTAATTGTGATTCAAAGATCTTAGCAGTTTGTAGTAGGGACATAGTGGCTGTAGAAACCCATTATCATGCATCTTGTTATAGGAACTATACAAGGGTTAAAGCAATGGAGGAGGATCATGCATCTAGCATTCAAACCGATAATCACTACAAAAATATGAGCGATGAAGCATATGATCAACTGTGTTATTCGTAACAAAGAGGTAATATGTGTGACGACGACTCACTGAAAGGCTTGAAACCCTCATGACAAGCAGAGGCATATAGGGAATAGACGAATCAACCAAAAAGCACATTAGAAGAAAATTGGACTCCGAGTTCGGTGACAGCCTCCACATACTCCCAGAAAAACAAGGAAAATTATTGGACCAACCTGACCCGATAGTGTCATGTTACAGGACATTGTAAAAGAAACTAGAGTTTCAAAAGAGAATATCAGTTTTAAAGATTACGGCAACAGACATGAACAAGATCATTGATCAAACATCATCGCACATAAGGACAATGATTAAAACAAACTTGTCATCAACACCTTGGCCATATCATCCATCAGACATTGATATTTACAGTGCCTGATTACCTTAAATGGTTCCTATTAGGACTTCCGATTCGAGATCCAGAAAACACAAAGCCGTCCAAAAGAGTCACCTTAATTATGCAATCAGTCAGACAGGACGTTCTATATGCAGTCACAAATGGCAAGCAGAAACCCCACAAGAATTGTTGCTCCCATACGCCATAAAAACGTTGACCGGCAATGTTGAAATCATTCACACTGTAAACAGACTTGGCTATGGGATTCCAGCCGACATTCAGCCTCATGTCTTCACTAACAGCATGGGATAACATTGACAGGCTGGAAGAATCTCTTAGTGGTAAGGGAACACCTCATCGAGCCAACCCTATAGCTGTGCAATCGAAGTTGTTTGGACCACAACCTTTTAAAGCTCCTCTCCCAAGCATTGAGAAACAAAAGCAAAGAACACTGACCAGCAAAAATACTGAAGACTTTTTTCATTAATGTTTCTGGTGAGCGAGCTGGGCCTCAGCCATTGATGACAAGTATCGAAGTCATGCCGGAATGTGTTGCCCAACTGAAGCTAGCACAAAATAAGAACATAATCTGGGTTGTTACAAGACCAGAAGCGAGCCTCACACAGATAATACCAAGTTGGACAGGATTTAACATCAGTACTAGGTACCTAGTTAGTGTCATATGATTCCATTGGCTATTTGCCCACCATTAATGCTCCTGCAACTGAGTTGTGAACTGTTTCTGAAATTTTGAAAATGTCAGAGCTGAGGAGGGAATCAGTGCATTTGGTGAAAATTGTAGGGGTCATGGATCAAGCTCCTGTCCATTCTTGGAAACACTATCAAGATGCTGGCCTTCACGACCTTTGCATTGAAGCAGACATGATAGCAGAGGATCAAAATCATCAGTACTAGAAGGTCATATGTACATCCGTGCAATCTGAGTACACAAGTGCGTGTATGAAACTACGTACAGACTGGCTTGATTGGAATTTATCCCCTGGGTGGAGGAGAATTACGAAGAGAACATTTAGGTAGTCTACTCCTTCACTGAGGATGTTAATGACTTTGCAAAAGACCTATGCCAACAGAGATTAGATGACCTCTTGCAGAATGCTGCCTTTGCAGAAGTAAAACAGCTATGGACGTATTCCTGGAACATCTTCGTCATGACAATGGAGATCTCATTGCATTTTGGATGTTGTTTGTGGATATTATTGAAAACGTCTTGCTGGCTTTGCCCGAGAAGAAAATTAGAATTTACATTTTACTATCATACGCTCCATGATCCCATGGTGTTTTGCGTATGACAGGATGAACTGCGCTAGATATCTTCCTGTATACTAAGCTAAAATGACATTACTTGCAGTGAAGCATCCACAGATACACCACAACTTCGTCAACTGATGCTTTTCAGTTCAAGTGTCAGATGTTAATCCGAGAAGGAAATAGGAGTCAAAGAATTGATGTTGTGTTTGTTACTTACAATGAGACATCTATTAAGAACAGCAAAAGGACAATCAGAGGGGAAGAACTCGGGCACCAGATACAAAGCATCACACCTTCCCAGATTGTCAGACAGTGGAGGAAATTCCTAAGCTACGTGAGGAATTAAACAACTCTCATCACATTTCTTGTTAACGAATGGAGGAAGTCAGAGTATTTTGTAAAACCTGAGAATAAAACATTGTTCGCAAACTATGAAAATAATGCTACAAAATCACATCTGAAGGGAGCCACGAAGTGCCTGATCTCAACAGTACACACGAAGAAGCCGATGGTCGTTTGTTGCTGCATGATGCACGAGCTGCTAATGAGGGTTACGAGGAAGTAATGATAAGCTTAGATGACACTGATGTGTTTAATATGTGCTTGAGATTCCATGACAGGATCATAGCTAAATTGTATCTGAAATGTGGAACTAAAATACACGTGCAAGTCCTTGACATTGGGAAAATAGCTTCAACTCTTCGTGAAAATGTTTGTCGAGCTATGATAGGTCTACATTCGTTTACCTGATGTGACATAGTAAGCGCATTTGTGGGAAAAGGAAAAGTGCATTCAAAATCCTCTCTGCCAACAGAAATGCACATGAAACATTTTCGTAGCTTGGAGACTAATGGGATCTCTCTGAAGATCTAATGGACAAATTGGAGCAATTCTCGGGCTTGCTGTATGCATCAAACTCTTCGGTTCATCATGTGAATGACTTGAGATATCACCTATTTTGCGCAAAGAAGGGTGAGACAGACAGTCAACAACTTCCACCTTGCAGGGACTGCCTGAAGAAACATGCCGAAAATGTGAATTATCAAGCCGCTATAAGCAAGAGATGTCTCTGAATGATCCACAGACACCTCGTCCTATTGGGAGAGGGTGGAAGTTGGAACACGAGGGAGCGGAGCACCTGGTAGTGGACTGGATGGAGGGGCAGCCGGCACCTCAGGCTGTGTTAGATCTACTGGCTGTCTGCTGTCTAAATGGCCTCAAGTGCACGGACGTGCAGACTTCCCACCTGTGAAAATCAAACAGACGCAGAGAATGATGACACCTACTCAGCAGAAGATGATGATGACAAATATGAATGAAAAAGTTGTGTTTATGTCCACTCATGACATACACTGCCTATGTAAGATGTGACAACTATTATTTGACATTGTAAGTGAAAATTATGTATATAATCTAAATCAATATATGAGGAATACAATGACGTTTTATTGTTATTATTTTAAGGACTATATTGTTATTATTACAATCAATAATCAATTATTTTTAAATTGTATTGAATTTACCAATCTGGTGTTATTCGATTTATTTTTCCACATATTATGATGAATTTGTACATCCATAGTTTTGCAAAAAATGTTAGAACCCCCACCCCCTCATACTAGACTACCCCATTTCACGTTATGATGAAATGTAACTACGCTGCAATTGGTCATATTTATAAACTGTCAATATGTATTCTAGAACAGTGGTTCTTAACCTGTGGTCCGGGACCACTGGGGGTCCGGGAAGCCTTATCAGGGGGTCCGGAACTGCTTAGAAAATTTATATTAACAGAAAAATAAAGTTGGTAAAAAAAAATTAAATTTTTTTTAACGTTCAGTAAATTTGAAAGAATTTGAAGTTGGAGACTAAAAATGTAGTATCCTCAGACTGATTAGTGAGAGCAGTGCAAACGCTTCAAATAGAATATAATATAGACAATGAGTGATCTCAACTGAATTTAGAGAAGCTCCAGCCTTCCCATTTAAATTAAACCTTGCCTTTTTTATATGTTTGTTTGTGAACTTAATAAAATATTTCATGATAAGTGTTTTTTGAATGCTTGTTTCTGTATTTTTTGTTTATTGTTTTGTGGTTCAAAACATCAAAAATGCTTAGAAGGGTTGCCACCATCCAAAAATGACTTAGTGGGAGCCATCGGATTCTAATAATGATTAAGTGGGGGTCCCCAGAAATTGAAAGGTTAAGAACCACTGTTCAGTGCTTTTGTACTGAAAGCCCCAAACAAGGTGACCTGTGTAATTTCTTGCCGAACATTCGCAAATACCTGCTTAACATTTCGTCGCTCCCCCGCCGACCTGGCCATTATTATTAGAAAGGTGTACTTGAGGAGTCCAGGTAAACGCAGGAGCTCCATCCCATTCCCGATGAAGGCGGCAGCAATCACATAGTTGACAAAGAACGCTCCCTGGTCCGGCAGGAAAACACAGCTTAAAACAGATAAAGGACATTTCTATTAGCCACACGGCAGGTGAAGTCTAAACTCAAGAGAACGCAACTGAAGATTTACAGTTCTAGACACAGGCACACAAAGTGGTTTATGTGAGTTGAACTTTGCTGTGATCTTCCAACTAGAAGGTCTAGATTTTAAGAGACCTGGAGACACAACCAGACAAACACACTCCAGTGGTGCATGTGATTTTCAGACAAAATCCAATGGGCCATGGCTGAAACGAGAAGTGTCAGGGATCCAGGAATCAAACCAGTGAACTAAAAGAAGCGTAGCAACCATGATTCAAGGAAATGTTTGCAGAAGGAAGTTAAAACAGTTAATGACAGTATGTAAATTGTACAGTGATGACATTTCCGGTATTGTACTACTGCTCCACCTTACTTCAGTAGAATTAGCTACAATATTTTTACTCCAAAGCTGGGTCGATAAATATCAGTTAAGGATTGCAGACAAAAGGTTTCTGGTTCTGCCATTGTATTATCCGGAAAACTACTAATCCTTCACTCTCAGTGACCATGAACTAAATTAGAAGCATTTACAAACCTTTCAGTATGCAGTGTGCACTATTCCACTTAAAACACATTGGCCTGGTATTTATTTCTCCGCAAAAAACTTCTGAGAATACCAGTCACCCAGGAGATCTGTAGCTGGAGCTTAATTTGGGAAAGTATAAGTGCCGGGGACCAAAGTGTTGCTCAGAAGCCAGCTGCCAGCACACTGAATGCCAGAGGTGCTGAATCCCAAGGATGCTTAGAATGAATTGCATCTTATGCTTGTTTCATCCACCACCAGGTACTCCCTGCCCCTTTGCCTCACTGTTTCCGTTTTTCTCTTAACCCCTTCTGTGCCCAGGACGTAATGGTTACGTCCTGAGGCACAGTGCTGCTGTGCCCTGGACATAACCATTACGTCCTGGGCACACAGCCCAGAGGGAGCGCTAGCGCTCTCTCTGTGGGGTTTCCCACCCCCTCCCCCCCAAGGCAGGGATATGAAGGGGAATACCCGACCCACCCCCCCCATTCCCCTGGTGACATTGCGCGCTGATTGTCACAGGGCCTCCTCCCATCGCTCTGGAAGCCCAGCTTCCACCGCGATCGGAAGAGAAATGCAAAGCATTTCTCTTCTGATCACGTGGGGGAGGCAGAGAGAGGCTTCAAAGGAAAGGAAAGTTATTTCCTTCCCTTTGAAGTCTCGCTCTACGCTTCAAAAGCCGGATTGCAAAGCAATCCGGCTTTTGAAACGCCCACTAGACACCAGGGATTTAATTTTAAAAAGGAAACTGCCATGAGGGAGCGACCCCTTGGGCAAGGGTCGCTCCCAGGGGGGGCATTTTTCTTTAAGGCCTTTTCTGCCCCCCCTGGGGGCAGAAACCTCAAAGCACCAGGGATAATTTTTTTGTTTTGTTTTGGTTTTAGAGGTGGGGAGCGACCCCTTAGGCAAGGGTCGCTCCCATAGGGGGCAAATTATATTTAGGCCATTTCTACCCCCCTTGGGGGCAGATTGGCCTATTTTTATGAGGCCAATCTGCCCCCAAGGGGGACAGAAACCACTAGCGACCAGGGAGGTTTTTTTTTTGTTTGTGAATTTCACGTATGGGGAGCGACCCCTTAGGCAAGGGTCGTTCCCCTGGGGGGCAAATTTATTTTAGGCCATTTCTGCCCCCCCAGGGGGGCTGATCAGCCTATTTTAATTAGGCCGATCTGCCCCCAAAGGGGGCAGAAACCACTAGGCACCGGGGATTCTTTTTGTTGTTGTTTTACAGATGGGGAGCGACCCCTTAGGCAAGGGTCACTTCCCCTGGTGGGGCAAATTGTATTTAGGCCATTTCTGCCCGCTTTGGGGGCCGATAGGCCGATTTTAGGAAACCACTAGGCACCAGGGATTTTTTTTTTTGCGCCGTCACGCAAGGGGAGCGACCCCGTAGGCAAGTGTCGCTCCCCAGGGGGGGGTGGGGGGCAAATTTATTTTAGGCCATTTCTGCAGATCGGCCTATTGTTATTAGGCCGATCTGCCCCCAAGGGGGGCAGAGACCTCTAGGCGCCAGGGCAAAATTTCTTTTTGTGTTTTTTTTTTTGTTTGTTTTTTTAGAGATGGGGAGCGACCCCTTAGGCAAAGGTCGCTCCACTGGAGGGGAAACTTGTATTTAGACCATTTCTGCCCCCCTTGGGGGCAAATCGGCCGATTTTAGGTCAATCTGCTCCAAACCACTAGGCACCGGGGATCTTTTATTTTTTGGCGCCGTCACGCAAGGGGAGCGACCCCGTAGGCAAGGGTCGCTCCCCATGAGGGGGGGGGGGGGTTGTAAATTTATTTTCGGCCATTTCTGACCTCCTGGGGCCGCATGAGCTAGAGGCCAAAATCTACAGGTAGGCACTTTGCAAAAAACACCTCCGTTTTCTGTCAAAAAATGGGATGTGTCCACGTTGTGTTTTGGGGCATTTCCGGTCGCGGGCGCTAGGCCTACCCAAACAACTGAGGTATCATTTTTATTGGGAGACTTGGGGGTACGCTGGGTGGAAGGAAATTTTGGGCTCCTCTCAGATTCCAGAACTTTCCGCCATCGAAATGTGAGGAAAATGTGTTTTTTTAGCCAAATTTTGAGGTTTGAAAAGGATTCTGGGTAACAGAACCTGGTCAGAGCCCCACAAGTCACCCCATCCTGGATTCCCCTAGGTCTCTAGTTTTCAAAAATGCACAGGTTTGGTAGGTTTCCCTAGGTGCCGGCTGAGCTAGAGGCTAAAATCTACAGGTAGGCACTTTGCAAAAAACACCTCTGTTTTCTGTCAAAAAATGGGATGTGTCCACATTGTGTTTTGGGGCATTTCCTGTCGCGGGCGCTAGGCCTACCCACACAAGTGAGGTGTCTTTCTCTCCATTATTTCCTTCCAAATATAAGAGAGTGTGTAAAAAAGATGTCTATTTTAGAAATGCCCTGTAATTCACATGCTAGTATGGGCACCCCAGAATTCAGAGATGTGCAAATAACCACTGCTCCTCAACACCTTATCTTGTGCCCACTTTGGAAATACAAAGGTTTTCTTGATAGCTATTTTTTACTCTTTATATTTCAGCAAATTAATTGCTGTATACCCGGTATAGAATGAAAACCCACTGCAGGGTGCAGGTCATTTATTGGCTCTGGGTACCTAGAGCTCTTGATGAACCTACAAGCCGTATATATCACCGCAACCAGAGGAGTCCAGCAGACGTAACGGTATATTGCTTTAAAAAATTTGACATTGCAGGAAAAAGTTAGAGTAAAACGTTGAGAAAAATTGCAGTTTTTTTCACCTCAATTTCAATAAAAAAAAAAAAAAATCAGTTGTTATTTTCTGTAGGAAACCCTTGTAGGATCTACACAAATTACACCCCTTGCTGAATTCAGAATTCTGTCTACTTTTCTGAAATGTTTCGGTATCTGGGATCCAGCATTGGTTTCACGCCCATTTCTGTCACTGACTGGAAGGAGGCTGAAAGCACAAAAAATCATAAAAATGGGGTATGTCACAGGAAAATGCCAAAATTGTGTTGAAAAATTTGGTTTTCTGATTCAAGTCTGCCTGTTCCTGAAAGCTGGGAAGCTGGTGATTTTAGCACAGCAAACCCTTTGTTGATGCCGTTTTCAGGGAAAAAACACAAGCCTTCTTCTGCAGCACCTTTTTCCAATTTTTTTTTTTTTTTAAACGAAATTTTCACTGTATATTGGCTAATTTCTTGGCCTCCTTCAGGGGAACCCATAAAGTCTGGGTACCTCTAGAATCCCTAGGATGTTGGCAAAATAGGATGCAAATGTGGCGTGGGTAGCTTATGTGAACAAAAAGTTATGAGGGCCTAAGCGCGAACTGCCCCAAATAGCCAAAAAAAGGCTCGGCACAGGAGGGGGGAAAAGGCCTGGCAGCGAAGGGGTTAATGTTTTCTCTCTCTTGCTCTGATAAAAAGTCTGATGAGGTAAAAGAAGTGCAGGTTCCAGAAAATGTTTGACGATGGGCCCCACCTGCAACCACTGGCTCACACTAGGCTCTCTGTAGCCCTGTAATGTCAAGGGCTTGACTACTCGGATTTTGGAAGTAGATCTCAAATCTCTGTAGGTGGACATCTACAAAGGTAGATCTGCAGCTGGCCTGTTTAGAGCATGCCTAGACAAACAGAGGCATGGAGTATTTCTTCCAAATTTCCAGTTTCCAAGAAAGATTGGAAGCTATGTGCACTGCGACCGGCTGAGTTAGATGATTGTGAAACCATAAACCGGTGTAATGTCCTTGGCCAAGTTTGTGCAATTAATTTTTGATTTGGTGCATCCATATTTTAGAGTTGCTGCAATGATCTACAACTGTGGTGACCTTGTGCTAGTCACTGACTCACATGTAGTGCACATTTGTAAAAAAAAATTCAAAGAGGGGGTGGGCGTGGCAGTGGCTTTCCCATTTAGTTTCATACACTGATATCTTTTTTCCAGCATCAGCAGAGAAAATGTTAGTTCCACCCTCACCTCCAAGCTCTCCTCTTCTTTACTGTTTTTAAAGTAGCAAATTAGAGGTACAAAGGGATCCTCCTGCACTCGTACACACTGAGGTAGGTGCCGGATCACATGATGGGTGGTGTAATGCTGTTTGGGATATAGCTCATTCAGCTAGATGACCTTTACTCAAAGGGTCATCATCACATCTGGATCCATCTTACACTGTTTAACAGATGTTCTGATCTAGGCACCAATTCCACTCTACTTTCAGACTTCACGCGGCAAATGAGTACACGATGGTCTACATTGTCTAACACTATGCAGCATTGTTGACTACCATCTCTTGGCATCACCATCACTAACTGGGCTGCCGCTCACCAAACAAAGCCGGAGAAACCCAAACAAGTCTCTGGATTAAGGAGGCTGAAGTGCTTCTTTTGCTGCAGATGACAAAACTCTCAGAAAGTGGCAGAGACTGTCAATCATGCAGCTCAAGCTCTCTTGATAGTAATCAAACAGCTAATCAATATTTCCAGGAATAGATATCTGTCTAACAAGTCTTCAACGATGCAATAATCACCAGAACAAATAACAGATTGCATTCTGCCCGTAAAGTTAGAAGTGGATGGGAAACATCTGGCACCACAATGTGGATGACTTTCACAGACTTGGTCTAATTCTGTGACTTATGATACACTGGTCAACTAATGAATAAGACAGTTAACTGGAAAGCACACAGGAACACTCTTGTGTTGGCAAGGTGCTCATTTGTTCCAGAGTTTGGCTCTTGTAACCAGTTCAAAGTGCATTATTTTGGGGTAAACATCACTATGTATGGTTTAATGACAAATTATTAGCTATGGTTGTGCTTAAGTTTTTCCTGTCGAGATTTCTTGCTGAACTTTGGTTTGTACGACAGACATTGCATTTTTGTTTGATGTGACACACTGCTGACATGAATTTTGCTCAGAGCCCCGGTTAGCCAAAGAGCTTTTTCAAGGCTTCAGCTTTACGTCTACAGTCTCTAAATCATTATTCTTGCTACATTTAAAGTTTTAGCCAAGGCTGCGGTTATTGCTGCTTGAAGCGGTTGCCTGTCCGCGTCCTGGAGGTGATGGTCCCTTTCTGAGATTGACCTTCCAATAGTTTGAAAACGTTTATAGGACACTTGCAGCTGTGCAAAATGTTTGCTGATCTGGGCCAGGTAATTAAAGAAACTGGTTACAAAGGGAAGGTCAATCGCACAAGACACCACACTCCTACAAAGCCTAATTGGACAATTTGTAATCCCTTATAGGGATATACAGTGGAGTATAATAAAGGGCCTATTCACAAAGAAAGTAGCAAAACTAGAATTCTTTTTAAATCTTTGCACAACTGAGGCATTATTACTCTCTGAAATCCACAAAGTCCAATTGAAATCAGCCTGGAAAGCTGCAACTAGCACAGCTTTCCATGTGGATATCATTACAAAACGTGATGCCATTCGGATACGGTACGGTGTTCTGGAGAAATCTGTACAAAGAGAATAGAATCCCCTATGCAAATTTTAAAAAAAATCTCCAAGGGAAAATACTTTTCTCCGTGGAAAAAACCCTTCTCCTACATCCCCACCAAATTTGGGGGTGATCCATTTCCCTTTCAATCCCTGGAGAGGGATACACACCAGCACCTGGGTGAAGTACATCTCTGACCTTTTCCAGGCGGGAAAGGGGAATGTGAGGAATTTGTGAATGCCACAAATGTACTATTTTGTGGGCATTCACATACTTTCATGACTAACCATACCTTGAAACACTCTCAATCCCGCACGTGAGTGGGATTTAAGGGTGCCGAGATCTCCTTGTTTGTTGCGGAGATGTCCGCAAATGTAAATGGGCTTTCACCTACTAAGAATCCCTTTGGGAATCCCTGCCAGAAGTAACCGAGGTAAACTATGTTATAACCCAAATTTTACGTCCCAGATTTGCCTTTGCTGCTTTTAGGTTACAATAGTGACTTTGAGCTAGTGCATATGCTATAAACTGAATATGACGTTCCATAGGAACTCAATGGGTGAATGGGATGTGCTTCAATGACAAGATAAGTCTTGAAATGGATGATTGCTGACGATGCTCTGTGGTGGATGGAGATATCGCGGATCGTGGAAAGTCAATTGCTTGCGAGGAAGAATACTGTTCAAGGTGGAGGATGAGGGGTGCATTTGCCACCTTCTGTTTGAATCCTACAGTAAGCATCATGAATGAATGCATGATTTTCACTGCACGTTCCTATGGGGAAAGATCTTTGTCTTAACGTGACACGAATACTATGCCTAGGAATGAGGGTGTTCGTATGTACCTTGATTGAGCACTATTCTACATGCTGCAAAGGAGCCCATGCTTTGTGAAAAGTGTTTAAACAAGCTGAAAATGCAGAGCAAAACCTAGCTGCCCATTTGATAGAATTGCAGGAAGAAGGAAACACAGAACACAGAAGGAATTAGAAAACAATCTAAACATTAAGTAAAACAGAGGAAAACATAAACCAATGTTGAAAGCTCCTTGGGTCCTTTAGACACAACTTATAAAACATTTTTACAGGATTTTGGGTCTTGATTACAATCGACCCCCACAGTCTTGAAAATAAGTTGCAATTTTTCTACTGCTGTAAAAACTTGCAAAAAGTAATGTAAATTTGCATACCAATCAATGCATTAATGACGCTACAGTACTAGTCCATGGCCAACAGACTGAATACTTACTCCAACCTGACTGGGTTGCTACTGTCCGTAGATTTATCAAACAGCCAGCGAAAAAAGTAAGCCAAGCTAAAAAAAAAAAAAGAAAAAAGAGAGAGCAATATTGTCATTGTGAGCAGTTATTTGTAGATAACATTCTTTCATCTGGATTTTACTTGACAAGTGTAAAAGATTATTATATTGTTCATGTTATTGTAATATGTCGTAATAAAATTCACCATTCTCCTCCTTACCAGGGAAGATAAATCCAAGTTAAGCTACCCCTCTGAGAAAGAACCGTGAACCAACAGGAAAAACAAATTACAATTCAGATTCACCACATGGTGTTTCAGGATGACCGTCTTTAAAAACAGAAAAAATGGGTCTTGTGGGGGAGGGGTTGGTGGTCAGCGGCACACACACACGGGGGCGGGTTGGTGAGCAGGGGCACACACACACACACAATTTCCAGTATTAAGAACGGTCTGGTTCTTGGTTCTCATTTTTCACCACAAATGCTCCTCAAACAATAAATAGTACTTGCTTTTCCTTGACAAATGTGTGAAATTGTCTCAGCGCAGTAGACTATCGTGCCAGGACTAGCTGTAATTCACGGATGTCAACCACACCAAGCCCCATAAGGGTAGAGAAATATCCGCATTCTGAAGTAAAAAAAAAAAAAAAAGTCCCTTCTTCATTAGGGAAAGGGTGACCAACATTGAGCTCGTGGATCATTTCTTAAAAGCATATTATGATTACATGTAATTCAAACGAATGGTCCACGAGTTCAGCACCAGAGATCCTTTTCCTAACAATGAGGAAACATCTTTGTCCCAAAGAGCTAGACCAAGTGCAATGTTTTGCCCCAAAATTCAAGATTTGTGAATGCTGATGTTTTAACCAGCTGTGTATAGCAGATAATGTAGCAAATATAAAACTGGCACGTCAATTTTTAAGTAATGGTATCTCTATGTGTCTTTTGTATTTCTGAATATATTTACAGTAATATTGTATACATTTTTATATTTTCTTTCTAACAGATTTATGGAACTAGTTTGTGTTATCCTTCAGTGGGTTACAAAAACATCCAATAAAAAATAATAAAAAGGAAGAATTCGAACTGGGATCATAGTTATTGCCAACACTGGATTTCCAAAAGGTTTTCAAAAGTAAATATGAAGTCATGCATTTTCTGCAATACCTACAAACACGGGAGGAGAGAGAAATACTTAAGACATCTTCTTCTGTCCTATCTATCAATGACTAAACACACAGTAAAAAAGAATAGGGCCTCATGTACCTGTTAATGTTGTTTTGGGACAGATATGCCCCTGGGAACTGCAAGGCCCTCGCTCGCACAGTCGTGGCATGCTTCATCATCAGGCATTCCCATACGTAAACTCACATGGGCTCAAGAGGGCTACAACCAACATTTTGGGAACTGAGGGTTTTTTGTGTTCTTCTAGAGGGAGAGAAAGTCTCCCAGTGTCAGGGAACAAACGTTAAAGCAGTCTTCAGTATATCTAAGTATTATTTAATTTGTGAATACCCTTACAATTAAAATGGTACTCGAGATGGGCTGGGGCTATTGGTCCACAACTACAGTATCATTTAACTATCTCTACATGTTTCAGCTGTCTACTCGGAGCCCAGTGGGTCTGCAGCTTTCTTCAGGACACTTTTTTTTTTTAACTGACTCTGGTTAATCAAGGGAAATACCTATGCATACAGCCTGCTTCCCAAACAATCCTAACAATGAAGGTACCAATAACAACCGAAACCAGTGTTTGTTTTTTTTTTTACATCAGGTTCTATCTGTAAATGAGTGGTAGAACAATTGAGTAGGAGAACAATTGGACTAAAAACAACAACAGTCATTGTAAGGCTCAAGCACAAACAGTGAGCACAGGTCAGCATGTTTTGGATTAAAAGGATGAATACAAGGAATTAGCAGAAAAAAATAATCAACGAAGTGTGCATCTTAATTTGTCAAGAGTGGGCAACCTTCACAGTTGCTGGCCCCTTTGCTACACCACTGGCAGCAATTGTGATGTGAAAGCCAGTTTTTAAATCTCCAATAACATGGCTGAACTGCAATCGCCTGATAAAGTGAATGCACCTATTTAGTAATTCGTCAGCCATTTTGGAGTGGTAAGAATCATAAAAAATAGCATGGTGTGCTTAGATGATTTTTTCGTCGACCATCTTGGTAGATGTAAACAACTATGGCATGCTGAAGAATGATCAGGGCGGGCCATTTGGAGATCTGTCGACCATCTTGGAGTGGCAATAATCTGAGAAATTGTTGTGGTTAGCCCATGAAAGATAGACACGACCAAATGTACTAAACAACAACAGTCATTGTAAGGTATGAGCAGAAAAATTGGGCACAGCACACAGGGGTGACATGCATAAACACTGTGTCCAGCGAAGATAGGCGTGTTTATTAAACTCCAATATGCCTAAAATCTCATGCATTCAACAAGTAATTCTACCAAAGGTTTAGACTATATACTTATTACCAGAAGGCTGTACAAAAACATACATCATGGATACCAAATCATTTGACTACACCAATATCCAGAACGGGGGGAAATTGGGAGAGCACAAATGGGTTTGAGTAACATGCCAAATTCCAGATCAAAAACGTCAGCACTCTGAGTCACCACCAAACAAGATTGTCTCTCCCTCTAACAACACAAAAAACATTTGCTCCCAAAATATTGGAGGTAGCCCACTACAGCTCATGTGAGATATTGCACTTTATAAAATGTCTCTAACATTTGCAAAAAATTAATAAGTGAAAGGTCACTGAGACACTTTTAGGTTAATCGCTGGGTTTAGAACCTCCACTGCTATTTATATTCATTGTTTGTATCCACCAAAATTACACTGATAAATTTTATAATATAGTTATAGTTGAGTTTTCACCCGTAAATAAGATTGTTCATTACCCTTAATAATATGCCCCAGTACATTCATTTAACCATGTAATCTTCCATGGGCTAACCATGGGCTAACCACAACAGTTTTAACAAAAACTGAGAAACCTTGCCCTAACTCTAATAATAACTGTAACCAAAGCTAAACACTCTACCTTACCCCCCAAACAATTATAAATGATTTTTTTTTTATTTCAAATTAATTTAATGTTAAATTGGTCATACACCGTGATACAATACAATAACCCTAACCCTAATGGTAGCCCTAACAACTAACCCAACTAACCCTAACCAACAGGAAGAAAATTTTACTGACCCTGTAAGCATCTGTTCATGGCATGTGTAGCTTTAGTTACATGCTGTGCATACTCCTGCCATCTAGTGTTGGGCTCGGACGTGTGCAACTGATTTTTCTTTGAAGACGTCTTTCGAGTCACAAGGTATAGCAACCCCTTGTATTACTGGTAATCTGCATCGGCATCAGTTCTATTGTTATACTGCTTAAGCGTTTTATTCCAGATGCCAATATCAACAAAAAAGTAAGATGGAATGCAAGGAGAGCTGAGTAGGGAATGAAAGAATAGGTCAAAGGGGAGACAAGGAGACATGTACATAAAACTGCTGTGTCAAAGTTATGGCAGATGGGTTCATTACAAAGTGGGTGTGAAGCAATCAGGGCGGATATCTTTTTGTCTTTTAAAGATTGTCATGTGGTACTAGAGTGGAAGATGACCTAGACGGTGGGTGCACACTGAGAACAATGGGTCTAGAGCAGGTTGTGTCTTGAAGCCAGAAGTCACTGCACGCAACAAGTATGCAGTATGCAGAGAAGGGTATCCCCTGTCCACATCTACTGCTGAAGGCATCCTGTTAGACAGGTCCTGCAAGATTCAGTGTGGGTGATTGGGCCGTCCAGGCAAGCTGTGATGACAAAACATCTTGCATCAATGGAAAGCAAATGTATAGAGTCAATGTGCTCACATTAGACACCAAACAAGCAAACATTGTTTGATTAGATCCATGTATTCCAAGGTTCTGAAGACTGTCACAAATCAATCACGGTGTCAGCGATACCACTAAACAGATACATGCCCACTTTGTTTATAAACCAATGCATTTCCTCACTTAAAGACCACTCTTCCATAACTGCACTGTTAAAAAAATAAGATTAGCTCGTATTTCTCAGGCCAAGTTCTATCACAACACAAAATCTGAGATGTGAGTTTGATCTGCAAGCTCAACATGTTATCACAGCTAGGAGAAGGGGAGCACCAAGAACTGTCAAAGCAATTGCTGAAGTTTATTTTCAGTCTAAAAAAAGGTAAACTGTGGAGTATTTTGATTTGTTAACAAGAGACATGACATAAATATTGATTCCCCCAAGGATCAGAACCTTCAAAGCCTCCGATACAGGCTCCCCATGCACTTCTTCACTCTTGGCAGAAAACTGTTAGAAGAATTCTGTATCATTTTGGTTCAAGATTACAGGATATGAAAATGAAAAACAAATCTCATATAAGCCCCTTATAGAAGCCTGCAGAAATTTTAAGGAAAATAATCAGTTGGTGTAATGTCCCAGCAGAGCCCCTCGGACACAAGTCATACAAGACCACTACAGAAGCGTACATGCATGTTCAAGTAGAAAAGAAATGTATGCCCCCTAGTGTGGGCTCACTACTGGGAGAAAACACCAAAAGAATGTCCAATTAAACTGAAGAAATGAGGGCACTTGACAGTAAAAGCTACGGAAGTCCCCTCTCAGTGTCCAAGAAGTAGATGTACTGGAACTAAAAGATGTAAACATATCTACTGACTCAAAATCATATAAAGTGAGGAGTCTGTTCCCTTGCTGGTGCAAGAGCTCCTTGGCTGGAGTCCAAATGGGAGCTAGGTGACCCTCCTGGTGTGAGACCGTGTTTCACAGACATAACATCTTCTACAGTCCAGCGCAGCGAGGCTCTGGAAGAAAGGCGGAGGCCACAAGGGTCTTTGGGCACGGGCACAGTGTACTGGTAGACTGGCATGGCAAAAGCACTTTGTAAGGTCATGTGACCATCCAAAACAGAAAACCCTAGTGACAGGCTGCAGAGTAGACAATACTGAGCTCCATGAATGATCTTGTATAAAATCTAAAGCTTTAAATTGTACAGATGTCAAGTGAATGGCTTATGCAAAGGGAAGTGTAAAAACCCATCTACAGGGCACTTTGAGTAAACACCTTAGTAAAGCCTTTTGTATCGACAACTCAGATTTAGGTTCAGTGAAAACAACAGGGAGCTCAGGGAATCAGGGAAATACCCATGTAAGGAAGCAATGGAGACTGATAACTACCTGGGGCAAGACATCCAGGGACAGCACAGGTGAAAAAACATTGGTGTATGTCCTCAGCTGTACCTCAGCTACAGAACAGATGCAAGGCCATAGAGGAAGCACTTCGGAGCAGTGGAGGTTCCCAATGAAAGAACAGAAGAGTGGGGGCAATGCATCTTGGCACCTTGGCCACAAGGCTAGAAAAAGATCCACAAAGACCCTGAGATGAAAAGAATCACAGATCAACACAGGAAAGACGAGTCCCTGTGCTGCACTACCAGTAAATAAATGTTTTTCTCATTATAAACCGGTTTCCTTTAGCACCTACTGTATTTAAGTTCTGTCTGCATGGAAATGTGTATGGGACAGTGATAATTTGCTTTGGAAGAACAGACTGTTTTTCTTCGTAGGAAGCCATGTTAGTTTCTGGTGAGAACTTGAGTGCCACTTTGTAAGTAAAATAGACTCCGAAAGGGAAACTGGACACGCTGTTTACTAGGGGTGCCAGCCTACGCAGGATGGATCCCTACAGTCAAAAATGTCCTCGGTCACAGGAAGTCTGAGCCAGGGATCTTCAACGGGTACCTCAGGAGCTATTGGTAGCTCCCCAGGATTCTGGAAATAGCTCCCTGAAGTGTGGCCCAGCAAAGTAGTAAATTCAGAGGGTCTACTAGAGCCATATTTCAGAAGGTCATTTTGCAAGAAAAGGAAAGATTCTCCAAAATGGAAAGTATTTGATTAAAAAATGTATTTTGAGAAACTAATATGCTGACTATTGAAAAGAAACTAACTGAAAATCCAAAACATATTTAAGCTGTTCTTTGAATGATAATTCAAACAACGATGTGAAGATTTATAGCCTTTAGCATTTCCTTAGTGCCAGTGGGCACTTACTGCTGTTATTCCGTTCGGCATGCGGAGACACGGTCACTACTGCAACAATTTCCAAAGTCAGTAGTTCAGTTTGATTTTCATTGGTAGCTGTAGTTCTCATTATAGAAAAGGTTGGAGACCCCTGGTCTGAGATGTGCTTGGTCAATTTGACAAAATGAACTGGGTTATTGATCCAAATGAGAGGAGTGTAACTGGTTGCGTCGCCTGCTGGGATACAATGAATGATTTAAGAACACATCTGTGTTTACTAAAAAAAAAAAAAAAAGGCCTGCATTTGTATAATCATGCTGTGGAGTATTTCAGCAAGACCATGAGTTTCACCTGAGGTGATTCGATTAATGATTTGAGAACATGTCCATCAGTCAGGTGAAGAGGGTAATGTTGGCAAGGTGCAGGCAAGGTGCAGGCAACTTATTTTTTGATGCACCCTGAATGCTGGAAAGGTTAGGGGGCTCAGCCTTTCATCCTCAGTATAGTAAGCTGATTGACCAATCACTGGGAAAATACAGGAGCACTTCTAGTCTATGCCCAGAGGTGAGGGACCCTGGTGAAGCGTTCACGAAGACCAAACCCTTACAGAACGTGGACAGCCCTATCAATCCAGATGGATCTGTAAGAAAGAGGCCATGATGTCGAAGGTAGCTTTGGAGACCCATGGAATCTTCGAAGCTTAGAGCCAAAGAAAGTTCCAAAACTTTGAAATATAACTCTGCAAGTAAGCTCGAGACCTCCTAACTTGCTCATAAGTAAGCAACGGAGGATTCTGAGGAGTGATGCACGAACAATTGACAGACCAATGACCGCAAAAATGAACCCAGGTAACAACTACTATAAGAGTAAAGAGCAGTAGATAAAACAAAAAGGCACATAAATTCCTCCTGTTTTAACCATGAGAGGGAGAGGACGGAGGAGGAAGCCGGCACATGTCATGCATGCTGAACGGAGGTCAGACAGTGCCAGCTGCTATGATCCAAATGGTGAACAGTCTTGTGCTGGGAATACTGATTTCCAAATGGTTGCTGAAGAAGGGCTCTGGTACCCTTTTTTACTTGCCTGGAGAATTTGCAGCAACTACACTTGTGCAAATGGCTTAAAAATAAGCGTCATCTAACCTTTCAGGTCCCGCAATCATTAGTCCCCTCTTCACCTGACCAGTCATTCCAGGATGCTCACTTAAATCACTTAAAGGCAGTTAATTTGAAGCTCTGCATTGCACAAATATTGGGATCAATCTGTCAGATAAGCTCTTAATTTCCAGGCCAAATGCCATTCACAACACAAGGCCCGAAATTTGAGTTTGATCTCCATGGCCTACGTGCAGACATTTAACCTTTCCCATGAGCCATCCATTTACAGATGAGAAGCAATGGTGCCTATCTAGGACTAAGGTTGGTCCACTAGCCATAGAAAGGAGGATGTTTTGTACCATAGTGTCATCTGTACCCAAAGGAAAAATTATCCAAAGGACGACTTTAGAGTAAGCAGTGAAATGTGCAGACTATAAGGGTCTGGCACGCCCACCCTACTTCCTGTCATGGTCTCCATTTAAGTAAAGCTCTGATCTGGTGGGTTAACCATAGATTTTAACCACTTATGTTGGGAAACAAATTACATGTTCATGATTCACATTAAAATCTGCTACAAATACCAATCAAACAATCTTTCCTTATTTTACTTTAATGTACTTTTCTATGCATTTGTCTCACTTAGGCTGCTCTCCATTTCACAAACTGCTTTGAAAATGTGCTAAATAAATGCTGCATTTTAATTTACATCCCACAGAATATAGCCTTTCACTTTGCGTTTTTGCTGCTGTCATGGCTTTCCAGATCCTCTCTTCTTCCTGCTCCGTTTTCGCTTTGCAGTATTTATTTGAAATCTTTTCGATTAGAAAGGTGGATGCTCTCTAATCTTTGGAACCCGCATATAATCAGTGACAATGCTTCCTAAAGATTCATTTGTTAGAACAATTAACTGGGCATGGTGGACACCGTGTTATTAATCACCATTTTCACCAAGATAACTTTACGTAGTACACATATCCCCAGACTCCTAAATTGTTCCCATATTGATTATTTTAGGTTAGTATTCAATTATTGTCAGACTCCTCAGTGCCTGGATGAAGGCCCTCATGTTCATTACCTCACGGGTCAAAATGTAAACAAACCCTGATATGGACTGCTTTTTAGGTCAATAATTCCACTTTACAGGACAAAACAGTTTAGTAATGACATATTCCTTTTACCAAAGAAGCCATGCAGTCAGATTTCACTTTGCTGTACACGCTTATCTTAATGTTATGTTGATGTATTTGTTAAGAACACTGTTACTGGTGAAGGTTACTGCTGCTGGATAAAGAGGAATAATGATGCTAATGATGTGAGAATTTAGTGAAAAGCCAGGTTTTCAATCATTTTTTGACTGAGAGATGATTAGTGGTTTCTCGTAATATGAACGGAAGAGGATTCCAGGCTTTAGCGACCAAGTACAAGAAGGACCACCTTAATGAACACAACGAGTTTTGGGGATTTTGAGTAGGTTAGATGAGTAAGATATTTAAAAGAATTATGGTTGATACAAAGTGAAAAGATGTTTGATACAGTGATGTCTGGGACTGGAGAGAGGCTTGTTGCAAATGCACCGACCTTTGGAGAAGGAACATTTGGTGACAAGTAGCAAATTAATTTTCGCCAAGAGTGTAGATATCGAGATACCCTGATAAGAGTTCAAGTAAGAGGCAAGAAGCAGCATTTTGAATTACCATAACTCTTTGAAATTCGTATCTAGGTAGGGTTATGATTAAGGCATTGCCGCAGTCTAGTCTTGATTCAATTATGACCCGGGTGACCACAAATGAGTTGCGGAGGGGCAGGAAAAGAAGAATGTTCTCAAATAGAATAAACAGGTAAAGTAACTTTGGAGATTTCGGAACTGAAAGTACGATCTTGATCGATGATGAATCCCAAATGGGAATCAAAGTTAGAAGGCAACCAGCGGGAGCAACTCGAGGACTGGTTGCTACCAATGATGACTACCTCAGTGTTAGCTCCATTAAGTTTACGATAGCTGGAGTCCATCTCAGCTACCAAGAAAGTTCGATAGAGATGAAATTAGGATTATTCATCCTTTCTGAGAATAATCTGAGTATCAAGAGCATAACATTTATATTCTAGGGCAAAGGCTCAGATGAGGTTGACAAGGGGAGCTACGTAAAGATAAAGGCGCATAGGGCAGAGCATTGAACCCTGTGAAATACCCACATGACAAGTTTCAAGTCAGATTTAAAAAGCAGGGAGAAGGCTTGCGGTCTTGGTCCAGTGAGGAGGTAAACCAGCGAACTTCTTTTTAACATATACCAGCCTTATGCAGTGTGTTGAGTATGACTTCATGAGACATGGTATCAAAGGCCACAACAAGATTTAATAAGATCCACATGGGTCCATCTCCCTGGTCTTGAATTAGACGAAGTTGGTTGACAACAGAGACAACGGTTAACTCGGCACCATGGTGGGTCAAAGGCAGGTTGGGCTATGTCAAAGAGGAAATGGTCAGCTGTCTATTAACATCCTTTTTATTTACTTTGGAAATGGAAAGGTAAAAGAGAGAGGGTGGTAACTGAGAAGGAAGTTGGGGGTTTCCCATGGTTTATTTAGAAATACTACAAAGGCTTCTTTTAATTTCTCAGGCACAGTTGTGGTGTTAAACAAACAGTTAATATGTTTTCTTATTATGGGAGTTGGAATATCCTGTACCAAGTGTAAACTACACACCGTGCAGGGATCCAGATGGGAACCCAATTTAGTAAACTGAATAACAGGTTCTATCTTGAATGGAGACAATTGAGATCATTCACCCAATCTCATGTTTGGGGTTTCTTCGGGGAGGAGGGTTTGCAGGGTGCAGGGATCTGCAAAGCACTGCACATCCCATATGGCAAGTTCTGTGCTTTATGTGGCTAGGCCTGTGCTTCAAAAATACATGATGTGGCCTTTAAGGTGCAATTGGAGAGCTCTAAGCACTGAAACAATTTCAAGCACCTGCATCCTTTGGGTTCCAGTAAGAACCCATGTAAAATAATTGTAGTCTATTAATATTAAAAATATGAGAGTTATTCAAATTACCAGGAAGAGGGCAGTATACTATGCAATGGGTGCAGGGGAGCAAGGGTAGTCTAGCACCCCCTTGATGCTATGGTAGTCTAGCACCCTCTTGATGCTATGGTAGTCTAGCATCCCCTTGCTGCTATGGTAGTCTAGCATCCCCTTAATGGAATGGTAGTCTAGCATCCCCATGATGCTATGGTAGTCTAGCATCCTCTTGACGCTATGGTAGTCTAGCATCCCCTTAATGCAATGGTAGTCTAGCATCCCCATGATGCCATGGTAGTCTAGCATCACCCTAATGCTATGGTAGTCTAGCATCACCATGATGCTATGGTAGTCTAGCATCCCCATGATGCTATGGTAGTCTAGCATCACCCTAATGCTGTATCCATGCTGCCCTCTATTTTTACTGCTTTACCTCAACTGATGAATTTAGAATATACTTTAACTATGTCTCACTATTTTGGACTATTAATTATCACTCAAAATATTCTGTCATAGTTAACAAGTCTCCATTTTAACTATTGTAACACAAACAGTTGGAAACACTTTGCAATCTATGGAAATTATATATTAAATCATAAAAAACATACACTAAACAAATTCAATTCTTCCAGTACAAGAAAGAAGTGGACAGAAAGGACCCTTACCTGGTCAAACCAAGGGACGGTAAAATCAACACCATAAATATCAGGAAAAAGTAGACTTTGTACATCATGACTCTGTTTTCTGTTGACCTAATTAAAAAGGGATGAAAATGGAATATGAAGCAGAAAACCACAACCATCCATTAACATTATGAAACTCTCATGACCACTGCACAACAAGGCCTGAGCCTTGCAACAGGTTTACACAGTAGTAACTATTGTTTGGTAATCCATCGTTTATTTGTAAACTAACGTGCCACGAATGCCACAGGAAACAACCTGACAAAGGTTACTTTTAACAGCAGGCACTTCCCTTAGACAAGATATTAATGAACATATTTTTGGGTATAATTAGCATACCATGTGCCACTGTTGTCCTTTTTTTTTTCAAGAAACTAAATATACTCTCATTGGAGGTGGGTGTTAGCTGGATAGGTGCCTGCTTGTTACATATATGCTGCCACACCGGGGAATCCTGTGAGGCTATCGGACATGGAGATGTAAATTAAGCCAGGTATCAAGATATGTGTTTCTTTGCTTCACCTCGGCAACAGAGAGAAAGGTCAGATGGTGATAATTCATCTTAGACCATGAAGCCTAACAAAGCATTTTTTGACTTGCACTTAGATGCGTATAAAGTGTTACCGGGAGAAGCAAATAGCAGATCATGATCCATGGACCCAGGCACCGGTGCTCATTCATCCAGAATCTGCCCTACAGCCACTGAGCACACTGCAGTCCAACAACAATCAGACATTGACTGTAGAAGGGCCAAGGATTTTGAGAGGAGATGGTTCAGTACTGCAGGGTCCTATTGTTTTCACAACTGGACAGTTACCCACTTTCTACAGAAAAGCGACATCATGAACAAGAAACGCCCTCGGGGGAGTCAAGTACTAAACTTTGGCTACAGGAGACATTCATTCATTCATTATAACAACCTTGGTCCTTGGGTCATATCTAAAGGAGACTGATTAGTCAATGAAGCCTCAAGGTTATCCAACATAGAAAACCTGGTGTATCAACGAAGATCTACTCAAATATTGATCAAATCATCTTCGGTCTAATGTCCACTGACGTCTGATAAGTGACGCCTGCGAAGTTTACCCAACACCTATCCAAAATCAAGAATGCATCCTACACATATCTGGCCAGATCAGATAAGGTGAAGTGAGCCTGTAGTGCTGAAGAGAAATGTAGGAATGTAGTGTAATACCAGAGCAAGCCTCTGCAACTTAATATTGTATAAAACAGGGTACAAAGCTACAGGAAAATAACAACCAGGCAGTAGAAAACCACTCATTGGGCTCACCTTGTCCAGTGTGACTCCAGCAGGGTTGAATAGTAGACTATGGATGGAAGGAGACTTGAGAAGGACCACAGAAGAACAGTTGGGAAGAACTGGCTAATGATCGGGCTCTGCAAGGGATACAAATACTGGAATCACAAAGTATTCTCTCACAGGGCTTGTGTGCAATGCTGCACATTTATACGTAGTGACTTCAAAGTGCTTCAAATAGTGTGTATCCCTCTGTTGCCATGTGTTATGACTATCTGTAGGTTGTTTACGGAAAGTAGGAATGACACTCTATTGCTGAATTGTTCCTGTTCATTCACACTCAGAATTTCCACCCTGGAGTAGAGAACGGCCTTCCATCATGGTTGGTAAGAATAGAAAATGAAGTGCTCTCGTCTGATGTGTAATCTCACTTGTTAAACGTGGGGGCATCTTGGTCACTGTTGTACGGAGTAGATACCAATTCTTGTCTTTACCCGTAGCCATTTTTTTTTTTAGTAAGTAGGGTTGCAATGTCCTTCAATCATCCTTGGTCTAATAATCCATCCACCACATTTCAAAACACATGCAATACTATTTTAATCAACACATACGAGTGATTCATGTAAAGCTAAAGGATGAATTATTTGCAAGTTATGTTCTTATACAATGTGTAGAGATTATACATTCCGATAAAAATAGCAGACATGTCAGCAGTTCGTGAAGCTGAATAGTCTTAGGCATGCCCTTGATAGTTAAGACCTTCGGTACATGTCTTGCTGGTGTCTCTTACACAATTTTAATGCCCTGTTTACCAGACACCCACGAAATGCAGGTTTCAAATTTGCACCCTGTAATTTATGAGCAGAGGAGGAGCAAATTAGGAGGTGCCCAATTTGCACCCGTTTACGTTGTGTGCATCATGGAAAGGGAAATCACCATACAATTCGCATCTGAATTTTGTGGGGAGTCTTCTTTTACAAATTATGAGTTCGAATTCTCGAGTAAAGCACTACTGCCATCTGATCGGTAACACAATTTTGGGTGCAAATGGGAGCATATGCCCAAAGGGATTTTGCAGGCCAATAGTAACTGTATTCTTAGGAGCTGCATGTAAGAAGGGGGAGAAATCCCTAGGTAAACAGTTCTTAAAATCGGTTCCTATAAGGGAAGTTGTATGCAGTACTACAACAGTAATAAAATAGTAGTAACACAACAGGGCATGAAAGCGACTATTAAGTAAAGGTGTGCAAATATGGCTAACATTTGCTCACAAAATATTGAGAAATTCCCTGAACATTTCAAAATATATATATATATGGTTTTGCAAAGAAATTATGCGATTTACTGGTATCTTGCGTCACTTCTTGTTGTCTTTGTATCCACATGTGCAGTTTGTGTAAAACAATCTAGCAAGATAGTGGCAAGAAACCGGTTTGACATATTCTGTGACTTCTACACAATGTGCACACTCGAGTAAAAAATAAATAAAGTGAAATTGTATATTGCAAAATTTCAAGAAATTGTGTGAATTTTTTCATTTTATAATGCGAAAATTTAGTAAATTCACAAATTTTGCCAGCACAACTGAAATACTGCCCAGGCCCATTAACAAGACATCCTCAAAGGACATTTTTTTAATTAGCACATGAATGCCCTAAGGCTTTCTACAAAGATTTTGGTTTTGCATTGGAAACCTATAGGTTTATACATTTAAGGACTATGCTTTTTACACTAAATTCATTCTGATTTTAAATTAACCTAATCATTTGCAAATGTGGACCACAGTTAGTGGAACGTGTCAGGAGGTCAGGCTGTCACAATAGGATTAATCCTCAAGGACACTACATCAGATTTTCAAATTAAAAAAAGTTATAATGAGGCTAAGGGGTTTTTAAGTATTTTCCTAGAACTTACGGAGGAGCAAGTATTTTCCCCTGTAGTTAGATTTAGAAAATTTACTGTCAAAAAAATTAGCATGCTTCTATTTAAAACAGATGACTGATATACATGCATACTTTTAACCACATGGTAAGATACTTTAATCAACTAATATTAGGCACAAGACAATTGTTTTCTCCATACATTTTGGTGATGGGATCAAGCAGTCCTATTGTTAAACTACAAATGCAATAGGACATATCGCTTGAAACTGAGATCCCGTAAGCCTTCTTTTAAGTATTTACTTTGCTGGCACAACATTTTCACTGCTGATTTATGGTTTCACTGCTTGGATGCCCACGTCGGTCATGAAAATGAAGGAACAGTTCTACCATGAAATCTTTTTTTTTTAGTTTATGCCATTAAAGTTCCACACTTTCAATGGAAACTCCATCTTCTGTCTTTATTTCACAACTCTCTTCTGTATTTTCAGCAAAGGGGCCACTTTTAAATCATCATCACTACTACTAATATGGCTACTTATACTACTACTAGGTAAAAGCGTCTACATGCAATTGTATTAATAAACCATTCTTTTTCTTCTTCTCCAGCACTGAATTCATTTAATTCTGTGAATTGTAATCTGTGAACATAAACAATGTACAACATCAGATATAATGAACAACTCATCTGTAACCATAAAGGTCTTCTTTATTAATAACAGTACATGTCTCTGCTTCTCATTAGGAATGCTACTTTTTTCCCATGTTAGGAAATTCGGACCCAGGGTATTCTAGACATTCTGATTTTGGATTATTTGGGCTACGCTCATGTACACTAGCTCAGCCTATTATGCGTGCACGCATTTGATTCCTAAGATGGGCTTGATATATAATGCAGAACAGTCCATTAACCCATGTTGCTCAAATCATCCTCTCCCGGCTAATAATCTGTGTTCAGATTAAAAAAGAAAAAAGTCAGATAATATGCCCATTACGCTTTGGTGTCTTTTACTTGGAACCAGTCAATGCCATGTGACATGTTTATAACATATATGATTATATTGTTCAGACTTATACACATGCCCTTGTAATCATCCTGACAAGGCTTAAAATTTTGAAGGCCCAAACGCGTCAACCAAATATCTGAGGTGTTCACACTAAGGGCGACGCCAAGCGAATGGACTGATTCATACTTCAAAAGTGAAAGGCTCACCTAAGTGACAAAGCCTTAACTCATACGATCTCCCTCAGGTGATAAATGGACACTTCAATCAAGTGTAGACACCCTTAAACCAATGGCTACAAGCAATGTATAACACTTGATGACTAATAGTTTTGTGGATATATTTAAATGTATGTAGCATTTGTAGACTTAATTGAAATGCTACAGTAAATCACCCAATTTCTTAAAAAGAAGTGGCACATGTTTCCTTGCTCATATTTGGCTGTGCTATAGAAATACTGGTACCAAAAACAAAAACAAAAACAAAAAAAGTCTGTCAAATAACAGGAAATCTTCACACCACAAACGCTTACGTTGAGATACCCAAGAATGACATATGCATTATTGTTGTGCAAAAGTTTATGTCTAATTAATCCCGTAGGGTTCCCACTTTAAGGTACAAATTAGTCAGGACTTGGGCAGAAGGTCAATGTGAGGTTACCCCAATGAGGAGGTTATGTGATTGAAGAACTAATTAGGCAGTCCCTGGAACGCTGGCTTTGTAGTCTGAGAAGCCCCACTGCGCCAGGACGAGACATACAAAGCTCTTCATTGGGTAAAAATAGTTGGTCCTGTTCCCACCCCTATCAAGGAGGTGGGAAAATAGCTTCTAAGCACTCCTGCAGAAATTAGTTAAGGGCCACGGATTCCACAAAGTGGGTGAAAGCCGAATCCTCACGTCTTCTCCTGGAGGTGGCATCAAATGACAACAAAAGGGATGAAAAGGCCTTTTAGCATTATATGGAGAAAGATCCAGGAGCCAAAATGCTGTTTTGTCGAGAACACTGAAAATCATTGCATTGTTCCTGGCTTCCTTTCGCTTACCATATAACAGCAAGTCAGACTTCAGCTCTTCAGCCAACAGTAGACTACCACCAGGGCCCTGTGGAAGTGCGACTCTCAATCTGTAGTCAGCAATGGTTCTGGTCAAGAGGGTACAGCTCTTCGGCTTCTTTGCAGCAATTTGCTCCGAGTTGTACCGTCACACAGGGCAAAATGGCAACTGGATGGGTGAAAGTTGCTTAACTTACCCAGAACTCTAACTTTTGTGACGACTCATCCTTTACAAAAGGCCATCCTCTTCAAATCATAGGACAGTTGTTCGAAGGCTTTTCAAATGTCATGAGTGACCCACTGCTCAGTTAAAATGGTGACACAGAGTTACTCTGCTGGCCACCGCTCAGGGAAATAAGAACTCTGCTACTGGGGTGCTAGCCGATTCATTCTTAAACAAGGGTCCAACTTATTGGTTGCGCATCCTTGTCCCACTTGCTTATTATAAAGTTCACAGCTTTATGGGGAAAATGAACATCCTTTGGCAGACATTTTAAGCAACAACCATCAACACACAATTCTGATGGCTGGAGAGAGAGCAACATTGGGACCTGCATTAAGGTGCTAATAATAAAATCTAAGGTGGCAGATCCACAGTGCAGGGATAGAATGGTGGAGTAAATGCCACCAACGGAGTCTCCCTTCTGATGCACCACTTCTTCCAATAATCTGAAGGTTTTCCAATACCAGCCAACTCTACATCAGAGCCTTGGTGTCTATGTTGACTGCTCATAATCCCACACAACACTCTCTGTGCTGGTCACAAAGAGACGGCTGCCCTTGCAATCACAAAGCAGAAGACAATTTGGAAATTCGAAATTAACATGAATGGTCTTTCACTTGCAAAAATACTAGCAGTCACCTGCATGATCACATGGGTGGTAATGCTAAAACTGATTTGCAATCAACTCATCTCCTTATTCAAAAGGAAATGGTGATTATTGATCAGCATGAAAGCTCCATGTATTTGTTTCTTCACATGTCCAAAAATAGGTACATCTTAGTATCTGTGGACATTTAGCCAGCTCTGGGGCAAGAGGGGTGGAGGGTGGGCTTAATAGGCTTTCGCATACACTGCAGGGATGTGTGTTTTAACTTATGGTCACAGGTTGAAAATTAAGATGTATAGGGTGCTTCAAGATTATCTAGATAAGTAAAAGATATCTCGGTCCATCAATGCAGCAGCAGCTATAGTTTGATCTAAAAAACTATGGGTCAAACAGTCCAGCAGACTACACTGTTCTTGCCAAAACAATGCAACTAAACAGTTTTATAAGTTAACCAAAGACTTCAATACGGAACGTTCATCACAGAGTTGGAGAGTATAAAGCCAACAGCCAATTTTCATCTACATCACTAGCTGCATCTGGGTGGAGTTGCTAGGGCCCAAAGTTCACTATGGGATCCCTATGTCTCTTTTAAAACAAAATCTATTTACCAGCTTGCCTCAGAAGAGTTTAGCCGTAAGTTAGCATTCTGATATGAAGCTCCAAACAGGACATGAAGTGGTGTTCCATCCACAACCATCTGCGGCAGAACTTGTCCAACAATATTTGTGCAATGAGAGGTGGTACCTGTCAATATTAAGGGGCGCTCTGTGTATAGGAATCACAGCTTGGAAATAACACACATATTACTGTGTGTGAAATGCGCATTATTTCTTTCTCATAGGGGATCCTTCTACACAGAGCATATACTGTAGACAGCCTTTGAAGCCTTGAAAAAGTCGAAGCAAACGAAACACCGGTCTGCTTACTAAAGTATTCAAACAAATACAAACCCTACAAAATAATACTCAAAGTAGACTCTATCCTTGCCATTTTGTATAATTGCCCAACACTGGCTTTCTCACTGCATTTGTAGACTGTTTTGGTGTGCAGCTGGGACCAATTAATTTGGCCCAGCATCTGACATCCATTGGCAAAAGGGTGACTGTTTCTGCACGCTAGCCATAACTGGGCAACTTACAACACATATGATTACACATGTCAAAAGAAAAGTCTGATTAATCTTGGGAGACAGCCCAGGAAATATTTACATACTTCATGCTGAAAGTCTCAACACCAGACTCCGCTCCTGTTCATACACTGATGACTCCAATCTCTTGGCCATACATGGCCAAACTCTTCCACAGAGTCGACTTTCTCTTCACGCCCTGAGTGCTATTGCAGGATTACTTATGTGCCAGAAATGGCTCAACATGCCTGATTTAGACTGACATGTGTAATCCCTGAATTAATTGTGGCACGCGCTAATAACGCTATCATGCAATATTACCCTGGTTTGATGTTTTCTTAATCAATGCTATCGCCACCAGCTTTCTGCTCTACTGATAAAACATTCTACTTGCGTCAAGTCGTTTAAAGCTTTGCACTAATGTCCATTCTACTTTTAATATGAAGTAAAAGGAAAACAATGGAGCATCAGGTTATAATATGTTTCTTATTTTTCCCATTGATAGAGTTTGCCAATGTAAACCAAACGAGCCTGTAAGTGCATGCGGCAGAGATCTGCGTGCCACAACCCATCACAGGATTGAAGCTCAGCCAGTGCCCTTAGATTAGCCTACCATTCTTCAAGATTTGTATCGTGAGAATTTGCTAATGGCATCTGCTATTTGTCTGCAATGCCACAAGGACATATATGTGGCAAAATGTGCCAAAGAACAACACAGTTGTTATTCCTGCAGCTTTGCAGTCAGCAGACTCTACACCAAAGCTAATTTCAATGAAAAATCAAGATCAAGATGTCAATGCAGTAATTGTATAGTAATATATCAGTGTTGCAAAGGGATGAAATAATACAGGCCATCCTTTTTCACAAATCAAAGTTGTTTAAAAATAGACAAATGCACAGAAGAGACAGGAAAGTTGAGTGGCACTTACATTTAGGTACTGTATGGGTTTGGTGACATTGAATTTGTCCACGGTGCTGATGACAATGGAAGGAGTGGTCAAGAAAAACAGCACAACAGAAATAACAAGATTAATGGCGAACCATCGAAGCCACCAGATGGGTCCTTGCACCGAGAGGTTGCCCCTGATAAAGAAGAGGAAACAGCACAACACATTATTGATTCAATCTTACAAGAGGACAGTTCTTTGAAAATTAAAGTACATGGCTTGAGGGCTGAAGGATTCTGAACAAACAAAATATAATAAAAGCAAAACAATACTTAAATGTAATAATCGTGATGGATATCAGCCAAAAGTTGGTAAGCTTTTAGTATAGCACTCATTCCGTAACACGATTGTGTAACGCCAGTCCTAAAAACCCAAAACCGGCTCCCATTGAAGGCAAGGTGCTCAATTAAAACAGCCTGACTTAGAATATTCCCACAAACACTGTGCACAAGGAACACAGTTCCCTGGAAAAAAACACTTTCTCAGGACAGGCAAGCATCTGAACACCTTCCTGGATGGAATATATGACTTTCTCCTCCTCCTGATCTGAGCCAAGTAAATGACTCAGCTCCCTACAGCAAGTTCTCCAATGCCAATTTGACCATCCTCTCCAATTTCAGCTCCCAACCTGTGTACCTGTACCACCCACTTCAACCAAGACCAGAGAACTAACTTCAACTTAATTTGTACTTCCTTTACCTCTATAATATTTATAGGTTTACTCACCTTAAATGCAACCAATCCTAGGTGCACACCCCACTCCAATGTATCTACATCAAACACCTAGAGTATTGAATACGGCATATGTAATGACTCATTAGATGCCTTGATACCTCACACAAACTACTCCACAGGTTTCTGGGTGCTTGCAGAAATTACTATCTGCTCTGTAACTGATACAGATATGATTGGCAGGATTGTGGGATATGTTTATCAACGTGGCACTGTTATTGTTGGAAATCTTAGTATTTCTTTTTTATTCAAAATTCAGGTAAAGGTCCACAAAAAGGGTTTTTGGGCAGTGATGGGCCCACAGTGTAAAATCTCAGAATTATCCTGTCATTTTAACAATTGGCAGCCAGCATCTTCCTATACTCAGACACACTCCAGGTGGAAAATAGGGGCATTTATTGGTGTGAATGCTCCCCATAAAGTGAGATGTATGTATTGGTATTTACGTAGCGCAGTACATGCCTTGCGGGAATGGGAGATAATCTCATTATATAAATTAGGTGGGGATTACACAAATATAATTCAGACATTACACATTTAGGTACAGGGAGATAAAATGACTTGCCAAGAATCACATGATGCGGAGTCAAGTGCGGAGGCTTGAATTTGAACATGAATCACCAGGTCCCAAAGTCAGAGGATGTAGCTACTAGGCCACAACAACATGTGTCTCTCTTCCACCTGAATTGTGTCAGAGAACCGCATACAAATGATTTGAGGTAAGCGAAGGCCTTCGTGAAAACTACACTTGTTTGGTTTAGCATGTCTAATGAACAGTCCTGATTTTAGAACATTCATTCATCACGGAATGGTCAGAGGCCTACTGTTCGCTCAACCGTTCAGCCATACTATCTTGACCACCCTAATAATTCTCGCATTGCACAGATCGTGCTCACTTGGAGAACTAACATCCTCTATAAGCAATAGAGCTGCATTTCTTTTTCTCAAGGCTTTCTCTTACAACAAATTTATCTTCTTTAAGCTCTTAGTGGTGGCTTCCAGCTGCCAGAGTCCCTTGAAATACTACACATCCATGTGTGACTTAAAAGAGCAATTAGAACCTGGGATGGTTTATGCTCAAAATGTGAAATAAATGATGAGTCCATCTCTGAGTTGGACCCATTCATGAGCCTAATTACCCACTGGTGGGTGAGTTTGGCACTATAAAAAAACCTCCTAACATAGCCACATCTGATGCAAGCTATTATTACTTTTACCACACCTATAAGAGCAATCACCACTGAGCTTCATGCCCTTCAACAGCTAGCAATAAAATCATGAATGCAAGATTATTCCAAGATAATCATGAGAGGATTCCATTCCAAAATCTTCCATAAACACCAGGTTCACTCCAGCTAAGAGGGATACAGTGAATGGCATATCTCAGGGTTAGGTTAAAGTAACACCATAGTGGTTGCCTGACATTTGGTAAAGATTAATTAAAGCACTTTCTTCCATAACTTTGTTGTCTATGTAATTCACCCGAAGTGATGTGGGTATGCCCAGAGGTAGAAGCATAGTTTTCTCTGCGCTAGGGACTTAAGATGCAATCCACTGATTAGACCTAACAAGACAAAAAACGGTCCGAAGCTGCTTGATGGATTGTTCAAAAGGGACATGGGTTGGAATGTTCCTATGTTTGCATGAAGGAGTATTTATGTGCCTGAGTGTGTGTGTGTGTGTGTGTGTGTGTGTGTTTAGGAGCATGTCTAGTGTCTGTGAATGTATACATGCAATTGTATGTATACTGAGGTGATGGACTTTGTCTGGCACACCGTGACATTTACTTCCAGATGGTGGACACCTGTGGTACATCATGGCACTGACTGGCATGGGATTTACTACAAGGAACATCAATATGTGGACTTCTGCAAGGGGGGGATATTGAATGGCATATCAAGGTCACTTGGGCCACAACATGGCACTAACTGGCATATGAAGGACACCTGGGACAGATCAAGGCATGGATTGGAAAATGGGGATAACTGGAACATATCACAGGATTCACTGGCACCTGGGGAAGATCTCATGGGAATATCATGACATGAAGTGGCGTGATAGTTGGGTCGCATGATGCCTTCAATAGCCTAAGAGGGATACCTGGGGTATAATAAGGTATTGACATGTCTGAAATAGGGGTCAATGCAGGATACTGACTGGCATGCATGGAAATACTTTTATAATACACCTCAGACATGACATCTTTGATACTGGCTGGCATATGGGGAGTTCCTGGGAACATCAAGACACTGATTGGCATACAGGAACAAGCTGGGAACATCACTGCATTCAGCAGCATGATTGGCTAACTTATAATGGGTGGAACCTGGGGGTGGAGAGGGTAGGAGACCGAGAGACAGAAAAGAGAGAACGAGAGAGAGTGTGTGTCCTACAATCTGATATTTGAGAACAAGTATGACTTCAGGAAAAGAATTACAGGCGGGCACTTGCTGATGTTTTACAAAGATGGCAAGCTTGCTGGAGACAAGGGTAGAGGTGTTATAAAACCTCTCACACTGATGTTTGAGTACAAGGGTGATTCCGTCTTGCAGGGATGTCTATATCATAATTCATGTGGAGGGAATGGATGATCGATATCACATTATAGATTCCACATTACTATATGCATCTGCTATTAGTGTCTGTGGAAATCACATTGACCTATGACTACAGTCTGAAAGAATAAGATAAATCTAACCCTACCTGCTGTCTAAAGCTCAGGTTGTAAGATCTCTGCAATTTTTAGTTTTCCAAAACTTCTATCATCATGTAGGACTGGGCATCTACTTGGAAAGGGCAGATAGGGGAATATGAAAGAAGTGGAAACAGAAGTGAAGGGAGAGGGATTATATATTTTATGACAAATGGTAGGCTGCTGTGTCAGGTTGCTCTCCAGTATTATTTGAACTGCCAAGAAAACCTACAGCTTGGTAGCCATTTTCTTTAAAAGTAACCTTTGCAAAATGTGCTGTAACTTGCCAGATGGCTCCACGTTCTCAGAGTATTTCTAGAAGTGTACGTAGAGTGCCCAGGGCAGGCCTCTGGATGGAGGTGGGAGGCATGCAGGTCAAGCTTAATCACACCTTGCGAGTCGGACTGAGTATTTGTGGCCAACTTGTTTCAAAGTTCACCAGCTGCCACTGCTGTCTGGAGCAGGGTTGGATAAGTGAGTATGACAGAAGGGATTCCATTACAATTATGGAGTTTGCCCAACAAGGTGGGGCACCGACTCCTTTTTGCTGACACACTGGTTTAAGTTATCAATATCAAGGACCAGGAGTGTATGTTTTCCTGGGCTGAAGGAAAGTGAGGGTGCTAGTACTTACCAGTATATATTTTCTGGATAGGTTGCGTAGACTACAGACCAGTGGGCAGTGCAGAGCTCTTTATTGTGGATGGACTGCTTGAGTGTTCTGCACTTGCATCCCTGGCACTGCAGGGCATTGAAATCACTCAAAATCCTGCATTGGAGAGAAACAGAAACATTGTTAATGAAAAGAAGGAAAGTGGACTGGTATACATCGAGTAGTTTTGCTGGCACTGAAAGCACTTTTACTAAGCAATTTAAAATAAAAAATAATTTACATAAAATTAAAAAACAAAATCACCAAATGTGTTGGGTAAAGAAACAATGAACCTTAGCCCTTGGTACAATCTAAATATATTTTTTCACATTACAATCATCAAATGTTCACAATATTGTTTTTAAAGTATTCACTCCCCTGGCCTGCTTCATTTCCCACTGTAGTCAGCAACAGAACTTGTAAAGACAGAACACACTGATGCACTGTTGCTTTGTGTACTAGATACCTAGCAGCATCCATGCACCTGCAGCATCTGCACAACTTTCACTCGCCTTCTAGACACCAGCTAATCTTCTTAAAATAGGAGGAGTTACACACAACAGACTAGAGCCTGGGTTGGTGCCCAAAGGAAAGAGCACAGGAATTGGGGTATGTCATTCATTCATAAGCAAACAATAGTTCCCAGCTCCTACACCCAGCTCCCTCCACAGCTGTTCATTCCTAGGATGAAAGGACAGAATGAGGAAGGATAATATTAGGGGAAATAAAAGAAAACAAATAAACAAAGGCTTTACTAATGACTAAGGATTAGTGGGGAGGGAAAGATGAATTGCCAGGCTTTGCGTACACAGCAGATGACCTTTCATTGACAAGTGGAGGAGAGCAGGCGATGGTTCAGGTGGCTGAAGGGAGTTAAGCTTATCAGTGCACATGTTTATATCCAATGAAGCACCATACAACCCTCCTGCGTATTCCTCTCTATCACGAAATTTTAGTAACCTTAGTGCTCGTCGCTCTCTCTAACCCGAAGCATGATTCTCCACTCCTGTCTTCAGCTCCAACTTCTAGTGTCATGGGAGACTAATATCAAAAGCAAGTCAGCTGTGGTAGCCGGGAGTGTGCAATGGAAGGGTGCTTCCTTGCACAGCTCAGAAAACAGGTATCTTTGGGAAGGCCCATGATGCTATAATGAAATGTAAAAAAATTCTCTCAAGCCCAGCTCCTTCAGTGTTCATTTGTTAAAGTGAACACAATCCCTTCGGAAGGCTGCTGGGTACACGCCTCTGCGTCAATATCTACATTAGGAAGGCGCTGGGCGAAGGATGCTCCAGAAGCTCCTGGGCTGGTGGGAAGTGCAACACGTACAGAGAGAGCTTTGCAGTATGGTGATCTGGGAAAGCTTTTTAGGTCACCAAGACGGACAAGGACCTGTTAGGGTGTCTGAAAGATAGCGCTTCCAGGTACCAGGCCTTCAAATTAAGAAACGAAGAAGAGGTGTGGAGATTGCCCGTGGGTCATTAGATTCAGCCTCGTGGAATTCCCAGAAGAGGAGGCCAGAACCAGATCTGGAAAGCTCAGGACTGGGTAATAAAAACGAACCCCTAAGTAAAGTACATCCCCAGCAGTGCTTTGCCTTAGGGAGGGAGACCATCTCCTATACAGTTCCAGGTCAAAGGTTAGGAATGTACCAGTTAGCACGGCTGGCACATTTTGTTTGTGAGTTCAGGCCATTCAGTGCCTCATGAATGGGGAGGAGGGTAAGCATAGGACATGGGCCGAACTATCCAGGGAGGTAAGGAGCTGAAATAGTTAGTTACGGAAGACATAAAATAAGTGATTTTAAGTGTTTCCTGAATGAGAGGGGGGTGGGCTGAGGTTCTCTTATTGGTTGTTAGTGAGTTGCAGTCTGAGGTTGCTGCACCTGAGAAGCTGCTTTTCTGCGTGAATGAGATTCTGAACTTCCAGACTGTGATTTTCTGGTTGCTCCTGCTCTATATATTTCTTTGGCTTCCACATACTGGCAGTAGGGTGGACAGGTAGGCCGGAACATTCATATGTATTGCATTGTACGCGAGGCAGCAACGTTTGTAAATTATTATTTCTTTCAAGAGTGGCCAACGCGGTTTGTGTAATATTGGAGCTATACGGTCATACTTTTCGATGAGGTCACTAGTACGGGAGTGGAGTGGGGCCTTTAGAGGGGCAATGTGCTAAGGGGCGCCTGCACAAAACATGTCTAGTCCAGAAATTCCTGGAATGTAAATTGTAGTTCTCAACTGATCTGGTGGGATGAAGTCTGCACTGCTGATGTGTCGAATCCATGTTATGCATGGTTCTATGGTCGCTCTGAGACGTGAACTTTCCAACTGGGGACCATTTCTCAAACACAGCAGTTCACAGGAGCACAGGAGTAAACCAATAACATAGGCGTTGCCTCTCTATTGCACATGCAACACTCAAATGCAGAGCGTACAACCGAACTATCAGATATGGCGCAGGCAAAGCATTTACGCAAATCTTTCTAGATTTGGTTCATGCATCGAGAAACACTTCTCTTCACCCGGAGCCAAAGTCACTGACATTACAGTAAATGTTTGTGTTCAGTCACTCCAAAGTAGAGCCCAGCACAACACCACCAGGTACAAGCAACATTTATGAACTCACATGGTGGATGTAGATTTCTCAGCAAAGGTTACAAAAGCCATTCCCAGTAGTTTATTGTGCACGGTCTCCTTCTCTTTCAGATACTCCTGCTGCAATTTGTCCTTCTTAACAGTGTAGTATTCAATAGCTTCCACCTTTGAGAACAAAAACACCACAGTAAACAGAGGCAGACAGGTTTTCAAATAGATTTCTACTGGCATTTCAGATAGAACACACTGTTAAACACTGCCCGACCCAAACCCACTTTCTACAGGTCATTAAACTTCACATTGCATCGCTTAAGTACTATTGTAACTGTTCATAACAGCGGCGATCCTCACCTGGCCTGTAGCATCCTCCATTGTGGACACCTGTGTGGGGTGAAGACGATGATCTAAGCCAGGGGTCTCCAACGTTTTTTGTAGTAAAAGTGACTTATGTCCATGAAAATCACCCAGAGCTACTAATATTACTATAATTTTAATACTGACCACAACAGACAAGTTTACAGGTTTGTTTTAAATATAAACTTTTCAGTTTTGTAGGCTGGGCTTCACACAGGATTGCTACCTGTGAGTAGCTCACAAGCTACTCGTTGGAGACTCCTCATCTAAGCTGTGTGTATGTGAGGTAAGTCCGGCTAGTACTGTGTGAACCTAGGACCACAAGTGGGCTTTGCAGAAAACCTGAGAATGTACTTGATCATTATTACCACTGCTATGTGAACAAGGGCTTCCCCCGCTCTAATGAACTGTGTATCATTGTTCCGGCTTCTGGGAATTTTTTAAGGCCCCTGGCTTCTTCTCTATGTATCTTCACCATCTAACTAGTAAATTGTGCAACAGCATTGCACAATGGGTTTATGGGAGGTCCTGTATCACAGCAGATGCAGTGGCTTGCATCCTACAGGAACTATTGTGGTCTTAGTGGATCCAAATATTCTGTTTAAGGAAACCTCGCAGACTCTGTTGTGGCAAGATCCATTCTAAGTAACCTTACCCATTCCGGCTAGAAGAGAGTGGTACTGCAAGCGGACGCTCAACCTCCTATTAGAGGGAGTTCTTAATAAAGCAGCACTGGATAATCATAGGGAACCAGATGCCTTAAAATGATCTCAAAAGGTAAACAAAATATTTATATTTATGGTAGCCTGGAAAAGGTTACAAAATACCCATTAGGAGGCACAGCAAGCATAATGACTCCAGCATCCTAACTGTGTCAATATGTTTCGGCCTATGTTTTGACTCTAAGGGTCGATGGCCTTCCTAAGGGCTAAGTGCCATCTCTATTTGATCTGTACACACATTTATACAGTCAATGTCCTAATTTAAAAGGTCAAACACATTTGTATCTCTAAGATTGGCTTTCTCATACTGTAGAATCTTAGCGAAACAAAAAATAGAGATTATATCCATGGTAGCTTTTATTCCCTGCAACTGTGAGTACAAATGCAGAAGCAGCGTTCCCAAGGTGAAACAGAGTGAGAACACTGCAAATGTGAAAGAGTGAGCATGACACTGCTATACATATGTATATTCTATCGTACAAATTACCCTAGCTATAAGCTAGACATTCGTCATGGTCATGAGGAGGGGGTACTCTGTTGTCACACACTTTAATAACTAGAAAAGTCATGAGTGATTGTAAGCTGGTATTTTTATGAATATGCCAAACCTCTTTACAGACGGCAACCCCAATGAGTAGTTTTTAAATAAAATGTTCAGCATATCAACCTCAGGTCCTTATTGTTTGGACCTAATGTGCAGCAAAAACGCCATACTAATATAATAAAATATAATAATTCATTATCACATTCATATCGTGTCAGCTGAGGGGCCTTATATCTTGGTGATCCTTTGCCCTGCCATCATCTCAGTGTGGTCCTTATTGTGGACCTCACTTTTTTGCATTTATTCACTGACCACTGTGGTGGACAAAGTTTCATGATGCGCGATCACAATCAATTGTCAAACATCAGTCAAGCATCAAGTGATTCCATACTTTTTAGGCACGTTGACTTACGCCTTGGAAATGGCTAGTTAGTTGGTTCTGAATGTCTTCAATCACGCTTATTCAGATAGCAAGTGTCCCAGGACGTAGTCACAATGGTTGTCGTAGCAGGCTTTCCAATTAATGGAGATAGTGTGTTTAGTCAATATTAGTAGGGGATGGGCAAACCTCATTTTAGCCCCACCTACTTTGGGGAGAGGGGCCAAGAGGAGTATGCAGTTCCCTGGGGTAGTACAATGACTCCTTATTACTATTTTCTGAATATATGTACTTACAACCCAACAAAATCGTTCTACTATGGGGCAATCCCATACCATCTGGATCAAGTCTGTCTGTTCCACTGGTCAGTGGGGGAAGGTTGACAATGCTGTGGGGTAGTTTACTAAATGCTTTCCGGGTCAAATAAGCATTGTGTAGTTGGTTTTATTGGACAAATTGTAGCCTTTCATGTCAAGATACTTTTCTGGGGGTATTCCAAGACTTTGAACCACTGCTGTTTGTGGAAAGGTCTGCCAAGGTCAAGTTCCCATTTGTCCTTTACCTTATCCAGGGATGCTCCTCCAATAGCCAAGAGGGAACGATATATCAAGGTAACTATTCTCCTGCTACATTCCTATATGCATTCATCGCATAAGGGCTGTGTGTCTGTAATCCCCCAAAATACGTGCATATCTGCAGTCAGGGCTGCATGATGGAAGTCTGAACCCCTCCAGTAGAGATTAAAATGCTGTCAGTGCTCCATTTTCTAAAAGGTCCCCCAATGTGTCTAGCCCTACCTGTCCCCAGCACCTCAGTTCTCTACTACCCTGAAGCCCCATATGCGCCACTATACTGCTCAGTGGGTCCTGGGGTGCATAAAGTATCCTGCCCGAGTTATCTGCAGTGTCTGCTGTAACAATGGAGGGCTACTAATTCCAGGCACAGAAAGGAGCCCTGGGGTTTGACAGCGGGGAGTTGTCATTCCTACAATAATCGCCATCTGCGTGCAGCTCTTCACTGAGGTCATGTAGGTTTTGCCTTCCCAAACACCTATTAATCCACTAGGCTGCAATATAATACAGCTCAGCATCTGGGACTCTGTGCTTTGTTGCAACAAACTGCTAGCTACGAGAATGTGCGACAAACAGAATGTGCATTCATGATCAGTATGCTTTTCCTGTCAGGGTTTGGGGGCAGCTACATGAAGTGCAAAAGCCCAATTGTATTCTTGATTATGACAAAAACATGAGTGGGCTAGACAGAGCTAACAAGTTGCTTCAACCATATGATGCAGCATTTAAAACTCACATTTAGTACAAGAAGTTGGCTGTTCACCAAATCCATTTGGCAACATGCAATGCATAAGCTGTTGATTGTCAGATACCACTGGAAGCAGGTTGCCCTTATTCAACCATGAACATGTCATTACCTCATTGCTGAAGAAGCATTAGCCTTTACTTCATCAATAGAGAACGATGTGGCAAAACTGAAGGATCAACACATTGATGACTGCATTTCAGTGACGGAGAAGAGTCAAACATATTAAAAGTGCAAAATATGCCCTCAGCAGGGAAGGGGGCACGGAGCCGGCACTACTGCCCCCAGTGCCCATCTATGCCAGACCTGTCAATTCTGTTTTGCTTCACTTCATACCACACAAAAGTTGCAGTTTAGAGAAAGTGACTAAAGTTGAACAGTTAGTGCTAGTATTGGACTTTAAAAGGATCTTCGTGCAGTGGCGGCCGGTAGTTTTGGCAGAGAGGGGGTTGGGCCAGCCACATATGCACACATACATTCACTCACTCAGTCAGTCAGTCTCATGCATCCACAAAGTCGTATACACAGACCCATTCACAACACTCACAACAAAGTCATACATTTATACATACATGCACGTAGCACCAAACATTCAAAAACAAACATTACCTGGCCTGCAACTACTGAAGAGGAAAGCCTCGGAGCTCCTAGGAGGGTTCAGACTGCTGCAGCAGTCCTACCTTGTGACAGAGTGGGACAGGGTCAGTCTGTGATGAGGCGTCACTGACTGACACTCGGCCCTGGGCACTTTAGGGCTTAAAACTGAAGTGCCCATGTCTGAGGCAATTGGTGACACTCCCCTTCGTCATGGAGCAGGGCCTTGAGACACTTTTGCCTGGCTGAGGTAATCACGCCCACAGGCTGTGAAATCCTCAGCCTGGCAAAGGTCAGCTCAGGGAGCCAGGAGCCTGATTTAGTGCACGTCCAGCTCCTGGCTCCCTGACCTTAACAAGAGGAGTGTTTGTCAGGCTGATCTTTGCTCAGCCTGACAAGCATTCTTCTCTGTAAAAAGATGAGGGGGCATGTCCCCTTCGCCCATATGGACGGGCCATGGCTGTCTTCGTGGATACATATCCTTCATGGCCTATTTCTTTTTTCTTTTTTTTTTTTTAACTTGCCTATGCTACTTTTGCAATAGTTCACACTGAATTAGAAAGTCATAGAAAATGTTTCCACCAAAAGAATTAGCATAATTCCAAACTATTTTTATTTACTAATTATATTTCAGCACGTGTTTGCAATGACTCAGTGGGCATACAGTGCTGACACACGTGGCCATCTTGCTAATGTTGTGCTTCATTTGGCTAGAACCGTCTGGCAATACTTACTAGGTGATTAAGGGAAGTCTGCCATAGGGTTTGTACCTCAATGTTCTGATATATGTATGTATGCTCAGCAGTGGGTCCCAGAGATGTCCTTTCACAACCACTAACATGTTATACTGCTGTGGGAGGAAGTGAGTTTTGGCAAAAGTCTACTGGATTTATGGAAATCACTTGGTTGGTCAGGAGCCTAATTCCACCACAAGGAGGAAACAGAAGCACAGTGAGTGCATTGAAGGCAAAAGAAAGACAAATTCTCTTGGCCCTGTACAGGCTGCCCAGGGGAGGCGTTCGTAAAGATTTACTGGCGCACTCACAGAATTTTAGACAGTTCTCCAGCAAATCAAAAAGATAAACAATCAATTGTTCAGAAAAAGGGTGATACACAGACCAACATCCCATAGCCAATATTTCTGCTGCATTGCTAAATGCTCATTCTACAGTGAAACACAGACCTAGTTGGGGACTTAGGGCCAGATTTAGAATTTAATAGACACGTACACCTTCACAAACGTGATGGGTATCCATCCTGTTTTATTACAAGTGTATTATATCCTAATGCACTTGTAATAAGGCAGCCGAGATAAGTCACGTTTGTGACAGAGTACCCATCCGACAAACTCTAAATCTGACCCTTAATTTTGAAAAACGCTTTCAAATTTTAGCCTAAAGTATACAAAAAGGTGATGGATGAAATGCTTAAATTAATGTCAACGACTGTAATCACTTGGGGCCACACCCCACTCCATCATTATTTTGCACACTGTGCCATCTCAGATTTGACCCAACCATATGCAAATCGGTCTTGATCAAGCGTCAAGCGTAACAGTTCAGCCGGAAAACCAGGCCAGGTCATCCCTGAACTGGAACAAACAGCAACCCAGGACTGCTTTCACTACAGTTAGGGCTCCTCAGCCAGACATAGCTTGGTTCCAGTGATACACCCATCCAACTTAGGGCAACGCACTAAAGTATACAAAAAACAACTGCTAGATGGAATGCTTGAATTCATCTCAGCCACTGGTAATCACTCGGCCGCCTCCCAATCTATTGCTATTTTGCACACCAGGCCACCTCAGTTTAGAACCAGCCATATGCAAATCCCTCTTGATTCTGCTTCAACGGGAACGGTCCAGCCTGAACTGCCAGACCCTCCCTGAACCCAGGACTGGTTTCGCCCTAGTTAGAGTTCATCAGCCAGGTATAGCTTGGCTCCAGTGACACAGAGTGCACGGGACCTATGTCTGGGCATATCTGTCCCACCTAGGGCATGCTGCTGCAATTCAATTTTAGCAATCATGAAATCTTGGTGGCCTGACACCTATATTTCCTCTTTTGAAGCCCTTGCTCCTCCTTGATACAAATAAAGAGGGAAGAGAATATAGACCTACAATTAACTAAATTGATTACTATAGGTTTTATTCATTTGTATCTACATCCTAGAAATGTTAGAGAAGTTTATGTTGAAATGTCCTGCCCATTTTGAGGGACAGATAATTTTGGGAGACATTAATGTATAGGCTGATGATGTGTTGTTCCACCAATGCAAGATGTTGAGCCATACTATGGCAACCTTCATCCTGAAGCAGAGCAAGATCAGGCCTACTCACTTTGCTGACAAAGGCACTAATGTACTCTTTTTTGTTTTGCAGAAAGCACGATTGCAAGTGAAAAGAGCAAACCGAAACCGTGACTGCTGAAGATCACACTGAACACTATACTGAATTTAACAGTCACAGTTTTCATATATTCCTGTCAGGTGTGATAAGCCCACCGACAAATGTGGTTTACTATTTTCCTGGAGAGAAGTGTGGAAATGCAGGTTGTCAAGAGTTCTGCTGTGGCTACAAGTTTCAGAGTTTTTTGGCAGGTAAATATAAAGGAAGCTGTGTGTTTTCACCCACATTTAGTATTTGCAGGGCACTCTGGGTACGAAAACATGCAGTGATCCACACAAGCTATAATACCCTGAATTCCTCAGAGTCTCTATATTTCAGGAATAACCCAGGATGGTAGGATTCGCTGGGTATCGGTCATCCCAGGAGCTAAATACTGCAGCCATCACCCCAAAGAGGAAATTGTCTTAAAGACTCGTTCTCTGTCCACAAACCATGTGTTCAAGCCTGAAGAAGCAAGGGGCCAGATGAACATCTACTGGAGGGAATGTGAGGAGAACTGTCCTGACAGCAATTTTCACCTCTGCCTGTAAGTCTTGTTCCAAGGCCGCAAAGGAGAGCCTCCTTAGTTGGCTCCTACAGACAGTGGAATCAGCGGTCTGCTGCGGAAGACAGACTTGCAGTGGAGACAGACTTCTGACCTTGGACATGCCTGAAAGCTCAAAATGTCCTGCACAGAAGATGGTTGCAATGGACAGAGTCTCAATTTAATGGGGAACTGCTGGCTGGAGCCTGATACCTTATGTCTGGCTTGTGGCAAGCCATAAACATCTGTCTTGAAGTGCAATGGGTTTGTCAGTTCAGTTAAATTAATTTTTATTCAGCAATAGAATGCCATAAAAGATACATGAAAGCTAAATAAAATCCATACAGAGTGAAGCAAATATACAATAAAAACATCCAGCCATAAAATAAAGACGATAAAAGGTAACCTAACCTATAAAAACATTATCATATAAGCTAAATCTTTGTTACATATCGTTTCCATACTCACCTAACATACATGTCATTGCATGTTTAATTCCAACACATTGTGGAATATACCAGGCTACGTAACTACATACCAAATTTGTAGCAAGTTCCTGTAAACATAAGAAAGCAGGTCTATAACATCTAAATTTGCCTGCACGCAACAATGGAAGTAGGAACAGTCTTCTCGATTCCTTGTAGGAAAGGCAACATGGAATAAAGTTTATGGTGCTTTGTGCAGAAGGGTTATCACAAGGGAAAGGAGGTAACCGCTTGTGCCACAGCTCCTGCTACAGGAAGGGGAACAGGGCATGCACTACACTGAACCTAAAGACAGTGAGAAGGAATCTGCAATATACATCACTGAACCTAAAGACAGTGAGAAGGAATCTGCAATATACAGTGATCAGTATCAAGCTAGGGCTGAATGATACTGGTGGGCGAGACTGCTGTGCAAGTACAAGCCGTAGGTTTTGTTAAGATTTTGGGCATGTCTTCGGAATAAAGGTTTCCATGACTGTGTTTAAGAAACATTTCAGGATTCCCAATCAATTCAAAGCCTTCTTTTAGATATTTAAAGCAAAGGATACAATAGACGTGCTCCGGAACCAGACAGTCCGCGATGATCATGCGGTTAAGTTTGGTTTCCTCTTTAAACCATAATGAGAGCCAAAGGGCAAGTGGTCGTAACTTGAGAGAGTCCTCCAAGTAGTTAATCCCTAATCGAGTGTGGCAAATGAAATTGGAGGTGCTTTAAGGGACAGCAAGAAGTCTAGATAAGAAGGCATTCTTAATTTGTTGTAAACAATTGGCATCTTTATACACCCAAAATTCAGCCCCATAAATTGCAATGAAAACAAATATAGTTTTGTAAATGGTCATCATCTCTTTTAGGGGTTTTTCCCCCACTAACTGGAGAACCTAAAGACCGCTTATATTGTTCATTCAAACTGTGGACTCTGGTGTTACTTAAGTGGTCCCACGTCGGTTTTAGCCTTCAGTATAAGGGTTCCACGTACAAGGCAGGTCTTGCTTATCTGGCCACAGACCATCACAAAAGATTTCGCAATATTTATCTGGAGGGTCAAGTCCTCCATAAGCCTTAGCAAAAGAACTGATAATTGGAGCCCATTTGTGGTTCAGGCTATTAACACAGTCACTTATGCGTAGCAGAGTACAGGCAGTGGCTGCAACCCTACTTGGTGCATGTCCCGACTCCATCCCTTAAGAAACCTTCCAGTTTAATGATATAAAAGTGAAGGGAAAAGAGGCCGAAACACAGCCCTGCCGAATGATTCTGTGCATTCACCCTTATCACCGTACTCTATGGAGGCCGTAGTATCTGTGTGTAACTGTATCATAAAATTAAGAATGGCAGATTCATCGCTCAGAGCCGCCATCGAACCCCAGAGTTTCATTCGATTAACATGTCCAAAATAAGCTGAAGAGACCCATAAAAGGCAAGTGCAGGGCTCCGTTCTTAATCAAGTATTTCAACATCAGCTATTACAATTTAAGGCACTGTTCAATTGCGCCTTAATCCTTATTGCACGTCTGACAGAATAGTATTTTTGTGGGCGCACTGTGAATGCGCCACCTAAGGGCCTGATTGCCTCTGCGCCAGCATCTATAAAACGGCCTAGGTGCAGCGGCAGAGAGATAACGTATTTTGAATGGGGCCACGGTCTCATGCAAATGAGGAAACGCCCTCTCATGATGGCACCGGCGCTACATGTGCACTCGTCCTATCAGAATTGCAGAAGGGGACGCACAAGCATCTGCGGCCCTTTCTATGATACCATGTGCTCAGGGGCGCAAAAAGCGAGCGCGCAGGCCCATTGAGCCTCCGGGGAACTCTCTGTAATACAGAACCCGGTACACACGAAGTGCAATAGCCATCAATGAGAAAAACCTAAAATCCCATGTCTCCTGGAGACAAGAACAGTTAAAATTGTGTCATAGAAGTCAGCCAATCAGGGTTGGCCAGCTAAGGACCAATGCTTACAACATTCCATGAGACACAGTGGAAATGATTATTACATTTAGCCACTGCATATATACCGTTATTAATAACTACTAGAAGATAATGGGGTATTTAATAGAGAGATGTTTTCAAAAAGCTTAACAGGGAAAATAGATCTGTCTCCATAAATCGTGCCTACATTTTCTGGTTGTCATTCATTATCTTCTAAGAATTCTAAAGGAGAAAACATATTTTTCAGAAGAACATTTTTAAATGGTGGACCTGTCACTGCATTAATGTTCAAAGGATGACAATATTCCTCCTTGTTTTCTGTACAATCCCCTGTAAAAGTCCCCCAGGGGAAGTGCCCTAATAAGTCTTGCGTTTGGTTGAGGGGTACAGAGACTGCGTAAGAGCGTTATGACAGTGTTGGGCTCTCTAAAACGAAACACAAATCTCTTCTAGTCCCTTTCATGCAGTTACCCATCCAAGATACTCTTGTTGCCTTGATTATGTCCTTGTATCCACACAAATCCTGGCCAGTCTTATGGCAAACCCAACAATGGATTTTGCTCTTGAGGACTGGGCAGCCCTCCCTCTGGTTTGCTCTAAACACTGGGACATTGGACAAAACGGAAACATAAGAGGTTGGTTTAAGGGGGTAATTGCAACACAGGGCAGTTCGATATAAAATTCAGCCATGAATTACTGTAAGGAGGAATTAAAGACGAGCAGCTGTGCTGAGCCGCCATCAGTTGAGTCCACATCAACGGTACTAGTTGGGTCAGCTTATAACTGCCATGCGTGTCCATGAATTCCACCCCCATGACATGATGGTCTGTGGAATCTGACGGTTTAGCACAGTCCATAGCATGAGACTAATCTCCCCACCCCCTTTGTAAATGCTGGTTAGTGTGAATGAAGGCCCGCTCCGTAAAATCCCAGTGGATGTCTGGAACCCTTAAACTCAATGACAAGATCTGTAAGAGTAACAAACCAAAATGAATATTTTTGAGTCTTTCTAATACCAGCTCGAAGCAGCTTTAAATAATGAATTACAGCAGTGTAACACTTCTTGGCTGTGACTGTGCAAGTGGGTGGTCGATCTGTAATTCCTTTGTTTAGCAGGCCTCCTGGATGGAATGCATGATTTAGATTTTTTCTGCGTGTCATTTGTTTTTTCTTCATGGTGGAGAAGAAAGAGCACGTGTGTCATATAGGGAATCAATTTGCAGTGATCCAACATAGACAAACAGCTGTGCACTCTCCAGTTCCCCAGGGATCTTTCTACACTGGAAAGACCAAGAGGGGTGACCCAGTCTCCGATGGGCTGATCTTGACCCAGACTACTCCCGGGCTGAATCTTACCGCGTCTGGACCCCGCCTCCACCTCCTTGGGCAGTGGTCGCAGCAGTCTGGACCTTGGAATCCACAGGTCTTGGCCTACAATGAAGCAATAGTTTTGTCAAAGTTCCCATGGCTTTCACTCCCTGCTATGTGACATTTTTGTGACCAGCGGAGAGGGGACTTGCCTGAAGAGTGTCAGTGGGTCCAGCAAGGGTGTGCTCAAACAGCTGCTCTAAGCAGGTGCCACAAGAGCTTCCAGGTTCAGAACGCTGGAATGAAGGCCAATTTATATGGGACTTCTTCTGGTTCTTAGTCCTGCAATTTTTAACTCTACTTGCCCTTTTAAGGTGGAACACAGACTGATTTAGATTTGGCGGCCCCTCTCTTGCTACAGCCACAAAGTAAACGGGTGACGCAACAGATTCCGGATTCTTTTTAAATGGGTGCACTGGTGGAGACACCATTTAACTATAAACATAGACTAACATGTGTTAAAGTTTTGCATAGATATTATTATACACCCGAAATAATGCTACATTTGGTTCTAGAGAAAGGCCAGAGTGCAAAGATGTGGCTTATTGCACGCTTCCTTCATACATATGGCTTAGAGCGGTCCAAAACTGTCAAAATATTGGTCGAGGTTGTTTGACTGCTTAGCAGCAACTGGCAGTACTCCTGTAGGTTTGTAGATTTGCCTCTACAGCCCAGTATTAGTTTGCCAATTTGCAGCTATGGCCCTTGTGCTTGCTAAAAGGAGCGTGGTAATAGCTTGGATGCAGAAGAAAGCACCCACCACAAACCAATAGTTTAAGGATCTGAGCTGTAACGATCAAGCTGAAGTATATGTTGCAGATCGAGATTCTCAAGCCCGGCCCTGGGACCTTTGGGGTCCACTCAGATCATACTCGACGCACCTGTTGGACAGCGCTGACCCCTGAATCCATGACAATACATTTACGCATTTGTGCTCGCCTGCTCTTGACATTTTCATGTTTGATCTGTACATCCTTACATGTATGATCAGGTGTCCCCTTTCATGACTTGTTGTATAGAATTGAGTGGCGCCAACTATGCGCTGTACTTTGCTGTGATCTTCAATAAAAAGTTTAAAACTTAAAAGAAAGTAAACTAGTGAGGGATTGGAATGCTAAAATGGTTTCCAATTACTTACAACATTCCCACCATCACTTAGGACACTGGAATCACAAATTTCATTTGAATCTCACACAATGACTGTGAAGCCATTTACGCCTCCCCAGACCTCCCCTTTGCATCACACCAAAAACCTACGTTTAACAAGCGCTTCAGAAATTGCTACAACATAACATACTCCACACCAATCCACATGTGTGGTGCTGTTCGCAGCAGAAAGAATATAGAAAAAGAAAAATATATGTTTGTGCAATCTCCACTTCCATATGCTGTTATTCATTTATCTGAATGTACACAAATGTCATATTTTCACCAGAGTTGCCTCACATACTTTCAGTCTACCACTTTGAAAAACTGAGAAAAAAAGAGCATATCTTTAAGTACTTAGATTTTCTCCTATCCAAAAAAAGTGTCTACTCATCGTTTTGACACATTTATCATATTTTCACACTTTTGTGTTAATCACCTCGCAGAAAATGATAGATCCAAGGGCCTTATAGTTATCACCGTAAGCTAAAATTGGTCAACACAGGGTGGGAGGTTGTGCTGCAGAAGAAACCACCAATGAGAGTTGAATGCACACTAAGCACAAATATCAGAGAATCCCATTTGATACATGAAACAAATGGTAGTTACTGGAAACGGTTGTTGCTTACACTGGTACTATCAAAGATGCTCTGATGTCCACTTTGTGTGCAGCGCGTAATACTGATGGCGCGTTTATCAGGACAGGCAGCGCAAGGTACGGCCAGCGTAATTACATAGTCCTGGAGTGGATAACGAAAATAATGCTAACAGTACACAGACTTCCCATGCAGTAAGGACTTTCTCACAGATTTCTGTAAAAGCTCCAAGACTTTCGTATAGAGCGACACACCGATTCATTCTCACCCTTTCGCACCCGCGGAAGACACAGCAGCAAAACTGTCCACACGGCTTGGGGTTTATCATCACAACTGTGCCATCCTTAGCTTGCAGGTCAGTAAAATACTTCAGGGTTTTCTCTGCATTCTTCCTAGAAATAAAATCAAATAAACAGGATTAATTTTCGATTGTATGTCACAATAATCACTTAAATGAGGAACATCAACCGCTCAGTGTTGTGTGAATTATTAGGTGGACTGCACAGCAAATTAGTATGAAAAACCTATTGTTACCAATTCTTTAAAGTGTTCATAGAGTATGCACAGGCTCCACCCAGAGGAATATTTCTCACATCATGCTATTGGCTGTACGGTTAGTATTCCGTCTTCTTGAAAGACCCTCAGATGGAATTCATGAGGGACTATTTTCCATCACACTGTCTGTCATGATCCATTCGTTATTTCCTGAGACATTGTATAAGAACACAATCTTTGTAGCTGCTCTTTTCCAGGATTGGCAAACAGGGTGGCTGCAATCAGCATTTGTGAATAACTGTGTATTGGAGTGACAGCACATTAAAGCCAGTCCCATCTGGTATACCAATGGTGGTTTTACAAGTTCTCCTCACCTTTGTAGTAGTGCTGGGAGGGGTACACTCAATTTTGCACAGATGAAAAAAGAAGGCACATTGTTGTAGGCGACTATGAAGAAGGCATGAGTGTTTTTACAATAGTATCATCCACCTTTAATGACTGATCTTACACAAAAATAAAATAACATAAGTGGTGAATGGACAGCAGGAAGATTTGGGGAACAGTATTCATTGAGTTATGAGAAAAAATTTAAAGTCCCTGATGGCAAAAAGATAAGAGGGTGGAAAGGGGCAGGAAACTGGGCAGAGAAAATGCCCATTAGCAATGTGGAGGGCAACTGAGTTTTATTCCTGTTAAAATGCAGCCAATTTTGGACATGAAGGTTTTGAGGGATGTTCGCTTGTTAACCCAGACCATTTATAGATCATAGATTTGATATGTAAATTCAACAAAAATAAGAAAATGAGAAGTTTGATATCAAAGAGTAGAGAAGAGAAAATAAACCTTTCAATGCAATGTTTGTAACAGGAAAGAAAAGGGGCCAAACAGAACACAGTGACTTCAGTTTTTGAGAAATGAGCCAGGAAATTAGAGTGAGGAGAAACATGGCAGCTGCTTAGAGTCAGTGGATTTGGCATTTGTAGACAACTATATTGAATGTGAAGATACCAAGCCAGTTTGCCCACCTGCTGCATACACCGAGAAGGGTGGATTTTATCATGAGCTGAATAGAAAGAGATGCTACATGACTTGGACCTGGGAGTTAGCTCAATGTTCTTAACGTTTGGAGATAGGATTAAGAATGAACCTCGGGTGCAAACACTGAGAGGATTGCAAGTGCCAAGAGATTACATCAATCTCCAGCTATTTTATGCCTCCCCCCCATTCTTGGTCAGGTTACATTGGTGAGTAGCTACTTTGCAATGTCATTCTCCCTGCTTGCGAGTATAAGATGTTTATGCGCATATCTGACAGCAGAGACCGTATGCTCGCGAAGAGCCCATCAAAACCTCACTTTAGCGCCGGGGCAGCAGTTCTCAAAGTGCGGGTCACAGTTGCCGCCATGCACATCCACGAGCACTGGAGTCATTCTCTGAGGTTGTAGGGAATGCCGGAACGTCTGACCAATCTGGATGCTTGAGTAGTGTCATTTTTCAAGCAACAGAAATGTGGTCTTGGACTTGGGTCTGACGTTTCCTATGTTGAGTCAACTGATGGGCATCACTTTTAAGGCGGCCTGACTACAGATCCCAACAAAACTTTTGTTAACAACCAACATTAAGTGCACATCAGCTAACTGGAGGAGGCTAGCCTTTTTCATGTCCGTGCTAGAGACGACAACCACTGGATAGCTGCATAACTTTTTTTTAAATGCAAGAACTTTTTTAAATCTTTCTTACTCAATCAGAATACTCCTGGCCCTGACTCGTTCTGTTTAACTATCCCTCCTGCATGAACTGTGTAGAGCCCTTGGTCATACTTAACATCTCAGTGACATGACACTGTTCACCAACACTGCTTTTGCGTCTCTTGTAGCAGGCGTAACGAGTAGCAGAATTTCTAACTTACAGAAGCCAAACTGTTGCAATGCCACAAAGTACTTTTCATTATACGCCAATCACCTGTCATAGCACAGGAGAGTCTGCAACACTGAGAGATTAGATTAACTTTTATCTCGCTCTGCATGTCCTCTCCGATTCACGCCTTCCATTAATTTTTACTCAGATGCTCTTGAAGTTAATCACTGAAAAGATGTAGAACCAGATATTAACTGGGCCAGCACCAGAAAGTACAGAATTCAGCTATCCCTCCCCCATTACCCATTGGCGGAAGAGTGAAGGACACATCCTGGGTCTCTCTAAGTCATGTTTACCTCAGTTAAAAATTAATTTATTTCACAGTCAAACAAACTCCCAAATCTACAAACCAGCTCCCGCCACCCAAGTCTTGCAGGAATTGTAAAGGCCACTTAGGTGGTTTGCTGCAAAAGTTCTTCACAGCCACGAACCCATTTCTCACTTCACATCAGATCACGCCCAACTCTCTTCTCCTTCAACAATGCCTTATGCTTTCCTCTCAATAATGCCACTGCCTCGTGCTATACCCTCCAGGAGCTGATTCGGGTCAAACAGGACACATAACAAACTGATCACACAGTGTGGGGAAACCATTTAATGGAAAAACTGCTGAACAACCTCTCAGCAGGTCACATTACAGCCAGCAGGTGAAGACAACTGCTTGTACTGGATGTGAAATACCCTTAACACAACTTACAGGACCAATATGCAGATGAGGGGCTGTAACGAGGAAAAGAGCCTTTGACAAATTAGCTTGCGGCAAAAGTACGATAATGCTATTAAAACATCACACGACTCAGGATAGAATGTTCTAAATTAAAAAGGGAGAAACAGAGAGACAAAGATTGGAATGTTGTGCCCACCACTATTGGCGCGTACCACTCGTCGTCTCCTTCAATGGAGCTCTCATCATTCCTATGTTCTAATGTTCATTCCTCGCACTCGCAAACATTCATTTGTACATCATATTGCATGTCTAATGTCTACCACTTCCACTAGTCTGCCAATGAAAGGCAGAGATGGCTACACACATTCCATATAATTGAATCCTCTTTATTGGAATACACACCTTTCCTGGTAGATGTTGACAAGCTTGGAGACATCGTAGCACAGCTCCACATTCAGCACGCAGCCCTCTGGGTAAGCCTCTCTGCGGGGAAGCAAAGATGGAGTCACTTTGGAACCACAGTAACAAAGCCCCTGCATGGATTTTGCAACAGCTTTCATCTTAGAAGCAATGTAACAACCAGATTACAGTAATAACTATGATAATCTATTTGTATACTACATCTAACAACACAGTTTAGTATTCTGAGCACAGCAAACACCAGATGGTATTATTAGCTAAATTAGGAAATTAAAAACCAAATGGTAATCATACAACAAGGACAGATTTCATAAGGACGCCCTTTACACACTTTTCCATTTATTGGCTACATGCACTAAAAATATATTTAAAATGAAGTACAGGTTTCATTTTGAAGAACAAAATATGAGTATGTCTATGAGACAAACCACTCCACTCCAGTAAGGCGTTCTAATTTCATAAAGACGCATGCTTAAGAAATGCATTCAATAAACTAAGACCACATCATCCTCACAAGGAAGAAAGCCCTATGGGACCCCACCAGGATTCTTTTCCAATGCAGGTCCTACCAGAAGCCAGCAGGAAGCCAGTTAATCACAAAGGTCTTGTTGGCATCAGTTTTCACTGCCCTCATGTGAGGGTTTTTTTTGTTTAAAAATGCCTCTCAAGACCAGTTAAAGTGAGAAAAATGTTCCTAGGGTCTCACTTTTTTTTTTTAGATAAAAATAACAGCTGGATATTCATGTTTTGAAATTCTGGGGCAGAGGAGGACTTAAAGCTATTATCTTACTAAAAATGTGTATAAGATGCACTGTATTCCTTTTTTCACATGGAACTTATTTCAGAGCAGTTTATAGGACTTGAAAATACTTTTGTAGTGATTTACTCTTATATTGAATATTTTATGTTTAGATTTCAAAGAGGAAAAAAATACCCCCTTTTGCAGATTTTTTATTATTACCAGACACTGACAAATACTGGCTTTAAATCACTTACCCAGTAAGTGTTCCCATAGCTAAACTCCACATGAATGCAGTTGACAAATCTTCACTCTGGCATTCAGCACTCTTTCCTGAGCCATCTTTTACAAGAGCTGCAGCAGAAGTCCACCCATGCTTGTTATTGTGTCACACTTTTGTTCAGAGGGATTGTCGTAGCTTTTTTAAACGGGTGAATTTGTTTGAGTAGTAATTAACTTTTAATGATGAATTCTAGTTGTAACTGAAGAATTAATATTACACTTGAACAAGATCTTTAAAGCATTTTAAAGTGCATTTGTTACTGTGTTTTATTTGTGCCACATTTTTAGTTGGTGCATGTAGGCAGGGCTCCATGTTTCCAGTCCTCGTCTTGTATGAAAAATGTTAACAAGTGACTGACAGCCCACGTACTAAGTGCAAGTCGCAAACAGAGGTGAGCGTACCAGCAAATTAACAGGGCAAGCAGATCCAGTGCTGTGCCAAGGGTCTGGCTTGGATCTAAGAGTCCACATACGAGCCAATTCATGAAAACATTTCCCATGCCGTTCAACAAACGTAATGTAAAAATATAATTACCTTTATTTGTTTAACATGTGGAAGCATTTCACCATAGTATATCAGATTATATCACTGCATAAACTGACATGTAAAACCTAAGTGAGCTAAGAGGCAAGTAGTAGGAGGCTGGCTCAGTCCATGGTGTACACCTATGGTGTGGCACCCTATACTGAGTCCAGGCAACCCTCAGTGATAGTGAATAGCTGTTCAGATAGCAGAAGCTCTCTAGGGGTAGCTGAGGCGAGCAGCTAAAGCTAATCCAGGAGGAATATATGGCACTTGCAATACCACAGTAGTTGGGCAGTAACTTAGTCACAAAAAAGAACTACACAAGTGTTGCAAAAATAAAGGATTCTTTATTACAGCACTAACTACTAGACTAGCATTGTACACACAATATATACACAGATAACAAGCAGAAATAGCATAAAATATACAGGGCCCTAAGGTGGGGAGGAGTGACAAACCATATACTAAATGAGTGGAATGCAAAATAGTAAACCCAACCAAGGTAAGTGGGGTAGTTAGCTAGGGGGTCGGGTAGATGAAAACACTAGAGGCAAGTATAGTAAACAACCAGGTAAAGAGTGGTTACCTACCCAGTCGTTCCATAGACTAATACAGGGAAGCAGTGGTTGGAGTTTGTGTTTCAGGACCCTTCCCAGTGGACCCCGAGGAAACCAAGAAATAAGATGAAGGTTGGAGTGCCCCCACACGAGGATACCCAGAAGATAGGAGGACCTACACCATGGGACCCAGATGCATGGGGGAGAAGGTACTCTCACTGAAGTCAATGGAAGCCTTGTATTCTCCAGCTGCTGTCGCAACCTGTGGACCAGGGCGGTGGAACCCAGGGACGGATTCCAGATGTGGAGGACCTGAAAAGAAAGGGGACAGAGTCTAGCACCCTTGGAGGTGCCCAGGTGGTGCAGGTGGCAATGCCTATCCTCCTAGAGGTGAAGTTCCTGGAAGTCGGTGGAGGAAGAAGTCCAGCTGCAGGGTCCAGGAGCTACAGAAGGTCCTAGGAGCCACCTACAAGATGTCCCTCGGCGGTTGCTGGATTGCAGGACGGTCAGTGACCAGCCAGGTCACCAGCAAGTACTGGCAAATGCAAGCAGGAGTTGAAGATGTATTTGCAAAGTTTTGGGGACCAGCAAGGTCCGAGGACTCTACCCTTGGGGAGGGGGAAGTCAGGGCTGGCCCTCAGCACGCAGGAAGGCCAACAGAGGTTGTTGGAGCCCCCATGAGTGACCACAGGCGATGGACTCAGGGAGTCACAAGGAGGCCTCAACAGCACAACAAGACAGAAGTCCCAAGTCGCAGCAGTTGCAGGAGAGGGTTTGATCTTCAAGCTGCAGAGTGCTGGAGGCCGGGACTTCTTGGCGCCTAGAGAGCTCCTGGAGGAACAGTCAAGAAGCCTTGGCAAAAGCAACAGTTGCGGTGCACAGAGGTTTCAGTCCAGTGGCAGGAGCAGGGACCCACAGTCTCCCAAGTTGATCAGAAGACAGGCAGGCCCCAGAGGAGGCCACAGACCCATCACCTGTGTTGCAGAGCCTTTCAATGTCCGTGGGACAGCAGACTCCACCAGCCAGTCGACGTTGTCTTGAGGCGTCTGCGGATGCAGAGGAGTGACTCCTTCACTTCAAGGAAGATTCCTTTGTGCTTCCAAGTGCAAACAGAGTCCTTGTCACCCTGGAGGATTCACAGCCTTGGATGCTGCAGAATTCTTGCAGGAGCTAGAAAAACAATGTTGCAATCGGAGCCTTCCAACCAGAAGTAGACGTGTTTCGGTTCCACAGCAGCCTAGCAGCGGTTCCGGAAGCCAGGAGCAGAAGATGTCTTGCAGAGAGTTCATTATCCATGTTACAAGCAAAAGTGCAATTATCCATGTATCTGGCAAAAGTGCAATTAGCCATGTAACCAGCAAAAGTGAAATTAGCTATGTAACAGGGTTGATGTCACGCAAAGCGAACAACTACTGTCCAGCGAGATTGCGCTGTCTGCGAAATAAAGAGAAAAGGTAGTCAAGAAACCATTTGGAAAACATGGATCCTCATATGTTTTTAGTGGTTGGCCGGTGCTCTCGAGGAGGGCTAAACACTGGAAGAGGCATGACGTATGCATGCCTTTCACTAATGAAATCAAGCAAATTGTAAAAGGCAAGCCCAGGAACCAATCAAACTGATGGGCTTGACATGGGTGTGGTTACAAGCCAATAGAGAGATAACAATAGGGACAGAGCGCTTTGCGCTCGACCCTAAAAGGAGGTGGGTATCCCAGCAAATGAATGGGGCAAGCAGATCCAATGCTATGTCATGGTCCTCGCTTGGATCTAAGAGTCCACGTACGACCCAAGTGATGAAAACATTTGCCATGTATGTCATGCAACAAACAATGTAAAAATATGATTTATTTCTTTAACATGTCGGTGTGTTTCACCTTAGTATTCAGGTTATATCACTGCACAGACAGACATTTAAAACCTGAACTTACAAACAACAGTGATGGCTCGCTCCCCAACAATAATGCCATTAATGAACAAAGAGCCTTACCACCCACTGACAATGCCACTAGTAAATTAAAAGGCAAGTCAGTAGTCACCAACTCTAAACGTGGTCTAGATTCTTATAGAAGCAGAAACATCTTAGTTTATTAAAACAAACATAAGAATGCTTGTACAGCATACATCCTTAAGTCATGCGTTTAAAAATGCTTTTATATATGATGGAAAAGAAAAAGGAGGCTGTGTGAAATAACACGTTTGCTTAGGATCACACAATTTAGACAAGCAGGGAAGCCGGTATTGATTTTAGGTTATCTGGTTTCACATTTTGAAATTCATGCACCAGATGCGTATAGGTCTGTTTCGTTACTGTTTAACAAAGGTCACTGCTTTGTCTTTTATTCTTGGTGCATGGCGATAACAATTTACACAGACATGACAGAACCTACTCTGGGCCCCCAGACCCAACTACAAAGTCAAGAATGCATTTATTTGTGGGGTGTTACACCCCAAATACACCCACCCGAAGCTATGCCCTTGTCAGAAAGGTGTTTCAGGCGTATGGACCTGTATGGATGGAGTCTCCCACGAACACAAGACATCAGCGGACTGTTGTCTGACGAACGCTATTACAAGCACTAAGTCACTGCCCAATAGCATCCAGGGGGGAGTGTGACTAACAGAGGTGGTGACCCCGTGCCGCTGCGTGCAGCTCTATATATGGACCTCAGAGTCAACAAGTACGCCCTCTACTGCCACTGTATGGTCCATTTTCAAATGCAGTCAACTAGCTGCGGATTCAATCACTGCACAACGACGAGACCAAACTATCATAGGGTGGCCAGATTTGAAATCCCCAAAAACGAGACATTTCACAAAAATAAAAGACGGACTACAATTTTATATCAACTGAGAGGCACAGAATGATAGCCCTCATCAACCTAGAATCACAGAAGAACTTGAAGAAGCACTAAAAAAATAAAAAAAAAATGTGATTTTTTAAACCCAGCAAAATACATTTCAATGACATTGCTTCTTATAATAGCTGCTAACTAGCCCTGCTTTGCAATCGACTCCTTCCAAAAACCGGGACATGAGCTAAATTTGCCTAAAACTGCTGGGACATCTGGTGAAAACCCGGGACTATACCAGCAAATCCGAGACACCTGGTCACCGTAAACCAGTGGTCTTCAAACTTTTTAATGCTGCGCCCCTCCAGGGAAGAAAGAAATCATGGGGGGGGGGAATACCTGAACAATTATTCTATTAAATTGACAATGTTTAAATATGTATATGCTTATTTAAACACTACAGTTAAGTTCTGTTACTGTTTTAAAAATACAATCAAATACATGATGCCAAACAAACTATTCTGGTCAGGCAGGCCTTTTAAATATGTAAAAGTGTCCACAGTGTGATTATTTAAAGTGAAGGTGGGGGGTTTTAAGAGTATTTGTAGTCCATCCCCTTTTGACAAATACTTCCAGCTTGGCTGTAAATGACAAAACATGTTGGTAATGGCTCATTACAGAGTTGTTTACTGCTGCTCATTTTTTTAAGCTTAAAACAAAGCCCTGTTATTAGAATAATGGTTCTTTTGGCCAGATGCCTAGCGCCCCCCACTGGGATCACTTCAAGCTCTCCAACTGGGGGGCCAGGCCCCCAGTTTGAAGACCCCTGCCGTAAACTATCAGGCTCCATTTCAGGAAAAGGGCGGGTGGCTGCCTGTCACAGAGATAAGCACTAAATGGTGACTGAATACTGAACAAATACCTTCTCCGCGCCGCACCCCTAAACACCCCTTCCCCTCTACCACCCCCCCCCCACACACACACACCTCGCCAAATGTTCTCAATGAAGTCAGCTTGAAAATGCTCACTAGACCTAGGAAATAATCACACGTCAACACATTTACTAAACATGGCCAGCTAGGGGGTGGGATCCCAATGTGTGGAATATTACATAATCTGCAAAATAGAAAATATTTGTTACGTTAACAAGGGATGACGTCAACAACGCGAAACCCCACAAGTTCTCTTGGCGAATTTCTGAAATTGTCCCCTTCCTCCTCGAATAAAAAACTGTTTGCTGCTAATGCATGGGGTAAACTGGGCTTAACTGTCTCACTTGTCAGTGTTAGTCAGCCTCTAAGGCAGTTCACTTACATTACCTTACTTAGCCACTAGATGGCAGAAAAGGTCAGACTGCATTAATGCATGGGGATTGGCTGGATGTATGAGGGGCTTCGCATCCTGCCTTACCCTAATGCCACACCCTGAATTTTGAAATCTGATGTTTCTTTTGTAGCTGTTGCCTGATGTTCCTTCCCTGGGGCCTTGATATGATTGCCGCTAGAATCCCCAGCGGATTCTTGTATTTGCATGTTTATCCACTTGCTCTGTAGTTAGAGGGTCTTTCATAATATTTAGTGGTAACTAGATCAGTTATGAAAAGACGTTACCTAGGAATTTATTAGTGGGAACTAAACAAACCCTTATTTTACTCACCCAGTAGGATTTCAAGCTTTACTTTCATTTGTTTATAGTCTTTTGAAACACTTTACGCCTGTTTAGCCCATAATTATAAACAGATTTCTTGCACAGGCTTTCAATTCTAATAAGCATTTAAAATGCAATAGGCCTCACATTTGCTTGAGGTAGAGCTACTGGCACAGTAAATGCATAAATGGACCTTTCTTGCCACATTAACTAGTCAACACTCCACATAATTTGGTCCTCTCTGCCACATAATTCAAGTGGCCCTGCATATAAGTAAAGGGCTAGCAGACTTACTAGAATATTATTTCAAACAAGACCCTTAAAACACAAACTACTCCCGGCTGTAAAACAAAAGTTCCAGTCATAACTGTGCTTAAAAAGACAAAGAATGGTGGGGGGGGGGTATTAGTTTGGGGTCCCCGCTAACTTAGTGTGGGGACCCAGAGATGATCTAGACAAAGAGCACACTGTGGTGAACGTTTTGAAGGTGGACCCATTGTCCTAGGACCACCAAAGGCTGAGCCACTTTGATGATTTGTGTTTTTAAATGAAGCATTTTCCAATTACAAGGTGTAGGAAAGTACCATCTTGCCTGGCATGTTACCCCCATATTTCACTGTATATGTGTTGTTTTAGTCCATGTGTCACTGGGACCCTGCCAGCCAGGCCCCCAGTGCTCATAAGTATGTGCCCTGTATGTGCTCCCTGTGTGATGCCTAACTGTCTCACTGAGGCTTTGCTAACTAGAACCTCAGTGGTTATGCTCTCTCTGCTTTCCAAATTTGTCACTAACAGGCTAGTGACTAAAGTTAACAATTCACATTGGCATACTGGTACACCTATATAATTCCCTTGTATATGGTACTGAGGTACCCAGGGTATTGGGGTTCCAGGAGATCCCTATGGGCTGCAGCATTTCTTTTGCCACCCATAGGGAGCTCTGACAATTCTTACACAGGCCTGCCACTGCAGCCTGAGTGAAATAATGTCCACGTTATTTTACAGCCATTTACCACTGCACTTAAGTAACTTATAAGTCACCTATATATCTAACCTTCAGCTGGTGAAGGTTGGGTGCAAAGGTACTTAGTGTGTGGGCACCCTGGCACTAGCCAAGGTGCCCCCACATTGTTCAGGGCAATTTCCCCTGACTTTGTGAGTGCGGGGACGGCATTACACGCGTGCCCTACACATAGGGCACCACCTATGTGTAGCGTCACAATGGTAACTCCGAACATGGCCATGTAACATGTCTAAGATCATGGAATTGTCACCCCAATACCATTCTGGTATTGGGGAGACAATTCCATGATCCCCCGGGGCTCTAGCACAGAACCCGGGTACTGCCAAACTGCCTTTCCGGGGTTTCACTGCAGCTGCTGCTGCTTCCAACCCCTCAGACATGTTTCTGCCCCCCTGGGGTCCAGGCAGCCCTGGCCCAGGAAGGCAGAACAAAGGACTTCTTCAAAGAGAGGGTGTTACACCCTCTCCCTTTGGAAAAGGTGAGAAAGGCTGGGGAGGAGTAGCCTCCCCCAGCCTCTGGAAATGCTTTGATGGGCACAGATGCCGCCCATCTCTGCATAAGCCAGTCTACACCGGTTCAGGGATCCCCCAGCCCTGCTCTGGCGCGAAACTGGACAAAGGAAAGGGGAGTGACCACTCCCCTGACCTGCACCTCCCAGGGGAGGTGCCCAGAGCTCCTCCAGTGTGCCCCAGACCTCTGCCATCTTGGATTCAGAGGTGTTGCTGGCACACTGGACTGCTCTGAGTGGCCAGTGCCAGCAGGTGACGTCAGAGGCTCCTTCTGATAGGCTCTTACCTCTCTTGGTAGCCAATCCTCCTAACTTGGTAGCCAAACCTCCTTTTCTGGCTATTTAGGGTCTCTGCTTTGGGGAATTCTTCAGATAACGAATGCAAGAGCTCACCAGAGTTCCTCTGCATCTCCTTCTTCACCTTCTGCCAAACGATCGACCGCTGACTGCTCAGGATGCCTGCAAAACCGCAACAAAGTAGCAAGACGACTACTAGCAACCTTGTATCGCCTCATCCTGCCGGCTTTCTCGACTGTTTCGACTCGACTCGTCGTGGTCTCGACTGTTTCCAGGAGGTGCATGCTCTGGGGGTAGCCTGCCTCCTCCCTGCACCAGGAGCTCTGAAGAAATCTCCAGTGGGTCAACTGAATCTTCCCCCTGCTAACGCAGGCACCAAAAGACTGCAACACTGGTCCTCTGGGTCCCCTTTCATCCCGACGAGCGTGGTCCCTGGAACTCAGCAACTCTGTCCTAGTGACTCCCACTATTGGACTTGGTTCCCTTGTCTTACAGGTACTCAGGTCCAGAAATCCACTGTTGTTGCATTGCTGGTGTTTGCTCTTCCTGCAGAATCCCCCTATCACTACTTCTGTGCTCTCTGGGGATAGTAGGTGCACTTCACAGCTACCTTTCAGGGTCTTTGGGTGGGCTATTTTTCTAACCCTCACTGTTTTCTTACAGTCCCAGCGACCCTCTACAAGCTCACATAGGTTTGGGGTCCATTCGTGGTTCGCATTCCACTTTTGGAGTATATGGTTTGTGTTGCCCCTATACCTATTTCCTCCTATTGCAATCTATTGTAATTCTACACTGTTTGCATTACTTTTCTTGCTATTACTTACCTAAGTTTGGTTTGTGTACATATATCTTCTGTATATAACTTATCCTCATACTGAGGGTACTCACTTAGATACTTTTGGCATATCATCATAAAAATAAAGTACCTTTATTTTTTTGTACTTCTGTGTATTGTTTTTTCTTATGATATTGTGCGTATGACACCAGTGGTATACTTTACATGTCTCCTAGTTCAGCCTAATCTGCTTTTGCCATAGCTACCTTCTATCAGCCTAAGCTGCTAGAAACACATCTTCTACACTAATAAGGGATAACTGGACCTGGCACAAGGTGTAAGTACCTCTGGTACCCACTACAAGCCAGGCCAGCCTCCTACACAAGGGATTTTGGAAAGCCATAGAGAGCGAAAGGGAGAGACAAAAGCAAAACTGAAATGACTCAAATTAGGTAACAGTGTGAACAATATGACGAGCGCTCCAATACCGCCGATTGAGTTTGCGCTGTACGAAACCTCAAAGCGCCATGGAGAGCGAAGGGGAGAGACAGAAGAAAAAAGTAGTTAGCCCACGCTAAAGTATATCAGCAAATTAAGCAATAATCCATGTAACAGGTTCAGGCTGCAAGGCGTAACAAAAGAGCCTCAAGGCGGGACAAATGTAACGCATTCACCAATGACATCAAGGGATTTTTAAAAAACAAGCCCAGGAACGAATGAAAGTGATGGGCATGAGATGGGCGTGGTTAAAGCCGACAGAATAGATGGCAGCGTGTCAAAAAGCAGCGTGTGCGTGCTATGCTCGACCTAAAAAGGCAGTTGTCCCAGCTGCTGGTTGGCCACTCTTCAAACTAGACCAAAATGCATGCTACAAATTGGGGGTCTGAGTTAGAGTTTGGCAGATGGGGGTTACTACGTCACAAACATGACGGATATCCTGTCTGCTGTATTACGATTCCATTATATCCTATGAAAACTGTAATATAGCATAAGGAATAACCGCCACGTTTTGTGACGGGCTAAATCAGGCCCTAAGTGTAGGCCTAAACCGGTTTACCACATGGCCTTCAATTCTGCAGATTGTCTAAACCCAACTTAACATGTAACCTTCAATCTCATCCTTAAAGAATAAGATGTTGGCTTGTTGGTCTAAGTATAAGCGAAGTCTTCTACATTTGCCCTGCTTCAGGACCCAGCCTTTACATTTCTATCTTGTGCAGAGCGGTCTCATCTTACCATTGGGATCCATCTTTCTACCATCGGTGGCAAGCTTCTCTAACCTCAATGGCCAGTGTTTCCCACTTGAGTCAATTTCCTGTGCTCCCTTAGTAGCCCAGAGAAAGCCACGCTGGCTGATCTGGAGGACGATCAAGAAGGAACACAAGAAAGCACATTCACCATTCCAGGTAGCTGCAAAATGTAATGAGACATATCTTAACAACTTTCTCCAGTTTCTCCTCATCCTCTTGTCTGCCCTCCTCTGAATATTTCACATTCACAGCATCATCTATGCTGCACTTTGAGCCTTCTCATACCCCGGCTGGTCCTGCATTTTAATTCTTGAGACAGTTGTTGTTTGTTGATGTCTTTCCCATCACCTACTCTACAGTACAGGGATGTTGAATTGTGTCTCAGTTGCATTCTCTACTTACATTCTTTATTGTCATCAGTTTCCAAAGCAGAAAATACTAACAGTGTCTACATTTCAGAGATTAAAAAAAGTATTGATTATTGCAATAAAACATCAGCAGCTGACCACAAATTTGGGAAGATTTGCCTTAGCTTTAAGCAAGTGGAAGAGTATGATTTTCATTTGGTTGGACCCCGACCACACTTTTACTAAACTGCGTGTACGTAGGTTACACACAGTGGGCACTGTGTCTTGTTTTAAGCTCTTGAACCGTTTTGTAACAGGCGAAGCACCAGGCTTCAGAGAGATGGGATCCCCCATAACCCAGTGCAATGAAATAATTGGTAACCAGTGTCAGTGGGAACATATACAATTTTGAAAAAGAATTGCACACATCTGTATGCAATAAACGTGCATACTTTGGATAAAAGCCTCTATGAATTATTTAAATTATTAATGGGGATATATGAATTGATGCAAAAATACCTATGTAAACAGGAAGCAAATTTAAAGGACTAGTGTGAAATAAGTAGCATTTTTTAGAAAAATTGAGCCTTTCCAACAAAGATGGTCGATTTCCGGTGAACAAACCCTTTCAGCCAAACATTGTAAAAAATAAATGAAAGATAACATTGAGCTACATAACAGGCAGAAGCGAAAAGTGTGTAGTTAAATATTTTCAATTGCTTCATTTCCTGGGTTAATGCAGTGTGTGATCTTGACGAAACAACCTGGAATTAAATTATCATCACAAAATTCTAGACTTTGGTTGGGTTTAATCTTTGATTGTCTTCGTAATCTTTGCTGTTACTCTAAAATACATTTCAAGACCCATTTGTAACCTTCTACATTCAACTCCAAAGCTACCAGCACATTCAGAGCTGATGTAACAACATTAAGCAGAGTGGAGCTCTTAAACCTCATTGCCACATAAACTAGGTTGTTAGAGGGAAATAACTTGATCAAATTAGAGGACTTCTCATCTGGTGTCCAGGCAGTTTCACATCAATATCGTCACCAATAAATTCTAATAATTGTATGAGTAATATGGGCCAGTGTAAAGATGAGATCCAGTTCCTTTTTAAATGCCTCCTTCACTTAAGGTTAAGAAAGTATTGGCATAAACCGACATTAAAATCACTATATTTAGGACTGAGGAAGAAAACCTTAGATCTTTGTAAAAAACAATGTGATACCTTATATCCAAATATTGAACTCCTAATGTTAATAATTAGGGCTTGGCAACTTAGGAGAAGGTTTCTTTTCCGGGTCTTTATTTGTATTGAGTGATGTCTCAATTTTATTTGCTCATTGTTGTAAAATGGCAACTGAGAAAGTAAAAGAGGAATGTATTGTATTCATTGGTTGATATACTATGGATTCACTTGCACTTTTTACATGTCTTTTGTGATGATGATAGCTGAACTTCAGTGATGATTTGTTAAAACCAACTTTTTTGCACTGATGTATGGTATATTTTGTGTGATATTTTTAAGTTCCAAAATAATTACAATGATGATGAATATCAAAACCAACACAAGAATGCCCTTTGCTGACCGCTTACATCCCAGAGGCAAGACCTCCTCATATGTACCACGCTAGCTTTCCAATATGGCATTTTTGGGTCACAGCCTACAAGACAGCACAGCTATCTGGCTTGCTAAAGACATTTTGGGGTCTTTCAGACCTAGGAATGCATTCCATCCACTGATTACCATTGAGTTTGTGGTTTGTAACTCACATTTTCTGGATATTTGCTGGCTTTATTTGCTTTAGGCTCTCCAGGTTCAGTTCGTCCCTCCCTTTGTCTAAACCGTGTTTACTGTATTCTTCCATGAACTCCCTTTCTGTAAGCAACCTTTAAATCTTGTTTTTATCTTGTCACATCTGCTGTGCATTCAAAGACCAAGGTCAAATGTCAGGCACTGTCTTCTTAGGCTAAGCGCTTGTTTACTTTTCTTTCTCTGACTTCAAAGTAAGAGGATCTACGTGACTATCTTACTGGATACTGGGGATAGTAAAGAGGTTTTTTCAAGTACACAATATTTAAATGAACTGTGTAAGTATTTCAGAACATATCAGAATTAGGAACACACCTGAAGCACATTTTGTTATTTATGAAGTGTGTTGGAAACAAATACTTTAATTTATTCAAAACAAATCATTACACTAGGTGATGCAGTTTCAACACATTTTCGTTTGAGCACTGTATAGCTTTAATAGTAATACTGTATGTCTGTGCAAATAAAATGATCATTTAAATCGAAAATGTCTGTAATAGCAGTGCGCTACCATACCATGCATACTCTGCTTTACGCCATTCCACTGTACGCTGCACCATGTCACACCACTGTACTCTACTCTGCACCACACCAATTTACACTACTCTACACCACTCCACTGAACACTACACCTCTCTCCTCTTCCCTGTACCAGTCTACTCTATGCCAATTTACTCTTGACACTCTACTCTACACCACTGCACTCTCCACAACTGCACTCTCCACCACTCCATTCAAGACCACACCAATCTACTCACCACAACTCCATGCTATGTCACTCTATGCCACTCTGCAACACTGCACTCTACGCCACTGCACTTTATGCCAATACAGCCTATGCCAATACAGCCTATGCCAATGCACTTTACTGTAACACTCAACTCAATGCTCCTGCATTCTATGCCAATCTACTGCCGGCACTCTAATCTACTCTGACTCACTGCACTCAATACCACTTTACTCTATGCCATTACACTCTATGCCACTCTACGCAATTGATTTCTACCCTGCACCACTCCACTCGATACCACTTCACTCTACTCTGGGACAATCCACTCTATGCCACTCTACTCTTAACCACTGCACTCGACACAACTGCACTCCATGCCACTGCACTCTACTCTGCATCACTGTGCTTCACACCACTGTAATACACCATTCTAACTACTGCACTGACAACTATGCTCTGCAAAACTGCACTCTCTGCCACTGAACTCTACGCCACTTTACTCTGCACGCCACTGCACTCTATGACACCACACTCTACTCTGCACTACTCTATGCCACTGCACTTTATTGTACTCGATTCTACTCTGCACTCTATGTCACTGCACTCTGTCACTCTACGCCACGGCATCACACAACTCAATGCCACTCAACTATGCACCACTCTATGCCACTCCACTCTGCGCCACTCCACTCCGCACCACTCTAATCTATGCCACTGCATTCTACAATGCTGCGTTGTATGTGACTGAATTCAATGACACTGTACTCAGTGCCACTATACTTTGCAACACTCTACGCCAGTCCACTATACTCTATGCCACTCCAGTGTATGCCACTCTACGTTCTCCACACTATGCCACACCAATACATGACACTCTGCTACTCCACTCTACAACACTCTACTCCACTCTTTGCCATTCCACTCTATGACACTCCACGCCACTAACTTTTAGACATGCTGAACAGTAGTCACGCTGGTGTACAACACAGCAAAAACAAATTGTTAAAGCCAATAATAGCTTTTGCATATGGGAGACCTATTGGCTTTGTCAATGCTTGTCTACAACGTGATAATTTGCATCACATTCCCTGTTCTCTGGGACGATGTGTGTTTGAATCTGACTTTATAAAAAAAAAAAAAAAAAAAAAAACTGTAGCAGAAAAATACACTTTTTTCTCTTTTATTAAATGACCTTGTAAACTTTTACCTATCTCTCCTCTAAAAAAACGTCTCTATAAAATGAATCTGTCATAGTCCTGGGAAAATGTGTGATGGCCTCTAAATTGAATACACATTCTCATTTTCACAGAACAGCGCTCGGTGACTGTAGAAACAGTCATGATCACCTTATGCAGTAACTTTACTCTGATGCAGTACACCTCAAGGCACCTGCTTGTGCCAACTTCAATTCCTACGCCTTGCTTCACTATACAGAAAATACAAGCCATCACGATACAGAGGAGACCAGAATTAAAAATAAGTTAAACTTGAAAAACTGCCCCCTTTGTTCATTGATAAACAGCTAGAACAACCCACACTGAATACAGGAGGAAGCATTCTTTAAAAGTCCAAAGGCCACACACTTGTGGTTTTAATGGGCAAATGATATACCTGGCAGGCCTCCTCACTACAGACAGCTTCAATTACAACAACAAACACACCCCAAGACTGATCATTAAAGACAGGAAACTGACTTCGACCTTACAACCTTAAAACACGTTTGTATTAATCTCCCTCCACTTTAACTGCAACACAACACAATTGGAGACTTCATGAAGCACTGGTTCACACAAGTCACAGATTGGACAGATCAACTCAAGTCTATATGAACTTTATTGCCAAAAGGGAATGATTGCCGTAATTCTTATATACAGCTAGAAATGATCTGCGATATTCACTGAGCGATGACAAACATTCAGTAGAAAGTTATAATCACACAAATCAAAGCGACACACACTAAATAAGTACTACTGTGCTCCTTTGCATTTCCCAAAATCTGCCCCCAATGTGCATGGAGCATCTCAGGCCAATTACAGTATGTAATTGCAGGATGCAAAGGCTAAACTTAATGTTCAGTGGGTTGATTTTGGTGTTACACTTACTTAAAGTACTCTTGAATGGTGATTTTCTCCGCATTTTGTGGAAGCCCAGTTATAAATAATGTTTGCCGCGCCTGCACAATAAAAAGATGTATATTGAAAAAGTTGACAGTACGAAGGAAAAAGTTGTAAAACTAAAAAAAAAAAAAAAAAAGACAATGACCTGGGCCCTCACTTAAAAGTAATCCCGATCATAAATTAAGGTACCAGTTTTTAAACTTGCATAGACAAAAAATACAATAAAACATCATATTTGACATTAAGTGGTTCCCAAACTGGGAGCCACGGCCCCCTGGTGCGCCATCAAAACTAGCCAGAGGCGTCGCACACAGTTTGGGAAAACAGATGGAGACAGACGTTTCTCTGTGGACCTGTATTGGCATTTTGGTACATATTTTGCAAACAGAAACTCTACACTGGGGATTGCTGTTAACAGCATCTTCCATTCTAAAATTATTGTTGCCTAAATAATCTCCTCGGTTCCCGTTTCTTTTCACTGCCCAAAATGATTTTACTGTTGGCTCTCTATGGCCACGCTGATAACAGGACTATGGGATTATGCTGTAGATGAAGGGTTTTAGCAACAGTTAATTGCGTAACATTTTTTACTATAAGATTTGGGCCCTTCATTCTTTTCCTCCATCGTGGTGGTATACTACATTATTATCTTTTCAAATAACTTAGTTAGGACACTTTGCATTCTTTATCTCTTATTTGTATTTATGTTATGTCCAGTCGCTGGCTACGTCCACATCACCTGCAGTTTCCCTAAGGAACGTCTTGCTGTTTGTACCAGCCAGGGAGAATTAGAGATTCATCACAGAAACCAATTCACATTTGAGGGTAAGATTTGTTTAGATTTGTGGGTACTTGGTCACAGCTCAATTCAAAAAGTGTTGTACCGCTCTCCAAAACATTAACAACCCAATGTCCCTACATACTGAAAGCAATTCTTCCCAGAAGCTTTGAGAAGCGGAAAAGCAATGCACAGGCAGGCCTCTCCAGTGTTCGCGAGCTCTAACAACAGAAGTCGACCATGTTGCAGAATTGGGGACAGCACTTTTTCCTAAGAATGATTACGTATTACTCTTAAAATGTAAACGTACAGTATTTTCATCTTTGTACTTAATATCAGAGGTATGATGCCTCATAAAAACCACCGTCACAAGCAGGTAGACTACGGCCATGACAGTGTGCAGCCAAAGGTAGTCGTTCCTGTGGGAAAAAACAAATAATCAGTTAATTTCAATCACTTTCCACCCACAAACCTATTTTTAAATCTGAGAAAATCAAAGATTTCTTTAAAATCTTGAGATTTTTATGACTGTGCAATCAAATGTAAATAACACCCAAGCAGACATCAGGCGAAGAATTTATTAAACTACACCGACCACACAGCCGTAGAAAAGTGAGCAAAGAAAGCGAGACATAGATGATTAAAACACACCAAACCGCACTGGAAACACATAATAGCGAGTTTGTTACAAAAATAGACAGCCAGGCCCTACGTCTTCTCACACCATGGTTGTTCACTTAACAGCAAAGTATGGATCCCTGGTAGATTTTTTAAACTGAAAATTAATAAAATATCCTCTAATAAATGGTTTTCAGAAAACTGACCTAGAAGCAGCCCAGCTATTACCAGCTGGAAGGTGAAAATATTTTACTGCAACATCTCTTTGCAGGCAGTGCCTGGTTGTGCTTTGTGCAAGTGGTATAATTCTTCTAACTATTAAAACCCAGATCAAGCCAATTTTGCTTCTAGTTCAAATGCAGAAGGCGATGCCCTGCCCAGTCCAGAATATCGAGTCAAGGTCACACTAAGATGGTTGCAGCAGCACCCAGAGCAAAGAGATAGTTCTAAAGTCTGTATAAATATATCAACAAATAAAACTCAAGAGGACAGACCAGAGACAAACTGATCAGGAAGTCCAGCAACAACAAGAAGAAAGACCAAAGCCAAAAAGTGACAGTCAAAAGCAAGCAAGTTCAAAGAAGCAGCATTTGAGGCAAATTCGAATTGGTCAGGAAATGGCAAAACTGAGAATCGAGCGTATATTTAAAGGAGCTTGGTCAATAAGGATGAAAACAGCATCAAGCAAACACACAGCGCATCGCACCATTAAAGCAACCCGTTATTATTTGTATAGATAAAGGAGCCAGCATAGACTTACTCTTTACTTAAATTTGCAATAGTTGTTCTTCCAAAACTTAAGGGGTCATTATCTAAAAAGTAATGGTCATAACACATTATTAAAGGCAGCTTTCTAGAGTGAAGTCTTGTACATACTCAGATACGCAAACATAGGAGAACACGGTACTGCTCTTTAAAGAAAGATCCCTTAGCCGTCTGATGGATGCAGGTTACCCCTTATCCCTCTTAGAAACGGTCACCTGCCCAGGTGGGAATCCAAGCAAAAAGGCATAATTTTGTTTTATTAATGCCATTATAAAAAGGATTATAGTAACAAGAATGTACTAATCCTGTTACCTTGCTCCCACCATTCCACTACTGTTCCATCCCCCAAGCTTAAGCTTAGTTATTAAACACAAGAGCACTAAGGTAAGCAAGGATCCTTTAAGCAGTCCGATTAAGGTATGTTAAGCTGAGTGGTAAGCTGCCTAAGCCGGCAAGACAGCTCAATGATGTATGCACTCGCTGGTAACATCGGCTGTAAGTTGCACATCATGAGTTTCAATCCCTGTTAGGACTACTCACCCTTCTATTCTTTGGAGTATCATTAATGTGTATAATAACAACTATTAGGTACAATACTTTTAAAAAACAAAGTACATTATGAAGCACTATGCAAGAAAAGTTACTACAATTATTACATAAATCAGGAATCAATATAGGTAAAAAAAATAAAACTAGTTACTCCTTCGCCACATGATAAATTCACATTTCCACAATTTGAATCCCAGTGCCGAAGTGATTAAACGTGAATCTGCAGAGCTCATTGCAGGAAAGGCTTCAGCAGGACTCTCCTGCAGAACATGGTGTGGGTCATGTGATCACAACCCAGACACGCATGGCTTGCAAAAGTGTGCAACTATACATAGAGGGCAGGTCTTTGCCAGCAAGTCAGAGTCAACACCAGCAATGTTACAGTTCCTTTTAACATGATCTGTAATGAAGTCAGCGCTTTAAAGGCAAATACTACTGACCAAAAGACGAGGTTAGATCCTGAAGAAGGCTCCAGACTAGTAACTTCTCTCCACTCTTTGCAACTATGGGGAGGACTGGTAGTAGACAGCTAATTAACACACTTATTTATTTGCCTCCTATTATAAACTACTAGATGGCTCCTATGAAGTCGGCACTTATCCTGCTTGCTCCTAGTGAAGTGCTCGCAGTAGTGAAAGGCTGCCGAAACGCCACCTCTAAAACAGTGGAGGACCTTAGTTTTTCTGTTTTCACTGGAAGTAGAAAAATATAGTATTTTCCCTTTGTAAACATTTGTTTCTGCTCAATGCACACTGACAGTTTAGGAAACAAATTTATGTCACAGCAAACAGAACAGTTTCAAAGACTTGGAAAAGACAAGTGGGGCATGAGACCAAGAGATGATAAAAAACTGCCCTCACCAACAGCTTAGTCGGGTAAGGCAGATGAGAGACGGGGTGATAATTAGATTAGAGAGGTCCAATGTGGGTTCCTCCAATAGTGGTGTTACGACAGCAGCTTTAAGGCTGTATAGAACCAACCCAAAAGATGAAGAGTTATTAATAATGGTCCTAGTATATAGGATTAGTTTGTAATAGCTCTTTAAAAATCATGACAGGTATGGGATAAATAGGTGGGCCAGAGGATTTAGGCTCTCATTACGAGTCTGGCAGTCCTTGGACCGCCAGGCTCGCAGTGGCGGTCTTACCGCCGCCGGGCCAGTAGTAAAGACAGCCATACTACGATTTTGGCAGTTTGGCTGAAGCCGAAACGCCACCCGTACCATCAGGGCGGTCGGACCAAAGGTGAGCACCTCTGGGCCAGCCGTAGTCGTAATACTACCATCGGTATAACAACTCTGCAGACCACCAGCATTTTCGTGGCGGTCGCACTGCCACAAAAATGCTGGCAGACGGTCATGCACCCGGCGACAGGAATCTCCATTCCTGTCACTGGCAGACACATCCCCACACAACCAAACACCTACATTCATGCACCCCCACTCACCCATGCATTCGCTTACATACACACCCACACACTTGCACCCAAACACGCACTCAGATACATCCATTCACTCACACACACGCAGTCAGACACATACACTTGCATGCACGCACTCAGATACCCCCGTCCCCCTCCACACTTACAAAAACATACACACACACACACACAACACCCCCCTCTGCATTCATGGACTCACAAATGCACAGGCAGACACACTCCCCCCGCATTCATGCAGACACCAAAAAATTCACATAACACTCCTCACCCTCCCACCCCTCGAATGATCAACTTACCTGCTTTGGCGAGGTGGCTGTCCGGGAGAGGATGGGTCCCATCGCTTTCCACCGCCGACAACGCCGTAAAGGAAACCGCACCGCTGTATTACGGATCGTAAAAAGGCAGGCGGCGTCCTGTTGGCGTGGCAGTGCTGGCAGTGGTAACTGACTATTACGACATCAGCCAGGCAGACGGTGCCAGATTCCCACCCGAATTCGGGCAGAAATCGGCACAACATCCTAATATGGCAGTCTTCGGACCGCCAGTACTGGCGGTCTTTTGGCACCCACTGCTTCAGTGGTCTTTCGCAAAGATCGCCGAAGTCGTAATGAGCACCTTAGTCTGCAGCACAAATTTGACAAAAATCTGCCTCTGATAACTGACTGAATCACAACCAGACCTTGTGAGCAAAGGAGTTGAGGCATACTATGCATAATAATTTTGATTTTTTAATACAATAATCTGCTCTTGTGTTAAACACAATGGAATATATCTCAGCTAGGGAGGATGGTGATAAGTCTCTCAAACAACAGCAGCAGAGAAATTTGGGGATGAAAAAATGCTGAATAAAAAAAAAACGAACCTTGGTTTTTATGAATCGGACGCTTATAAACGTGATTCGATTTTTGCTTTCCAGCTTTAATGAGTGGAGCATAGTTGCAATGCTCAGATACTCACAGATCATGCCAATGTGCAGCTGGCACTGGTATACCATTTGCTGGATAGACAGGAAGTTTTACCTCCCATCCATGACTAGGTGCAATGTGCTTTAAAGCAGTCTACAGATGCATGTAATAATTGCTCAGCTTACTTTGAAGGTCATCTGAGTTTGCGTCTGGATCAGAAGATAAGAGGAGAGATTGGCTCAGCTGTCAGTGTTTACCAATTTCGAAATAGAGTCAGCTGAGACTGCTGGCTCAAGACTTAGGGCCAGATGTAGCAAAGGTTTTTACCCATTCTGTGTCTATGGGAAAAAGTGTTCGTACATATGGCCCTTAATGCAGTGTCTGGAACCTGCACAAGAAAGCAGTTACAAACGGTCTGAACGTAGCAAGGGAAGATGTAGAAATCATACAGAAACAGGCAATTTAAAGTATAAAATACCTAAGATCCCTTATCAAGCGAGTAATAAGGAGTACTGACATCTAAAATAAAAGAATCGAAAACTCCTTCAAAATAATTGCTAGATCATCAGTCAGCTTGTGAAAAGGCATGTCAAATCACTTAAGGACATGATCCTCGCACAGCCGGAACTAAATTATACCAATGCTGAGGATAAAAGATTCTGAGCTTCCATGCCACCAAGAATGGGGCTGTGATTTAATAAAATCAAGAATCAAGCATTGGCGAAGCCAATGGGTTTGGCCTATGCAAGATCTTATGGCTTTGTCAATGTTTTAGGCATATTGAACAGCAGTGCAGCCTGCTGTGCAACATGGCTTAAAGTAAAGTAAAACAAGCATTTGCAATGCAATGGGCCTTGCGTTTGCTCGAGTTAGAGCTATTAGCGTTGTAAATTCCTAACTGGACTTTTCTTGCCAAATAAATTGAAAATGGAAAGTAAAACAGTTGACATATGCAAGCTGATTCAAAGTGTCACGGCCACCATGAGCAACAGAAAAGGAAAAAGAAGTTTGCTCGCAGTCAATTGTATCACCATATGTGCAATTATCCATATAATCCATATAACAGGGTCGATGGCCAAGGCGGTAACAAGGAGGGACAAAGGTACAGCATTTACCAATGATGAAAGATTTTTGAAAGGCAAGCCCACGAATTAGTGAAAGTGATGGGCATGGTTGAAAGAACACAGATTACATTACGCGTCAGGGCACTTGCGCTCGACCTAGCACTTTTTTTTTCTTTAAGTCATGTTGAACAGCAGCCCACTTTACTGTGAAATATGACTAAAGAAACATTGACAAAGCCAAATAGCTCTGACGTATTTGAGTGATATTTGGCTTTCTTAATGTTTTTGTTGTGTACTGGAGGGTAGGAAGAAGAAGAGGGGACCGTTGGGGGAGGAGGTGGACAGCAACACATCAGACAGAGGGAGGAGGAGCAAGCAACACGAGGGAGGGAAGGTGAAGGAGGGAGCAGCAACACAACGGCAAGCTGGTGGAGGATGGGGCAAGCAACACAATGAGACGAACTGCAAGTACATGCACTCGTAAAGGGTGCACATTTTATTTTATTTTTTAAAAGCAACCGTAGTTGAAGCTATACTTGGTCCATGCTCCACGGCTTGACAAACACTCAAAGCCCCTGGAGGAAACAGAAAGCACTGACTAATAAGCAAGGAAATGAGTGATGTCGAAGCCAAGTGATGGTGAGTAATGGGTGAACTGTAAGCGGGTTGTAAAAAATGTTTTGTTTACAAAAATTTTTGCCGACAGCGCACACACGCAGTCTCAGATGAAACCGAAAGCACAGTGAGTCTGAATTTGCACTGTCATGGTCTCCAAGACAGAGTGACATTTAGCGTACTTTGTAGTATAAATCAATTGATTCTCATAAGTAAAAGCCAAACCTCCGCTGCATCTCTCAGTGCAGTGGGGAAATCACACATAATACACAGGGGAAATGAATCCCTTTAACAATTCTGGAAAACCACGGGAAGCCTGATTTCAGTAATGCAAAGGATATCTAAAGCACGGTCTTCCATTAATCACAAATGGCTGTGATAGCCAACACAGTGGATGCAGCATTCTGCCAGGTCAATATGTCAACTTTAACGGTGCAGTACAACAGCTTTACTTTGGGTCCCCTGAGCAAACGCTTCAACAAGACGTTTTGGCTATCATGCTTCTATCACAAAAAACACCTGCACATCACACAGGCGACCGCCCTTGTCACTAGATCTGCTTAAAAAATAACCTCTGCGCATACCAAAATGGGAAGAGCACCACTGATTGGCCAAAGAGGTGCTCTTACAGTGAACAAATGATGCTTAGTAGTAATAAATACAAAAAAAGCAAAAGCGCACTTCAAGTTGCTGACAGTGTCCGTGAAGCTGTCTGCACAAGGTAAGGAGATTGGGCTATAAACAAAGTTAAGGATATACAGAATTATAGATGAGTAACAGTGAACAAGATTTTTTTCACTGAGGGGTTCTGAGTGACATTAAATAGAGGAGAGCAAAACTAGAGTTGTCTATGATGTCACTCAGAACCCCACAGTGAAAAATAGCACAGTTATTCACTCTTTACCCATCTATAATTTTATACTATGAATGGCCCTCGCAAATCATCAGCCCCCGCTTTCCACCGATTCCGAAAGAGCAGAGAAGGACCGGGGGAACCATATAAAACATGACCTCTCCTCCCAATCCTAAATGTAGAACCTGGCCTCCTGCCTCCGCCCCACCGCTCTCTGTGCCTCCCCTCCCCTCCTTTCTCCTCCCCTCCTCCAGAAGACGCGCAGGCCGCTCTCCAGCACTGCTCTGACATACTCTCAGAAAACCCAGAGGAGCCTGGACTTTCTTTATGATGTAGCAACAGATTATGTTGCTACATCATCACAGTGAATTATTGAACTGTTACACATGGATTCCAGAGGAAGCATCTATCATTTACACAAGATTCTAAATCTGATACCCACTACTATGATGTAATAACGGTTGATAACTGCACTCGCTAATCACTGTTGCTAGATCATAAATCAGGTAACAAGCCTCCGCGAGAGCCTGTCAGCTTTGACAGGAAGGAATGCGCAGCCGGCGAGGAAGAAGGAAGGCAGGGAAGGTGCTGGGGGGTTAGGTAAGGGTGGCAGGTAAGGTATTTTTTTCACATTTTGGTCAGGTAGGAGAGGCCATGTTTTTTATGGAGCTCCCAGTACTCCTCTGCCCCTGCATAGAAGCTGAAAGCAGGAGCAGATGATTGTGGGGGGCCATACATAATATCCATTTCTAGATGGGTAAAAAAACAAGTGAAGGGCATGTTTTTCACCTCTGGGTTCTAAGTGATGCATCACAGACAACAAGAAGGTTGTTTATTTGATGTCACTCAGAATTCCTTTCTTAAAAACATCCCCATGATTCAAAGTTACTCATCTATAACTCTATATATTGACTCTTACTGCTCTACAAAACAAATAATTAAACCTCTATTCATTCCACACTTCCAGATCCTCTGAGTCAGCGGTTCCCAACCATTGGTCCGCGGACCCCCAGGGGTCTGTGACACATTCCCAGGGGGTCTGCAGGCTCCGGCCAGCAGGAAGACACTTCTTCAGCTGGGGCCTCTCGCTGCGTGTTTTTATATTTATTACTTCATTTGTGCAGCAGTTTGGAAAGCATGGCAAAGTTCAATGAACATCCAGCAGCTTTTGGGCAGGAGGGGAGCACCAAGATAACTCTGATGATTATTGTACCTGCTGGAAAGAGGTAAGAGCTTGGTCTAATGGCAGTTTTGACTTATCTGAGGTAGCGCAGATGGTTAAGCAGCCTACAGGTTGCAACTCCTCTGTAAGCCTAAGCCGGCATCAATTTGTGGCGTATTATTTTGGTGGAGTGGGATTGGTGGTCTAGGAGTCACTCAGCTGCAGCAACTGGTGAAGATGGCAAAAGGGTGCGAGGAACTCCAGTTCCCGGACCTCATCGTCATACATATAGGAGGAAATGACCTGGTTCGACTGGGGCACAAAGCACTCAGAGAAGCAATTTCAGCACAAATAACCCTGTTATCCAAGGAACTCCCGAACACTGCTATCGCATGGTCACATATGGTACTCCATCGCAACTGGGGTCTGGACGCTAAATCTAAGACTATGAATGTGTCCTTGCGACATTTCAATGTAGAAATTACAAGGTTCTGTCCTGGTCCAAGCGGCTTGTGGAATATCCCACACAAACCGCTAAAAGGCGCAGATGTGTTTCACAAAGATGGGGTGCATTTATCTGATGCGGGCACAGATTGTTTTATTGTGGACATTTGGGCCTTTTCCCATAGCTTGTTTGGGGGTGGGGAGGGCGAAGGACCTCTGGGCCGCTGGTCGCCCTTGTGACGGGAGAGGAGATACTAAAGTCACCCTAAGCAACAGAGGGGTCCCCAAGGCAGGGCCCCCTGGATAACACCGAAGGTGGGATCCTGAAGTCCTGAACCAATTGGCAGATGTACACACCAGCCTGGGTGTTAGGGAGCCCAGATCGCTGAGGTGGGCATGAGGCTCCTGCTCCCGGCCACCCCATTACACCCCCACAACAGATTGGTGTTTTGGGGAGGGGGGCGGAATCCGGAGCTCAAGGGCAAGGGACGGTGAGGTATGGGGAACCGCCCCTCCCCATGGATACAGGTGAGGTACGGTTCACCTGTGTGGTCCAACGGAAGTTCGGGACGCAGAAGGATACCTTAGATGTCTGGGTGTTAGCAAGATTTATGACTTGATTGAATTTTTGATTGAGATGATATAATTTTTATGGTGTAAGTTTTTAATTAAAATTAACTGTGTTTTTAATGCCAATTTTGTAAATTAAATCCTTCCAATGCAAGACAGACAGTCTTTGTTGGTTTATGTGTGGTGGGTGTTGGGGCTAGAGCCGTCTGGTGGCATCCGGGTTCTAACATGCTTGCTGGAACTAAAGTGCATCATGGAAAGAACAGTCACTTATGCGCACAGCACAGTGGGTTACTGCTTTTGTCACAGAGATTCTTTTGTTGCTGTGCAGTTCATAATGTACAATAGTAATCTGACACAGTGAGCTATCAACTGCCATCAAAGAGCTGCATGCCAACTGCATGGCACAAATTAGAAAGTTATGCCCCCCCAAGTCTTGCATTATCATTTTACTGCTAAAAAAAAAAAAAAGGTTTGCTTGTGTAGAAATACATTCTTATTATTAAAGTCAACGCTAACCACTGTGTTATGTTCTGAATCCTGAGTTTGTGCTTCTCCAGACCAAGCACTCTTAGAAAATCCCTACCAGTGCGGATGACATGTGAACCCTGCACCTTGTTGTCCCATGTAAAGTGCTCCGACACCCTATACTGGTATGAGAGATGCTACAAAACGAATTACATGTGACAGAGGGCTATGGAGAGATGAGAGGCCCTTATGGGTTTACTTCCTTTCCCCACCACATATTTATGTGAAAAAGCTTTCTCAGATCTCGCGTATCTACAGAAATTGCTTGAGAAATGTAGAAGCTGTCACCAGGATTCAGCTTTCCCAATTAAAACTAAACATAGAAAAGTTAGTTCTCGAGATGCAGTGCCAACCTTCTCTTTACAATTTTTCAATTTTTGCATATCATTTCAATATTAAAAAAATTATAGCTTAAGTAATTTGAGTATTTGTTTGCTATGTACTTGTTTGAGTATTTTTTATGATTGACTGTTTTAAAGTTTGAAATTTAAATCGTACAAATTGACTTGGGGTTCCAGGCTTCCGGTAGTGATTTAGTCGGGGTCCCTCAAGAGTCAAAAGTTTGGGAACCACTGCTCCCAAACAGCAGTACAGGATGCCATGAGCAGCAGTAACCGCTAGATGGCAGTGTGTCAAAGGAAAAGAAGTTGCCTCAAACCGCAGCTCAGGTCTGTAACTCACAGTAGATATCAGTGTGCAGCCGCTGCAGTGGCACCGGGGCCCCGAGGTGAGCGGGGACGGCTGTAGGTTATTCAACGGGCTGCCCACGCCCCTCGGAGTGCGCTTCATACCGCCTCGCTGACGCCTGGCTCCGTGTTGACACTTCCTCCAGGACGTGGGTGTTCACTTTCAAGGACAGAGCCGGGCCCCAGGCAGGCACGAGCAAACACAGCAAGAAGGCCGCAGAGCACAGCGACCAAGCATTCAGGGTCAGCAAATAGGGCTCATTAAAATAAAGGCGTTTTGGGAGAAAGAACAAGGCCATTTCCTATCTTGAATTACGGCCCAGGAGACACTCTTGACATAACAAGGAGTGCCCATGAGTGAATAGAGGAATGGGGTGGAAATGACTGAGTGGGAACAGTAGAAACCGTGATAATGAATACGAGGGTCACCAAAGACCATTTACACGGAAGAGTCTCAAAGATTGATGTCCTGTACACAAGAGGTGGCGACGAGGCTTCCAGTATGTACACAATATGTATTTTCCTATCATTACTAAAGGTGAGAGTTAATTAGTATCGGGTTCGGACTGTAAAACTGCAGAGATGTGGGGATAACATGTAGGCACCTCTTGCTGTTTCTTAAATAACATTTAAAACTAAATTGACGCTGGAGCGGCGTAGTGCCCCCCACGGAGGAGGACCAGTCTCAGACATCCTTCCCGCCTTCTGAAGGTATCCACCACAGCTGCTCATCCTCCAATTAGGATGAAACATACAATAATTGGCAGGACATCCCTTCAGAGGAGCTGTCAAGCAAAATCAGCGATACGCTGAAAGGAAAAAGTTTTTTTTGTTTTGTTTGTTTGTTTGTTTGTTTTTTTAACCACTCTGCGAGTATGAAAAAACCTCCTTCCTGGAAGCTCCTCGCTCAGTTCACCCCTACCATCAATCCACCACGAATTTTAGTGCGTTTGAACAAAGGTCGAACTTCTCTGTGATGTAATTTCTAAGTTTAAGAGACCAATAAATTGGCCACTTGTCATCGTGCTTGAGGCGCGAACAAGGAGCTTTCTGTATGGGCCCACACCGGTCAACTCACCCGAACTTGGACGGTGTGACCCTCTTTTTCAAAGACATTCCACCTCCACTAAATCAATATGCTTTCATACATTTCATCAGGGTCACCCTCATTGCAAATGTGCAGCACCCTCCAAAATGGCTTAGTCTCTGTTTACTTTAACGTGTTCTCCCTTCTAGATATCAGCCACCCCCCTCATTCGCGAGAAAAGGCTGATGGCTATGTTGGCCAGATCCTTATAAAACATTTCAAATTCTATTAATTCACTGCTGGGACATCAGCCATGGAATACCAGATATTAAACAGCTATAATGTCACAACAGTGGCGAAGACTCCCCTGAAAATGAGCTCCGCTTCCTAACAGCACCTAAGTCCTCCCCACACCTAAAATAAAAGGGCCCAGCTACATTTTCTCCACATAAGACATTAAAAGAAAAATAAAAAAAACTTCTCTGCTAAACAAAGGAATGCCAAAGCACTTCTAATGAAATAAATTAAAAACAAAAAGTGATTTTATACTACGAGCAAAATTAAAATAATTATAAAATGGTGATCTCAAAATAATGAGACTCTTAAAAGTTTTAGAATGTATTCATCCCTACAGACAGTGTATAGTGTAAGAATTGCACTATGAGTCTTTACTATACAATATCTACACTTTCAACACTGACTAAAAGAACCCACAAGGAGGATGCAACAGCAGATGTCCAGTTTCAGCAGCAGGGACCTCTTTTCTCCCATCAGTAGTTTTTGTGCACTCAGAAGCATCCTTCACCAAGAGTTCAACCCAAGCAGTAGTACTCATGTCAGCCATAGAAGCGGGGGAGGGGGGTTTACCAACAAATTAAAAAGGAGAGCCGAGCCAAGGGTCTGGCTGGGCTTTAAGAGCCATGCACGAGCCAAGCCCTGAAAACAGTAGGCATCAAAATCACGCAACAGGCATCATGTGAAAACATGATGGACTTTTTAAAATTAAAGAGGTAGTTCCTTAACTTTCAGAAGAGTTTCACCTTAATAAATCAGATTAGTTTTGTACAGAGCACACTCTGAACTCATGCATTTGAAGTTGCTGTCATATCCGATAACGAAAAAAAGAATGTTGTCTAAAATAAAATATTTGATAAGGAGCTATCAATTTTGTCAAGCAGGAAAGCCAGGAATGGCCCCAGGAGGTTTTCTAGTTTCACAATATGTAATGCACCTACTAGATGGCTAACTCGGTCTCTCCTTTTTAAAACCAAAGGTTTATGCTTTGTTTTTAATTCTAGGCACATATAGAAGGGCCTGGGTGGCACGCAGAAGCCACATTAAAGCTCAGCTCCTTTTGAACTAGTGTCCAAGAGGACCTTGAGCTGAGCCGGAGCCAGACCTCCAGCACGAGCCTAAAGTGACTCGCCCACCTCTAGTCAGCCATCAGTAATGCTCTGCACACGCCTGGGTGGTGTTTGTTTCACTACTGACCCTACTTCTTAAATCGTAACATTTCTCAGATTCAATAGCACTTCGTGAGCTGGCCTGCCATTTTCCAAGTTCCCCCATATTAGGCAACTTAGGGCCTGATTAAGATGTCAGCAGAGGGAATATTCCGTCACAAACGTGACGGATATCCCGTCCGCCGTATCACGATCCCCCATAGGATATAATGGGATCGAAATACGGCTGACGGGATACACTTCACCTTTGTGACAGAGTATTCCCCTCCCCCAACATCTAAATCAGGTCCTTAGAAACTTTTATGAACTTCTGTACTTCCTCTCATAGGGGCCTATTCACAAAGATAAATATACATTTGTAGATTTACTACAAGTTTACTCTTACACTTTTGAGTAACTTTACTACGTTCAGCTAATTACCATGTAAATTAACTTAAAGTGTAGACTTACATGTCCTCACCCCCTGAAATATGGGTTGGAGTAAATAAAACATTGAATACTAATGTAAAGTTACTGCTAGTAGTGAACTTAAGGCCGTATTTGACGTTTCACACACTTGGTGGAGACCTCCGAAATCAGGGCGGATATCTCCATATGGTAAAGTATAGGAACACATTTAAAAGTTACTAAAAAAAACTTTTAAAAAAAAAGATTAGATAAAATGTGTTTACGTTATAAATGAACAATTATATATTACAGCATTACAATTTTAAATTAAATATTTAATTCTTTTAAATATATGGAATAAAATATTTTTATAAATTTGACATTACTTTCGAGGGGCTTTTGTTTTATGGCACTACCTCCATTATTTTCTCTGGGAGGATGTCTCGGTACAAGTAGTTGGCATGGGTGATGGTGGACTGACTGCAGTTCGGAGCTGGAAGGCACTTAGTTATGACTGTTTTGGGTCCTTTCTGGCTGCAGTAACTATAGAGGGACTGTTTGCTTACTCTTTTGTGGGTTGGTGCATGTCCCTACCAAAACCCTTTCCTAACCCCTCCTTATTCATACAGTAACACCTCCCTTTTAATAGTAAACATTCTCCATTTTCCAGACACCTGCCTCTGGCCTGCCCACATTTACTAATAAACGTATACTTAAATGTGTGGAGATCTCAGCAGTCAGGGCAGAGATGTCCATACAGAAAGACAGAAGAGACAGGGGCGTAGACCTACACGCGTAGGTATGTGAATAGCATTTTGCAGTACGCTAACAGTACCACTGCAGTACTCCAAACATATTACAAAATGCTGTTTGTGAAAGGAACCCACAGACACTGTCATTTACATAGAAATGTGTTAAAAATGTTGCCACTGACTCATTCAAATGGTTAAGATCATTTCTATGGCCCTTTTTCCCCTTTACCCCTAAAACTTTTTATATTTTTTAATTAATAAATATGTTCTTTTGTTTAATAAATACTCTTGCTTGGACCTTAAGTCCTTTATTTTTAAATGACATCACAGCTGTGCTTTCGGTTCCTACAACCTAGACATCTCTTGCAGAGTTAAGCCTTTCACATACCATGCGCTGTAGGCGAGCCTGAGATACTATTCAGAGGTTGTAAAGTACAACTATTACTTCTGCATGGTATTGTGGTGCCAGGGAAAAAAATCGGATTTCACAGCATTCCTGAGCAGAAGATTGCTGACATGTACAGGCATCTATTCTTTATTTTCTCGTTTCCGAGTTGGTCAGCTGAAAGGCTGAGGATGACCTGCAGATTCGAGCAGGGATGCAATTCATGTGTTGCCCCAGGTATGCATCATGCACAGCACCCTGAACTGAATAATGATGACAACTGGGAGTTAGTAAGTAGAACATAAGAGGTGAGCAGTATATTTGATGCTTCTGGGACAGACGGAACCTTGCAGCCCAGACCTGTAGTCTCTGTGAGTTATAGAATAGGCATGTGAACATCAAAGGTAGCTTGGCTAGCATAGTTTACAAGCAAGAGTATACCAGGATAGAGGAATCAGCTTTAGGAATGTTGGTTGCAATCTAAGGATCCATTGATATGATGGTGTAAAAAAATACTACATGGTTTCTGCCCACTAGAAGTTGGGCAGGACAAATCCCAGAAGCTGGTGGTCAGATACAACTTGTAAATGGTACTTGGAGTGGCGGGGTTCTTGAACTTTAGTCGGAATGCGCCCATCTTTCTGAAAAGGTTTCTTTCTACAGAACTCCAGGAACCTCTGTGGATACTACTTGTTTTTCAAAAGTGATGTGAGTTAAGATATAACATGTTAAGCCTCCGACCACTCTCCCATACGCCCCACCTTCCCGTAACATCCAGATTATGGAGTGCTGCAAAAGGAAATATCTGATCATACCACAAATGACTACGAACGCTTGAAGTACACTCCTTATAGTAAGAGATACAACTTACTGCACTCAAACAACATTCCCCTTGGGGCCTACTGCACTGTACCTACATGGATGTTCATGTACTAAGATTGTATCTCACTGGGAGATACTCTGGTGTGCTCATCTGCTGTTTAGTGACCATCCATTATCACAGTCCTTGGTATGAAAGTGAAGTGGTGTGCCTCTTCTTAAATTGGGCTTTGAGTTCCCAGGACCACCTATTACTAAGTCCCTAGACAACAAAACTTTCAACCATCTCATTGAAAATTGCCTCGCTTCTTATTCATTGACCCCTGGCCAGATTTACGACTATTATGAATGCAAGGATAGTCAAAATGTACCAGAAAGGGTCTACAGACCATCACTGGGCCATTTCCATATCTAGCCCTCAGAATGGAATATATATCCATATGGTGCATGATTTAGAGTAGTGGTTCCCAACTTGTGCTCTGCGGACTCCCAGCGGTCTGTGACACGTTCCCATGGGATCCGCAGGTCTTCAGCACCTACCAAAGCCTTCAGAAGAGCTGTGCCTCTTGTTCTGAGGCTGAACTGCGTTCGGGCAGCTCAAGGCCTGGGCCTGCAGGAAGGCATTTCTCCAGCTGGGGCCTCTTGAAAGACACAAGTGCTTTTATATTTGATTTGTGTAGCAGTTATAAAAGCACTGCAAAGTTCCTTGCATATTTAGCAGTTTCCGGGCAACAATAAAAGAGTCAAGATAACGCTGGTAAATAATGTACCAACTGGAGTTTTGTCTCCTCTCGGGTAGCGCAGATGGTTAATATGTCTGCTGCAAAGAACATGTACCATGCATATCAAAGAACAGTATTTTATGTGCACAGCACACTGGGGTAATGCTTTTCTCACAGAGATTTGTTTGTTACTGTGCAGTTCATAAGTTAAAATCGTGATCTAGCACAGTGAGCTATGAACTGCCCTCACAGAGCTGTATGCAAACTACACGGTACAAGTTATAAAGTTATATTTTTCCACAGTCATTCATTATCCTGATGCTGCTAAAAAAGGTTAGAGGTAGAAATACATTCTTATTATTAATGTCAATGCTAACCACAGTGTTATGTTCTGAATGCTTACAAAATGCCTGCCAGAGTGGGTGACATGTGAACCCTACACCCTGTAGTCCCCTTTGCTTTATGTAACATTTTCTATACACTGATTTACACAAGCAGGATTCAGTGTTTCTGTGTGTGTGATGTAAAGTGCCCCAACACCCTACGCTGGTAACTGAGTCGCTATAAAACAAATGAAATACATGAGGCAGAGGGGCTATGGAGAGATGAGCGGCACTGATGGAGGTTGGAGGGCGATAGTGAGGTGCGCCCCAACAAATAGTGCCGTACCCCGGTGCACAGTAAAGTCATTAGTTACTATGCTTTAAAAGCTAATGTAATTGAATATGTAATGACAAATGTGTTGTAGAATGCACCATTTTCCCCAAAGTTTTTTTTGGGGGGGAAGGGGGGGGGCAACCTCCAAAAAGCCTCCTCTCTAGTAATCAGGCTAGCTCGCTGCACTCGCTATGTACCTTAAGAGGGCTGGTCTGAAAAAAATTGCTAGGGCTTCTTTGAGTACCCAAAGGAGCCCCATACCGCTAAATAGACCACTGTATGCTTACATGACAATAGACCCGTTTCGGGCTGTTTCCCTCCTGAAATTGACTCTGCTTCAATAGACCTGAATACAGGAAATACCTTCTCCAGAATGTTTTTAAAGTCTTTCACTTATCTCTTTTAAAATGTTGGCATGTATGTGTATGTATTTATGTGAAAATGCTTTCTCAGATCTTAATGCTCCTGAAAAATAAATACAGAAATCACTTGGAAACTTGACCGGAGGATTCCACTTTCCGAAATAAAAAACAAACATTGAAAAGTTAGTCGCTGGGATGCAGCACCAACCTTCCCATTAACATCTTTCAATTTTTGCAATTTAATTTCAATATAAAATAATACAATCTTTAGTAATTTGAGTATCTGTTTGGTGTGTACGTGTTTGTGGATTTTTTAATGTTTGAAATTTTACTTGTACAAATTGCTGGGGGGGGGGCTGCTTTCAGTAGTGATTCAGTGGGGGGTCCTTAGGAGTCAAAATGTTAGGAACCACTGGTTTCAACAAAGCTACACATAAAGCCTTTGCAAACTCAAAAATGTGTCACTTTCATAACAGATGCAGTTCTAACGCAGTCATGAAACTCAACAGCAAAAAAAACGTAAAAATGATACAAACAAATACTGAACCGCTATGCCAGCCCAAAAACCTTTATAACTCTCACAATATTTACTTGTGCACTCTTAGAACATACGCTGCTAAAATAGGACAAGCACTGCTTGCATTCACAACCATAGAAACAGAAGAAATACTTGTGACCAGCATGCATGCAAATGAATTGTGGAAACAGAAGGATGACTGCCATTAAATCAAAGCAAAGCCAATGGTTAACACTACAGAAACAGAACTATAGGACAATACATTCAGTGCACTGATCAAATAAGGAGAAGAAAGACCAGCATGCTAAGCTTCCAGCTTTATATCACCAAATATTACAGTATGCAATGTCAAATCAAATATGTATGATGCATGTAAGATTCATTTTTTGTTTTGCTACAAGTTGATTTTGTTACAGATGGCTGACAATCTTGACTGTCTAAAAAGAAATGAGACAAACACTCTGGAAGGTAAGGCTAAGACCTTCATAAAGCAATCTGTTTTAAGCATAGCTACAATTATTTCCTAGGACTGATTTTTATCCACTGAAATAACAGTTCCTTTGGTTCACAGCAAAGAAAAAAATGGGCTTGTTCCTGGGATCCCCAGGTCAAACGCACAATGACCAATGCGCATGCCCACCCATTCTGCAAAAACATAGCTGGTTTAGATTAAAAATATTCTTACCGAGCAGGTCCCCCGAGAGGTTGACAGGCAGGATAACTCCCACAGACAGAATGGCGACGATGATCATCAGACAGATAAGGTGCTTCTGGAAGGAGAGGTAGAAGACGGCATCCTCACCACAGCGCTCTTGAATTTGTTTCTCACTGCGATGCAGATGGTAAAAGAGAAGTGCCTCGTCAGACAACAAGGACAACACTGGTTGAACGTGTAGGAGGGCAATGTTACACCACTAGAAGGTTAAAATAGATATCCTACATACAAACACCAAGTAAAATGGAAGTGTTACATTAGTGGGTGCAGGGCGCCTCCTTCCTAACAAAAAAGAACTGTGGTGCCCTTCGGTCGGGAACAGACATGTGGGTGGGAGCCCTCAGCATTGCTCTGGGATTGGTTGGGCATGTGGGAGTGTTCACTGCTTCTCGGTGCCCATCTGGTCGGTGAACTCAAATCAGATGAATAATCGTTGTGCTGAGCCGCCAAAAAGTGTCAAGCGGGTGAACTAAAGCAAGAAAGCAGTTCCCCCACAAAGTCAACCAATTTTAACTGCTATTGCCCGACTGAAGTAAAACCCCACATTTATCTCATCTTATAGAGCTGTCTTGGGAGGAAGAAGGAAAAGTAGCATTATCTACCATAGCTAAAATTTGCTTTGCAGAGGGGCACTGCTTGCACATTTTAGTAACAAAATAGGAGCCAAGCAAAAGTGCCATGCCTCGATACAGGTTATGTTATGTTAAATTAGCTTGAAATAGCGCTGTGATCCCCCCCAAAGGTCTATCTCAGTGTTAGAGCGCATAACAGGTTAGGGAGGGGGACTGAATGATTGGAGAAATTAGAAAAGCCAGTTTTTAAGAAGTTTTTGAAAGCGGGCAGGGTCAGAGCAATCACGGATGTGCAGAGGTAATTTCTTCCAAAGGTGTGGGCCAAGATAGGAGAAAGATAGGCCACCATATTTGACTGTACAAATGCGGCAGGGGCAAAGCCAATGCTGATCTACTGATCTCAGATTTCTTGTGGAGAATTATTGATGAAGTTTATTATGCAGATAAGTAGGGCTCTTCCCTGATAGGTATTTGCGTACCAAGCACAGGCCTCCATAAGACATTGTTAGTGATAAAGGTAGGCAAAGCTCCAGTGCAGATGCAGGGTTAGACACAAGGACCAGCTGCTGGGAGAAGATGCTGAGGGATTGAATTCAGACTGTTGGTTGCATAATGTATGCGGGCAAACTGCACGTCTTGGCATATTTGATGTTTAGCAAACCAATACAGTCCTATATAGGCTGGATGACTGCTAATATTAGGGACTTTGAGAAGGGAATAGACTAATAGGTTAGGGATGTGTGATAAAAAAAAAAAAAGTATATTATATATATTATTTTTTTTATTTTTTTTGGAGGCCTATCTAATGTTCGCTCTGATCCGATACATAAAATTTGTAGACAAATACTGCCAAACAAATCGAATGATGGAATATAACAACCGCTGTGCGCGCGTATTGATTTTGGGATACAAGTTACATTTATTATCACCTGCGGACTTATCATGATCTGCAGATATCAGATTCTCCAACAGCTTTACCCGACTCTTAACAATTCTTGAAAAAAGGACTGTAACTCGCTAGAGAAGGGGCGAGAGACACCTGCCAGTTCTCCCTTTCTCTGAAAAGAGTGCATTTCAATTCAAAGGCTGAAGGTATCTACGGGGTGTTTCCCAAATAATATTGGGCTGAACACCACTGAGTTCTGTAACAATAAATATCTGTTATTCAGCGTCACAATACCTTTCTGAGTGAACATGTGCTGTATAAAACGTCATATCATGTCACGTAATGTTATGTTATGTTACAAAGGCCTTTATTCCAGAGATTCAAGAAGGCTTAGTGGTGCCATCATAAGGTTACAAGTTGATTATCCAGTACCCTGGGTAGTAGGGGTCTCCTAGCACTCTCTGATGAGAATGACTGCAAATGACATTTGTTTCTTGACACAAAAAGTAAATCATATGGTATTAGCATATCATTGTCAGAATATCATCTAACAAAAATATCAGTACACAGGGATTTTGAGGAAAATTCAATATGAGGAACTATCTAATGAAAAAACACACAAAAATTACATTTAAGGAAACAAATTTTGACGAAAATTACGTTGAAAAAAAAACTCCTTATAAATTATGTTATTGGTAGAAATACACATGGACTCTGGTTAGAATACCAGGTCCTGAAAATCTTCACAAACGTTTTGAAACTAGAAGTAAAATATAACTGAACAAGAGCATTAACGAAAAATATACATTATTTTAAATAATCTATTTCTATTTAAAATTTAATAAGTCATTTCTTTCTGGACACATTTTTGACGTCGGCTGGAAATCATGTTGTCCCTTTTCAGTTTCCACTGGAGTCACATTCATAGCAGTGATAAGGTTCTGGAGACCAGTTCCTTCCAGACATCACTTGACAATGGTAAGTGGAATTTGCAATAGGAGTAGGCGCTGGAAGGAAGGGATTGGTAGAGGAGCACAAGAGAGGTAATCAGCACGGGGAAGAGTGAAGAGGTTGGTGCTTTTAAATAGGGCGAATCCCCCTTAAAAAATAAATGAATAAGGAAGGTTAGAAGGGGACTGGGTATTGAGGCTTCAGGATCTAACTATCGTGTCCTAAGTACTGTATTTGTTCCAGGAGGTGGGGCAGGTAACTTACGGGACGAAAGTGTGACTACGGGAGACATCCCCCAGGAACAGACCAAGAGAATAGGCCAATAAACACAGGGGTGTTTAACCAAAAGTACCAAAGAATATGAGGTAGGTCCACCATTTTTATTTACATCACCTTCCTAAAAAAATTCTTGGGGTAAGGCTCCTGTATATAAGCCCTGAGGAATGCCCGAGATCTTTTTAGGCAAATAACACATGGGCAGAAACATGTCGGCCGGCAACATATAGGGGTATAAATTGGGCATCATACCCATTGTAACCCCCTCCATAATACCTACATGGTCTTATTTTAATCATATTGAGGATACCACCTTAATGAAAAGGATACTTTTTGTGGTTCATCCCGAGATATTTTTTATTTTATCTAGACCAGAGTTCCTTGTCCAGTCAGTTAATATCTAAGAACTCCCTCAAGATAGCCCCACCTGAGGTTGAGTCTGTCCTGGTAGTATAAGGTACCAGGGTGGGACGAGGTGGCCAATGATGAAGCATGTCACATTACGTGAGTGAGCCCACCTCGACCAAATCTTTGGAATGTCAGGGACCTCCTGAGTAGGAACGGTGACAATATACCAGCTTATTAGGAGTACCATACACTGTGTGTTGATGATACACAAATATCACCTTATTGGAGCTCATAATAGAGAATCTACACCCAATGGGACTTTTTCTTTCAATTAACTGGTATTTAGGAATCTATACATATGTCTGTCAATATTTCTGTCATTGATATTCTGATATACAACTGAGTAAGCATGGATCCTTGACTTTACAAGTATGAGAAGGTGAGGTTCCTAAATCTTCAGCAAATAGGTGTTTCATCCTCAAACTGGAGTTCTTTCTTACGACAGTTTAGCTTGAGAAGTGCACTATTCAGAGAAGAGATCACATAAACAGCAGCTGTGGTGTTTGACTCGTTGATACACAACACAATGTGTGTTGTCCGCACATCACCACAGCACAAGCTCAGCTCTAGTGCACAAAACCTATTATGCATATCACACAACATGTGCCTAAACCTTTCAGCAATTTCCCTTTGGAGGCCTGGGTTTGAACAGTGCAGCTGTCAGAAACTCTAATGCTATCAGTGTACACAAAGTAGGCTTTATGTAGCCAAATGATCAGAAGCACATATATATATATATAAATGCTTAATTAGTAACGTACTGCTTCATGCTCGTGTCTGGCATGTAGCTGCTATAAGTATAAACTAAATCTTCCATATACAGATCCAATACTAAGTGCTTCTATTTTTAGTAGAAATAAGAATGGTGTAAATAGTGTAAGCAATTTGCACAAGAGCACACAGCGTCAACAAGTGGGTTGTGCCTCGTTTAGAGGCAAGGTCTCTTTGATGGAGGTCTGCAGCTTGATTGGTAGCCCGCATACTAGGCCACAGCTACCATCAGTGCAGCAGATTCAGGGACACTGGGGACACCGGGGTGGGGGGGTGTTGGTTCAGGGTGCCTAGCGTAGCTCAATTAGGCAGTTTTACTACCAAACAGAGTGAAGGGGACACATTTTTTTCTTGCTAGCTTCTGGAGGCCCAAGTCAGCAACAGCATGCCTCTGCTTTCGAAGCATGCTCAGACAACTGTACTGCAAGTGAATCCAAACACTAGAAACTACTTTTTGTCGGACTCCGACTTTAGGGGCGCTAGCACATGCATCTCGCTTGCAAGACTCTGCTGTGTACGGTAAAGGGTTCGGAGTCCGCCTCTCACTCATCATTTGTTGGCTCTTCTTTACAGCCTCGTAATTTGTCACGGCAGGCCCTGGCATCATTTCCGCTTCTCTCTGTGAAGCAGGGACCAAGCACTGATTGATTCAACTCAATCAGTGCCAGCCCGCTGCTCCCAAAATGATTAAGGTACTATTTTGCTCTTTTTAACTTCTAGTGCCCTAGTCTGCAGCATGCAACGGGGAGCCCTAGAAGCAGATACATTCCTTTCTACCTCGGCGTCCGTGCCTGATAACATGCTCAAGTGTAGAATTATACCTTGTGAACGAGGACTGCTGGGCAGAGCACAGAGCCTTTGTGCAGTCAGCACAGCTGGCGCACACTCAAAGACACTTTGTCTGCCGTCTAGATTTTTTCTGAACTACTAGTTTTGTCACTTTATCTCCATTTCCCCTCTCTTTCGGTGCTTCTGTGGTTTACGTTTTTCTCTGTCCCTCCTTTCATTGACATTTTTTTCTTTTATTTTCTATAGTTTGCTCTCTCTTTCAGTTTGTCTCTCTTAATCTCTCATTCTTTTACCCCCTCTTTCCCTTCCTTCTTATACACTTCCTCTTTCACCTTGGCAATTACCTTTTTTTTCCTCACATTCATTTGATGATGGTCTCTGTAGTAGTGGTTCCTATTATTATCTCCCTCGTACTCTCACAAAGACACTCTCCCGTCCCCTATTGCAATCCCTTTCTCTCCCCCCCCATCGCAGGCCCGATTCACTCAGTCTCCAGTCCTCTTTTCACCTCACGCTGGCTCTTGTGTTTCGACCTTCCCCCGAGCTCTGCAGACCCCGCTGCATCCCCTAGCATATGCCAGCCTAACCCTCAGGCCTCTGTTTGGGGCTTCCAGTGTGGCAGCAGCCTTCCACCAAAGCCAGCAGAGAATCTGTCATCTGGCAGGCCCATGCAATGCACAGCCAGCTGGCAAAAAAAGATCATTTTTCTGCAACATACATGATGCTCTCAGGTGTCTGCAGTCAAGCTGTTGTGTGACCAGAGATATGCATTTTTGTCACGGTTCCAGGACACTCTAACTCTGTGCCAAAGTGAGAGGCAGTAGGGCTCATGGTAAGCCTGCCACGTTGCCATGTCACCACAAGTCATTGTGGAAAGAAGTATGGCACCCTCTGTCTCTATGCAGGGGCACATGGCGCCCTCTGTCCCTATGCCAGGGTGTAGTTTGCCAAGAATTAGGGGGTCCCTGTCACCATGTAAGAACATCTTTGTCACTCGGCAGGGGACAGAACATGGGTGGGGGTAGTATTCTGTGCAAAGCTGAGGGCATTACAATTATTCCATATAATTTATTATTTAACCATGCAAGGGCACACGGAGTCACAGTGCAAAGGCGACCTCTTTCACTGTGCAAATGTTCTGGGTCTGGGTCTGGGTCAGCCTCTGCCATTTTGCCAGAAGATGAGATATCTGTACTTTTTGATGGGTATAAAACTTGCCATTGAGCGGATTCTCTATACTAAGAACGCCTAGGCCCGTACAGCAATGTATCCTGTACTCGCAGAGCACAAACCATAGCCAGAATGGAGCTCTGTCCAGGGTCTACATCAGAGACCCTGAGAGAGAATCAAGGTGGATGCTGGGTTCTCGGTTCTGAGACCCTGTGGCCTGCTCGCTGCTCCACGATGGACTACTTTTAAAGGGGCGTGCTTCATCTTTTTTCTAAATTAAAGAAGACTAGGGGTAGTCCTGACGGATATGGGGATGTGGTTCCTGATCCTGGGTGTGTAGTTGGTAATACAGTTCTCAACTTTTTACTGTTTCATGTAATACAATCCCCGTCATTTCCAGAAAGTGCAGCAAATCAAATAACCAGTCTCCCAGGTGGGGGGACACATGACAGATTATCAATCTGCTCCAAGAGCAAAAACTGAGTTGGAGAATAAGTATTATACAGTGTAACAACAGGAACGTGAGCTGACCGGTTACAAGGACTCCAACCACACATCGTGAACTTGTTGTGTAATGTCATTATCTAGATGTATTTCCTGGGTTGCTTTCACCCCCTTTACGTGGTGCTAGCGCTTGCATCTCGTTTGAAAGACTGTTGTGTACAGTAAAGGACTTGGAGCCCACCTGTCACTCGCTCACCATTTGATGGTTTGCGTGACACTACTCTTCACAGCCTCGTAATTCGTCACTGTAAGCCTGGCATCATTTCCATTTCTCTCTGTGGTGCAGGGACCAAGCACTCATTGATTCAACTTAATCAGTGCCAGTCCGCTGCTCTCAATGTGAACAAGGTACTATTTTGTTATTTTTAACTTCTAATGCCATGCAAACAGAAGGTCTGTGACTGGCCAAAAAGTGTGTCAAACTGAAAAAACAAAATTGCAAAGTTTACATTTTTTTTATAGCTAACTCTCTTTTACTTCGTCAAGTCGTCTTTTCTCACTTTCCACTCATGTTTACTTTTGGTTTTGCTCGTGTGTACTCTTCTCAAAAGATGACTATTATTCCTGTGCAAAATTCTACAAAGCAACATTGTTTCATTATTATGTGTAATTTCTGAAATTATGCTTTAACACGTAAACGTGCAGTACACCTCAATGCACCCTACTACATTCCACACCAATCCACCCCACGCTAATCCAAACCACTCACCCAATCCAATCAAACTGACCCCACTCCAATCCTCCTAACCCACCACAATCTAATCTGCCACACTCCAATTCGCCCCACTATAATGCAAAACAATCTGCCCCACTCCAATCCAAAACAATCTGCCCCAATCCCAAACAATCTGCCCCACTGCAATCTGCTGCACTCCAATCCAAAATAATCTGCCTCAGTCTAGTCACCTCATTTCAATCTGCCCCACTTTAATCCAAAACAGTCTGCCCCACTCCAGTCTGTCCCACTCCCATCTGCCCCACTTCAATCCAAAACAATATGCCCACTCCAGTGCAGTCCACATCACCCCAATCCAGTCCATCCCAATTCACCCTACTCCAGTCCACCCTAATACTATCTGTCCCACTCCAATCCAAAACAATCTGCCCCACTCCAGTCTACCACACTCCAATCCAAAACAATATGTCCCACTCCAACCTGCCCCACTCCAATCCAAACCAATCTGCACCACTACAATCTGCCCCACTTCAGTCCAGAACAATCTGCCCACTCTAATCCAAAACAATCTGTCACACTTAAATCTAAAACAATCTGCCCCACTCCAATCCATTTCAATCTGCCCAATTCCAATCTGCCCCACTTCAACCTAAAACAACCTGCCCCACTTCAATCCTGAACAACCCACCCCAATCCCAAAACAATCTGACCCACTCCAATCCACCTTGCCCCAATCAGTCACCCACTCCATCCCATTTTCCCTACAACAATCCAGTCCAACCACACCAATTCAATCCACCCGACATCAATCCAATCCACCCCAATTCAGCCCAGTCCAATATACTCCACTACAATCCAATACACCTCACTCCAATCCGATCCACCCTACCCCAATCCACTCCGATCCAACCCAGACTGATCCAAACCCACCCCTCTCCAATCACGTCCACTGCTACCAAATCCACCTCAATCCAATCTATACACACCACCCCAGTCCATACCACACAAATACAATCCACTTTAATCCACTCTCCTCCAGTCCACTACACTCCAAACCACCTTAATCTACCCCACTTCAATCCTGACCACCCCTTTCAAATCCAGTCCACCCCTCTCCAATCAATCAACCCCGCACCAATCCAATTTACCCCAATACGATCCAACCTACTCCAATACAATCCACCACAATTCACTCCGCTCCAATCTACCCCATCCTAATCCAATCCACTCCATCCCAATCAAATCCACTGCAAACCAGTCCACCCCAACCCAATCCACCACACATAATCCAATCCACCACACTCACTCCAACCCCCCACCACACCCTACTCCACACCATAATCCACCCACTCCAATCCACCCCACTCCAATCCAATCCACCCCACTCCAATCCAATCCACCCCACTCCAATCCAATCCAATCCACCCCACTCCAATCCACCCCACTCCAATCCAATCCACCCCACTCCAATCCAATCCACCCCACTCCAATCCAATCCAATCCAGTCAAGCCCAATCCACCCCAATCCACCCCACTCCAGTCCACCCCACCCCACCCCAATCCAAATCCAACCCACCCCAATCCAATCCACCCCACTCCAATCCAATCCAAACCAAACCAACCCAATCCAATCCACCCCACTTCAAAGCAATCCATTCCACACCAATCCACCCAACCCCCATCCAAATAAAATCCACCCCCTCCAGTTTACTGCACCCGAACCCACCCCTCCCCATTTCAATTCACTCCAATCCACCCCATCCCACTCCAATCCACCCCACCCAATCCACCTCACCCCAGTCCACCGCACTCCAATCCAATCCATCCGGCCTACTGTACTCCACTCTAATCCAACCCATTCCACCCCACCACAATTCACCCCACTCAAGTTCAGTCCACTCCATCTCAATGCAGTCCACCCTACTCCAATCCACCTACCTCAATGCAACCCACGCTACTCCAATCCACCCCATCCAGAAAACCCATCCCAATCCACCACTCAGTCCAATGCACCGCACTCAATCTAATGCACCCCATCCTAATCTACCCCACTCAATCCAATCCACCCTCTCTCCAATCCACAATCCGCCCTCTCTCCAATCCACAATCCGCCCTCTCTCCAATCCACAATCCGCCCTCTCTCCAAACCACAATCCACCCCACTCCAAACCACAATCCACCCCACTCCAAACCACAATCCACCCCACGCCAATCCACCCCAATCCAATCCACCTCACCCCACTCCACTCCACTCCACTCCACTCCAATCCAATCCAACCCACCCCACTCCAACCCACCCCACTCCATCCCACCCCAATCCAATCCAATCCAATCCAATCCATTCCACCTGGGCCTGCTACACTCCACCCAACTCTACCCCAATCCACCCCACCCCAGGTCAATCCACTGCACTCCAATCCATTCCATCCAGCCTACCACACTCCAATCCACCCCACTCCATCCTACCCTAATCCAATCCACCCCATCCCGGTTCACTCGGCCCCACCCCCAATCCATCCACCCAACCACACTGCAAGCCACCCATTCCAATCCAATCCATCCCAATCCAACACACCCCACCCCAATCCAATCCAATCCACCCCAACCCACCACACCCCAATCCAATCCAGCCCACCACAGTCCAGACACTCCAATCCAATCCACCCCACCCACTCTAATCCACCACACACTATTCCTCCATCCACTCTATCCCAACCCAAACCCATACACCTCATCCCAATTCAATCCACCACTCCAATCCATCCACGCCACTCCAAGCCACCATTCCACCCGATCCATTTCAGCCCACCACACCCCAATCCGATTAACCCCACCACATTTCAGCCACCCCACTCCAATCTACCCCAATCCATCACACTCTACTCCAATCCATTCACTATACCAATCCAAACCACCCCACTCCAGTTCAATCCACCTCACTCCAATCCACCCAGCCCGCTCCACTCCAAATCCATCCAGCCCACCCAATCAAATCAAATCCACCCCAATCCAATCCTATCCACCCCAATCCAGTCCTAGCCACCATACCCCAACCCTACCCACCCCAGTCCACCCCTCCAATCCAATCCAATGAATCCAATCAATCCCACTCCAATCTAATCTATCCTACTCCAATCTAATCCACCCCACTCGAAACCACCAGCCCCAATCTAATCCACTCCAATCTCATCCACCTCACCCCATTTCAATCCACTCCAATCCACCCCACTGAATCCACACCACTCTACCCCAAACCAATCCACTCCACTCTATTCCAACTCACCCCACTCTACTCCAATTCAATGCACCGCACAACCTCCATCCACTTCACCTCACTCCACGACACTGTGCCACTGAACTCTACTACCCTCAACTCAACAACACTCAACTCCTCTTACTCCACTCTACGACATTCCAACAAATCCACTCTACTCCCCCACTCCACTCTGACACTCCACGCCACTAACTTTTAGCCATGCTAAACAGCAGCCAGCCACACTGGTGCACAACATGGCAAAACACACAGCCAAAGCCAATAGCTCTTGTATAGACGAGACCTATTGGCTTTCCATTGCTTTTTGGGGGGCGAGTCGTCACCCGCATTATACTTGTGTCTGAAACTGTTAGGGTTAAAGCACAATTGAGTGCAGTGGAATTTTCTTATCTGGGTGTTTTGCTCCACGTTTCAGCCTCTTGGAATGATTTGGTCATTTGTGTTCGCTTTCAATCTTGAGCAGACAGACGTGATGTAATGTCATAGGTGTGCCCTTGAAGCTTGCATTATCAGGTGCCATAAACCTACTTAAATAAACCATCTGTGGACAGAGCGCATGTGGGCAAAGCAACTCTGCACAACGGAAAACAAACGTGTACTTACTGCATCTGAAAGGCAGACACGATCCAGGAACAAAACCCCTGGAAGGAATGAAAAAGAATACAGTCAGCTGTGCCTGGAACAGAGTTGCACCAGAAGAAACCATGCTGCCATTTAAAGCTATCTGGCTGTTTGTAAACACGCGAGCATCGAAAGGAAAAACGGACTGGCGTGAGAGCTGCACCCCCGTGACTCCGTGACTTCACAGGAGCTGGGAGGGACTCATTAGCAAGCAAAGTGCAAAGTGCAAACTCGGGGGTCCCCCCCCTTGGGGAGAATCCACAACCCGTCCGGGGTCCTCGCGCTCGACGTGAGATTAGCATGTATTGCTCACGCCTCCTCCCATGCAGCACAGCTGGGGGTCCCCCCAATACACATCCCTGCTGCAGGCCCGGGCTGGGTGTGGATTGGGGCTCTAATGAGTACCCGCTGGAGACTGCGGATTACACATGGGAGCCGCAGGGCCCCCACAGATCCCCTGAGCCTCGTGTTATTTCATCAGGAAGACAAACCCCTCAATCATTTGTTCCCGGCCTTGAGTGACCTGCAAACAGAAGGACGGCAGTCACACGTGACGGCCAGAGGACATGTCATCAGCAACAAACCCTCGACAGCCACCTTCACGGCCTCAGATCTGTTAATATGTGCAAACACTGATCTCCCGTGGACCAACAGCTCTTCCCCGAGGCATGCCAGCGTCACCAGTTTAATTTGCCACCTTCAAGTATCAGGATAATTCGGATTTACCGATCTTATCCCATTTCTGTTGTTACAGCCAAATATTGCATTGCTCTAGAGCCAAATGACAAACCATCGTTGCGTGAAGTTTAATAAGCAAATACATATATTAACAGGCGCACGATTTTTTTTTATACGAAACAATCAGTGTAAAACATGAAACAGGTTATTAAGTCGCATGCTTGTGGCGTTATGGAAAACATAAACAAGAGCATTTAAATTCATATTATAGAACAACATTGAATGGATTAGAAAAATCATACTCGCAAAGTACTACATTCAGAAACAAACTTTCTACAGAATAAACTTGCACAGTCCCACTTGGGATGCAACTAAACCTTCAGTCACAAGCAACAGCAAACAGTCGCTTGGGATAACTAGAAATTGACTAGAAATTGTCAGGCCATTTCCAGTTTTTGCACAATCTGTCCCAGCAAATGTCAGTAATTTTAGAACGAGTTAATGACGGGCTGGACTGAACAGGGGCGGAGGCGGGTTTTTATGTGTTCCACTGCAGAATAGCGCATTGTAACTCAAAGCGCTAGAGTTAACACAGACAACAGCGCGTAAAAGCTTCATTTAATTTCCTGTCTGTTTTCTAACTTAATGAGCAGTGTCAACGAAGTCACTGAGCGCCCCTCACTAAAGGCAGAATTCTAGTCCTATTTCTATGGGGATCTCCCGACATTTGGATTTCAAAATTTGGTCACCCACATTAATGCATATTTTTCCATTCAATCAACTCCACTTTACAATGTAAAATATTGTTAAAGTGGGAAAACCTTATAATGTGAGTCAGCCTGATTCAGAGCAAAATGTGCAATAATTTAGGAAGCATAGACGATTTGTTTCAAAATGTATTTAAATAAATCAAGAAACCTACATTTGTACGTGCAAGTGCATCTGAAAGCAGAGATTCATCAACAACTATAAATGTATTCACATTGTGCTGAGGGATAGGACTGTAAAACATCCCAAATGGAACATGGAGGGGGCTCCTTTGATGAGGATTGGAAGGGTGCCCTACAGATAGGGGGCACGCTTCCCTGGGGAGTGCCTATGGGTTGTTTTTTCAAGGTCTGAAATGTCAAATTTAATTTCAGAAATTGTGCTGGATTTCTGTGCATAAATTTGTGCTGGATTTCTGTGCATATCTGGAGATGTCAACTTTAACTGCACAAATAACTTCTCTGCTTACGAGGTATGCAAATAACTGGAAAATTTCATGAAAACTGATGTGGTCAGAGGAGTGGAAGGTTAATTTTCTGGAGAGCTACACAACCTGACACATTCAAAGTCCTTTTCCAAGCTGTGCTTGTTATTACTAGCAGACCAAGGCATCAACCCCACAGCTGGGGGCCGAGCCTCCTATGTTCAGACTGCCTTCCTTTGCAATTCACACCCCAGATCAATTGTCTGAAATCAAATCACTTGAAATTTTGGAAAAGCAATCTTCAAATTGCTTTTATTAAAAATAAAAAAGGGGCAAGGCAGCCTTACCCTATCTCCTCTTCAGCACCTAGAAGCGTTTAAGAGCTAGACGAAAACTAATATGCGTAGACTGGAAGGGTTCGTTCAAATGGACGTACAAAAAGAGTAAGAAAAACACTAAATGTAAAATTTGGAAGGTAACAAATCCAACACGCACACATCTTAGTAGTACTGATGACACACTACATTGGAATTTGGATATATGTGAAATGCTGCAATCACGCTTTAAACTGGCCATCTGATTATAATGTAGTCCCTCCATTTTTGTTCTCACGGGAGAGTAAAGTCATATTTTGTTAAGTGTCTGAAAGAAGAATAGGAAGACAGTAAATGCAAAAGCAAAAGAAAAACCTAAGGAATGAAACAAAATTATTCAAAATAAACAAGCTGTGTTGCATTTATCTATGCAACTTAAATGTGTCTTTGGTCGATATAATGTGTGCCACATTATGTTAGAAATAAATTAATGTATTGTTGGTAATGTGAAAATAAATGAACCAGAGGAACGTCGACTGGTGTGATTAGGTGAGATCAGAAGAACAATGGGCCCAATTTAGATGTGGGCAGTAACAGACTGCTGTCTAGTCCACACACCTGTCACATTCCCTACCTCATTTAGAAGTGGAGACAGATGGTGTTTGTTTCAACTTCACAGCTGAAACAGTCAGAATTCAGATGTAAGGATATAGGGCCAGATGTACTAAGGTAGGATTTGCAAAAAATGTCTCAATTTGTTCACTGAATCTTTGCAAATCGTATGGAATTTGCAATCCAGCAAATGTACTAATAGGTCAGTTCACAAAATACTGAAACAAAGAGGGTCATAATTTGACCTACCTCATGAATATTCATGAGGTAGGTCAAAATTTGTGACCCTCTGTGATCCGCAGCCATCACAGGGATGTTGTCCTAATGGGGTCAGCAGACTACCATGTCTGTGATTACTTTAAAAAAAAGCAATTTTTTTATGGACTGTTTTCCTTAACAGAAAAGTGAATGTATTTTTTTCAAAATTGAAAAGTTTGAAAAACTGTTTTTAAAGATGAGGCCGTGGTCCCGCTGAGACTCCTAAAAATATTTTTTCAGACCATTCACAAAGGGCAAGGGGTCTTTTGGGGATCCCTTCTCATTTGTAAATGAGTTACCACTTCCTTTGAGTGTTGGTAAAATATTAACGAGTTGCGATCGTATTTTGGTCCCACAATATTAGCACATAGCATAAGGAATTGCTATTTGGAAGGCACACCCTTAACACATCCTTTCCAAACAGGTGATTCTGTAGCATGTTACAGAGCCACTAAATGGGTTTAGCACATTCGAAAACCACATTTTCTTGTTGCACATGGCTTGCGCCAAGAAATGGGTTAGTACAACTTGTTCTAAATCTGCAAAGAATATAGCATATTGTCCCAATCGAACACATGTTCCAACCAAAGTACTGAATAATATTACATTGATTGGGAGCCCGGAGATAGCTAGGGGAAGGGATAGGATTTGAAAGACACTAGCTCGGAATGGTGCCAAAAGAAGCCTTGGATCATCACAGAACCATCACGCTGTCATCTTGACAGAAAATAAGGTCATGACAAGAACCATTAGAACTCCTGCAAGCAAACAAGCAGCAACTTAACACACAACGAGACCTGCTTATCAGCTTACCTCTTGCTTGCAAGTACCTCACTAGATCTGGGCCTTCTAGGATACTTGTGGCCCTGTGCTGAGGACACAAATCAATGATGCAAGTACGGAAGAAGTCTTGTAGCATGCGTGAGGAGCGGGAATAACAGAGAACCAAGGTTAAGATGGACAAGGCGGGTCAGTGGGATTGCGAAATAAGAAGATGAAAAAAAAATACACAACTGGGACACAATGTCAGGAGGCAAACTAGCTGAGAAGTGGGGACATCTGAAACACCTAGGCATGTTGCCAGGCCCCTGCCTATGAAAGTCCTGCATAATGCTATAGCACTCACTGCCCCGGACAGTCTGTCCGTATCCCAGAAGTGGGGATAACATAGATCTCATTTTAGTTTCCACAGCTCTGCCTTCTGTGTTTTCCATGCCTGACCCCCTTCTGATCTTCTATACGGGACTAAACGCTGGATATCAGGATGCACGTACTGAATACCTGCGGACGGTCTCACAATGTTCGTCAGCATTCCTGGCAGGCACTGGCGCCGTCATCAAGAAGATCCTCTCTGGTGCATCTGACAGTGGACAGCATTGAGCGGCTCAGCTTATTTAGAATGCGGCTGACTCAATTTCTGATATTTTTTCCTGCCTGCCATGCGAACTGCGCATGCCCAGAAAAAAAAATGCAAAAAACAAATGCAGTGCGGTGCAAAGACATGGTATGAAGTGCTGGCTGGCACACATATTTTACACCACAAAGACAGGAGCCACTTCAGCAAAAGCAAATCCAGTGACAGCAGGAAACTTTAAATACGAGGGCGCTTGCTGTCTAACAACAGGGTAGTTGGCGCTCCGCCTCCATCAGTGCAGCCATGGCGGCGCACCTAATGCTAAGTGAAGCCAAAAGTCAGAAAAAGAGAAAGAAAGCATCCTGAGAGCGCATCGAACCCAAAGAATGGCACATCTGCAGGAAGAACATTTCCAAAGTAATCCCTGTGTTCATGTGCATTTCTCATAATGCTCATACTGCTTTTATTTGGTAAAATGTCTGCTGAAGGTTTCTGAGCAACCTATACTCTACAGGTTTGGATTGTGTAAGAGTCTGCTTACACCTTCATGTTCAATACATTAAAAATAAATTGATTATCATTGCTAACATACCACAAGTCTGAGATAGTGACAGAAAAAACGTAGTACCCAGTGTATATTAAGTAGTTTTGCCGTCAAAGTCTACATTTGGTAAATTCACAGGCTTTGCGATCACAAAACCACAAGACACAATGCACCGGTGGCACACTGAGCAAAGTCTTTCCAAGTCTCAGTGTGCATTTTGCCATCCACTGTGCTTTGGAAGAAGAAGAATGAAAGAAGCTTCCCCCCTCCTTTGGATCCCAGTGCCATGTATCAGTGGTGTGTGACTGCTGTAAAACCACTGATTGGGTACAGACTCCAGAAAGGAGATATGAACTTTCTTAAATTGGACTGTCAGCACTCGGGTAGTAGACATTGGTTCAGGGTTTCGCTGCATGCTCCTCCAATGCCATTTGCAGAATGCATATATAATTTACATGATTGTATCAGTGATCCCTTTTTAGGGTAGGAGCTGGAATAAAAGAATCCATTCTCCGAATGCAGAAGCAAGGATGCAGGTCTGCTGTCCCTTGCAGGCCACCATCCCTGTATTTGCAGCCCCTTCAATGGGATTCACAGACAGAACACATTAATGATGATGGTGAATCCTACAAATGGCCGTTTTGTGTTGTTGCAGTGTAGTACATTAGTTGCAGCGCAAAAACAAGGCAATATCGCACTGCACTCAAATTTGCAAAAACGTGGAGTGCTTTATGGCCTACCCTTTAGTATATCAGGCCAATAACTGGCTAATACCTCCTGATTTTGTTATCTCTCTCGGCACAGAGATGGTGACTAATGTTACCTGTATTACTGACTGACATTACGTATCCAGATGAGCATCAATGTGAGACCTGTTGACTTGTGAATATGGGATAGTGCAGTCTTTGTGCCAAGAGACCAGAGGCAAACAAGCATTTAAAAGTTCTCCATTCATTTATTCATGGACAAATTGACCTCACAATCACATTTATACCCACAAATGGTGGTGCTTATGGGCAGGGGGCGCGCACCAAGGCATAGTGCGCCCCCAATACAGGTGCGGGCCGGATCAGACCGGTTTCGGCCAGCGGCCCAACTGTGGCCACTGCGAAAATATTTAAAAATCGCGCTCACCCAGAGGGGTAAGCCGATTGGCTGAAGGGGGGTGTGGTGGGGGCTCCCAGGTGACCGGCAGGGGCAGCCCGAGTTAGTTTAAAAGGGGGACTCAAGTCCCTCTAGGGTCAGGTTGTTTTCTGAACCCTGGGCTGCCCCTGACGATCGACCCACTCCTCCAGAGGACTGTAGGAATTATTTTGCTGCATTTTTTCCTTTCTCGGAGGATTCCTTCCTGCCACCACAAGACGCCCTCCTGCTGCCTTGACCTCTGCTGCCCTTGGCCTTGTCTTCACCTCTCTCTGGCCTGGGGCAACGGCAGCTGGCTGGGAGACACCAGTTAGGTGAATAAAAGGTCTGCCTTGACCTTTTTGCAACCGTCTCTTTCTGCTTTGCCCTGGTGTTGGGGCCCTGGGACCAGGAGAGGCATCACAGACAAGGTAAGGAGTGGTGGGGGTCATGGTAGTATTCTGGGGTGTTCTCTGCTGGTCTTTTTTTGGGTTAAGAGGTGGTGCTTTCCTCAAGGGCTGCAGGGGCAAGAAGCAATTAGAATAATTTTGTCATACATGCTAAGTTTTTTACACTGTGCAATTTTCTTTGTATATTTTTAGGCCAGTAGATGGCAGTATTGTTTTAATAGTAATTCCAGAGCTTGTTGCTGTAATTTGTTATTGCCTACCTAAAATATTTATAGTTATAATTGTTTACTATTTTAATGTTTTGGCTGTTTGTGAACCTTTCTTGACTTTGCCTATTTAGAGGTATTTTCTTCGCCTGTTTTCATAAATATTGTTCTCATTTGTGTGTTGTGGCAGCAGGGTGGTTTAGGGTAATCTTTAGGCATGCCACCAAAACAGGTAAAACGTAAATGGGATGTAGAGGCAGCTATGGGGCGCCTAGACGCTGTGGACCGGGTGCTCGCTCTCATGCAACCAGCTCTCATGTCGCTGGCGCAAAAGGAGGCTGATGGCAATCAGCTGGGTGGCGAGACTCCGGTATTAGAGGTAGACTCTGCGACAGATCAGGGTGGGGGCCCAAGGCGAGCTGGGGTCCCTCCAAAATCAGCATTCCCCCTGGTTCCTAAGAGGGCTACGAAGGTGGCACCCAAACCGGGGGGGAAAAGTCAGCTCCCAAGAGGACACTCGCCGAGGGGACACAGGACCCCAACATGGGACAGGCAGACACGCAACCAGAGGTTGCCATCACGGGAGCAGTGTCAGGCACAACCTTGGAAGGAACGAATTCGGTCAGCGAGCGTGAACCTGGAGGGGATCTGGTTAGCGGACTGGCAAAAGTGCTGCCCTGGCTGGCGAAGTTAGGCAATGCCCCACAGATTGATTTGGCAAGTGAGGGGTCAGCATTGGCCACGTTAAACGGTCTTAGCAATTGGTATTAGCGCAAATCTGCAAGGGGCTACCACAGGAACACAAGAACCCCCGAGGGCCACAGCCACCACATCGCACAAGTCTACATCCTCCATTGCCCTGCCGGCAGCCGCAGGCGCCACTACAAGTACATCACCACCAGAAAAACAAGGTAAGGGCGCTACCCAAACAGGTGGGACACATGATCAAGTACTTTCTCCTAGGGATCAGCTGGGACTTCATATATCTAGTGAGTTAAGGGTAAAAATTCAAAAGGGTACATTTGTGGATATTTTTGAGCTAACAGTAGTGAAGCCGGCTGATGAGGAAAGTAAGGACATTAAGGATTGCTCTCACAAATGGAAGAAACTTAAGGTAGATGAGACCATTATAAATTGGATAAAAGGTTTTACCATTTATCAGTCCATTTTGCTAGAGAAATTCCCTGAGCTAGGTCCTCAAACTGCATATTATTTGAATAAAATAGTAGGCGCGCATGAAGAGTTTGGAGGAACCAGTTGGAAGGATTATGACAAAGCGTTCAGGTTGAAAAAAGCGTCACCCCCTTCTATGTGCTGGGATCAGACTGATGTTAATGCATGGTTGTGCTGTATGATGCTGAAGAAACCAGAAGCCAATGTCCAGTCTCTTTTTCGGGGGCCCATAGCCAACAGGGTCGAAAAGGGGCGTATTGGGCTTTCAACAAGAGAGCATGTTCTAGGCCACAGGGTTCTTGCAAATTCAAGCACAATTGCTCCTTTTGCGGTACAGCAGGCCATCCTGAGTTCAAATCTTTCAAGAAATCCAAAGAAAGGGGTGGGCAGAAATGAGGATAATGTTTTCTTGGTCCCAGGGGCCCCTTCACGTGCGTCTCTCTTGGCTATGAACCCTTGGCTTAATTTGTATGCACGGCGCAATGCTTAAAAATTGCTGTATGAAGGTTTCCGCGATGGTTTTAGGATCCCAGCTGCAGGGGTGCAAGGCCCAAGTTTTTGTAAAAATCAGCAGTCTTTAGACATGGCACAGGAGGTAGCTGAACACAAGATATTGAAGGAATTGGGGTTGCATAGGATTGCTGGGCCATTTGACAGCCCCCCATTAAAGGATTGTGTTTGTTCCCCCTGGGGTTGGTTCCCAAGAAGGATCCTGGGGAATTTAGTTTGATACACAATCTTTCCGCTCCTCCCGGAGCCTCTGTGAATGACGCAATCGATCCAGCTCTTTGCTCAGTCAAGTATGCATCTCTTGATGGCACCTTGACTTTATTGAGGAAACTGGGTCAAGGGTCTCACATGGCAAAAGCAGATCTAGAATCAGCCTTCAGACTCTTGCCTGTTCACCCTGATGATCATCATCTGCTGGGCTTCCAATTCAAAGGGAAGTTCTATTATGACCAATGCACGCCTATGGGTTGTTCAGTTTCCTGCGCTTATTTCGAGCAATTTAGCACATTTTTGGAGTGAGTTTTTACACAAGTTTCAGGGTCACCTAATGTCATTCATTATCTAGATGACTTCTTGTTCCTAGGACCAAGCGGGTCAGATAGGTGTGCTAAGTCTTTGACTGTATTCAAGTCTCTGATGGATGAATTCGGCATCCCTTTAGCTCAGTAAAAAACAACAGGTCCAGCCACATCCTTGGTATTTCTGGGCATTGAAATAGATTCGGTGAGAGGGGAGTGCAGATTGCCCCAGGATAATGTCGTGGCTTTCAGAGCATCCTTAGAAACCTGTTTGGCAGCCAAAGAAGTCACCCTGCATCAGTTACAGATATTGGTGGGTCAACTTAATTTTGCCTTGCAGATCATTCCAATGGGGTGCCCTTTCTCACGCTCTACTGCTCAGTCTATGTCTGGCTTAAAGGAGAAGCAGCATAGGACGCGGTTGTCTGCTGAAGTAAGGCAGGACTTAAGGATTTGGTTGGCTTTCCTCCAGGATTTCAATGGGGCAGTGGTGTGGCCGGCCCCTCGGCAGTCCAATCAGGAAATCGGTTTGTTTACTGACTCGGCGGGTAGTGGTGGTTTCGGGGCCATTTTAGGTACCAGGTGGTGCGCACAGGCCTGGCCTCAGGCTTGGGAGACATCCGGGTTAGTTAAGAACATCACCTTCCTTGAGTTATTTCCCATAGTGGTGGCACTACACATATGGGTAGACCATCTTCGCAATCAATCTGTGTTTTTTTGGTCTGACAACATGGCGGTGGACCAAAGCATTAATTTTCAACATGCTAAGTGCAGAAGGGTGTTAAGACTGTTGAAGGAGTTGGTGTTGATCTGTCTGCAGAATAACATTCTTTTTCAGGCAAAACATGTACCAGGTATTTTTTAATAACGCAGCTGATGCATTGTCTCGTTTCAAGTTACAGGATTTTCGGCAGTTCCACCCAGGGGCCGAGTTGGAGCCCACATATTTGCCGGGACAGCTGTGGAATCTTGGAACTCACCCTTGGCGGATCTAGTGGCAGCAAGCCTAGCGCCAAAAACAAGAAGGGCATATGAGAATGCATTTCACAGATCCATAAATCACACATCTGCTGACCCCTTGGTGCAGCCTGGTTCCTTGAGTAGTTGGTTGGTTTTTTTTGAGCTTTTGCGAGGGCAGGGTAAATCTGCTGCGAGTGCCAGATGTCACATCTCAGCTGTAGCCTTTTTTACCAAACTAGTGGGAGGGGCTGATCATTCTCGATCTTTTCTTATCAGACAGGCACTCAAGGGATGGGAAAGGTTGGAAGGGTCGATCCCGGACCAGTGGCGCCCCATTGACGTGGACAAGCTAGTAAAGATCTTGGGGGCCCTGACTGGGATCTGTGATTCAGATTTTGAGTCCACTCTATTCTCAGCAGCTTTCGCGCTTGCCTTTTACAGAGCTTTGAGTCTCAGAACTTGTGGGCAGGTCTAAGCAGACCATTCACGGCGGAATTTTGGTGACTCATGTTTTCTGGAAAGGGGGGGATTTGGTAATTACTATACCACGGTCCAAGACAGACCAGGTAGGAAGGGGCGAACAGTTAATACTGGGGAGGGCTGGTGACTTCAGTGGTTGCCCAGTACGTGCAGTTAACAAGTACTTGCAGATTCGTCTCCAGGTTTCTTCCACCTCTTTAGTGGTCCATGCATCTGGGGTCCCACTTACTAGGTATCAGTTTTCCCAAGTATTGCAGAAAGCCTGATTGGCAATTGGCATGCACGGCAGATTTAGTTCCCATTCCTCTAGGATAGGGGCAGCAACATCAGCAAGCGGGGGCAGGGCTCAATACCGAGACGGCAAAAGGGATTGGGAGGTGGAAGTCAGATTGCTATAAAAACGCTATGTACGCCTCCATATGATCTAGGAACACCTTTTGAACACGTCAATGACCTCATGTGTAACGGTTTTTCCTTTCTGTTCTCAGGACCTCTTAGTTCACCATTGGGCACATGGCTCCCGCCAGTGTTTGGGTTATTGGGCATTCCTTTGTGCATCAACTTGTATCGCAGTCGGGCACAGGATGCAGGTTTCCGGTTTCTTTGGATAGCGAGAGGGGGTCTGCGCCTTGATGGTCTTCGCCAGCTCATCGAGGAGGTTCTGCGACAGCGGCTGCCGCCGCCAGTGCTAATCATACATCACGTGGGAGGCAATGATCTGGCAACAATCGGGAGGAGATCAGTTTTTGAGGACTTGATGGTGGAGATCTCCTGGTTAGCAAAACGGTGTCCAGGGGCTGTCATAGCATGGTCCCATTTCATTCCTAGGTGGATTTGGAGGTCGGGGCGCTCAACGAAGGCCATTAATGAATCAGCCAGACGGCTGAACCGCCGCATGAAACGGCTTTTGAACACATCAGTGCTAAGGACTGTTGGGCACGGGTGCCTTCGAGGAGAGGCAATGTTTCATGAAGATGGAGTACACCTGTCGGATGGTGGTCATATTGTGTTTGTTGAGAACCTGGTAGCATTTTCAATACAGTGTCTCTCTCAGAACTGAGCTTCTTGTCCTCAGGGGTAGGCCTGGTTGGTCGGGAAACCAACCAGGCCTGTGGGAGGGAAGGTGTCATGTTTGGGCACAAAACAGGTGGATAACCTTGGCATCAAGAACACTAGTGCAGGCGAACTCAAGACGGTATCAGAAGCTTTTTGGCTCAAACCAGGGTGGCGGTGCTGTGGGTGTAGGAAAGGGGCTCGGGACGACCGCTACTGCGAATGTCCATAGCTCCCCCCACGGTATTCCATTACATGGCCCTGGAATTTTTGAATTTGGGGGGATGAGACTGCGCCAGGGGACCAAGGTGTGGCCCGGTTGCCCAGACTGTTTTTATAGCTGTTTTTTAAATAAAAATAAAAATATTTCTTTTATTTTATATGAAGAAAAAATCTTTTTTAGAAAAGTTTTTTAATGTAAATTGGGGGTATACCCTGGGGGTAGGAAGTGTGGAGATACACATACACATTTTGCATTATGCTGTATTGACATGCATGTATATATACATGCATGTTGATGTAATTATATTTATATTTGATGTGGAAGGGGATCAATGAAATCTCTATCTGTGATGATAAATATTAAAGGAATCTGGGTGGAAATTGGATAATCAATTAGTTGTCGTGGGGGAATGAATGGTGTATCTGGGGGTTAGAAATGTGAAAGTATATATATATATATATTTAGTTTATTGTGTTGTTGTATGTAGGTCTTATCGAACCATCTTGGGGAGCATAATATATAGTCCTGAAGAAGGTGGAGAAAAAGGTTTGGAAGCCCACCGAAACGCGTTGACGCATTACCCTTACTGGACCAACAGAAGGAGGCTCTTACCAAATAAAGAGTGCTGACAATTATCAATAAGCCTATACCTATCAATATTGGGACAGTTCTATTTTAGAGACTATTGTATATGTCTTGTGTATATGTCTTGTGTTTGTCTCCCTTTTATGGAATTTTACTTGATACCTATTTTGTGTTATTGATGTTTTAGTATTTATGTGGTTGTCTTGTCTTTGTATGATTTGGGATTTTATTTGGAATTATATTAAATACTTACCCTTGATTCCTTTGACTTTAAGCTGATCAATAGAGAGATTCATTGTTTGTGTGAGTGGGGTGTGATTGGTTTGGTTTTCCCGTGGGGGGACTCCTTTATCATCCCCATTGGGTGCCGGGGGGATCCCTTGCTTAGGGTTGGCTCTGGTATGGTTGGATTGGGGGACAGTTTTCATGCTGGCCCGCACCCCCTCTATCTTGAGGGGGCAGGTGAGTCTCGCCTTGTGAAGCGTAATTGGTTTTGGGGGGGAACACGGCCTCCAGTTTACAGACGATGCCACAGGTGCCTGGTGGGTGGAAAACCATGACTCCTTATTGTAAATAATTATGGAAATTTAAGGATGAAAAGAAATACTGTAAATATGATGATGTTTTTTATGTCGTGTTTATATGGTTGTGAATAAATACGGCCTGAGAATTGTTATATTCTCTATCGCAGGAAGGTTTCAGTCTGCTTTGTTTACTGTGAACATAAAGTATGCTCCTCCAAGCAGTGGATTGGGCTATTTGTTTGTAGGTATCGATGCGGTCCCCCACCTGTGAGGGAAGAATGCGGAACGTACAAATGGCCTTCACCACGCACGCCCGTACTCGCTTCACGGAGACGGGGGTTGAGGGAAGCAGGGTAAACGTAGGACGGCAGAGTTATTAGTAGTAAGATCCAAACATGTGAGACACAGGGTAGCCCATGGCATGAGAAGTAGACAGAGAGGGAGTGGAGAGTAGGTGTCAATGTTCTGAACCAGTTTTGATATCTACAACATTAGACAAGAACAGAACTGAAGGTTTGGAAAGAGACAGGAAAGCCATGTCTCCTTATATTCTTCGGGATCACATTGCAAGACACACACTAAAGTGTGCGGATTGTGTCCAAAAACAAGTTAAATCTCTTAGGTGCTTAAGAATATATCAAATACAATTTCTCATAGTCACAATAATCACATTCTTACCGCATCGCTGTCGAGGTCTGCATTTGAAATCGATGGACTTCGGTAATAACGTGATCCGGGTTCACTAAAGAAAGCCAAAAAGAAATGATTTAGGTTGAAAGTACATATATTAATTACTTTTTATGTAAGTATTTTTTTCATTCCTTATACCGTGCAATATGGGCCGATTCAAACCTTTCCTGTGAGCAAGTGTGGCTTGCTTTGTGGATCGAGTCCTATAGAAGATCTCCTGACCTGCCCATGTCAGACTTGTTTCTGCAGAGGCTTTCTTCTCACATTTTACATTGCTCTGGTTGTTTGCACAATTTAATGGCGGCAAAGCTTTCCAGGCCGCTACAGGAATCCAGAGCAATGCGATGGATCTCAGTGGAATTCCTCCTTACATGGTAGGCCACAAGGTCTGAGCATCGGATACCTGCAACGCGCATCAGTGGCTCTCCGTTGTACTGCCTATTGCTTTAGAAATAATGCAATTTTGCACCCACACAACAACATAATATTATAGGGGAGGCATGCTATGGCTGGGAATGCCAGGGGGTGGATCACCGGAAGCCCCTTATTACAGGAAGACTAAAGTATGGTTTAGTTGGGCTAATGCCTTTTCCTGCTTCCGCCGCCTCCAATGTGGGCTTAGGTTGGGGTTGCTAGTTTCCGTCGCAGTACAGTGAGGATGTGCATCTGACCACTGTGTCCTCAGCCAAGAAAGTTTATGGTCCGTAAGGTGAATTAGTTTGGAGGCAACAGTATTTAGAGTCAATTGCTAGGGGTTGGTCCTATAGTGTGGGCGTTCACATGTGGTGTGGGCACTCAAGCTTGAAAGTATTTGTGCAGTACAGTCAAATAACATGATTTATGCCAGCAGTGGAGCTTGTCAAGTGAAGAGACATGGCAATAACCGATGGGCCTACATTTTTTAAATAAAATAATTTAATCTGTAAATATTAAAGTTGTTTATAAATAACGTTAGATTTGTATGTTCTGAAGATTCTTGCATATAACACGTTTTATGAAGGTTAACGATATTTTTTTTCATTATGTAAGTAAATAAGACCAAAACGTTTTCCCACAATGTAAATATGTTTTGGTTGCATTATTCAGAAGAGGAGAGAGTGGAAGTTCCCTAGCTTCACAGTTCATTTTCTCCAATTAGACTGCTAAACAAAGTCACTAAGTGCACAGCAGAATAGGTGTTTGAGATTTATCAGGAAATTGCATTTTCAAGAAAAGTTTAACTGACCCAGTACTTGGATTTACTTTCCTTCATACAGGCTCTTCTAGAAAACCTGGTAAATTACCATGAACGAAAGCAGTGGTTCTTGATCTTTTGATTTCTGTGAACCCTCACTTTTAATCAATACTGGAATCCGGGGACACGCATAAATCATTATTGTAACCCAAGGACCCCCAGTGAGTCGTTAGTGGAAGCTGGGGACCCCAACCTAAACAATTTAAATTAACTAAACTGCTAAACAATACACTAAAATACAGAAACAAGCATTCAGCAAACAAATACACAAATGATTAAATATTTTTTTTAATTCATAAATATAAAGGAAAAAAAAAAAAACACAATTTAAATTTTTATTGAGCCCATCCATTCATTGTCCGTACTATATTCTGTTTGATGCCCTCGCACTGCTCCCAAGAATCAATCTGAGGGAACCAACTTCATTTTTGCCCCTATTTTCAAATTCCTCCACATTTACGTTTTACATTTTTCAGTTTTACATTTTGCTTCCTTCTTTTATACACACTGCATTAATCTGTTAATATTACTTCATTTTCTAAACGGTTACAAATCCTCTGAGAAGGCACCTTGGACTGCAACAGTCTCCGGATCTCAGGTTAAGAAACACCGAGCTAAAGTATTCCCTAAAGGGTTAATCTCTGTTTCAGTCACATGAATGGATGATTTGGGTTTTCAAATAGCTGAGAATTTATGACTGATCAGTACAGGCATCGGGTGATTTCTCCATAACAACAATTATATTGCATAACTTTCACAAATGTACAATCAGGAATATTTTATTTAGATTCTAAGATAAAATGGTGCAGGTAAAATTACTCCCAGTTGCAGTTTCTTGACCGGTTGAAGAACTTAACAGGACATGTTCCGGGTCAACAAGTCTATCAAGTAAAGGCTAACGTGCATCACAAGCTCATAGGTATTCAAGAAAGAGCTGGAACTTCCTGATTAGGGAAGACAGGGGATGTAAGGCCCGCATGCCCTAGTCAGCCCTACACATCCTGGAACCTATAACCTTCAACCCTTCTACAGACATGACAAGCTCTCCAGCTATATTCAGAGGCCTATACATTCAAGAGATACTGGTTTTCAAGGATAGATTACAAAATATACAATACTCAAATTAAGCAAAACAATGTAGGCTGTAAAAAGAATTGATAAACAATTTCATTACCAAATATTCCAACCTGCACATTATTGCAACACCAATTGCTTGCCCTAAAACATGTTCAAGGTAATTTAAAATAGTTATTTAACATAATCATAGAATCAGTGGAAAGTGTGTTTTGCTAGATCTGAGAATTTGTCATATGCTCAGCACAGTTGCAAGACGATATGATATATTTTTACTGCAGTCCGTATGTTTCAACATTAATTTTTGTTGTGTACACTTTTTCAGCTGTACTTTCAACCAGTTTGAGAAGATTCCAGACCGTCAGAGTATGAAATAGTGTACTTTAATATTTAATGACCACTCACACTGTATTTTGTAGAAAAACCTAGAAGCCTAATCATTTTTAATCTGTCGCCTTCAAACCACTGGTTTGTTTGGGTAAGCCTCCTGCAGCCACTAGTTGGAGTCTGTTTTAGTCACATCTTGGATCAGCCCAAAGAAGAGTCTTAGTCACATCATCATGTTTATTGTTTGCATGTATCCTTTCGCCCCCTAAAAAGTGATGCCCTTGAAATGCATGAGGGATTATTTTACATCGGATGAGAACGCTCAATCCTCACACTTTTTGTCACATTAAGTTCTTCATGCCATAAATATAAACAAAAAAGTCGTTATGTTTTATTATCTTTCCCTTCAAGACTAATGAGTTCCATTTATGACCAAACAATTCAATTGCTGGGGATGCCGCAGATCTGTTTCTGTAATGGCTATAACCTGTTCACTTTCCTCGCAACCACATTCAGCCACTGCTGAGATTCAGTGGGCCCCTGCTTCTGACACTGAGCTCCTGCAGAAATACAAATCCAGTGCACCCAGCAGCCTTGGTAAAGCCAGTAGGCTTGGTTTATAACTGAAAATGCAAGGCAGAACTTTTAGTTTTCCAAACATTTGTCAAAAGCAGATATCCAGAACCTCAGCAGCCCAGAGACAGGTTAATGCAAATTCATTTTAACAATTGTTATTTGTCTGTCATAATTAATACTAATCCGGCTTCACTATGGGTAAAAAACGCCTGGGTACCAAAGATGGTGTATGTTTCACTGATATTGGTAGCATGTCTCGTTTTAAAATGTATATATTATTGCTACATTTCTGTAAGTCACTATAGCTCCCAATTAAGAGTAACTGCATGCAAGTTACACCTTGAATTTGGATTGTCTGTGCAAACCTTTGTTACAACCGAGGCGTTCCAATGCAAGTTTATGCAAGTTACATGCACAATAACACAGTCTGGCGTTTAAAGTTAGAAGTGTTGTTTGGGGGAGTTTCAAATATACAAGTTATGAAATTGCATTTTAATGTATAACAGATTGCAGCATTTGTGGTACTAAATGTAGGAGGAACAGGTGTAACCCTGACAAGTGACCCTTCCCGAGATTCCACATCAAGGCCCTCATTACCAGCTGAGCTGAAAAGCCTGCCAACTTTACCACACTCTGTAAATACCATTAGTTCAGGGTGAGATATTCACAAGGTCTTGTAATTACCTCCCATTCCAAATTTTCAAAAGAAAATTGATTCAGCACACGCAGAATCCGTTTTTAATCTACCAAATTTCACTTTGCCTTTTTTGGGCCTTTTCTCCTAATACATTTCAGCTGATTTTCCCTGCTGAGATGGATCAGGGGAAATGATCACCTAGTATTTCCAATTCCAATGATCAGAGTTTATCCCTGAACTTGTACTCAAGCCAACGACCACTGTCTACTAAGATATGCTACTGCTCGGCTTTCCTGTTGTGCCATGTTCAGAAAAGTGCTGATAATCCCATGATGTGAACCCTCACATACAACACTACATACATGAGATGAATCAGAGTGATATTAAATTCAGAATTATATATCATTATAGTTATCGCTCAATGTTAGATCAAGTAACGTCTGCCATTTTTCTTTTGAGTCCACGCAGATGAATGTTTTACATTGTGAGACCAGGTGGCTCCTATCCTTCAAGGTGAAAATATTTTCACTTGAAAATTTATTTTACTTTAATTCTGACAGACCTCCCCTTCATAGTTACCCAGAGATCTACTACTCACCCCCTTTTTGTTTTTCAGCGCATGTGCTCATGTGTTCACTGAGTGTGAAAAAAGGCACCTCCACCAATGACTGTTGCCATGCTTTTAGATCTGTTACTCTCAAATAGGATCTCTGCAGCAATCCTGAGTGAACGTATTCCTGGACAATGTATGATTAGTTTTTGCCCTACAGGCCTTATGCCTACTGGCACCTTTGGTGTGTTCCTGCATGCATGCATGGATGCTATACTTGGGTGTGGCCTTGGGTATTTGTGCATGTAACTAGTGCAACAAGCTACATAGAGCCAGTTTTAGCAGTAATCTGCATTTCTAGCTTTCCAGTTATATGTATGCTAAAGTCCCTTTCATTGAGACTGCGGGCATCATATCAGGTTGGGATGAGTTAGCCCATAATGAAGCGTGCCATAAAAGCCTGGATGCGGCTTTCTCATCCATTCTAAACAAGTGTTTCGCTTTAGCCCTTGCCTTGTCAACAGGACCGGTTTATCTGGTACATGGGTGCATTCTTTCTCTGGTTTATAGCAGTAATAGTGACACAAGCAGTAGTAGTGTTATTAAATATACTAATATTTCTTGAAGCACTAGATGCAGCACTACTAGTAATAGCACCAGTGGTAGCAGTATTGGTTGCTATATTAGGCAATGCGGTAACTGTAGTATGCGCTGTGAAAGTATTACTAAGACCAGTGTTAGTGGTACCAGAGGTAGTAACAGCTGAAGTATTCATACGAGTAGTTCCAGTAGTATTGCTAGTAGTAGTACTTTGCACACTACTTCTAAACGTGGCACCTGATTGGATGCACCATTATTAGCTGCAGTGGCACCTACAGTAGTAATGCCAGTTGCAGTATTAGCAGAAGGTATAGACATATTACAAGTAGCAGCAGCGGACTTGGTACTAGTATAGAACCACTATGAACGGCAGTCCTGCTAACGCGTCTGGAGAAATCAGTACTAGTAATATCAACAGATATAGTATGAACAGTAGTAGACATGGTATTGGTAGGGGTAGTAATATGTGCATTACTGCTAGTATTAGTAACAAAACATTGGCTATTCTTTTTAATATGAAATAAAATGCCATGCAATATTTCTCATATTCATTTTAAGAAATAGATGCCACTTGAGTCTATAAAAGTGATGTGACTGGCGATGTTATGATGCTTTTGGTTGGATATTATTATATAAGACAGCTGTGATTCTGCTGGTCCTCCGCCTCCACCTCCACTATTTTCCACCGCAGAGGGTAACACGCGGGAGTCCCATTACTTGTGCAAGCAGGCGCATTCTGATGGCATACTTTACTTTACTTTCGCTTTGTCTAATTTTTGTAGGAAATGCTAAGGATTTCAATAAATAGATTCAGACAAAAAAATGAGAGTGATGCGATATTACCGGTACTGCGATTGCTAATGTACTTGTATATTACATTGACCTGACGGCTTTGGTTGTAGGTTTGATTCCGGCACAGGAGGATAGTACAGAGAGACGTAAAAGGAGCATCTTCTTAGCCTTCATGTGCTGCAGCCTCAAGCATGGACATTACAACATTCTGAAATCTATGCAAGAATTACATTTTTTACTTCCAAACCACTAATGACACCACTGTGAAATATCTAAAATCCAATGCACATATCCTTAGGTGCACCTAACTATAATAAGTGTCCAATACATCACACATAACAGAGTATGATTTACAGAACAAGACCTCAGAACATTTACAGGTGTAGATGGCATTAGAACTGCAAAAACTCCACTAGGTGGGTGGATTTTCCACCTGCAGGGTTAATGTTCTCCACAAATACGTGTAATAGTGGGGCGAGAAAATAGGTAATCCAAGTGGAGGGTCAGCGAGGACATGATTTCTAATAATTAAGAATTAAAAGATTCCGCTTGTAACCTTCTCAATATCACACGAAAGTAGATAATAACTAAAGCATTAGAAAATCGAGCTTGTGACCCTTACATATTTGTTTAACAATAGTAAGCTTTTCCTCCAGTCTCCCAACAATAATATCAATGCTGACCACAATCTTTAACTCAAACTTTTATGCTATACAATATTTACCGAATATTCTCTCTGACTTGAAGAGAGCGCCTATCATGTTTATCACTGTTCCTATTTCATACATTGGCACTCATCCTTGACTCACATCAGTGGATAGCTCATTCAAAGAGGAATTTCACACAGAAATCTCTGGACTCCCACATAGTAAATGTAAGAATCAACACTCATGCCAGTCTTCCACTTGTCAGCAATCTCCTTCTTACTCAAAGCACAGACTCTATTTAAATGAACACCCACCCAAAAATGACAGCATCTACTGCTAGGTGTTCAGAAGTAGCCATTACAATTTTCAATGAATTATGCAATAACAGAAGTGCTTTGCTGTAAAACCTTTATTTATTTTTCCAAACATTTAAAACCTCCTACATGAAATACTCATTTAAACATTGTGAAGCGTTGTATAATACGTCATTGCGGACGTCACACTTCACATTGCTTAGGTTCAAGGCTGGATCAGTTACCCACACGCATAGCCAAAAGGCCATAGACCCATATAAAATAGCAGGTCATTCAGCTACCAGCCCCCCCCCCCCCAGTGTGTTTGTGGATGTCCAAGTGAGGTCCAGGGTGGGGCCGGGCTGGGCTCCAGGGTGATGCCTCCAAGATCAACCAACCCTGCCTTATCTTTAAATGTTTTTTTGGGCATCCGCATTCCTGGTAGGTTGGTCTCTCCAGAGACCTACAGTAGCCCATGCATTTGGCCCCTTTATTGGTGGGTGGGGCTGTTGGAAAGTACCATCTTGCCTGGCATGTTACCCCCATATTTCACTGTATATATGTTGTATTAGTCTGTGTGTCACTGGGACCCTGCCAGCCAGGGCCCCAGTGCTCATAAGTATGTGACCTGTATGTGTTCCCTGTGTGATGCCTAACTGTCTCACTGAGGCTCTGCTAACCAGAACCTCAGTGGTTATACTTTCTCTGCTCTCCAAATTTGTCACTAACAGGCTAGTGACTAAATTTACCAATTCACATTGGCATACTGGTACACCCATATAATTCCCTAGTATATGGTACTGAGGTACCCAGGGTATTGGGGTTCCAGGAGATCCCTATGTGCTGCAGCATTTCTTTTGCCACCCATAGGGAGCTCTGACAATTCGTACACAGGCCTGCCAGTGCAGCCTGAGTGAAATAACATCCACGTTATTTCACAGCCATTTACCACTGCACTTAAGTAACTTATAAGTCACCTATATGTCTAACCTTCACCTGGTGAAGGTTGGGTGCAAAGTTACTTAGTGTGTGGGCACCCTGGCACTAGCCAAGGTGCCCCCACATCGTTCAGGGCAAATTCCCCAGACTTTGTGAGTGCTGGGACACCATTACACGCGTGCACTATACATAGGTCACTACCTATGTATAGCGTCACAATGGTAACTCCGAACATGGCCATGTAACATGTCTAAGATCATGGAATTGTCCCCCCAATACCACAATTCCATGATACCCCGGGTCTCTAGCACAGTACCCAGGTACTGCCAAACTGCCTTTCCGGGGTCTCCACTGCAGCTGCTGCCAACCCCTTAGACAGGTTTCTGCCCTCCTGGGGTCCAGGCAGCCCTGGCCCAGGAAGGCAGAACAAAAGATTTTCTCTGAGAGAGGGTGTTACACCCTCTCCCTTTGGAAATAGGTGTGAAGGGCTGGGGAGGAGTAGCCTCCCCCAGCCTCTGGAAATGCTTTGATGGGCACAGATGGTGCCCATCTCTGCATAAGCCAGTCTACACCGGTTCAGGGATCCCCCAGCCCTGCTCTGGCGCGAAACTGGACAAAGGAAAGGGGAGTGACCACTTCCCTGACCAGTACCTCCCAGGGGAGGTGCCCAGAGCTCCTCCAGTGTGTCCCAGACCTCTGCCATCTTGGAAACAGAGGTGTTGGGGACACACTGGACTGCTCTGAGTGGCCAGTGCCAGCAGGTGATGTCAGGGGCTCCTTCTGATAGGCTCTTACCTCTCTTGGTAGCTAATCCTCCTTTTCTGGCTATTTAGGGTCTCTGTTTTGGGGAATTCTTCAGATAACGAATGCAAGAGCTCACCAGAGTTCCTCTGCATCTCCCTCTTCACCTTCTACCAAAGGATCGACCGCTGACTGCTCAGGACGCCTGCAAAACCGCAACAAAGTAGCAAGACGACTACCAGCAACATTGTAGCACCTAATCCTGCCGGCTTTCTCGACTGTTTCCAGGTGGTGCATGCTCTGGGGGCAGCCTGCCTTCACCCTGCACCAGGAGCTCTGAAGAAATCTCCTGTGGGTCGATGGAATCTTCCCCCTGCTAACGCAGGCACCAAAAGACTGCAACACTGGTCCTCTGGGTCCCCTCTCATCCCAACGAGCGTGGTCCCTGGAACACCCCAACTCTGTCCAAGTGACTCTCACAGTCCAGTGACTCTTCAGTCCAAGTTTGGTGGAAGTAAGTCCTTGCCTCCCCACGCTAGACTGCAAAGCTGTGTACCACGTGATTTACAGCTGCTCCGGCTCCTGTGCACTCTTCCAGGATTTCCTTCAGGCACACCCAAGCCTGGGTCCCTGGCACTCCACCCTGCAGAGCACAACCTTCTGAGTTGTCCTCCGGCGTCCTGGGACTCCCTTTTGTGACTTCACGTGGACTCCGGTTCACTTTTCTTCTAAGTGCCTGTTGGGGTACTTCTGCGGGTGCTGCCTGCTTCTGTGATGGCTCCCTGAGTTGCTGGGCGCCCCCTCTGTCTCCTCCTCCAAGTGGCGACATCCTGGTCCCTCATGGGCCACAGCAGCACCCAAAAACCTCTACCGCGACCCTTGCAGCTAGCAAGGCTTGTTTGCAGTCTTTGAGTGGGAACACCTCTGCAAGCTTCATCGCGACGTGGGACGTCTGCCTTCCAAAGGAGAAGTCCCTAGTCCTCTTCTTTCTTGCAGAACTCCAAGCTTCTTCCAACTGATGGCAGCTTCCTTGCACCTTCAGCTGGCATTTCCTGGGCTCCTGCCCACTCTCGACACTGTCGCGACTATTGGACTTTGTCCCCTTGTCTTACAGGTACTCAGGTCTGGAAATCCACTGTTGTGGCATTGCTGGTGTTTGTTCTTCCTGCAGAATCCCCCTATCACGACTACTGTGCTCTCTGGGGGTAGTAGGTGCAATTTACACCTACTTTTCAGGGTCTTGGGGTGGGGTATTTTTCTAACCCTCACTGTTTTCTTACAGTCCCAGCGATCCTCTACAAGCTCACATAGGTCTGGGGTTCATTCGTGGTTCGCATTCCACTTTTGGAGTATATGGTTTGTGTTGCCCCTATACCTATGTGCTCCTATTGCAATCTATTGTAATTCTACACTGTTTGCATTACTTTTCTTGCTATTAATTACCTAATTTTGGTTTGTGTACATATATCTTGTGTATATAACTTATCCTCTTACTGAGGGTACTCACTGAAATACCTTTGGCATATTGTCATAAAAATAAAGAACCTTTATTTTTAGTAACTCTGTGTATTGTGTTTTCTTATGATATTGTGCATATGATATAAGTGGTATAGTAGGGGCTTTACATGTCTCCTAGTTCAGCCTAAGCTGCTTTGCCATAGCTACCTTCTATCAGTCTAAGCTGCTAGAAACACCTCTTCTACACCAATAAGGGATAACTGGACCTGGCGCAAGGTGTAAGTACCTCTGGTACCCACTACAAGCCAGGCCAGCCTCCTACAGGGGCTGACTCCGACTTCCATGCCGGGGCACTGTCTCTTTTCGCTTATCATTAGTCCCAGCCACAGCAAAGGTCTGTGATATCAATTCCCCTCAATGCCCTCTGTGACATGCAATAGTTTCAAGTGGGGGTCTTTGGCCACACCACCACCTCCCCCAGGTTAAAAACATATGACCAATATGAAAAGAGGGTGGGACACCTCCAGAAAGTATGCAATCGGTCTCCCTCTGGATGACTGCAGTGCAGACAGCGAACCGAGGGGGATCAGGCCCATTTTGCAGTGTCGTGTTCATGTGAAATATGTTCTGTGTAGCAATTTGAACTATGCGAGTCAAAACTGCGAGGCGATTGCTGCCTTGCACAGAGCCACTAGCAATTCTACCCAATCCTCCTCTTCTAAGGGGCCTAAGTCTCCATTCTATGCCTCCCACACCCATTTCCATACAATCCTGCATGTTTCGAACAAGCATGCAGTATATATTGGACAATTGGACAGTTGTTTGCTCCCCTAAAATTTGCCCTCTTTAGCTTTTATTTCTTCTTTACCTTTTCAAATTTTCCCTGAACAATATTTCCATTTACATTTCTTCCCTCCTCTGATCATTTTTCAATTTCTTTAATTTAATCACATGATACAATTTACAAATCCCCATGCTCTAATTATGCAAATCACAATAATCAATATCACTTGTATTATCTTCAATATTATCCCTTTCCCTAGGTTGCCAAGCCAATTTCCCATGGAAGCAAATCATTTGCCAACATTCTCCCAAACTCCTGGTTCTTTCAGCTCTTTCAAGTCAGCACTATCATTAGTCAGATTGTTAATAAGGCTCCTAATTTAATTACTATTGTTAGGTATATATGAGCAACAATGTTGCGAGTTCAGCATTTTACAAACTCTGCCCTTCTTTGCTAAGAGGATGTCTAGCACAAGGCACTTCTGAAGAGTCATAGATCTTACTGCAGCCACTTCTGTGTCCATCAGGATCATGGCTCCAGAAAAATTTGTCAGCATGTTATCCACAATAGTAGACAACTTTCAAATTTTCAACAAATTCAAAATAACGCCTACTTAAGGAATTATTGCTCCAAATATGTCTCCAACTATGCCAGAATATGATTTTCGCTTTTGTCTAACATGATGTAATTCAGTAATTTTAGGTAATTTACTCAGATTCTTGAGTTGATAAATCTTTGGGAAAACTATCCCTAAGTAACATGTGCCATGCCATCCTCTAGGAAGACGGTAATACGCGTTTGGTCTACAGATGTAATTAACTCCTGGTATTGCTGGGTTTTGTCCGTTCAACACGAACGTCCATTTACTCAAACAAAAAGACATGTCTACATTCACTCGTTCCCACAAACAACGTATCAGTTTAAGATTTATGTCTATATACACAAAGCTTTCCTACATGCTGTGCATCTAAAGCTAACCTCCCTTGTGTCTTTATGTCACTAAATGCATGACAATTTCTAAATGTCCTTTTTTCTAAGCCTTTTTTTCTAATTTCTCCTTTCATGCCTTTTTTCTATCATCTGTCTGATCTAAGAAGCTTTTTTCTATAGGTGTAAGCAAGCATGTCAGATTATTTCTTTGTGCGTAAGCTGTGCCAAATGTCAATGTAGGTTCAAAGAATCCTCTGACTACTTCTATAGTGTTTTCCTTAGCTAGTCTACTCAGGTACTTAATTATAGGAACAAATGAAAACACAACATCATGATTGGAATAGAAGTACTGAATCTACTCTTGGTTAGAAAATCTTGTTAGTAAAAGACTACAACTTATGCCATAAGTAAGGGGCAAACTATGGTAAGTAACCCCTTCCTCCACCGATGAAGGAATCTGCGTGCCGACATACTCTCTTGCATCCATCGTCTCAACATACTCGCGCAGTAAGTGATAGAAAACATTAGAAGAAAGTTCCCCTTGGGTACTATCTACATGTAAATATTTCTCATCTACCATAAACTTCTCTACTTCTGCGAGTGCAGTAGTTGTCTCTAAAGGTGAGATATAGTTGGCCACACTCTTATCAAGAAGATTCATGCTCACAATCAACACCAGACACAATATCATGCATACAATCGCCAAACCAATACCCTTGTATTTACAGCACCTATTCATCCTACCCTGTTGGTTAGGTTATTCATGATCTGTGAAGAATCTAAAAGTAGTAGAGAAAAATTATAACTATGGAGCAAAAATCAAAAACAAAACCTTCAATCTTCTTTAGCAGTTATTTACAACGTTCAATCTTTCTCCCAGGACCCCTTGTCAAAAATAGGTAGCTTGTCAAAATCGGTTTAGCAGCTTGTCACAAAAAATATTTTCCGGTTCCTTTCAAGTATCTCTCATGCACTTTTCTCAGATTTACAATTTTGCAAACTTCAGTTCGTTTGTTTTCTTCTAGTGCCAAAATACTGACCTGGAATGTCTCGATCAAAACAAAAAGACAAAAATTCACTTTGCCATTCATTTGTCGTTGCAGACGCCCATTCAGGACCTGCGGCGTACCTTCGACTTGCAACTCTCTTTCTTTTTACTCTTCGATCTCCATTTAACTCACAATCACTAAAATCTTCTCTTCTTGTTGTATCTAATTCTTCCTCAATTGTCGTCACTGTTATTGCTTCTTTTCTCTTTGCTTGTGACTTCGGCCACTTATCTCCTTTCAGTAGACCTTTGGTCAAAGCTCTTTTCAGTGTCAGACTTGTAATTTCTCTTTGTTCTGCAGGATTTTCTCTTGAAGTGTCTGCAACTGGTTCAGGAGGAGTCAAACCACTTTGGCTTTGATCCGCCTCAACTCCTTCCCCTTTGGGATCTGTGGTTTGCTCGGTTTATCTTTCAAGACTGTCTGCTTCTGGGAGAGCCCTCCTCTGACTAGCCTCTCCTGCAACCTCAGTTGAGGTTGGTTCACTGTCGCTCTCCTGTAGGTCTTCCACTTCGTCTCTCACAGGGGTGTTTGTACTGGCTTCAGTTTGCTCAGATACAGTCTCTGATTCTCCTTCTCCCCTCTCCAATTCTGGAGTTGGTCTGGATGTTGTTGGTACTCTCAACAACTCTTCTTCATTGTCCAACGGACACAGTACTTTCAGAGTATGGCTGGCATGGAGCCAGTTCAGAACTCCAGCGCACTTCACATCTGTAGTAGTGATCAGCACTACTTGGTGAGGACCTTTCCACCAAGGCTCCAAACACGTCTTCCTCACGTGCTTTCTGATCACAACCCAATCACTCGCCCTCAGGTTGTGCTTTTGATCTTGAGATGGCTGCAGTGTGGTGGCTTCCACCTGATGAGAGAAAGAGCGGACCACATCAGCCTGACCTTTGTAGTAGCCCAACACCATATCATATCATAAGTCATGTTTACAAGGGCATTGGCAGGAACCGCTGGTAACTTCATTGCTCTGCCCCTGAGGATCTCATGCAGTGACATTCCTGTTTTCCTGTGGGGTGTATTTCTCATTGTCATCAGAACTAACAGCAGTGCGTCGCGCCATTTCAGATTCGTGGACGCACACATTTTCGCCATTCTTGATTTCAAGGTACCATTCATCTGCTCCACAAGTCCCGAGGCTTCAGGGCGGTAACTACAATGCAACTTCTGCTCAATGTTTAAAGCTGAACATACTAATTTAATAACTTCATTGTTGAAGTAGCTTCCTCTATCTGATTCTAAAGAAACCAGAAACTCAAAACGTGGTATCAGTTCCCTAAGCAGTAACCTTGCTACTGTAAGGCTGTAATTTCTTCATGTAGGGTAAGCTTCAATCCAATGACTACAGATACAATCACCAACACATCTCAATCCTTCACATACAGGCATCTCAATGAAATCCATCTGCATTCTGCTAAATGGACCTCTCGTTCTTCCAATGTGGCTCAAATTGACCACTGTCCCTCTACCTACGTTCATCTGTTGACAGATGACGCAACAATGGCAAACTGCTACGGCTACCTGTCTAAATTTAGAATGAACCAAAATTGCTTGAACGTTCGAACCATGGCATCCCTCCCAAAATGTGCCTGACCATGATAATATCTGGCCATTTGAGTCACCAGGCTATTAGGCAGGACCACTTGTCCCTCCCCTGAAACCCAGACATCGTCTTCATGTTGAACACATTTTAACTTTACCAAATTCCTTTTCTCATCTTTGTCAACATTATCCTGCAATGCTTTCAATTCATCCAAGGTATCTATAACATGCAATGCATAATTTGGGCACATTTAAATTCATGTAACAATTCCCACTTATCTTTGAATGATATACAGTTCCATGTGTAAAACCTTGCGACTTGATCCGCATATCCATTTCCCATTGACACAAAATCTTGTGATTTTAGGTGTGCACTGCATTTCACCACAGCAATCTTTTCAGACATTTGAATAGGTTGTAACAACTCATGAATTCTCTCACCATTTCGGACTAGTGAACCAGAAGAGGCCAGGAAACCTATCTGTGACCACAGCTGGACAAAATCGTTGACTATTCCAAATCCATACTGGCTGTCTGCATAGATGGCAACTTTAAGCTGTGCAGAAACCTGGCATGCTCTAGTAAAAGCTACCAGTTCCGCCACTTGCACAGAATACACTCCTCGAAGCCAGGAGGCCTCGAGAATACCAGAAATTGTGCACACAGCATATCTTGCTCTCAATGTTCCCATGTTGTCTCTTAAACAGGAACCATCAATGAAAATAATCTGGTCATTTTTTTCCAATCAAGTATCTCGAATATCAGGTCTCAGTTTTGTGCACACTTCCAGACAGTCATGTTCAACTTCTTTCAATTTGTCAACTTCAGTATTCTCTTTTGGAAGTAAAGTTGCTGGGTTAAGCACTGTACCCCTTTTGAGTGACACATTAGGGGACCCCAGGATGACTGTTTCGTAACGCGTCAGCCTGTTTGTTAAGTGCTTAGTCTTGGTTCTGGTGAGTAAAACTTCAATGGAGTGAGGGACCATGACAATGCTCTCACTGAGTGAGATCAGTCCAACCGCAGCAACTGTGCACAGACAGCCTTGTAAAGCTGCTGCAACTGGGTCCAAAGTAGCTGAAAAATATGCTACTGGGCAGTTTACACCACCATGGACTTGAGTCAAGACAGACAAAGAACATGCATCATGCTCTTGACAGAACAACATGAAGAGTTTTGTGTAGTCAGGAATTCCCAAATGCGGAGCTTTGCACAGGCTTTCTCTCAACTCAGAAAATGCTTTCATACAGGCTTGATCTAACACTATGGGATCAGTGACTTCTTTGTGAGTCAGCTTCTGCAATGGCTTTGAAATCACTGAAAAGTTGGAAATCCACTGGAGACAATAGTTCAACATTCTTAAAAACATTCTGACATCTCTCTGTGTTGGTGGGGGAATTCATCTGCAATATAGATGTGACCCTTTTGCTGGAGATTTTTCTAACTCCCTTCTCAATCAGGTGACCTAAATATTTCACCTCTTTCTGACAGTACTGTAATTTAGCTGGGGACATTTTATGTCCATTCTTCCCTAAACGATTCAGTAAGGCAATAGTATCATACTTGCATGCTTCCTTGTCTTTGATGCGACCAACAAATCATCAATGTACTGTAGCAACATCAACTAGAAAGGCATTTCCAATGACTCCTGGTTCTTTTTCAAGATCTTGTTGAAAATGGATGGTGAATCTGAAAACCCCTGAGGAATTCTACACCAACAGTAGACTCGATCCAAAAATTTGAAACAGAAAAGGAACTGACTATCCTCATGAAGAGGTACAGAAAAGAATGCTTGCGACAGGTCCACTACAGTGAACCATTCAGCATCGCATGGGATCTGAAACAAAATCACTGGTGGTTTTGGCACTAGGGGGCAACATTTAATTACAATATCATTTACTTTTCTCAAATCCTGAACAACTTGAAATTTAACACAGGGCTTTTGCAATCCCATTATCGGTGAATTACATGGACTTCTCAACACCTCCTTCGAAACTCCTTGGTTTACCAATTCTGTAATTATGGGTGCAATTCCTTCAATCATCTCTTGTGTCACGTGATATTGAGGAATCTGGGGAAAAAATCACATTTGGCTTGATTGGGACCTTAACTAGCTCTACTCCTCTTATTAGACCAATGTCTTTTCCTGTAAAATCTCATACTTTCATTTTAACTGTTCCCTGTAAGTCAGAAGGAAGATCTCTCACTGTGAAAACTGAAAAGAAACTAATCAAAGGGTACTCCTCATTTACTGTGTCACAATCTGTTTCTGGGGTCAGGTCGTCTTCATCATCACTGTTTGTCTCAAGGGTAATTCCATCATTTGAGCAAGTAATTGAACATCTGGTCTTACATAGCAAGTCCCTTTTAGTAAGGATAAGTTGCCAATTTTAACCTGAACTGGTTCTGTAATTGGGTTGGTCAAATACTGATTCGCAACTCCTACAATCTGGACTGTTTTCCCTGAAAGGGGCAGGTTTGGAACCTCTTCAGTGCTCACTGTAGAGCGTGTAGCTCCTGTGTCAACTAAAAATGAGACTTGGTGACCCATTACTTTTTCCTTCACGTATGGACCTTTCTGATCTACTTCTAATGAAGCTGCTAACACACATTCTTCTTCATCCGAACTCTCACTCACCCAATCATCATTTATTCCGTTCTCACAGTGTAACAGGAATTGGTGTACTGTGTTAGTACTCTGATTAAATCTTTAACCTGTGACCTGCTGAGGAAGCATCACCTGCTGTTGCCCCATTGGGGCTTGAGGTATTTGAATTTGCTGTCTAGGTACCATTTGAAATTGCGGTTGCATTTGCTGCGACTGGGGCATCTGCATCTGTTGCATGGGCTGAAAACCATGCATCTGATTCACATTGCTTTGAACATTTGGATTGTGACCTCTTATTCTCGGTCCCCTCATGTTTTGAAAAGAATTGATTTCGCTTGTTTGCTGAACAACACCTTCCTGTACTAACATCAGACACTCCCGTTTCCAATGTCCGAGGTCTCCGCAAGCATGACATGGTAACAATCTCTTCATTCCTTGCACATCATTCTGAAAAACAACTGTACTCAAATTGGGACAATGGATCACACTTCCAATTCCACCACAACCTCTACCTCTTGCTTTATTCTGAAACAACATGATTCCCTGCTGCTGTTGGGGAAAACTTCCCTGCATTCCTGTTAGTGCAGCTTCAATCTGCATCACCATTGCCTTCTCCTTCAATTTTCTCTGCTTCAACTCAATCTTTTCACTACAGTACTTTGCATACTGCAATACTTCAGCAATCGGCTTTGCTTGCCAACAAATCAAATGAATCTTAGTCATCTGGCTAATTTAAGGTCTCAATCCCTCAACAAATCTGAACACAAAATGAATCATGTCTTTCGGCTCAATTGGTTCTGTACCACTGTAAAGCTTGAACGCCTGCAACAATCTCTCATAGTATGCATGTATGGACTCTTTCGTTTCCTGGACTGTCCTGTCTATTTTCTGCCAGTCAATATTCTGGGGGGAAATTCTTGTTTTAAAAAATGTAATCACTTTATAGTAATATTTCATTACGTTCGGGGATGCTGCACCTGTTACTGGATCTCTCTGAGGTTCTCTTGTCGGCCAATCTACGCTCCTTTTCCATTCAACCCATAAGTCTGCTGGGACTACTATTTCTAACAGGGTGTTCAAGTCCTCCCATAGGCATTTGGTGAGTTTCACAAACCTATCTGTTTGCTGGTACCATTCTACTGGCTTCTCTCTCAACCTAGAGTAATCATTTGTAAAGGACAGAATATCACTTCTGCTCCAAGGGATATGGACGAAATTACCTCTCGGAATCTCGCTCATGGGTAGGATCTTCACTGGGTCTTCAACCTGCTGCACATTGGCAGTAAAATTCGCAGAATCCCTTTTTCTCTTGTCTCTTTTCTTTACCCATCTGCCTTTCCACTTGTCTAAGGCTCCCCATCTTTGAATGCTCTGAATTAATTCCCTAATGTGAATTTTCATTCCTGGGACTCTCATGTTTTCAAAATCCTTTGTGTCAAAATCTAGTCTCTAACTCCTCTTCAAGTGCTTTGTTTTCTCGATCTCTATGTCATATTTCTCTCCTAAGTCTGCTAATTTCTGATGCACTATTCCTGCTTTATCCGTAATCAGCTGACACAAGTAACACAACTCATCTTCTCTGAATGTGTCAATTCTGTCTAATCGCATTGTTCCCTCAATTAAGTCTTCTGCCTCTAGTCTAAGTCTGGTCAAATTTAGGGCACTTCCTCCGCTGGAATCTCCTTGGCTGCTATTCAACTTCGCTAACTATTCAGTCAATTGTGCTGTCAAACTTTGTAATGTAACATTGTTGTGCCTTACACCTGGTTTGGGGTTTCTGGTGTCACCCTGCTTGGATTCAGACCTATGTAAGATTTCACCTTATTGTTTGGAGGAGTCCTGAAGGACTTAAATCAATTAACAGACCTGTTCCATCAAATGTTTGTCTCATGGGACTTATCATTCTTGTGTGTGCATTATATCTCTCCCTTTCTATACTCAGGTTCAGGATTTTCTGCTCACTGTTCTCGTTATTTCCCTGGGCAAACAGTAAGACTGGACCTATGGTAATTGGTACTGACACTGCATCTGGACTGGATCCGACGTTTGGATCTCCTGGGTGCACTATTCCTGTATTTTGGCTTGTCAAAGTGGACGTCTCTGTGATCCTGTTGGGTGGGCATATCTCTGGATCGTCTGTATCGGAGACATCAAGTTCGGGGTTGACTCTATCTGGACCAATGTTCACTTCTGGTGAACATGTCCTGTCGGCACTATCAAATCTGTTGCAGTATCTACAATCCGTACATCTGGATAAATTCTGGGAATATCCATCTGCGGCATGGGCCTTTGAATCACGGAAGTATTGGGTCCACTATGGCTAACCTGTATCTGGCTCGATTCAACTGCTATCAGTACTGTAGGATCTACACTGGTACTTGAGCTCCTCTCGTGTGCTGCATATGGTGGGGGACGATTTCTCAACAGCTGTAAAATATACTCATCATCATCTGATTCTTCGTCGTGTGTCAGACTTCCTAGAATCTGTGGATTTCTGCCCTCTGTTGCCTGAAGTGTAAGAATCCCTCTTCTTAGTACTCTTTTTAGCCTTATTCTCATTCTCTTGTGTTATTGCAGGAAACAGCTTAATTCCCTGTAAAGTCTCAGTTCTCCAGAATTTCTGATCCCTATCAATCAATCAATCAATCAATCAATCTCAATCAATCAATCAATCAATCAGTCGCATTTATAAAGCGCGCTACTCACCCGTAAGGGTCTCAAGGCGCTGTGGGGGGGGGGGGGGTTCAATGCTCGAAGAGCCAGGTCTTGAGCTGCCGTCTGAAGTGAAGGTGGTCTTGTATGGCGCGAAGGTGGCTGTGAAGGGAGTTCCAGGTCTTCGCTGCTAGGTAAGAGAAGGACCTGCCTCCGGCAGTGGCTTTGCGAATGCGTGGTACGGCTGCCAGGGCTTGTCCGGTCGAGCGTAGGGTGCGAGGAGGAGTGTAGAAGGAGATGCGGTGGTTGATGAGTTCTGGTCCGCGGTTGTGCAGGGCTTTGTGTGCGTGGGTGAGGAGTCTGAAGGTTATCCTTTTGTTGACTGGGAGCCAGTGGAGTTTCCTCAGGTGTCCGGAGATGTGGTTGTGGCGGGGTATGTTCAGGATAAGTCGTGCAGCAGCGTTCTGGATTCGTTGTAGTTTCCTCTGTAGCTTGATGGTGATGCCGGCGTACAGAGCGTTCCCATAGTCCAAGCGACTGGTGACGAGGGCGTGGGTGACGGTCTTCCTGGTGTCGGTGGGGATCCAGCGGAAGATCTTGCGGAGCATGCGGAGGGTGTTGAAGCATGCTGAGGTCACCGAGTTGACCTGTCTGGTCATGGAGAGGGAAGAGTCCAGGATGAAACCGAGGTTGCGTGCGTGGTCGGTGGGTTGGGGAGTGCTGCCTAGGGCAGGAGGCCACCAGGAGTCGTCCCAGGCGGTAGGTGTAGGGCCGAGGATGAGGACCTCCGTTTTCTCTGTATTCAGTTTAAGCCGGCTGTCTGTCATCCAGTTCGCTACTTCCTTCATGCCTTCGTGTAGTCTGGTTCTTGCTGAGGTGGGGTCGTTGGTGAGGGATAGGATGAGCTGGGTGTCGTCTGCGTAGGATATGAGGTTGAGTCCGTGTTTGCGTGCGATGTTCGCCAGGGGGGTCATGTAGATGTTGAAGAGGGTGGGGCTGAGGGAGGATCCCTGGGGGACGCCGCAGATGATCTCCGTAGCCGTGGATCTGAAGGGGGGGAGGCGGACTCTCTGAGTTCTTCCGGAGAGGAAGGAGGTGATCCATTCCAGGGCCTTGCCTCTGATGCCGGCGTTGCTTAGGCGACGTATCAGGGTGCGGTGGCAGACCGTGTCGAATGCTGCAGAGAGGTCCAGGAGTATGAGGGCCACGGTTTCTCCTTTGTCGGTCAGGGATCTGATGTCGTCCGTGGCTGCGATGAGGGCGGTCTCGGTGCTGTGGTTAGCTCTGAAGCCGAACTGTGAGGGGTCGAGTGAGTCGTTGGTTTCCAGGGCGGTGGTGAGTTGAGCGTTGACGATTTTCTCGATCACTTTGGCGGGGAACGGTAGGAGCGAGATGGGCCGGAAGTTTTTGAGTTCGGTGGGGTCTGCTGTTGGTTTCTTTAGGAGGGCGTTCAGTTCAGCGTGCTTCCAGTTCTCCGGGAAGGTGGCGGTGGAAAAAGATGTGTTGATGACGTCTCGGAGGTGGGGTGCGATGATGTTGTCGGCTTTGTTGAAGATGTGGTGCGGACAGGGGTCGGATGGTGATCCTGAGTGGATGGAGTTCATGACGCGGGTGGTTTCCTCAGTGGAGGTTGAGTTCCAGGTGTGGATGGTGGTGTTGTCGGTGGCAGGTTCCGGTGGAGGGTTCGAGTTGGTTGTGGTGAAGCTGTTGTAGATGTCGGTGATCTTGTGGTGGAAGAAAGCTGCGAGGGAGTCGCAGAGGTCCTGTGAGGGAGGGATGGAGTTGTTTTCGGCGTCGGGGTTGGAGAGCTCTTTGACGATGCCAAATAGTTCCTTGCTGTTGTGGGCGTTGCTGTCTAGTCTGTTCTGGAAGGCTGATTTTCGTGCTGCGCGGAGGAGTTGGTGGTGTTTGCGGGTGGCGTTTTTGAGAGCAGACATGTTTTCGTCGGTCTGGTTGAGGTGCCAAGTCTTCTCGAGGGTGCGGCATTCTTTTTTGGAGTCCTTGAGGTCGGGGGTAAACCAGGAATTTTTCTTGTGGCTGTTTCTGTTTGCTTGGGTCTTCAGGGGGGCCAGGAGGTTGGCGCAGTCTGAGATCCAGCTCGTGAGGTTGTTGGCGGCTTCGTTGGGGTCTGTAGTGCTGGTGGGTGGGTTCTGAGAGAGGGTCGATATGAGTTGTTCCGAGGAGATTCGGTTCCACTGTCTTCTTGGTGGTTGTTGGGCGTGGTGGTGTACGTTGGTTTTCTTGAAGCTGAAGTGGACACAGCTGTGGTCTGTCCAGGGGAGTACAGTGGTGTGGCTGAAAGAGATGTGTTTGCTGGAGGAGAAGATGGGGTCCAGCGTGTGTCCGGCGTAGTGGGTGGGGGTGTTGACTAGTTGTTTCAGTCCCAGGTTGGCGAGGTTGTCCAATAAGGCGGTGGTGTTGTTGTCGGTGCGATTCTCCAGGTGGAAGTTGAGGTCCCCTAGGAGGATGTAGTTGGTGGACGGGAGTGCGTGTGGGCTGATGAAGTCTGCGATGTCTTCGCTGAACTTTGTGCGTGGTCCTGGTGGTCTGTATATCAGGGTGCCTCTGAGGGTGGTCTTGGGGTCGCTGTTGATTGAGAAGTGGAGGTGCTCGGCGTCGGGCAGTGAGTTGTCGGTGTAGGTTGAGATGCGGATGGAGCTCTTGTGGGCGATGGCGATGCCTCCTCCGGTGCGGTTGGTGCGGTCTTTCCTGATGATTTTGTAGCCGTCGGGGATGGCTATGGCGATGTCGGGTGCCGAGGAGGGGTTCATCCAGGTCTCGGTGAGGAAGGCGATGTCCGGGTTTGTAGAGTCGATGAGGTTCCACAGTTCGATGGCGTGCCTGTGGACGGATCTGGTGTTGACCAGGATGCAGTTGAGGTTGTTTCTGGGCGAGTCGTTCCTGTTGGGTGTGGTGTGAGTTCGTAGGCAGGTGAAATGGCAGTTGCGGCAGGTGAAGGGTCCGTGGGTCCGCTTCGGGGTGGCGCGGCAGCAGGCCGGCGTGCGGCCGGGGTTGAGAGCAGTGAGGAAGGCGGAGTTGTGGGTCAGGCGGGGGAGGTGGGGGTCGCGGGGGCCAGGGGTTGTGGCGCTAGGCGCGGTTCAGGCGCGGACGGGCGCAGACGGGCTTGCCGCAGCGGCCGCCATTTAAGGGTAGCCGGGGAGGAGGGGTCAGCTGGGAGGCGGGCGGGCGGGGGAATCTGGAGGCGGGAAAAAGAAAAAAGCAGCGAAAAAGGCGGCAAAAGAACGGCGGCAAAAAACGGCGAGAGGCCAGGTAAAACTCTAAAGGGAGGGGCTGAGAATGAGGGAGAACGGCAGTGATCTAGCCTCTGCTAGTGCCTTCTCAGCTTTCCTCATTCTTCTCTCAAAATTCAATTGTCTAGCTACTAGTTCCCAAATTGCTAATGCCTTAAACTGTGCTGGTCTCAGGGGAGGTTTCAAATCATATAGTACTCTCTTCAAATTCTCTAAAATCCTCAAATGAAATGTTCCATGAGCTAGAAATACTAAGCTCCCATCTTTCTCTGTCTCTTTGCACCACTGTTTCAGCCAAAGACATGGCGCAGCACCCTGCTCTTCAAATACAATATGAGAGCGTTACCTTCTGGTGGTGTGATTTCTCCTATTCTCATTGGAATAAACATATCTCCCCTTAGGGCACTCTTTAAAGCTTTGAAAAATGGAATCTTCGATAATTTATGCTACTTTCAATCAAATCAGGAAGTGACTTTCAATCCCGAAATCTTTATCGCCGACTTTCTCCTATAATTGTGCTTCACGGTTGTCCACCAATACATGCGCGACCCTTCTCCCTAACCGACCTATCCCAGCGAGGCTCCAATGACGTCAGTCACATGCACAGCAGCTGACAAAGTCTTTTGGCTTGCCCTCCTCCACTCAATTTCACTAGAAACTGAAAGCAAAATATTGCGAGCACTAAGTAAAATCAAAACCCAATTTGTCTGTTTACCACAGGTAAGGTAACACAATCGCTTCAGAAACCTTACTGACTTTTCACTGACGGCCTTTCACTCTAACAGCTACTCTTTCTATCTCAATTTCCCTGACTCGCAAGAAAAATTCCACCCGCAAATTTCACTCTCAATTGATCATTGGGTCTGTGCTGGTGCACATAGGACTCGCCAAATCTCAGTCGAAAAACCTTTCGCTCACTTTAACACGCACTCTGGAGGTTGTCAACCACACCCAACTGACCTATTAAACTGGACAAATTACAACAAAAAACCAAGTGTCTCATACATTTTTCAAAACTCCGGAGTCTTAGACCAAGCAGGGTCCATATACCAACAGCCAGGTGGACAGTTTTTAAGTATAAAGCGCCACACACATGTGAAGTTCGACGACTTCCCTACCTCACACTTCGGAGTACACAAACTCCTTCAACAACTTCATTTGGAGTACGCAAACTCCCTAAACCCTCACAAACATCACAATTCACCTGCAATTTGCTTAAGCTGTGCAAGCGCAAAATCTATCCCATTCACACTGTCACTAGAACAACATCCCCAAACAAGCATTGGCAAGCTCCAAGGTTCTGGGAGAGTCACTGTAGGTTCTTAGGTAGACATTTTCTCTCCACTTTGTATCATCGAATCTGAAAATCTTAACCTTTACCAATTTCTCTTACCGAATCTGCAAATTATCTTCATCTCTTAAGGAGACTACGCAAACAACTCTTTTACCACTTGTATCCTGCTATCATTTCTAGTATGATGGGCTCTTAAGGAGAAAAACCTTGCAAAGACTATGATGCCATCCCAAGGAGACAAACCACCCTCCTCTGTCATCATTTCTAGAGAACCAAAGACATAACCTTCCTATTCTGCTGCCATTTCTGGAAAACAAAAAGGATCTTATGATGGGCTCATAGGAAGACTGACCTTGCACCAGGCTTTACGATGGGGTCTTGAGGAGACTAACCATTCTACTCTGCTATAGTTCTAAGAAATTCTCTTCTAAACTTTATGATGGTCTCATAAGGAGCCGTAACCGTCCTGGGTGTACCAGGTACGTTTCTCTTTTATTATTTTTTTATTACCTCTCCCCAACCATCGCCATCGCACCATAGCAGTGGCTGTGCGCGCCCACCATGCCGTTCCCCCAACTGATGCTGCATGTGTGCTCTCAGCACCCAGGGGGGTGGAGGGTCCTCTAGATCAGCAGAAGGAACCCCGTAAGGTGCAGGATCAAGTCAGGTAAGGCAACACACCCTCATCTCTGCGGCAGACGGGCTCCCTCCCACGACCTGTCTTTGGGCGTTAGACCCACACCACGCCATCCAGGTCTGCCGCCAGTGGCATAACAAAGGCCTCCACAGCCCCTGTGATGCTGGGGGGCGAGCTCCAGGGGACCCACTCCACACCATACCCAGAACTGAGAGCTCCTGAGTTAGTCCAGAGGGGGGCCGTCCACATACTCTGCAGTGGGGGCCCCCCTCAGGTTTTGTTACGCCAGTGTCTGCCACTCCAGGATCTTGCTCCTGGATCTCATCTCAGGATCAACTTGCCACACGTACTGGAGTCAGGCCTCACGGCACTCTGGTTTCACCACCTCTGATCGCTCTACCAGGACAATTAGTCCCGTGGACCAGGCAGCCTGCACAGTATTACGACACTGCACGGCAGAGCTCGCTTAGAGCACGTCTGCCATGATCAGCTGCTTAGCCATGCCCCTGAAGTGCTTTTAATTGATCTGTATAATAGCTTAAGAGATATTAAATATTTTAACGTTTGTAATGCTAACGCTTATTCTCACAGGTTATTTACATGAACTGTGAGTTTTCTATGTTATAGTAGTGCAAGAACCATCTACTGATGTTCTAGTTTCTGAAATGAGAGAGCCTACGCTTATTATGAAACTGTCTGCCTATTGAATATTTTAACTATGTAAAGAGCAAGATAGACATAACTGCTTATTTTATTTTGAATCTTGCTCAGCTTTTTATTAGAACGTTAGAACAATGTTTTTTAATATATGATTTTTCAGTGCAATGTTGAATCCTCAACAATAAGCTTTACTATCTAAATAAATGCCACTGAAAGTTCACATCACAAATGTTTACGCCAGAAGCTGCAACACCTCTTTTCTCAGAACTCCCACCTTTACCAAACATAAAACTCACAAACAGAATGAACTGTAAATCCAAATGCACTGTAATAAAACATGGTCTTAACAATGCAAAACATCTACGCAACATACTACCCATTTGAGGAGTCATTGTGAACTTTGGGTCTGCGACCTTCTTCACAGCCTCCTCCACAACCATCCTTACCTTGATTCTGGACAACAGCCTTGACTTGCTCACACTCACAGAAATATGGTTCACACCACAGTTAACACCTGCCCTTCATTTATTACAAATGATTCCACTTTTGTACAACTTATATACCTTGTGATCACGTAGCCATGTTTCAAATAGTTCTTACCTTGTACACCAATAGAGTCTGTTTTCACCAAATTATTTGAATCTCTTGTTGTCAACACTGGGAATACTACACCCTGTAAACCTAGATTACACATCACCTATTCACACTTACACAAGTTGAAATGTGTTTTTTGAGGAATTTATGGATTTCCTGACAACCGGACAACTAGATATTTGCACTGTAAAAATGTTCCCCATAATAAAATGCCCTTGTTGAAGCCAAAGGCAAGTACAAAAATCCAAGAAAGACTACACAGGTTTACCAAGGAAATTAATAAATCATACAAAGCACGTACAAACAACAGGAGATGGATGAAATCTTCTTTGCTCTTAAACTTTACACCCTTTTAAAAATAAAACTTACAACAAGCTACTTTTACAGTCCAAGTCTTAATTTGGGAGCTTACTAGTTGCAAAAACCCTCATGACCAATCTCAGGAAACTAGGACTACTCCAACAGATCCTAAACAAAGTGAATGTCAAACACTCATCCCAAAAAATCCAAAAGATTAGGGATGCCATTAATTGCTCTTCACTGCAATCAGAATCTGAGCGTAGACCTCTAACCAGGGAAGCATGCTTCTATGCCATGATCCTCCTCACTACTGTCTTCAAAAGGGACTTGAGAAAAGCCATTCTAAGCACTAACATTCACTCGAGTGTTCTGATACAGTACCACCAACCCTTGTCAAGGGACATACAGGTGCCCTCATGCATCTATTCAAAACAACTTTCTGGCCAAGACACCTTTCCAGGTGCAACAGAAAGCCCATCCCCTACTGAACAAAAAGCACACCCACTATAAGGTCAACCTCCCTGGCTAAAATGAAGAAGAAACGTGTTGCCACCTAGCTGGAAAAGTTTACTTCTTATAACCACTTTCTGGGGTTGGACCAATGTGGATTTAGACTTGTTTACAGCACAGAAGCCTCAATGCTGGAAATCACAGTAAACTTCCTATAGATCTATGATGAGTGTAAATATTGTATGCTGGAACAACAACCTCCTGCACACCTTATGTAAAAGGATGGGCATTGATGGTGCAGTAGTTAACTGGTTCAGTGAACTAAGACATGTAACTCCAGGTTAGATCCCTTCATTTTTCCATTTGAAGTTCCTTAGTGGTTCTTCCCTGCTTTTTCTTTTCAACTTGTATCTTGAAGGCTGGAGTAAAATTACATTCAATTACCGTTTCAAGTTACACACCTGTACCTCAAGACTGATAGAACTCACAACAATGACACACTAAGCCAGTGCCTCCCAGACAAAAGCTCATGGATGTCCTCAATGAAACAAACTTCCACTTGCTTTTAGAATCACTAAGCACTTCAAGGTCCTATGCCCAGCTTTGATTGTTAAAGCATAGGCTCTGGATATCTTCCCTAAGAATGGGAAACCTCTAGGCCTTAAGATGAATGAAACTTAGTCTGAACCTCCAACTGAAGCTGCACCGTAACATGAGGACTTTGCTGCACAAAAATGACTTGAACTCAGGAGTACTTTATTAACTGGACCTATGTCCTGCCTAACCCCTCTCAAAGCCATCCTCTACTGTGCAGCCAGACTGATTACTAATATCTAAGAGCTGCTCTCCAGCCCTGTTGACAATCAGCAGGAGCGCAGATGGAGATTTTGGCAAACCATAAAAAGAAAAGGGGGTATTTTAAAGGGCAGCAAGATTTGTAGACAGCAGTTTAGCCTCAGAGAATTACTGATAGTGCAGAGTTCATTATTTTGCCAAACTCACCACCTCATTTACCTGCCTGGATGGGGTAACATGAGGACGTAGTATAACCGCATGGGAAAATGCATGTTTTCTTGCAATCCAAGCTACACAACTAGGAACCTTGAGCTGTCTCTCTGCACTTTTTGTGCAGTACATTTATATGGTGATATGTATGAGTGTGTGTGGGGGGGAGCAACATCTGTGATATCTTTGCACAGGACTCTTTATCCAGGGGCAGGGGTATACTCTTATCCCATCTGACAGGAATATGCTACACATGTGCTATTGCCTTTGACAGGGGGTGCTCGCACACAACTGGGGTGCAACCTGAAGAAGGTCTCCCACCAGGCTCTATGATTCAGGCTGCAAGGTGTGCAATGAAAGGATATTGGTACCAGGGACCTTCAAAGGTGCTGTGGGACTGTCACCCTTGTGGTATGGTATCACAAGTCTGGGACCCTGCGAGATGCAGGGCCCCAGACTCGAGAAGATGCTGCGCGACCCTCATCCTCTGGTACTTTAGATGCTGCTGGCTGTCATCTCTGCCATACAATATTGCAGACTTGTGAGCACTATTGGAAGCTCTGTGCCCAGCACTTCTGTGGAACTGAAGTACAGGCTCATGGCTCTATCACATGTATTTATTTGAATATGTGATTTATATAGTGCAGATCTGGCTAGAGAACTGTACAGGAGAAGGTTATTACAAGGGTGTAGGTGAACATGATGGGTATGAATGGGAGCAGAGAGGGGAAAAGAATGACATTACAGTAACAAGTGAGGAGGCAGGGGTAGTGCATTCTGGGTGGGCAGCAGGGATTGGGGAATGAGGGAGATGAGACTGCAGGGGAAGGACAGTGGAACATTAGGGCTGCACGCCCATAGGGGGTATAGAGTTAGGGAGAAGTTAAGGTTGGGTGTGGTAAGAAAGAAGAGAGGAACAAGGACTTCTCTTCAAAGCAAAGCTGTTGTGAGGTTAAACTGCGACAATATGTTGCCTGAAGCGGGTCCTTACCTCTTTCCTGAAGTGAAGGTGGGATGGAGCCTGGCTGATCCAGACTTGCATGGAGGTCCTGACCTGGTCTTCTCTTTCTTTAATGCCATGGATTCCAACAAAACAATGCTGCTGCATTTGACCTTACTTCTCAGGTAAGGCAAGATGCTCGAGATGACCATTTAGTAGATGATGCACTATGTGTTGGATTTGATATGGGCTTGTAAACGCAACCAGTGCATTAATTTTCAGAGACCTCTGATGAGGCACGATGCAGCATGCAGAAGATGTGTCAGGATGCCTGACGTACGCTGCATGTTTGTTGTACTGCATTCAAAAGTTATGGCTTTATTGGATGCTGTGTCTATTTCCCCTATCACAGTACACGGTAATGCCCTATCGGATGCTATGTGAAAGCAGGCAAAGACAGACACACAACTTCATCAACATCACTGGAATTTATATTTGGAACATACAAATGGATTTGCTTCATTTATTAACAAAATCACACTTTCCAATATATATATTACAAAATAAATCCCATTTAGAAAGACTTGAAACAATGCTAAACAATGACTGTGATTCTAAGTGAACATTCATAGTACAGAAGTGGTTTTAAAATTAAGAAAAGGTTGGGTCATACAGTGGCATCCAACCTCTATTCTGCTCAGTTCGAGAAGTAGATAGATCCAAAGTATAAGCCAAAAACACATACCATAATCATCAAACTTCATTGGTTGTATGCATCTGAGCCAGAACCATAACTCTGTTAGTTACTGTGCTTTTGTCAGTGACTTTCACAGAGTGTTTTTATTACTTCAAATTTATAATTGGGAGGAGGGGTATGCATGTGTGTGTGTGACTCTGATATGAATAATTAAAAGTAACATTTTGTTTTGTAAATTAACATGAACATTTTTGTTTTTTTGTTGAAACAGAAAGAAAGAATGACTAAAACTAGTCAATATTTTCTCCATATGGATGTAGACCCATCGGCCTATTTTCATGCTTACCTATCAAATTCTGTCACCAGTGCCAGCCGACCATAATCCCACATTCGTTTTCTTATGATGGAAAATATTAACAACAGCACCTGAAACAAGAAGGAACCCGCATTTGTGAATATAGAAGAAATTTTTATTTAGTATGTAATGCCTTACCACAAGCCGACAATACATGTGAACGTTTTGCAGCTCCAATGATCCAATGGAGTAAGAGTCAAAGGATCAGCAACAGAGCCCTTGCCCCTATAAGGAATTATAAGGTTGTCCTAAGGACACCACTGTGATGTTTGAAGGGGTCATATACTGAGTGACGTCACAATACATCATAAACCCCCAGCTAACATCATCAAACAAAGCAACATTTTGGAATGCCTTTTGTTGGCAAAGGTCATAGATACATGACTGAGTAAAGAGAACAGTTTTGTCTCTCTACACTGGCTGACCCTTTTAAAATAAACCCCTCTGATCTAAAGTCATACTTAAGAAGAGCACAGAATAAGGTGCATGAACAACCATTTATTAAGAGAGTTACCACAGTCATGGTCATCTAATCCTTGGCAGGATAACAACTGAAGCCTCCAACCAATTTCCTTAAGGCACTCCTGTGGGGATAGCCTTGTCTTACAGGAATGACGTGTTCCTTGTACTAGTGCACAAGCTGCTGGATCTTCAAGCTCATGTTACTTGCCTTTTTTGGAGCTAATGTACTGTTAAAGATTTTTGTGCATCATTAACCATGTGCAGAGCCTAGTTTTTCACTTAGTAATATGTGTATACTTGAAAAAGTGCTATTGTCTTTGGAACAAATTTCCTTTGGCCTGTATAATTGCGTTTTCCTGATCCTTGTTAATTAGGCATCAATGTGGGCTTGGTAGCCATGTTTTCCAAAAATGATGTCCCTCCCTGCAAGTTTCATTGTTTGCTATTTCTACAGCACACAGTCAAGCAGAGTCATGCTTGTTTATTTACATAGGCATTGTTCTTCTCTCGAATAAATATTTAATGCTTGGTCTCAAAACTGTATCTCTCTTCAAGGCCCTTTTGCTAGCTCACTGTGCATTCTTCATTCATAATAGTTTGCTGCTGTTCACGTATCTAGTTTGTTCTACCATGGCGAGATAACATTAGCATAGGGTGGGCAGGATCAATAATCACGTAGTGGGATAGTGCTTAGGTGCTAAGGGAATATGATGTTTAATAAAACTGTGTTCGGGTTTGCTGATAGAATGATATATCTGCTCACACCACAATGAACCTGCACTTTCTATTCTGTTCTATGAGAAGATTTCCTACATAAACCCCTGATTGGGGGCGGGGGAGGGGTGAGCCTGAATACTTTCTGATTCTACTAGAAATGCTATCCATATCTTTATTGATTTTTGTTGCATCTTAAAGTATTTTTGCAATAAAACACTGAAATGTATTGTTCTGATCTAGAGCTCAATTATTGAGCAGGTACTTAAATTAACTAAATGTTTGAAGTGTTAGGGGGGGTGCCTTACCTAGGGGACACAGTGCCTCATTAAATTGAAGTTTAGCACCTTTCAGGGTTGCCCACAGCACCACTAAACCTCAGATGACGAAGAGGATGGGCACAATAATTGCAAAGGGAATGCCCAGGATCTGCAGCAGGCAAAAAATAGATTCCTTGTTCAATGGTGCCACCGTTCTGTAGGTGGCACAGAGGTAAGGAGTCCAGATCAAGGGGTTTTACCTGCACACTAAAGTGGACAGGGACTGTCTGTGGGTGGTAAGAGAGTGGGACTTAGGATCACATAATGATACATTCTGCTTCGTCTTTGACCACAACAATGGATCTAGCATCCCGAGTCTTACACAGAGTACAAGTTACACCCCATCGTACTGTGCTAGAAATTCACTGAACCCGTTATTAATTGTTTATACTTTATTTAGTGTGGGGATTTTGAGCACTCATCTGGCCAGAAAAAGCAAGGAGTATAGAGTCTGTCTGTAGGCCATCCTGTAATCTCAAAACCATTTCACCTTCTTTTTCATAGCCTCAGCGCGGGCACCAATATTTTGTGGGTGTGACTCCGCAAGATGAATCTGCTGGAAATCACAGAAAGTAGCAAGTGAAAGACGAGCTGCTTTCAGCATATAGAGAAAACATAAATGTTGAACCGGGCCTTTCTGCGGGATCATCCCAGATGTTTGCCTTCCTTTGCTGAACCCGTTTTTGCTTGCTTTTAGGACTCTGAACACTTTATTGCTGCTAACCAGTAAAGTACTTGTGCTCTCCCTTCTAAACATAGTAAAATTGTCCTACACCTTATTGGATTATTTAATTTACTCTCTAAGTCTCTAATATAGGGTACTGTCTGAATTTTGAAAGGTTTAAAAAACTGATGAAAACCCGGCTCTTAAGTAACAACTGCAGTCTTTCTCCGAGACTGCTGTATAAGCTCTGGGATGCTCCCCTGGGAGTGATACCTGCACTTTACAAGCATAGATCACATAACATACTACAGGCATCCAGAATCTCTAAATGAAATGCTACCAGTGGGCTGCAGCTCTCATTGTGCCACCCACTAAAGTAACCATGTAAAACATGTCTCACGCCCGCCACTGTAGCCTGTTTTTGCAAATTTTAAAACTGCTATTTTGACCTGGCAAAATAAACCTTCTGCCAGACCTAAGCTTTCTTTTTTAATACTTATAATTCACTCATAACGTAGGAACTTAAAGGTTCATAGTGCAGGGTTCACAGTATTTAAAAATTAGGGCATGTATACTTACATTTTACGTGCTCCGACAGTGCAACACTCCTAAAGATGTTGTTCACTGTAGCAAGGCTATCTATCTCGCAGAGAGCCAAACACTGGGATAACTTTAGTTTGGGAACAGATAGATAAAGAGTTCTTCCACTCATTTGAAATGTAATTTTAAATCCAGTTTAATGATAAACTCAGAATCCATTTCAGAATAGCAACTTAAATTCTAATGGGGTGGACTGGAGTGGGGTAGGGTGGATTAGATTGCAGTGGGGTGGATTGGTGTGAGGTGGGGTGGATTGGAGAGGGGAGGATTAGGGTGTACTGCACGATTTTATGATAAAGCATAATTTCATAAATTACACAGAAGAAATAAACAGTGTTGCACAATATACAGAACAAGATAATCGTCATCTTTCAAGAACAGCGCCCATGAACAAAAACAAAACGAAACATGAGCGCCAAAGGTTAACCATAAAAAATAAAACTTTGCAATTTTGTTTGCCCTATGGGAGACTTTTTTGCCAGTCCCATGCCTTTTTTTTTAAGCAGGATACCAGAAGTTAAAATAAGCATTTGCAATGCAATAGGTCTCGCATTTGCTTGAGTTAGAGCTATTGGGAGTGTAAATTAATAACTGGGCTTTTCTTGTCACATAAATTAGTCAACCCTGACGCATAATTTTGTCTTTTTTGCCACATAATTCAATGGCACTGCATACAACTAAAGCACTTCCACTTACCTTCTTCCTCTGTATGCAGCAAAAAATGAAGAAAAAAAAATCCATTATCTATTATATATTTTTTATATTATTATTTTAGGGTACTCCCAACCTAGTGAAGGGGACCCAGAGATGGCCTAGACAGAACGAGCACATCATGCGGTTGGTTATAGGCAAAAATGTTTTGTAAAAGGAGTGCCCTGCAAAGCATTATGGGGCGAGTACAGCGAATATTGTAGTATCTTGACTGTAATGCTCAGAACTGCCTCTAGAGGACACCATAATATAAATAGCATTTATAAGAAACATAGGTATGTAACCATATAGTCAGCCCCTAGAGGGCATAATGACATGAAAACAGAATGGTAGAAAGTAATTCAGTGTAATCATATCTATATATATGTAAAGCCCCTTGAGGGCGTAGTGCCTTACACATTTCATCTTCAGATCTAGTAGGCCTATTGCAATACTATTACAAACAAGGTCCTTAAAACACAAACTACTTCCAGCTGTAAAACAAACGTTCCAGCCATGAGAAAGCTTAAAAAGACATTGAATGGTGGGAGAGGTTAAAATGTTGCCCTCTCCCCCCCACCAAAATCTAGTGTGGGGTCCAGAGATGACCTAAACAGGAAGCTCATGTTGTGAGGAACATTTTGATGGTGATCCCGTTGTCCTAGGACCACCACACAGTGAGTTATGGGCAAACATGTTTTGTAAAAAGGAATGCTCCACAAAGCATTATGGAGCGAGATTCCAAGTGCAGCGAATATTGTAGCATCTTGACTGTAATGCTCAGGACAGCCCCTTGAGAACACCATAATAAAAATAGCATTTGTAAATTACATGGTCATGTAATCATATAGCCATGAGAGAGCTTTTAAAGACATCTACTGGTGGGAGAGGTTACTATTTTGCCCCACCCCCAACCTAGGGCGGGTACCCAGAGACCTAGACAGAAAGAAAGTGTCATGCTGAACGGCTTGGTGGCGCTCCCATTGTCGTAGGACCACCACAGACTGGGTTATGGGAAAAACATGTTTTGAGGAAAAAAAAAAAAAGCCTCACGAAGTATTATGGGTTATTGGAAAAAATGTTTTGAAAAACAAAAATGCCCCGCAAAGCATTATGGGGCGAGTTTCCCAAGTGCAGTGAATATTGTAGTGTTGGCTCTCCCCCTGTGCCGGGACAGCCGCGTTGAGGGTTGTTTTTTCCCGTTTGAAATGCTACAGTTTGTATATTTGTCAAATGCTAAACTTGTACGTAAATGGTAGTCATGTAACGCACTCCTCAGATCAAGTTTGCGCTATATGAAACTTCACATACTACTGTAAAGTGCTCCTCCAATCATGTTCGGGCTATATGAACCTTCAAAAAAATAAAAAAGAGCCCTCCTCCAGCTTGCAGCCTTTGTCCGCAGACACCACAAAGAAACAGCAGCATGCCCAAAACACTCGTACGTAAATGGTAGTCAGGTAAAGCACTCCTCAGATCAAGTTTGCGCGATATGAAACTACACGTACTCAGGTAAAGCGCTCCTCCTATTAAGTTCATGCTATATGAACTTTGAAAAAATAAAATAAAAAAATTTAAAAAAAAGAAACCCTCCTCCAGCTTGCAGCATTTGTGCACAGACACCACAAAGAAACAGGGCATGCCCAAAACAAGGAAGAGGAAGAAACATATAGTCACGCAGGGCAAAGCAACAAGGCAAAAGAAAAAAAGTAGTGCGCCACACTAAGGTATGTGGTTGATCGTGCAATATTCCATGTAATAGGGTCAGTCTCCGTGGCGATAATAAAGCAGCCTCAAAGCGGGATAAATGTAAAGCATTTAACTATGAAATCAAGGGAATTTCGAAAGGCAGGCCAAGGAGCTAATGAAAGTGATGGGCATGAGATGGGTGTGGTGCAAGCCCACAGATGTAGATTACATATTGAGATACCGCGCACACATGGTAGTTCCACCTAATATAAATACCAAAATAGTACCTCAATCACTTTGGGAGCAACAGGCGGGCACTGATTAAGTTGAATCAATCAGTACTTGGTCCCAGCTCCGCAGAAAGGAACAGTAATGATGCTAGTCCTGCAATGACCAATTACAAGGCTGTAAAGATGAGTGCCACACAAGCCAATAAATGATAAAAAATGGGCGGGCTCCAAGCCCTTTTGTTATCAATAGTGTCTCACAACCGAGACGCACAGGGTTCTGCAAAGTCGGTCCTGGAGAACCGGGTCCATGCCATATTTTTAGCATATCCACATTTAGAAACAAGATGTTTCAGAAATCTACATTTTTCTAAATGTGGATATGCTAAAAATATGGCATGGACCCAGCTCTCCAGGACCGACGTTGCAGAACCCTGCACTAGGGCATGCTATCACAGGCTCCATCCTAAAAATAAGGAAGACCTATAAGCAGAGTGATCAAATTTTTTTTTAGAAGAGATAAAATTAAGAAAGGAGATACAGAGAATAAATTAATCAAGCTGATCAATGTACAGCTGAATTTCTTTTTACAATTTTCAGGGAACAGCTGCCCAGTGTGCTTAGTAATATCCGTTCATCTAGCAATTTCATTTGGACTATTATTTTGAAGTGCTGGCGAGAGAAGGTGCCAGAATTTCTAAGCAGCATAGAGCTTATGAAAACCTACTCAACCACAAACAGCATATTACTGACCCAAAAATCTCTAATTCTCAGGTGGTTGGGCCAGTTCACTACCAGAAAGTACATTTAAAAGAACTACATAGCTAAACCTCTAATCTCCACCCTACAATCTTCCCAAATCCTCCTTAGGATTTGCAAAAGGGACGCAGAGGGGGCCTAATGTGAAGTGCCTCATACAACTGAGTTGTGCTACAGCGTTAGACCTTTTTCGTCTTTGCACTCCCACACCCTCCTCTGGGCCCAATACAAGAGAACACATTGATGGGTAACCTCTCCAGCAACATACCATGTCTGTTAAAAAGCTCAAGGGTGAAAGATCCAGTGAAGGTGGGGCAATGCAGTCCACCAATGGTTTCCAAACATTGTTAAATCAAAACCACTGCTTCCACATTATCCTCAAAAGAAGCGTACAGAACATGACATTTGCACTGCTATTGAATGTACAGGATTACTAGCAATTATCTCTCCCTAGGTCCATGCTAGAGTTCACTATTTACTAATTAAAATCACCTATACTTTTGATTTCAGGAGAAGCTCTTACAAGATATGCGCAGTAACAACATCTTGAAGGCGCACAATATGCATTTGGAACTGTCAAAAAAATAAGGTCAAACCCAGAAGTATTTCCTTCTACTGTGAAGTAGAGGTTTTGTTCAGGCCCTCTTATCTGTCTGGTTGTTAAAGATTTTTTTGTGCATATTTGTTTTTCTGCATTATTAGCAATGTGCAAATGTTGTTTTCACACACACCAGACTACACATGTATAGTGTCCATTATCAGCAGAAGTGCATTTTTCTGACCCTTGTTAACTAGGCCTCAGTAGTAGCCTAGATACTATGATTTCCAAATAGATGTCACTCTTGTCACTGTTGCCTTCCCTCCTTCTGCGCATCTCAGTTATTTCTCCAGCACCTAGTCAAGCAGATTATTATTATTATTTCTAATCTCATTCATGCTGTTTTGATAAACTGAGAGTGCGCCACCTTTCAGTGCGACTCCTAAACGCAAGTTTGTCTCCGCGCCATTGTCCATAATATTGCACTAGAACAGAGGCAACGTGATTCCCTCATTTGCATGGGGCCACGTACGCATACAAATGAGGGAACACCCCCTGATGATGGCCCTGGCACTACCTGTGCATCAGCGCAATTTTTATTATAGAGGAGGGCGACAAATCCCTTCTGTAATACTAAAGTGCCCTGGGGCGCGCAAAGCGGTACCCATTGCGCCCCCAGGGCACGTTGTGTAATTATGGCCTCAGGCATTTACTCTGTAACGCTTATTTTAAAATGTTGTGATAAATCCTTCAAACATTCCATTGATCTAGAACTCGGTCAGTGAGCCCTTTTATTTATTGACTTTATAAATGATATTTTGATGTATTTGGAGGTGCCTTAACACTGGGATGATTTGCCTTATGAAATTAAGGTTTAACGCTGTCTCTCATTTATCGAATTGTGGGCATTCTGTATGAGGTAGATTTGGGGGTATCTGAAATTTCGAGGTTCCCCACAGCCACATGTTGTCAAATCCTTTCCTCAAACAGGCAGACAGAACTTAAGCCATCCTGGACCAGGTTATACAACATTTGCAGATTATAGAGAGGAAACCAAGTCTCCCAACTCCTAGATTTTCAGATGGCAGAAAGGGAGAGGCATTTCTAACAGGTGGAGAAACAAGTGGAAAACAAACAATGAGAAAATGTTCAACTACTATCATTTTACACCTGTACGTAATCTGCCCGGAAAACAGAGGAGTAGGACTATGGAATGCAGACCTAGCCAAGCATATGTAAAATGTTTGCAGAGTCCTGGTGTGCACTTGAATATACGTGTGTATTCAGGGAAAAAAATAAAATAACATTTTTTTTTTAAAAAGAGTAAAAAAATTATTAAAACCATATACCGAGCAACAGACCACAGACATACTGAATAACTCTAGAATGTGCCCAAAGCCATTTGATAGCTCAAAGTTTTGCATAATCTGTCAATCTCCAGGGTGGTAACAAAGTAGCCTCAGGGCGGGACAGTGGTTAGGTAGCGTCATGTAAATAACGTACGGTGTGAGCTGCCGGACCCAAGCTTTTATCGCAACATTGTCAAAGTGGATGTCTGCTCTAACTTACTCTTTGAGCCGGACATGGTACAATGTCGTACTATGAATGAATCCTAAGAAAAACAGAAATTGGGGTGAGCCAAAAAGAAATGAGAGATACACTTACCACAAAGCATCCAACATCCAAAAGGAGCACAGTAGGGATTCCACCAAACGTCACTCCCTGCAGCACGCTGCTCCCTTTGGTGCCCGCTTCGAAACATGTGTCGTTATTCAGCGTACCGTTGTTAGGAATCCATGGGGAAAAAGGAAAAAAATCACTAGCTTTGGCGAGCCGTGTGTAACGCATCCTGGGAACCTACCCTGCAAAGGAATGAAGAAAACCACAGTGGTCAGAATTCCATCTGGGAAAAGCAAATGTTCCACTTTAGGACTCTGTTTTTTTTTCGTAATTAAATAAGAGATTTTTTTCTTTAAGGAGTCTTTCACCTGAATGTAGTACAGCAGTGGTTCTTAACATTTTGACTTCTGGGGACCCCCAATAAATTATTACTGGAACCATGGGATTACCCCCACCCCCAAATCATTACTGGAATCTGGGGACCCCCCTCACTGAGTCTTGACTACTGGCCGAGGGACCCAGTCTAAGCACTGTCAAAGATTTGAACCATAAAACAATACATAAAAAATACATAGGAAAAAACATTCACACAAATACACAAATGATGATGCATTTTATTTAATCCGCAAACATATAAATAAATACAAATATTAATATTAGGGTTGGAACTTTTCTAAATTCAATGGAGGCCACTCCTCATCTATACTATATTCTGTTTGATGATGCACTGGCACCGCGCCCACGAATCAATCGCAGGAGATTCATTACATTTTTAGTCTCCAATTTCAAATTCATTCACATTGACAGTATGTTTTAAAATTTCCAATTGTACATTTTGCTTCTTTATTTATATTCACTTTATTTATCTGTTAATATTATTTAATCTTCTAAGTAGTCGCAAACCCACTGCGGAGGCTTCACGGACCACAGGTTGGGAACCACTGTACTACAGGCAAGCACTGAGCCCGTCACTGGGCTGCCGCTTGCGGGCCTGGCATCACCCGCAATTCACAGTGAAGAGGCAAGGACTTTACAAGATGTCTAGTAGAGAGCTTGAGTTCTGTGGTCCTTTGGAGTTCTATCTAGCCCCCAGTTGTTTGACATTTGACCAGTGTCATCTTAAGGATTTTCAGGGCCCCTATACAGAATAAATTTGAATTTCATTACCTATATCCTGTAAATTCAAACATGCAGGATGCAAAAACAATGCTAAATAATATCTTAAACTTTAAATGGGTAGCACAAAAAACAATGTGTCTTGGCTAAGACATCAAAAATTGTTAAGATGACAAAAGATAGAAGGACAGAGTCAGCAGGAGGCAGAGATGGAGAGCGGCTTAGCGAGAGAAAGAATAGACCGATCAAATAGAGAAGACGTTCCCTTGACCATGGGGCCCCTTGGAGGGGAAGAACGCTGGGTAATTGCCCACTTTCTCATGCCTTAACAGGTCTGTGCATTAAACCAGAACCAGTGGAACTGGGGGCCACATTTCACTGAGCTCTCCCATCTTTTGCTTCTTCTACAGCTGTACTAAAGGCAGGGTGGAGGACCTGCTCTTTACTTTGCATCAGCCTCAGTGTTGCCTCCCCACTGTAATGGGCACCTGTCTGCCTGACCCCATGGAACAGGAGACTTCACACTGTGCCCTCTTCTGTATCAACATCAAGCTCAGCTCTGCCCCGAAGGCATAAGTCACTTCCCAGGTCAGCTTCTGGATAAGCCAAGATCGTCCTGCAGTACTTAAAAGGATCAATGTACCGAGCACAACATTCTTAAACCCTAAAGCCAACAAGTAAGTGATTCTTAATGAGGTAATTGTTTTTTAATGTAAAATCAATGGAGGCTATTTTCAAGAAGCCACCTGCTTATCTCTAGAAATATCATTAGCTACAAATATCAAACAAGCATTTACAATGCAACGGGTCTCGCGTTTGCTCATGTTAGAGCTGATCGCGTTGTAAACTCCTAACCCGACTTTTCACCTATCGGGCAAAAGTGCATTTATGTACATAACCCGAAAAGGTGAAATTAACTATGTAAAGCGCTCCACTTCTGCCAAGCGAGATCGCGCTCGTAAATTAGAGAAAAAGAAGTCCATGAGCCCGATGGAAAACAGCGAGCCTCGCATGTTTTCTGTACTTGGTCGCTGCGCTCGAGGAGGGCTGGCCACCGGAAAAGGCATGACATATGCGTGCGTTCGACTAATGAAAGCAAGCAGATTTTATTAGGCAAGCCCACAAACCAATAAAATACACTGACGTGAAGTTGACAGGACTCCGAGCCCTTTTCTAAATACTAAAGCGTCTCGCTGCCATACGCATGCGCGACCCTAAAAAGTCATGGGACATAACTTCACTTTAGCCTGTGTGATCTTGGGTGCAGAGTTACCCATTTCTGAGGCAGATGAGTACAGTCTGAAACAAACTAGTCTCATGGTTTCCCCTAATAGACCCTAATGTAATAATTGGACCGTGTTACCTCGTTTTAGCAATGCTTCCCTCAAAGTTAAAAAAAAAAAAATACTGCATAAAAGACAGAAGGCCTCTACGGTTGCTAAATTGAAATACCACCCAAAACTTATACACATTCTCAAACCTCGATTGTGGGTCTTGTAGAAGATGACCATATACAATGGTGCTGCTGTCAAGGTTGGACCATCTTCCTTGTAGAAGAGGACTATACTCCGTAATGATGTTGCTAAATCCTTTCCCATCAGCAATATCAAGTCACTCAACATGGGCTTCCTTCATTTCTTGAAAACTATAGACCAGTTAATTTCCAAACACCTTTATAAAGGCAGCTGCCCAACGAAAGACTTTAAAACGTTACAGGCAATGACTTTCATTGAAGCATAAACTTGCCAAATAGGCTAGATTGCATCAGGCGCCCTCTAGCTCTTCCCAGATTGGTCTGTAGCACAAAAACTCAATCTGACCCACTCTGTAGACTTTCTTAAAGTTCTGCCTTCGAGACACATCCAGGAACTATCAAACTGAACTGCTTTAGTCATAAGATGGTACACAGCTGGAACCGGAAATTCCTTTACAAAAAGTTGAAGACACTAGCAAATTGAGAAACTCCTTAGTACGTCAGACGCAAGAGTGCAAACAGAAGTAAATACATATGCCTGTATTGAGGAAAAAGAATTAATGGTTATCTTACTTGCTGAGAAGCAGCCACTAATTTAAGGGAATGCCTTTGTTACGTAGAAATCCAATCAGCACTGAAGAGTGGCTCAGCAAATACTGCAATGTCTGGATGAACTTAGCCCTTCACTGCATTAAAAAAAGAAATCTTATTTCATTTGGGCCATTTATAGAAAATAGACATAGCACCAGCCAAGCCTATTACAAAGGGCACAGGAATTCCATGCCACAATATGTAGGTGACTGATTAGCAGATTTTGTCTCCAATTGCTAAATTGGACATGCACAAGCAAATGGAGCAAAGCCCAACAAGACCGGTACTACTTGTACAAATTGTTTATTCTATATGCTAAGAGATAAACCTAGTCGAACAAATTTCTCAACCAAACGTTGGCATTGGCTGCTAGGGTGGTTGCTTTAAAGTGTGCTCCTCCAATAGCCAGTGTTTGTTTTGCAAGAGGATGCTGGAGATATTGCAGCACAGTATATTGGAATGTGAGGCTTGTGTAAATGGTTTCCAGTTGCCTTCCTGGCAATATTGCAATTGTGAACTTTCTTCTTTGTTGGCATTTCCTTACTGCTAGAAATGGACCTTTCTGCAAGGTTCTCCACCTATTTTTCTGACTCTCTTTCTGTTGGGGCTTTAGGACTCTGGGCACTTTACCATCCTAATCAATGCTAAAATGAATGTGCTCACTCCCCTAAAACATGGTAAAAATGACTTATACCTGTTTGGCTAATTTAATTTACCTGTAAGTCCCTTGTAAAGTTGTATACCATATACCCATGGCCTGTAAATTAAATGCTACTAGTGGGCCAGCTGTGCAGATTGCACCAACCACAGAAAAAAAACGTTCAAACTTTTCTCAGGCCTGCCACTGCAGCACCGTGTGCGTCCTTTACTCCACATTGACTTTGCAAGTTGAACTACTTGCCAAGGTCTAAATTTCCTTTCCACTACACCTAAGTCACCCCTAAGGTAGGCCCTAGACAGCCCTATCGGCAGGGTGCTGTATATGTAAAAGGTAGGACATATATTTTTATGTATTACATGTCCGAGTAGTGACAAACAGCCTATTTAGTTTTTCACTACAAGTGCTGCTTCTCTCATAGGATTGCATTGGGAATTCCCTAATACATGTCTAAGTTGTAATTTTTGATCTGTGAGGAGTGGAGTGGGCATGTTTGGTTTGTTGAAATGGTAGTGAGAAATCCTGCTTACGGGTGTAGTTAGGTTTTACATTACTATTCTAGAAATGCCTCTTTTAGAAAGTGTGCATTTCTCTGTGCTTAGAACTCTAGTGCTTTGCTGCCTGACTCCAATCCACATCTAGGGAAGAGTGACAGCTCCTCCTGGTGCATACTCTCCAGACAGCCACCCAGCAGAGACGGCTAGGTGTGACAGGGTTACATCTGCATTCATCTACATACTGATGGTTTTCCTGGGCTGTGAGAGAGGGAGGCAGACAATTTATACTTGAATAGTCCTTCACTTCCAAAAATGGCTCGTTCACCCACTACTGATGTCTGGAGCCAGAGTATAGTAGAAGGGAAGTTCTTGGAACTAGTCAGATCTGGCTGGATCCTTCTCCCACCTTCTAGAAGCTGGGAACTGGAGTATAACTACAGGAGCTTTTGTCCCATGATAGGAAGAGCACTTTGGAACAGGGACTGAACCTCTGTCAGAAGGACTGCTGAGCTGCAAAAGGGCTCATCTGGACTGCTCTTCTGTTTGTTGCCCTGCTGCCAGTTGTTCTGTTACTGGGGGTTACCAGATCATGTGGGACTGCCGGGGGGAACCGTCATTTGAACCACTGGCTTGTTGTGTGCTGGCCTGTCTGCAGCTTCTTACCCTGGGCCCAGTGTTCTCAAGAGGCTTGCTGGGATGCCTCACCTGTTCACTAAGTAATCTCAAGGACCTTAAAAAATTCTTCCTGAGTGATACTTGGCCTCATGGATTTCCTAGCGGGTGTGGGACACGGGTTAGCACTTGTCAGCATGTGTTGAGCGCTGTACATTCCTCTGGACACCTGGTAGGCAACTCCACAAGAAAACACCTACGAGTAGAACCATCTTGCGCTGACTCACGCCATACCCCTGGGTGTCCTGAGAGGCAGAACACAGCACCCCTTCCTCTGCCCTCTCTGACTTGTGCTGCACGGGCTGTGTGCGGTGAGGCCACGAGCCTTCTCCCCGGAGCGCGTCACCAGGGAAACCTGAAACCTCCTCAAAGCAGCCAGCACCACTTCATCCCACCCTCTCAGGGGGCTGAGACCAGTGTGGTGCGGCCGCCGCTCATCATCTGCTCTGGGAGAGAGACACCTGTCCGGGGCTCGGATCACCGTGTCCCTGGTGAACCACCAAGTCGACCCTGATCATCAGCCAGCGTGACTCCAGTGAAAAGACAGGTACTGAGTGCTTGGGTCGAGTGCTCTCCGCAGAGCCCCTTTGCAGCCCAAACCAGGGAGATCCTTCAAGGGCCGTGGGCACAACTGGGGGTATTACTAGCAAGCCCCATGGGAGCATTATCATTCAATCCCAGCAGCTGTGTGCTTGCGGCTAGGACATCGGAGCACCACGGAGACTGTAGAAAGTCTCCTCCCCCAAACCCCCCCACCCCCACCCCCACCGAGTGTTGGCCGCACACACATATTACGAATCTCCTTTGGTGGCCACAATTTTGATACCATATTCCCTGTAATAGGCGCACCAGTGTTTCAGTGCTCTTCACTGGGCCTGACGACTCTATGGTGACAACTGGGGGATTTCATGGGTGTTTCATGCCTTACAGACGGCATGATCATCCTTGGTAATTCCTGTGCTTATTCATACCATCCATGCATTGATGGTAACAGATGATTACTTCTGTAATGTACTACCGCGTTTCATGCCTCAATGTGACAATGTATATGGTGTGTAGGGCTTGCATTAGCAGGATAGCAAGTGACATTGCAGTGGTGATAACTCATGTCCATTTGTCTTACAATCCGTACATTTCATGCTCTGGTATTAGGATGGGTGGTATTTTTATTCTTGCCTAGCCAGGATGAGTGTGGACTCAGGATTGGCATAGTTAGTGCAATACTTAGGAACTATGTCATGTTGGTCTATGATTTATGTACAGTTTCTGAGATTTTCAATGTTCTTGGTCCATGATCTAGATTTAGAATATAAGACCTATATTTTTATATAATTAAGTGTGGAGTCTCTTTTGTGGTGTATCTATTGTGTCACTGGTGTGAATGTGATGCACAAATGCTTTACACATGACCTCTGAGTATAAGCCTGACAGCTCTTGCCAAGCTACCAGGGGTAAGAAAAGGTTATCTTTGGTGTGCACCTTACTTACCCTGACTAGAGTGGTGAGTTCTGCCTGGCTTAGGTGCATACTCTAGCCAACCAGAAACCCCATTTTCTAACACCAACAGATGGCAAATCTGTGTTTAGAAGATGGCCTTAAGATGTTGGCAAGTGTTGCACAAGTATTAGAAAACCTAGTGTGGTGAAATACATTTTATGATTTTGTAAATACTTCTGTAATTTGTGTGCAATATTGTGAAAGAGGTATGTGTGACTAACAAAAAAATGCTTAAAAATAGCTTACCCAGTGGAACAGGATATGTAGGCAGGGAGGGGAGCTCTGATCCCGAGTAAGAAGCTGGTCTGGTACTGAGCAAGCTAGAATTTTTGCTTCTGCATTTTTGAAGGAGAGGCTTGGTACTAGTGATGAAGTTTGCAGAAATCAGTAAAGCTACAGGAAGTTGAGCTTCCTTCAATCTCTTGTTGATGTCTGGCCCTATTGATCAAAAAGAAGTCAAGCCTTGGTAGGTTTTGGCTTGACCTGGGCTCAAGTCATCCAAAACTACAAGTTTTGCCTCAGAATTGAAATGTCGGTGACTCACTTCACCAGCTCTGATAGCTTATGTTGACTTACTGTAGGGGTATGGTGACAGCAATGTGATCACTACAAGCCCTATGTAGGGACTGTATTTTACTTGGGTAAGAATAGGCCTTTGAAGACTACCGACAATGGCAAAGGGAAGATATGGATGATTTAATGTCAACATACTGATGTATTTTGGCTACAAAAGAAGAATAGCAGAGGACTATTATAAAGACGCCCATCCAAGCACAGTGGGTGTCAACTAGGACTTGGAGATCAACCGTATGAAAGACTACCAGGATGCCAAGGAAGATGAGGGAGCATGGGCCATGTTTTAACTAAGATTTAGAATGCTTCATTGATGCCATGTAGATTTGCTGTTTCTGATTGGTGGGTCTAAAAGAGAATGTGATGGTGAAGTTGAAGTTTTAAAGTTTCTCTGTAACCTTGCTGAGTAAGGTGAGGTGGCTGATGAAGCAGTAGTTTATGAGGTTGCCTATGTATGGTTGAGGTGTCTTGAGTAGGGAGATGGACAATGTCTATGACAGGGAGGTCGATAGCCATAACAAGGGAAATAGATCAAAAACAGAGGAGGGTAGAATGTCTATCAAAATGAAGCGTTGAGGGATTGTAAAATGCTAATCAGGTCACTGGCAGTGAAGGGGTGGGATTAGTGTCAGGTAGAGATGCCACATGAGGAATAGGAGAAGGAAGTATTTTGCTGCGTGTTTGTGAGATCTGAATCGTGGAAAATGGTGTTGATTTTGGTAATAGTTAATGCTTGTCACTTTTTAAATGGAACAGAGGGTGATGGGTCCGCAAAAGTGAAATAACAGTGCATGTGCCTTGAAAGGAGCATTGATTCGATTGTTTGCTTACAAGGGGATCTAGGAGTGAAAATCACATTAAGCTGGGCCATGAAATGTTTACGTGCAACCAGATTGTTGACTTTCCGGTGGTCAGATCACATGAATATCAAGAGACACTGGGTTTTGGCTTGAACATCTTTGTGCATCTTTGTGCAAAAATGTCAGCATAGCCTCGGAGTGTGGAATTTAGAGTGTGAAAGATTATGTCAATGTCATCAGGAACCTTTTTGAAGGACCTGTGAGGATAAATCAAATGTTTGAGCTGTCCTTTGTGTGGAGATCATGAAGGTGTGATATGAAGAGCAGTATTCAGGGAGGTAGCTGATGGGGCGATGCCTAGGTTAGCGTTTCCCAAACTGTGAATCGTGACCCGAATATTGATGGGTCCACAAAAGTCCAAACAATAAATAAAGATGCCTTTAAATTCTGTATTTATCTTGTCACATTTGTTGCACTTCAAAGGCAGAAGTCAAATGTCAGACTATGTCTGTCTATGGTACATGTTTTTTTAACACGGGGTCTGGTGTTTACAAACTGCTCTCACTTTGCAGTCAGAGAAAGAAATTGTGTCAGCCTTGCTGGCGTACATGAAGTGTGAAAGGGAAGGCCGGTGGATGCCAATTGTTCATAACACACAACAGTATACCTGTAAACAAACTGTATACATTCAGCAGTAAGGAAAGCAACAATGAAGCACTTCTTTTGTAATGCTGAAGTTTGATGGAAACAGGTTTTAATAGGACCAAACCAAATCATGAGACTTTACTTGGTGATGCACAAATAATAAATATTCACTGAAACCCGATTTCCACACATTATCATTTGAGTGCAATATAGTTTATTTAGTAAAGCTTTATGTCTGTGAAACTTTAGTGATTATTTCAATGGAAAATGTGCTGTCCGTCAATGACAAAGCACTGCCACATTATGCTTCGGCTCATATGGCCGTAGTTCTCAAACGTTTGGGAAGCACTGGCCTAGATCATTGCTGAGAACATAGGCACATGCAAATGTGCGAGGCGATATTAAGTGTGGTGGGGCCCAGGAGGAGTCTGATGGCTTTGGTTTTAAAGGAGCGAAGGACTTTGAATTCACCAAGATCTGTGCAGTTACTGCTGGATATTTAAGAAAAGGTGAGAACGGAGATGATGTTAACCAGGAGGAAGATGGATTTGCAATTAAACGAAGAAGTGGATTCTTTACAGAGAATATTTATATTGGTCAAAGGGTTCTAGTTCTGGAATGTTGTTTATGACGTAATGTGTTCTTTAAAGTGCTGCTGCTTGGAGTGGCATTAAAGGATATAATGCATAATGATAGTCTCTGGTCTTGTAATGAAATCAGCTGATCCAAACATGACCTCAGGCAAACAGGCAGCAACAGTGGCAGAAAGGGTGGAGCTGGGGGAAGGAAGATGATGGCAAGGCAGCCCAGGTGGTCAAAAAGGCCTTCCTCAAGCTTGCTGCTCTTCAAATTGACAAAAAAAGAACATCTATCATGATGTGTATTTTCACTATAGTGGTATGGACATCCCACAGCCACGTTTAGAACATCCCTGAAAATGGAACATGGCTTAAAAGAATGCCTACTTACCTTGGAATGCACATTGTAGGTACAAATGCCAGAAAAGTTAAGCTATATATCTCTGTGATTAGTGCTGTATCTTTTTGTAAGATATCTATAAATCTCCAAATTACAAGTTCATTTGACAGCTGCTTCGTAAGAAACGAAACTACGAAGAAATCTTAAACTCTGACTTTTCTTTTCCAATGATTGTTTTGGAATATAATGCCCCAATTCATGCAAAGCTACGTATAGGGCAAACTTGGAAAGAGCAGATGAGAGCCAGATAGTATAATTCAGCTCATTTACAACACATCGGCTACACAAACCCAATTAAATTAAATCTCATTTACCACAAAACAACTTTTGTGACCATTGGAGCACATTACAAATCTCTCCAATTCCAATATACTTCAGAGGTCTTGTAACTTTCATTGGGTTAACACCAGTGATAGCGCCATCAATGTATTCACCTCATTCCTACTAGGTAATGAGTTTATTCAGCATTGCTACAAACCTTCCCATAGAAAAGGAAGCATACATTTTAGTAAAACATTTTTTTATTGATTTCTAACCAACAACAGGTGAGGGCCTCTCCATCTTGGAACATTGGTCCATTTCACTCTTGCATTCATTCAAAAGCCGGGCCATTGCAGATATCCAATATCTGGCAATGTTTCTTTTAGCGAAGAACTTACCAAAGGTCCACTAGCAATCTTTTCCCTTGATTCCTCTCCAAATCATCCATAATGCTGAATAATGTAATTATGAGGGTGGGTTAGACTTCTCGCCCTATGACCACTGTCATTCCTGTCATCCACACTGAGTAGATTATTGGAATCACCATTAGCATGTCCACATCCAATTAGTCAGAGGAGGCAACTTTGTTTTGTGTGACTAATTGTTTTCACTTCCAAACGGGGTCACTGATAGCCTGGGCTAATATCCCAACCATTTGTCCCTACCAGGATGTCAATGCCATAAATGTAAATATAACAAGTGTATTTAGGACCATCTGTATAAACAAGCACTGCTTAAAAGTAACAGACGAACAGTCTGCCACATCTTTTTCTAAGGACCTCTTGAAAGAAATAAAACTTTGTGCGTTAGGAGGAATAAGTGGGATCAGTCCTCCACCCCTTCGAACCTGGATAGCCTTAGAGACCAGAAGGCTTTTTAAGAGACACCTCTTTAATCCTACGGCCACCTGTTCCATAACTCTTATTAATTCTGCCACTTTTCATCCGAAACAAATGTCTGGAATTGGAACACTGACTAATAATTCTTCCACTGCTTTCTCAGTCAAAGATCATGTCCATATACGAGGAGAATTTGTGCAGTTCTTCAACAAGAAATTCAAATACTCTGAAAACTGCCTCAATTGTCTTATGCAGAGATTAACATACTTTTTACTTGCAAACCCAGGGATCAATTGTAACTTTTGAATGAAGTCTCAACGTGTGATCACCCTAAAACATTAGCTAAGGTGAAATCAAACTAGGTCACTGATCTGGCCCTAGGAAATTTCACTAAAAATTGCCCTATCAGCTCCTACTAAACTGGCCAAAAATAGCTCCCAGATCCCCGTAATCCTTGCCATATCTCTCCCCTTCTGGAGAAAATGCTAGAGATGTTTTTCTGTCAAATCTAAGGTATTCCCGTCACAGCTAAGGATATTGAAATATATATAAATATTATATACTCATATTTCTTAGATGAGTTTTGGTCAGGCTTTAGGCAGGATAATAGCACAAACACTAATTTACCGCAGGTTCTAGATGATGAACCTTGCATTGTTCAAACTGGAAATTTTACTTGTCCTCCTTGATTTGTCTACTACCATTGACACAGTGAATCACAATACCCTTGTCCACATGCATATACATTGCTTGGGCATCCAAAGTACAGTACTTTATTGGTGCTTTTAATTTACTACAAATCAATATCAGTTGATCAAAATTAGCAATACTTTGTCAAGTCGTGTTGATGTACAGCAAGGAGTACCACAAGGTTCCATGTTGGCACCAACGCTCCTTAACCTTTACCTGGAACATACAAATGTAGACTGTAAGATCCCAGGGGTCTTCTACCACCAACGTGCTGAGTACACCCAACTTGCTCTTGAGATCTCTTCACCTGATGGTATCTTGTACCTCTGCCTGAACATCCATTAACCTCCAAGAGTGGATGACTACCCATTCCTTGAATCTCCACCCCTTAAGACACTGGGTTCTCCTGACTTCTTCTAAGCACTCTAACAAACCTATGCAATTCTATCAACTCTTAAAATACCCTTGACTGTAGTCCTGCCGACATTGATGGTGCTATATCACCAATATGCAAGGCTAAAGCTTGAATGCCATGACTAGGACTGCATGTTTCCAAATGAGATGAACATGCAGAATTGACCATTTCTTGCCTGAACAGGATCTTGGGAACACGGTCCACTCCCTTGTTCTGTCAATGCTTGACTATGGTAATCCTCTTATTGGGGTTACCAGAAGTGTGTACCACACCACTGAGGGCAGTTGTGCATGAAACAACTTTGCTGTACATTCTCCTATATGTTTGTCTCTTTCCATTCATTAGTATGTATAAAATAAGTGTGGATGTGTATTGGTCGTCTGTATTATGCATCCATGTGCTACACAATACTGCAAAAATAAGGTGGGCATTTTCTTGCCCAGGTATATCATTTCTGATGGCCAACCATGTCAGGGTGTAATTTCTGATGGTCTTGTAGATGAGGCATCTTATCCTAAAGATGATACAAGCCTTAGGGGAGATCAGTATCTTTAGGGTGATTGAACCGATCCAAGCCCCTGATGAAAGGTACCGAAGAATGTAGGATAATCTCAGGTATTTCAATAAGCCCTTAATGAGATGTTCAACAACATACAGGATGGCTGAGCGAACCACGTGGAAGATGTCCAGGCCTTGCACTATTGTTCTGAAATCTTCTTCCGAAAGAAATGCTTTACTTTTCATCTAGGTTTGTTTATGAATTGTTGTTTGGGGGCATGGTGTGTGTCAAAGGGGGTTCTAAATGATTTTGTACTATCTGTCCGCTGATTTTGATGATGACTAGGTTTATGTCAGATAGCCTGTCTTGACTGTGTGGTTGTTTGGAGCTGTAGCCCACAGGAAATCAGTCTGTCAGACTGAGATTCAGGTAGATACTTGAATATTAGATTAGAACACGTCCAGTCCCTGTAATGATGAGCGTTTCCCTATATGGAGCATGGACAGCAGGTATACCTTGTGGGGCTCTCTTGAACGCCAACCCACCCAATAACCCACGGAAAGCAATTATAGACTGTAGGTTAAACTAGGTCCCAAAGGGACTGTTATAGAGAATGCAAGCCTCATATCACTCCGCTAGGCTCATATTACGGACCAGTGGGGAAGCTTTCACATAGCGGACATGGCTCAAAATCTGGTTTGGAAGCATCTGTGTCTGTCTCCAACACCGGTGCTTTTCTTTTATATCCACTTTTCAATTCTCTCATGAAGGCTTCCTGAATTGCTCTATCTTCACAAGGTTGGCATTGAAGGAGTTTTGTGACAGTTGGGAAACCTTTATGACGGATGTCACAGAATGAAGCTGAATTGTAGAAAGGTTCAGGGAAACATTTCCACAACTGCGGCAGTCAGTCACGCATTATAGTGCCTCCTTGACACTACCGGCGCGGAGGAAGAAACAAGCAAGAAGCCTCATTGAGCAAGCAGGCTTTTTATGGCAGAGCGCGTGGCTGCACCAGTATGGCTGTGCAGCGCTGCCCTGCACACTTTGAAACGACAGTAGCTCTGAGAAGAATTCTATGCCGGCCTGGGGTCAGCTGCACCGGCCTGGGGTCAGCTGCACCGGCCTGGGGTCAGCTGCACCGGCCTGGGGTCAGCTGCACCGGCCTGGGGTCAGCTGCACCGGCCTGGGGTCAGCTGCACCGGCCTGGGGTCCGCTGCACCGGCCTGGGGTCCGCTGCACCGGCCTGGGGTCAGCTGCACCGGCCTGGGGTCAGCTGCACCGGCCTGGGGTCAGCTGCACCGGCCTGGGGTCAGCTGCACCGGCCTGGGGTCAGCTGCACCGGCTGCATAACTCACACAGCTGCCGCCCAGACTCCCGGGCTGGCCACGCAGCATTCACGGGACGGAATGGCAATGACCGACTCGTGTCCAAGTCCCAACAGCCTGTCGACAGGAAGTCCGCGTCTGAAAGAGGCGGGCTGAGGCGCAAGCCAGTGTTGCCAGGTTGGGCTATTCCCCACACAAATGGCCGATATTTTCCCCTTTTGGGCGGTGGGAAAAAAACTCGTTGGCGGGGGCTGTTTTTTGGGATTTTTTGCCCTGGGTGTGCATTTGTTTTAGGCTGGGGCGGTGCATAGTTATTAAAACTATATTTAATTGCGGCATTGCGTCAGCAGTGCTGTCACTCACGCATTCATTTGGATGGACTCGAGTCCAGTCCCACAGTGCTCACTGAGCACAGCAAAGGAAACTCTCTGCGTGTCCCACTCTTCAGGGCCCCCCCTTAAGACTTCCCGTCCAATGCAGGCGGGTGGGATTGTTCTTCCAGGTCTGCAATGCTCACTTTTACAACACGTACCAACAGAATTCTAGCTGACTCCCGGCCCCGTCTGGCCTGGACGGTGAGGACGGGCCATGTCCAACAATATGAAGTTATGAAAAAAAAGAGGATAGGTTAAAGGGACTGAGTCCGGTTGGTTACTTGCCGACCGATATTGTTCCCTGCTTTGCGCATTTTTAAATGGAATATTATTTGTCTGGCCAAGTTCTTTTTAATTCTCATATTTGGTCCAGTTTTCTGTCTGTCCAGTCTCCATAGGGCACACTCTCCTTCCCTCTCTCTTGGCCGATCATTCTAGCTAGCTTTTCCCTGACTCCCACTCTCACGGCCCTCCTCTCCTTCTCCGAGTGCCTCGAGGCACTCGCTCTCCGTGCTGCATTAATGTTCTGCCTTCCTTTGTGTCGAGTGAGGAATTTGCAAACAGCTGCATAATCAGAGGTGGGGACACTAGTGAAATGTTTAAGCCGCATGCTGGGTGACCAAATTGTCTGATATAAGCAAATATTTAAATTGAAAGCTGCGGTTTATTAGAGGTGGGGGGAGTCAACAAATTAGCAGGAGAGCAGAGCCGAGGGTCCCGCATGAGCAGAGCCCTGAAAAAGTTTGCCATGTATGTGACTAACATCACATAAAAGATCAAAAAAGCCTCTTCAAAATTCAAACATTTATTTCTGTACTGAGAGGTAAAAGTGATAGTTTTTAAATATGAACTTTGAACCATACCTCTCCCCGCTCCCACCCTGGTGACAGTGCCATTAGTGAACTAAGAGACAAGTAAGTAGTCATGCACACCCTGTAATTAGCTCACATTTTCATAGATAGAGCAACATTACAATCAATTTACTTCAGACACAATATGTTCTTGTACAGCTCATATTATGAGCGTATATATTGGAAGGTGATTTCATTTGTGTTACTTAAGTAAATAGCGAATAACATATTTGCCTAAGATCACAAAATTAGGTTAAACAGGGAGCTGGGAATAATCCCTGGTTTTCTGGTTTCACTTTGTGCAAATCACTCACTAAGTGAGTATTTATTTGTCTCTTCCTCGTGCCTCAAATGTTAATGCTTCAATTTTAACTCTTTGACCATCTGGGTAGAGCATGGGTGGCAGACAGAAGCCACATGAAAGTTTGGCTCATTTTAGGCTTTGGGTTATACAAAGACCTCTAGCTGAGCCACAGCTAGCTTGAGGTTTCAGTGGCTAGCCCACTTCTATAGTACATCAGAGCACCAAGACAAAATTATTATATTTATAATTACCTCTATATTGGCAAACTCCTAGGAGTTTAAAGGTCTGGAAGATACCAAGCAGGGCTCCAAACTCAAACACTGCCAGGATGAGGTCAATCAATCAATCAGGAATTTGTAAAGCACACTACTCACCTGTGAGGGTCTCAAGGCGCAGTTTAGTTTTCTGAAACTGCTAAACGCATTCTTTTGGTTTGTGGATTAATAATGGATTTACTTCTATCTCTAGCGCTTGGTCTAAGAGAGTAATTGTATTTTTTTTGTTGCTTTGTACCAAAAATCCTATGGTAGATTCTCTCCCAAAATAAACACTTCAGTGAGTCCTTCCTGCTATTATCATGAATCTATGAGTTGCTGTGCATCTTAGCCCTCACAGTTTGCAAGACTATATTGTTTGCAAGTTCGAGCTGACAGTTAAAGGTTGTAGCTCCAATAGAGAGTTTTAAATGAAATGCAAATGTTAAGGCAGCTAAGGTTGAAAGTAACTACTTGCTTGGAACGGTAAATTATATCTTCGATACACATTTTTTAAAAAGCTAATACCAGTTATACTGACAGTGCACCACAGTATATTGTGATGACAAACCCAAGGTTATATTTGCTATTGCTCACCTTGACAGGAGCACATTAAAAGTGGTAGTATTTATCTCGCAGTTTGATAATTCTTTTGGGTAAATTTTGGGTTGATTTGGCTGCCACTCGGGTATATTTTCCATTCAAGTGGCAGCCTTATGACCAAGGACGATCATTAATGCCTGTCATCGGATGCCCTCCAAGCGATCAGAACTTGTGCTAGGGGACGCCAAATCTCACTTGTGCTCGCCAACTTAATGTTCTGGAGCAGAGAACAAGAACAAATCCACCATGCAGCGATCGGTGGAACTTTGCGTTACAAGAGTAACATGGAGTCGCCAACATCCTGCGAATTCCAGGGACAGAACAGAATATTTCACCCACCCCCTCCATAAAGTCCTGGGTGGGTAATGGGGGTAAAGGAGCTGCATATCCTCTTGGGATTGCCCAAGTCCGCAGTGGTGTAGTAGCAGGATAAACTAACAATGAGAGGGAATGGACAACAGGAGTGACAACAGTATCAGCAGAGGTGAGAGAGTATTATCGCTCAGATGTTGGGTAAGTTTGTCACCAAAAGTTCTGTGAAAACTGCTCTTTTTCTTTTCTGCTCCAACAGCCTTGCATTCATCTTGATCCCAAACAAATCCATCTGGTGCTTGCAAAGGCTGGGAGCTTTAGTCAAGTGTACACTGCAACACATGGGCAACAAAATATATACTTTATAAGTTTCATGACTAGAGTAAGCGGTCATAGTGAGGGACTTTGTAGTCAAGTCTTGTAACTGGTCACAGTAACTATCTCTTATCTGGCCTTTTCAGTACATCTTAACTCAACGAGTGTGGATCTCACGTCTCACTGCAGCAGACCTCGCATCAGGACACTTCTTGTCTTCGAAGTTTTCACACTGTTGCTTCACATTTAAGTTCACTTGTTTTTTTTTGGCACAAAAACTGATTAACAAATTGCTTCACTATTTATTTTTACTACTGTCCCATACTGTCATTGTAAAATTGTTTTTGTGCTTGAATATTTAGGCAAATAGATAGAATGCAAACCTTGCCAAACAAGTTGGGTTGGAATTACTTTAACGCCAGGGTTATTTCTAAATTTGTGCATCATTATGTGGTGTTAATTCTACAAGATCCGTTCACTATTATGTTTTGGAGCCAGGCTGCTGAAATACATTGAGGTTTCTGTTCTCAGACTTTATTAAGGTGGACCTTCTGCTCTTGTAGAGTTTAATCCATGAATGCCAGGTCCTGATTTGGCTCTGTTGTGACTGAAGTGCAAGATAGGTCACGGTGGGGACTGGTCTTGAAAATTAGTAGTTATTAGTACAATTGAGCCGTGATTGAAAAAGTGCACATGCGCCCAATCTCCTCCTACAATATGTATATTGAATAACATTTAGAATTATCCCTTAAAAAAAAAATTCTAAAGGCTAGTTTTGCATAATTTGAGAGTTGCAAATTTGGGCTGATACTGGTCTGCTTTGTGCTGAATTTGGGCTTGTGCAGCTTTGGACTTGGGATAGGTGTCAAAATCTGGCTCGAGCAGCAGTTATGTTTTTTTAATTTCCTGCCGTGCCCACACCGCTGCCTGTGCCCACACCGTGGGCCACCCCGCCAGGTTAACTGGTGCCAAGTCTGTACTAGCCTCACCTGCGACCATTCAGGTGACCAGAGGTCGCACAGTCATGCACTCGCTATGCAGAGGCTGCAGCACAGGATCATGATTGACATGACTTACTCGCTGAATCATCTGTCTGCCTCTGTGGTGATCTGTGCTGTGCGTAGCGTGGCAGCCATCATGATGCTGCAAGATTGACCGCGGCAGCTCGCCTCACTCAGGCCTACGTGAAGTGATTATTCTACAGGGAGTGCAGAATTATTAGGCAAATTAGTATTTTGACGACATCATCCTCTTTATGCATGTTGTCTTACTCCAAGCTGTATAGGCTCGAAAGCCTACTACCAATTAAGCATATTAGGTGATGTGCATCTCTGTAATGAGAAGGGGTGTGGTCTAATGACATCAACACCCTATATCAGGTGTGCATAATTATTAGGCAACTTCCTTTCCTTTGGCAAAATGGGTCAAAAGAAGGACTTGACAGGCTCAGAAAAGTCAAAAATAGTGAGATATCTTGCAGAGGGATGCAGCACTCTTAAAATTGCAAAGCTTCTGAAGCGTGATCATCGAACAATCAAGCGTTTCATTCAAAATAGTCAACAGGGTCGCAAGAAGCGTGTGGAAAAACCAAGGCGCAAAATAACTGCCCATGAACTGAGAAAAGTCAAGCGTGCAGCTGCCACGATGCCACTTGCCACCAGTTTGGCCATATTTCAGAGCTGCAACATCACTGGAGTGCCCAAAAGCACAAGGTGTGCAATACTCAGAGACATGGCCAAGGTAAGAAAGGCTGAAAGACGACCACCACTGAACAAGACACACAAGTTGAAACGTCAAGACTGGGCCAAGAAATATCTCAAGACTGATTTTTCTTAGGTTTTATGGACTGATGAAATGAGAGTGAGTCTTGATGGGCCAGATGGATGGGCCCGTGGCTGGATTGGTAAAGGGCAGAGAGTTCCAGTCCGACTCAGACGCCAGCAAGGTGGAGGTGGAGTACTGGTTTGGGCTGGTATCATCAAAGATGAGCTTGTGGGGCCTTTTCGGGTTGAGGATGGAGTCAAGCTCAACTCCCAGTCCTACTGCCAGTTCCTGGAAGACACCTTCTTCAAGCAGTGGTACAGGAAGAAGTCTGCATCCTTCAAGAAAAACATGATTTTCATGCAGGACAATGCTCCATCACACGCGTCCAAGTACTCCACAGCGTGGCTGGCAAGAAAGGGTATACAAGAAGGAAATCTAATGACATGGCCTCCTTGTTCACCTGATCTGAACCCCATTGAGAACCTGTGGTCCATCATCAAATGTGAGATTTACAAGGAGGGAAAACAGTACACCTCTCTGAACAGTGTCTGGGAGGCTGTGGTTGCTGCTGCACGCAATGTTGATGGTGAACAGATCAAAACACTGACAGAATCCATGGATGGCAGGCTTTTGAGTGTCCTTGCAAAGAAAGGTGGCTATATTGGTCACTGATTTGTTTTTGTTTTGTTTTTGAATGTCAGAAATGTATATTTGTAAATGTTGAGATGTTATATTGGTTTCACTGGTAATAATAAATAATTGAAATGGGTATATATTTGTTTTTTGTTAAGTTGCCTAATAATTATGCACAGTAATAGTCACCTGCACACACAGATATCCCCCTAACATAGCTAAAACTAAAAACAAACTAAAAACTACTTCCAAAAATATTCAGCTTTGATATTAATGTGTTTTTTGGGTTCATTGAGAACATGGTTGTTGTTCAATAATAAAATTAATCCTCAAAAATACAACTTGCCTAATAATTCTGCACTCCCTGTATTGTTCAGATTATGTATTTGCAGCCGGACCCCGACTGTCTGCCTCTGGTGGTGACGCGCAGCGTGCCATGGCAGCCATCATGATGCTGCAAGATCCGCAGTCAGCTCGCCTCAGGTCTGTGTGAAGTGATTATTGTTGAAAATATTTAACTATAATAACTATTTACAGCCTGAGCCTGTACCTCACTGCTCACGTCAAGCTGGTGGCGCCAACCACAGCAGGCTGGGCTCGGTAGACTGACTCAGACTGTACCTGTGCTTGCAGAGTGGCACGAGTCTGCATGACCCCTTGCTGGATTGAAAACATCAGCTGTGCAGCTCCACCTGCTTGGGGACGCCACACTGCACCTGGCGCTCACCTTAGCGGTGGAGGGCGTTTTCTTTAAATGATATGGGTTTACAACCAATTGGCAGTGGGGCTGAATTCTTTGTGTCTAGGAGTTTTCACACAACAATAAAAATGTCATGTTAACTCTGATGAATGATGCAGTGCTGGAGCGAGATCATAGCTTTGTCTGCTGACAGTTTTCACAAAAGAACATGGACCACTCATATCCGCAAAGCTGTATTTTATGAGGATTAGCTGCACGTTACTGCGTTTGACTAAGTTAGTGCCCTTCCATTTCTGGTGTTTTGCAGCAGTTTTAAGATAGTTTCTCGTTGCTCAAATGGGTGTAATTTCTGATATTTATATGCTTCCCTCGTCTTCATTGCTTGATTTTCCCCGCGAGATAAAGTGTCACTCATATTTGTTGAATGTCACTGATAATTACACTGAAATTATGAAAATGTCACACATAAGCAATCTGAAACCTTGGTAGCTATGTATAAGGTTTATATAGAGTTTATTATCCCTTTGTGGGGCGCTCAAGAGCTTGTCTGCGTGATACAAGAAAGCAAATTAAATACATTTCTGCCATTATTAGCACATTAGCAAGGTTGTGCTGCAACTCTCCGGAGAGACTGTAAACCTCTTGAAAGAACAGAATTACACAATTTCCTGTGGAATACCAGTGGCAAGGACTCAGTCACTCCTTACTTATTACCCATATTACACTGCTCCAGTGTACTGACTGCCCATTGTAGGCCTACCGATTCCCTGCCCTTTAAGGCAGCATTGCCAGAATACTAAAGCAGGAATATGGTTTCAGGCCCAGTTTAAGAGAACATTTCTTAAATCCTAAACTCAAATCCGTGTACCAGCTGTTTAACAAGAATATGGGACACAGGACACAGCATCAGCCCTTGCCTTGTCCATCTATTTCTTGACAATCTTGCCCCAACCTCTACCTTAACTTGAACCCTAGCATCCTCATTTGGTATGTTTTTTTTTTTTATAAATTAGGAGGGTTTGTAAATGGCTCAAAAATACCAAAGAAGCCTCAGAGCACTTTCCTTCAAATAGAGGGGAGTCTTCACAACAATGAATTTCTGAGTAATTTACCTTAAAATGTAAATTGAGAAGAATTACTGAAGGTGTGAATCAAGTTCATGTATATTTGACTCTATTTTCGTGTCAAACAGTGGGTACCAGATGGGTACAGACCGAGCACCTGTACACAGTATTTAACTATTAGTACACGTTTTGTTTTTTAAACAAAAACACAATCTCCACCCTCACTAGTAAGTGAATAATTGTTCTGCAGGGTTTACTGTCAAACTTAGGCTGAGTGGAGGAAAACTCAGTTCAGATGAAACAACACCACCTCTGTGTCCTGTTAGTCTCTAAGAGCACATGATGTCCAAGGACGTCTTTACTCATGTCAGTGTCTGTCAGCGACAAACAATCCCAAAACTGTGAGTTTTTTATCCCATAAAGTTCCATTCTATGGTTCTTCTCTGTGCTTTCACTCACTATCCCCTTCCATGGGCCCAATTCACAAAAATGTAATAGTGTGGAGACTTCCATCTCTCCCTGAATGTACTACTACATTTTTTCCAGTTCATAAACATTTCCAGCTGTATATCGAGAAAGCTGCACTAGGCTTATGTTTTGCTTTTCACTAATAACCAAGCTGACAAAAATCTCTGTAATGCACTTCTTAGTTCAAAGAATACATTTATTATTTCACTAAGCAAGGTTCCTAAAAGGATATTAGCACGTTGAAAGCACACATTTAAAAATAGTCACAACAATGAAATGAAAAAATACCAAAATTATTCTCCACTGCAATATACACAGCAAATATATGTATCTATATTATAATGCAAAGCAAATAATGAATTAAAATGCATCACCGTAGGGCTTGTCAGTTGCTTCATCTTTCTCATGCCAGCAAGCCATTGACCCCGTTGACAGAGAAAGAGAGGTCTTCGCCCTCACGGGAACTCTATATCAGGCATTTGACGTCTGAGTCCTAATTGAGGCCACTCCAACCCTCACTGTCACACTGGGTCTCTTTATATCTTAAAAAACCCAAAGGAGCTTTCTGGAAAAAAACCCTCATTTTGCAATTCAAACATGCTGGCTAGTTTAGGTATGCTTTGAAAATAACATGTTCCCTGCCGTCTGAGTACATCCTTATCAACCAAAGCCCTTGGTGAGTAAAAGCACGAAAATAAGACAGAATGCACAGTTTACAATGTGGAAAATTACAAGCAGCCTTTAACATGGCAGTGTCTAATGTTACGATGAAGTCAACAGGCAGAAATAATCTGAGGCTAAACTGAATACAAAATGTAGTCTGTAACTGGTAAACACTGGGCAGCTAATCCAGGTGCAAAGTGGTGCAACACAAAGTCAGTGGTCAAAACACATTTCACTAAAGCTTATCTCACCAGCTCCTATTGCCCCTTGGTGGAAAATCTACCTGTGGATTAAGGTACAGGAGAATGAACCCACTTTGACAATACAAATTTGTTTTTACTACATGGGGAAAACCCCACGCAGAACGTTTTCCCAAACAGCCTAAAAATGTTTGGGAATGATCAGTTCCTCTACCCCTACCAGAAGGGGGGCTGCAGCAACCCTGGCTGGAGTAAAATTCGAACCAGTGGCGTAACAAAGGCCCTCACAGCACGGGGATGTGCCCCCTCAGCACACTACCTGGCATGAGCGAGTCTGGAGGGGGACCCCCTCCATGTTCTATGCAGGAGGGTCCCCTCCAGTTTGGATATGCCACCGATTCCAATCATCTCTGTGGTGGGAGAGGATCCAACCAGAGTTTGGGGATATCTGCAACATACAAATTTGTGAATATTTCCAATCGTATACACCCAGCTATGCTTGTAAAGCCCACTTCCCATCCTAAGTGGGATTTACTACAGCAGATTTCTCCACATTTGTAAATGTGTGATAGTCTGGCAGGCATGAATGGTGCATTCTCGCCCACAAACAAATCATTATGACTGAAAATACCTCTGGGAATCAGGGCCTGCATGTGTTGTAGTGTTATATACACTTGCCGTAAGTAATTGCTTTGAGTCACCGTCTCCCATCTGACTACTTATGCGATGTAAATATTTAAGGAAACGCTTGTGTTCATCTTATTACTGGGAGGAGAACATCCGCTTGTGAGTGTCTGCAGGACAAAACTGCATAAACACAATCATTCACAATGCATCTAAATAAATGCAGCAGGAAAGACCCTGAAAGAGTCCAGTAGGCCAAAATCTAGCTGAACAAAAAAACTTTAAAAAATGTATCCTTCTTACATGTCTACAGTCAACATGGCGGGCTCTGGCTCGCCGGTAGGATGGACATGTTTTGTCATAGTAAGGAAACAGTAATGTCAGAGCACCAATGAGGGCTGAGGATATGATCACAAGCTGCTGGTGACATCTGCTGACCTGCATAGCGCAGGAGTATTTTTACCAGCACCAAGCCACTGAAACAACTAACAAAGATACCGCCATGCAGAACATGCACTGCACACCTCATGTAATTTGTGACTGTCCTGCAAGTTAGCAAAATACTGTGGACTTCCAGAACTGAGGAAATAAAAAGATCAGCCCCACCTACCCACTGCCCAACCCTTGCCGTTTACCTGCTTCCGTCATTTTCTGAGACTACACTTCTACATACAGCCTGTTTCTCAGCTCTGACCATGGCTGGAAGGCAGTGGTGGACTGGTGACCTCTTTTGATGTAGTTTTGGCCGATGGTGACGGGGTCTTTTTACTCATGGTTTGCGCCGACTGTACCATGTACCATGTATCCTTTCACTCAACAGACCCCATCTGTACTGATCCGTAGTATAGCCCTCTTCTCGGCAGTACTTAATTTGTAAATAAAAATGTTCCGGTGCCCAAAGCTGTCCTCTGAAACACGCGACTGCTCCATTTAAATGTGCAAGCACAGAATCCTAAAGCAATCTCAGGCTTCTTTAATCCATTTACAGCCACTCCCTGCCCCTTCAGCTCAGCTTTCTGCTTTCTCCCTTTGCGAGGCTTTTCCGTTTTTCTCTTCCTCTGTCTTTTCCATATCTGTCTTTTGCTCATAGTAAATACCTGAGATAGAAAAATATGTGCAGGCCCTCAAAAATAAGTGATGGTGCTCCACACAGGAAACCCCCGGCTCAAATTTAGCACCACTTCTCGTCACCTGCCCTCAGCATCACATCATTCCTGTCCCCTGATCCTAGTTCTTATGCTCCGTTATAGTGCAGAGCTCCACTGCTTTGTAGATAGGATCATGCTCTATGTCCAATGTATACAATGACTATTCAGGAGCCATAACATTTTGTAAAGAAGTGTTTTGCAAAATAACAATAAACAGTGAATAGCATCTTAGGCAGTTAACTGGAAACAGACACCAGAGCGAGCATTTGTAGGGCCAATCATCAGCACTGTTTCATAAACAGTGAAGACAGACCTACGTATTAACTACATGTACATATATACAACGTTTGAGAAATATAAGAAACAGAAATAATATTCTGTCTTTCCACCTCTGCTTGCTTGGCCTTCTTTAGTGTGAATGGCCCCACAAATGCCCTTCAGAAAAGCCATAAAATGAGCAGGCGAGGTCAAGAACGTCCATTCACGATACATATATATAGGAAATATAAATGTAGATGTATCTCCCAATAGGACCAGCCAAAATGGTCACCCTGGCTGTATTTGTAATATCAGCGCCTAGACTCACTGGAGGCATGTGGCACTACACTGATGTAATTTCGTAGCAGGGGTAGTTGTAGAGTGCCCACCCAGCTCCTCCAACCAAGGCTGCACTGCAGGTGTCAGGGTATTTTCTAAGAGATAAACATAACATAAATTGTGTAGTCATAAAGCGCACGTCCACCCCTAAGGATCTTGGCGCTGAATAACAGATGTTTTATTGTTCCCCAACTCAATGGTACTCATTTTATCGATCTCAGAACTTGGATGAAAGGCTGAGTGGACCTGCCAGGATTTGAATATGTGACCATGAGGTCAAACACAAGCCCCTACAGTGGACGCATTGGTCCACTAAGCCACGAGACCGGCATGTGTTTGATGAGACGTATCCTGGACTGAGGCTTCTCTCGGTCCATTCCAACTGGCTTCAGGGCAGGCTTAGCAAACAAACTAGCTCTATTTGTGCTTACGAGGCTTTGTGCTGCTTTCACAAAGGAGGAAGATTAGTAAAAGTCTCTTAGCTAAACCTACATGTCTACACAAATTTGTTGAATGAAGGTGCTGCTTGAGCCTTTCTCACATCTACTCCTCTGGACGGAATTTGAATTAATCTAGGATCCATTCTAACACAGCGGGGTAAATAAGCTTAGATTTTTACCAAAATGCGTATATGGGTTCTGGGTAGGAGACAAGAGTGGAGTAGATTCTGCAGAACCGATTCCCCTAAAGTACATCACTGCCTCTTAGCTGGACATGAATGAAAAAACAAAATCTCAGGCCGTGTCCCAGTAGGAGCGGGGGTAATGGTGAGGGGGCATGGAGCCATCAATACGTTGGGAGATTGCTCCAGGAGGAGGGAGCAAGAACCTCAGAAGGGGGTACAATGATGTTGCAGCCACAGTAGAAAAAGGGAAATCTTTTGCACGTCATCAGTGGAAAACTGTTAAATGGAAGGAGCTTGGGCGGTACTGACTGTGGTCACATCACTACCACATTGATATGAACTTTAGAGATCCATGGTGAACGCGTCAAAAGTGCGGATTGTACCTGAAAAGGGAGAGACTCTGGGACTCCAGAGACAGTGCAGGCTAGCCTGAGACAAATGTGGTTTGGGACAACTTGAGGAGCCCTTTCGATGCTGTGAAAGTAAACAGTATATTTGAACAGCTCCAGGATGGAAAGCCTGAGGTGCCTGCAAACAAGCAAACAGGCTGAGCAGGATCCTTCAGCAGCAGAATTCAATGAATGACAGTAGAACAGGTTTCTCCAACCTAAAGGCAGAGAGTGACTACAGTCACTTGTACAGGCAACACTGAAGAGGAAAAAATAAACTCAGAGTCTGACACTTGCTGCAGAAGAGAAGGCAGGACGCATACGTCAGTGTATTATTTAATGCACAATCCGCTTCGTATCTCTTCAAAAGGCCAAAAGATGCTAATTGTGGTATTATTTACTCTTTGGAGTTTGGTGAAATATATAGGTCACTCCATAGGCCACAATTTGCAGCACACAAATTGAACGGCCTTATTCGTATTCAGGTTTGTGTTCAGCGGAATCCTTCCTCAAGGTCCTATTCGCAGAAGCAATTCTCTTTCAGGCCCTAAGGTACTGAGAAATCCAACAGTGAACTGAGAGATTCCTGAACCCTGATGTTAATCAGTGTTTAGTGTTGGTGAGGACAACGCGCCTTCGGCTCTACCAACTCAGCCTTAATCTCAGAGGTGTAAATAACTCCCAGAGCAAAGACTATGCACTGAACGAAATGGATGACAAATGCAATGACATTTTTTAAACATGTGATAAAGAAACCCTCACACAGTCAAAGTGTCTAGAAGGAAGAATAAAAATAAAAAAAACACTAAATCTGACAAGCTGTCCACCAAATGCTTTATACAAATTACTATCATTGATTTGAAAATGGCTATTGATCACAGATTATTTTCAATGAATCGTAATCAACAAATAGACACCATAGCTCCTTCTCCTTGAACTGGGCAAGATAAATATATGCATATGCTCGCAAGACATTTGTTTGTACGCAAGGTCTAAGTTAGACACCAGTCAATCCAATAACCTCTTATGTACATTGATGGCTGCTCTATACGGCACTCCTTGTGGAAATAGCTTTGTTGATTTTACAAGAACAAATACACCCATTTATATAGTCTGTGGAACAATTCCAAAAAATATGTCATTAAATATAGATAAAAAGAATTCTGGATAAATAACTTATATAATCATATCAATAAATTCATCAGGCATCATTTTGTAAAGGATCCCGCATAAAACCTATTTATATCACTTTCATCTTCGCCACAAAGAAGGTACATATATACTTCCACGGATATTTGTGCTACAGAACAAGGCTTTCTGGTATATGGGGTTTGCTCGTTGAAAGTATGTGCTAGATTCATAAATCTTTTACAATGAGTAGGTTTGATTTACTCATGGAAAAGTTGTAACTTAAGCATATGTAATAGAACATCTCATATAAGCCTAAACTCTGTAAATGATGCACAAAATCTCCGAAGAGTCTGGAGGACTTCCTCTGTCATTTGCTTTTCTATTGTTGAACTCACTTTTGAGCAGGATTCAAGCAAGTTTAAATGGCTGATAGGATCGAAAATTAGCCACATTGAAGAAGGCAGACCTACACACCTCTGTACCACTGGAGTGGCAGCCACACCAGTGTTGGGCTGCCACATGCTTACACACAAATACGCACTGTGACGGTGTGAGGGACTTGCAGCATGACCACTTTCTATGCTCTCAATTTGGCAAAGTCACATGCTGACTTGACATGTTTCTAGACCTACTCTTAATCATACAATGTGTGGGAAAAACACAAGATGTTTTTGAAGTGCTATTACTCAAAGTGGAAAAGGTATACTGTTAAAAAAAATTGTATTTGGAAGGTGATGTTTGAAAATTCAAAACCTATTTAAAGCTGCTCTGTGAATGGTAACTCATGGTGCGCTTGGGCGATTTACGGCTGATAGGATTTCCTTTTTGACATTGGACACTTGTTGCTGCGCTGTTTTTCCATTAATCACCTGGAGGCATTTTAAACTGATAAAGATTTTACCAACATTGATGTTGGAAACCATATCTTACTCGTTGCGGTGGTCTGTATTCTATCAAAGCATCAAGTTTTAAATATTGGGGTGCCAAAATATTGCATCCAGTATGTCAACAATCACAACATCATGTAGGTAAACAATTTTATTTACATTCTGAACTCCACATATATTTATCTTGATATATTTTTAAATATAATTTTGCAAGGTGTGATTATTATTGTGGTCTTATCTGATGGAGTCACCACTACAACAATGATCAAAGTTATTAGTAGCTCGAGTCCATTTTTATTGGTAATTAGTAGCTCTCATTATAGGAAAGGTTGGCAACCCCGGTCTATTCTTTTTATTCCCATGTCCGAACACATACAAGACGAGATATGTTTCTGGCAAAAAGTGATAAAGTGAGAAAGTATGTGGTTTCACAATTTCTTGCCAGATCCCCAAGGATCACTCTATGTTGTGAAGCGATAGTTTGTTAATGAGACCAATGCCCAAAATTCCAACCCAAATACTCATGGTCGAAGCCCTGGCTGATGCACCATTTACTGAGCACAATTGTACATCTATACTTACCTTTTTTTAACACAACAGGCAAACTTATAGTAGGAGAGGCACTGAAGGGGAGACCATGAAGGTTACCCTTCAAGGGGCTCCATCTGTCATGTACTTACGGTACTCAGATGCAACCAGTGCATTCATTGAAAGAAAACAAAAATGCAATGTTACAAAAGCCGGAGTTGGACAGTGTACTAAACCTCAAAATGGGAACAACTGGTAGTGGTTAAAAGACAGATTGAAGAGACTTAGGTAACCCTGGCAATGAACAACCTCACACATTATAGACAGAAACTGCAGAGAGTGGGAGACGAAGTTGGGCGTTTTCCGCCATGGCAACTTAAGAGAGAACAGCCCCACACACACATTTCAGCAAAACAAACACCTGCAGGCTCAATGGTGACTACACAGGAAGAGATTAATGATTCTTTTAATAATTAGCTTGAATTGTTTCTAGGGAAACAAAGGCTGGACCTGTATGTACAGGGAGTGCAGAATTATTAGGCAAATGAGTATTTTGACCACATCATCCTCTTTATGCATGTTGTCTTACTCCAAGCTGTATAGGCTCGAAAGCCTACTACCAATTAAGCATATTAGGTGATGTGCATCTCTGTAATGAGAAGGGGTGTGGTCTAATGACATCAACACCCTATATCAGGTGTGCATAATTATTAGGCAACTTCCTTTCCTTTGGCAAAATGGGTCAAAAGAAGGACTTGACAGGCTCAAAAAAGTCAAAAATAGTGAGATATCTTGCAGAGGGATGCAGCACTCTTAAAATTGCAAAGCTTCTGAAGCGTGATCATCGAACAATCAAGCGTTTCATTCAAAATAGTCAACAGTGTCGCAAGAAGCGTGTGGAAAAACCAAGGCGCAAAATAACTGCCCATCAACTGAGAAAAGTCAAGCGTGCAGCTGCCACGATACCACTTGCCACCAGTTTGGCCATATTTCAGAGCTGCAACATCACTGGAGTGCCCAAAAGCACAAGGTGTGCAATACTCAGAGACATGGCCAAGGTAAGAAAGGCTGAAAGACGACCACCACTGAACAAGACACACAAGCTGAAACGTCAAGACTGGGCCAAGAAATATCTCAAGACTGATTTTTCTAAGGTTTTATGGACTGATGAAATGAGAGTGAGTCTTGATGGGCCAGATGGATGGGCCCGTGGCTGGATTGGTAAAGGGCAGAGAGCTCCAGTCCGACTCAGACGCCAGCAAGGTGGAGGTGGAGTACTGGTTTGGGCTGGTATCATCAAAGATGAGCTTGTGGGGCCTTTTCGGGTTGAGGATGGAGTCAAGCTCAACTCCCAGTCCTACTGCCAGTTCCTGGAAGACACCTTCTTCAAGCAGTGGTACAGGAAGAAGTCTGCATCCTTCAAGAAAAACATGATTTTCATGCAGGACAATGCTCCATCACACGCGTCCAAGTACTCCACAGCGTGGCTGGCAAGAAAGGGTATAAAAGAAGGAAATCTAATGACATGGCCTCCTTGTTCACCTGATCTGAACCCCATTGAGAACATGTGGTCCATCATCAAATGTGAGATTTACAAGGAGGGAAAACAGTACACCTCTCTGAACAGTGTCTGGGAGGCTGTGGTTGCTGCTGCACGCAATGTTGATGGTGAACAGATCAAAACACTGACAGAATCCATGGATGGCAGGCTTTTGAGTGTCCTTGCAAAGAAAGGTGGCTATATTGGTCACTGATTTGTTTTTGTTTTGTTTTTGAATGTCAGAAATGTATATTTGTGAATGTTGAGATGTTATATTGGTTTCACTGGTAATAATAAATAATTGAACTGGGTATATATTTTTTTTTGTTAAGTTGCCTAATAATTATGCACAGTGATAGTCACCTGCACACACAGATATCCCCCTAACATAGCTAAAACTAAAAACAAACTAAAAACTACTTCCAAAAATATTCAGCTTTGATATTAATGAGTTTTTTGGGTTCATTGAGAACATGGTTGTTGTTCAATAATAAAATTAATCCTCAAAAATACAACTTGCCTAATAATTCTGCACTCCCTGTACTCTCAGCTTACATGTACACATTGCATCTACCTAACGTAACTCCTGAACAGAAAATAGCCTCAAAAACACCTACTGTTATACAAGAATTGAAGACTATGTTATCAGGCATAATTAAGGACACCAAGATTCTGAGTGATAAGTTGCCAAGTAAAATCACCACAGTGGTAAAGGAACAGATCCATCCTTGTGCCTGGCAGGGGCACTTTCCATAGTTTTGTAAGGCCAGATCATGAGATGGTCTAGCAAGATAATAGTGACGCCCCTGACACTATTGTGATACTAGATGTCAAATGGGAGTCTGACACTTTGTCCTAGAATTTTATATGGCAGATACTTCAACGAATGGAATGCAGCCTGGGTTAAACTCCTATCTATATATGTGGCCTACTGGAAAAGTGCTTCATCCTGTTTTGGTCTCTGACAGCTGGCAATTGGAAAGAGGAACTTGGCAGGATTGCCCTCTATTATTGGTATTATTCATACGGCTCTTAAGCCATTAGCCATCCAGCTACGACAAAGTAAGGCAGCGTGGGGTACGGAGATGGGGCAAACCACACATAGTGCCCATGTAAGCTGACGATACGCTGCTCTACCTTCGCGACCCAAAGGGGGTGATTCCAAAACTGATGGGATATTGCAACTTATGGGGAAGCATCTGGGTTACATATTAACTGGGGAAAATTCTCCCTATGGGATAGTTTAGAGGAAGCGAAATGGGGATGCAGCCAAACCAAGACATTTCACGGGAGTTAAGTAGCATCGGGTACTTAGGCATACATGTTTCTCATGATAATAAAAAGGCAACCACACAACAAAATGGGAAAAGTCATGGTCATTCTCTGAGGTTCCGTAACATTTTAGACTGCACTCCCATTACCTATTATGTGGTGAATATACTTGATCAAGGTGGTGTTTCTCCCAAGATGTCTGTATGTGGTGCGAAATACAATGTGTCCCACTCCAATGGGTGCATTTGAGAACTTGATAGCCTTCTAGAAAAATTGGTATGGGTTGGAGGAGGAGCAGAGTGAAACTGGAGATACTAAAATTATCAATGGGACAGAGTGGACTAGGTCTCCAAGATATGTTCCTATGCTATGCTGCTGCCCCATTGAATCGCAAAACGTTGCTTCGATAACCCAGCTACCTGGAAGAAGACACCATTGGCTGGGATGTACCTCCAACATGTGCTGCTAGAAGCTGATGATGGGTAACACCATACCAGCAGGTTATCCTTACGAAGTTTATCAAGTAGTGGTTGGAGGGCGAGAAAGAAGTCCATAAAGTACTCAGGAGGCCCCTGTTTGCTTTAGTACTGCTACGATATCTGAAGTGAAAGTGATGACGGCAGACATTCCGGGCAGACCCGGCCTAAGCCCAGAGGACGCCATTTCAGAGCTGCTGGAATGACCTTGTCTCTTGGTGGAATAGTGTCATTATTGTAAGGTAACACATGATCGGCTTTATCCCATAAAGTAAGTTTGGCAGAACCGCAGATAATGAAGTGGTACTGGTTGTATGTGCGAAAGTGAGTCACGGCGTGATGCCTTGGCAGTAGCAAGTGGCAGAGCTTTTTCCTTTTTTTCTCCCCGACTTTCAGACGGACTTTTTGCGCTTGTGCACCCCTGAGATGCTGATGCACGGCTGCCTGCATTTCTCCATCCTAGACATGGATTCCACTAGCCTATCCACCCTCAATCTCTTCCCCCGTTCTCCAATGGCAGCTACAGCGCCACCCTCGCCCACACCTTGTCAGACTCCTTGTGGCACGGGAGGACACTCAGGAGGATGCTTTCTGCACAGGTGAAGAAACAGCCAGGGGATTAGCAGGTACTAGGAGCCCTTTCCTCAACAGCGGGAGCTAGTCAACACCCCTAAAAAGTGTTTTTTTTCCTTTCGAAATGGAATGAAGTCTTACCAGGTTCAAAAACCCACAACTTAACAGACTTTGATGGGACTAAAAGGTCTTAGCAAGATGATATGTCCTGTCTTAGAACCAGAGTAAGGGGAGTCATTTAGGTAATGGGGAAGCCCAATCAGTAGAACTCCCTTTAAAAGACTAGGTCCATCCGGTCTAAATGTTTAGACCTGCACTCCAAAACTCTGGGTACTATCACTCCTTCTGCGAAGGGCTAATTTAGATTTTGCATCATCAGCCCCAGCTATCAATAACACAACAAATTCAGATAAAAGGGGCAGCTTGGGAATTATTGACATCTGGGCCCTAAATCATTATTAAAATCTCCCATAAATGAAGTAGGTATTCTACAAGGGAGTACAGACAACTCATCCTCTTTTCTCCTGTTTAGTAGATAAGAATATACGGAATTTAAATGAAGCAACACAGAGATACAAGCTGAAGCTGATCTAGCTCCTAATCCTCCCAGACTCTTTCCAATATCTTATTTATAAGTTGTAGTGTAAAAAGTTGGGTACAGTGCAAGACTCTATACTACAGGGCTGGATAATTCTTTATAAACCAAAATTCCATCTCAGTCTGCGTTACTTGGGTCATACAAGCAGGAATATTTCCTATAGTGCATTTGAATGGCAGGTCAAATCTTGGCCTAACCCATGTATTAGGCACTTCTGCTTCTTAAAAACATGTAGAATCTTTGGCAGTCGAGGGAAAAGACTTACCTCTTAATTCAGGTCGAACTATGCATTTATATACCCCTTGCTATGAAAGTTAGCTTCAGAAACACAAGAATGAAAACTGCACCGTCAGAAAGTGCAGCAAAAATAGACTTGAAATTCTAAATTATTGATTAAAGACTTCAAGATTTAACTGACAAATGTGTGTCGCTGGAAGGAATAATTTACTCTTTAAAAGACACCCAGGCAAGTTTCAAGAACTAGTATATCATTTACAAAAACAGGGGGAAGCCACCAGATCCAAAAAAGAGACTTAGAAAACCAATCTTGCAGGTCAAACCACAGACTGGTTGGGATCCTGGACATTTCTGGAAAGAACTCTGAAATGGATGAGGCAGTCACAAGACCCCTTTCCAAATACGTTCCTAATGGTTCCCAGGCAGATCTTACAATCAACAGAGCTCCTAAAGTCTCTTTCTCTCATCCGAAAGAAGGAACAAGACTTCGGACTATAGGTGCCTACAGTCAAGATGTTCGAGTAAGGGAGAAAATTGTGCATAGGGCAATTCAGGTAAAGATAATCAAAGTGGGAAACAACTACTTCTTTAAAAAAAAAAATCCCGACATGCCATATGATACTTATGAACACCACTGGGAATTCAAACATATTGCTAAAAATATCTGCTCGCTAGGAGCTCAAACTCAGATTAGTCAACCAGTGATACTTTATATTCCCTGGTCTGGCCATTTACATATTTTTGCAGAGCTGGTTAAAGATGAAGAAATTATTGACTTCCATGCAAGACCCTGCTACCTAGCCAGAGAAATCTGGGACTTAGGGTCTAAATATGTACTATGCTTGTCAAAGTAGGAATATATATATTTTTTGAGCCACAAAGGTCAACGCACCAACACCCATGAAACACATAGGTATCCCCAGTAATTAGGTACTCCAACAGAGACACAAGGGGTACATCAGGTGATGAGATTGGCAGAGATGTAGGCAGTACGTCAGTCTAGAGGGGGGACCACGCAAGATGTTAGATGGGGGAGGGATGGCAGAACAGAAAATAAAAAGCCAACCTTTTATACATTTGGAATTAGCACAGAGTGATTAAAACATTGTTCAATTATTAAATTCCAATCTACTTGAATATCTAAAGGAAATGTAAATTATATTCATAATTAGCTATAATGCAAGGGCCTCGTAATAAACACAAAAGTGACGCATTTTCGCCTAGTTTAAACAGTTCAACCAGATTATTATATTAAAACAGGAAACATACCTTACTTCAATTTGTCCTCCGCCTTCGTGGCGGATAGGAGGACAGCTGTAGTATTCAACCCACATTTGTTAGGCAAGTTTGCAATGTTAAAATGATTACTGTTAATCTCACTTAAAATGTAAAGATGAAAATCTGCTGACATGTAAAATGAACATCATAAATTTATGCTATAAAAGTCTGCTGCATATCTACTGTACACTCAAAAACAGAAAAAAAGAAATCCCCACATTCAGTGCAAAAGTCATGATAAAGATTGTTTTTGGATAGATTGTTTTTGGATGATTCTCCCAGTAGTGATCGGAGAGATGAATTTCAACAATGTTTCATATTATGGCTTGATGTTTCATATATGACCTGATAACACAACATCTTTACAAAATTTAGAATGGTAAATATGCCAGGTGAGACAACAGTGGGTGCAGAAATTTAGCATTTTTCCGACAGTACATCTAGGCTGGTCTGAGCCAGTATGATATATAGAGACAGGTACATCCAAATAGCAGATTTTGTACTTCCTTGTCAAAACAGTTCAGGTCAACATCAAGGATCAATCGGCTCCTAGCTTTCTTAAACTTCCAGATATAACAACATCATTCTGATCATGCGGTAGGTGTCTTACAATTTCTGGTTAGCCTATTTCCCAAACTACATAGATGAGTGAGGGATAAGAAGCATCTTTCATAAGACAACAATATAAACCTAAATAATACAGAAATTAAGAATTATGTTTTGCATAAAGAGATCACAGTAGGTCCTGCCCCTATTATGAGATGCCTTCAAGGAAACTACTGGGGGTGTTTATATCTTTGTACCTTAAGAGAAAATAACATTTAAAAAGATAAAAAGCGGATACATTCAATCCAGTTTGAGTTAGGAGACCACCATAGGTAAGCTAGTGGGGGCCCTTCCATCCTTTGGGGCCTTTGCATTACACTTGCTGCGCGATTGATAGCTATGCCCCTTCCAGTGTTTCATGAAAGCATGAGTTACGTCTGCATTAGTTGAAATAAAAAAAATTAAAAAAATTAAAAATCACTGTTGAAGAATAAAAAAGGACAACTTGTTTTTTTGAAAAGTAAGTATTTAAAATGTAAAACAGCATATGCCAGACTACATCTCAAATCAACCGAGCTTGCTTTTAAAGAGCAGACCTCTCGAGGATTAATCGCGTGCAAGCTGCCTCGACCCGATGATGAAATGCTATTGCTATTTAACTGTCTCAGTAAGAATATGCTGAGGGAGGGGCCAGTGGGAGCCTCTGGGCTGTGACGAATGAAATCCTTTGCCAGATCTTTAGAAACGTTTTGCATTTGAAATCCTTTTCAAAATATCCTCATAGTGTGGAAAGTGCCCTCGGAACCATGTAACACATGTTTAGTTTTATCGTTTCAACGCTCTAAAACGAGAAACTGACAAGACAATGTTTGCCATTTCTCTGGTTCTCACGTAAACACATATTTGAGTAACACTTTAATTCCAAATTGCATTACCTCATGGGACATTATTTGCGTCATGTTTTGTGACCTCACTAAATACACAACAGAGGGGGGTTTCGGGGGGGAGGGGGCGACTTAATAAACATAAATAAAAAAACTAATAATAACTTACCTGCTTCTTCATCACGCTGCTCCTCTGCTGCACTGCAGGCACAGGCTCCCAGCCTGCCCTGCGGCCAATCCTAACGCTGCTCAAAGCAGTGTCCGGGTTGCCTGGGAGCGCCCAGCCAGGGCGCTCCCAGGCAGACTGGGAGCCTGTGCATGCGGCCGAGACGGCCGGCCAAACATACATGCGCAGTGAGGGGAATGCACAGTGCACTCCCCTCATCGTCGTCATTCCCAATGCCCTGCCCCTTTAATAAACATGGTTTATTATAATTTTGTTTGTTAAAGGTGATTTGCAGTGGCTTCTGCTGGCGGGATGGGGGTGGGGGTTGACAATCCTCTGCACAGAGGGGCTGCACCTGCTACAGGATCAGGTGAACGAGACGCCCGAAGCGAGCAGCTGGGAGCAGCAATGGTACCGAAGATGACCAACCTCCAACAATCGAGTGGCGAGGAGAGAGCAGAAAGAAAAAAGTAGCGTGCAGAAATAAAACTTATGGCAGACAGAGGAAGGATCCATGTAGCAGGGGTAGGCTCCAGTGCGGGAACAAAGACAGGAGAAATGTACAGCATTTGCAAACAATTACCAAACAAACCAAAGGAAGTTTGAAAGGCAGACCAAGGAACGAATGAAAATGATGGGCGTTTAATGGGTCCGGTGAAAACCCACAGAAGCAGATACAGCATGTCGAGAGACAGCATGTCGAGAGACAGCATGCGCTGCCTAGGCTCGACCTGAAAAATAATCAAAATTTTACATCATCAGTTAAAGCTCCCACCTCTGGCAGCTCATTAAAGATAATATTGTGATAAAGAATATATAAAGAAAATACTTGTATCTATTCTACAGTGTTGGGACACTGGATTGGTCGCTTCATTGGCAGGAGAGAGACCAATTTCTTCAGGAGCTAAAAGTACCAGCTTTGACCCTGCAGTGGAGGATCTACTTCTAAAGCCTATAGGGGAAAATAGGGTTTTAAAAACAGGTGAGTCGAGCGCAAACCCCTCCTTGTATAGACCCATGATGCTGCTCAATGTGGACAAGATTTGTTCAAAAACAGTAGCCAACTGTTTAACCTCTGTCGCTCCCAGTCTCCTGCATACAGACTTGAACAATTTTATAGCAGGGAGAAACCTAGGTACCAATATGCATTACACATCAGAATTTATCAAACTAGTGACTGAGATTGCAATACCAGCAGCGATTATCTTGTTAAATGCTGAAAAGGCTTTTGACCATGTGAGCTGGAGGTTTCGGTTTAAAATACTGCATACAATTCCCCTTGCCTTGTACCCATTCCCAAGGTCAATTTCAACATTATACCAATGTATATCCACTCAGGTAATAGTTAACATCAAATCCAAAGGCCATATTTTTACCCGCAGAGGTACCAGTCAGGGATGCCCCCTTTGTCCTATACATTTGGCTCTCTTTATCAAACCCTAGGCTCAATATATTTCCTCACACAATGCAAGCTCAACACATTTTTTCTGGAGCCTCAAAAACTAAATTATTTAGAAATGACATAACTTTATTCCTAACACCACATGTAGCCAATATAAAATGGCCCTGTAGACCATAGGGAAATACACTACTGTGTGGAGCTAAAGGATTAATGAATCTAAGGCTGAATCCTAGATCAGTGGTTCCCAACCTGTGGTCCGGGGACCACTGGGGGGTCCACAAACCCTACTCAGGCAGTCCGTGACTGCTTAGAAAATTTAATAATATTAACAGATTAGGTCCCCAGTTTTCAATAATTATTCATTGGGTGGGTCCCCGGATTCCAATAATGATTCAGTGGGGGTCACTTAATTCCAGTAATGATAAAGTGGGGGTCCACTGAAGTCAAAAGGTTGGGAACCACTGCCCTAGATCCTACCGCTAAATTTAAGGGAAATTTACAATGAAGACCAAGAGATATTTAGCGTATATTTGAAGAAAGGTTTTGTTCTTTTTTAAGTATGGAAATCCCTCCATTCTCATTAACTGGGAAGATTTCACTAATTAAGATGTTGGTTCTCCCCCTATTTATGCTCTATTTTCTTTTCTTTTTTTTTTTTTTTTTTACATTTACCTGTAAACTAATGCCCACTTTTTGCTAAATTAGAAAGGGGTAGTATTATTTTTATATGGAACCAGAAGTGCTCCCGAGCAAAAAAAAAAAATGTACAATTATCCGAAGAGAATGGTGGACTTGGGTTACCAGTATTTTATATTTCTCTGCATCATTTGTTTTACAGATGTGCTCTTTCTCTATTAAATAATCTGTTTTGATAATTCCTTGGTCACAATTGTGTTTAGAAATTTGGACATAAATAATGTAGGCTGCATTATAATAAAGAACAAGGGTGGCAAAGAAAGTGAGATATAAAACACAAAATTATATATGGGCAAAAAAGGCAGAATATTTTTTGAGCTATATTAACTTCTGATGGCACATGCCAAGACCCCACTTCAAAGTTGAAGGCATCTATTCTCCTGCTTGACAGGTGAAATGAATCACAGCTGGTTGTGTTTAGCGATAACAAATCTCTGTGGTTTCTATGTAGGAATAATACTTAAGAATTTCTAAAGCTTTGTCTTGCAAACATAGCTAATAAACATTGGTATTCATATGTGAAATAAGCTTTACACTTAACATCCTCTCCTAGTTTATCTATGTAAATAATTTCTGGAGTTAAAGGAAACTGCTCACTGCTAGAAATGGGGTCTTTGGTTGACAGTCAGGTTACCCCCTGTCCAAGCAAGGACCCTCGCTCTAGTCAGGGTAAGTCACATACAATCCGAATTATCCTGTGCCCACCCTCTGGTAGCTTGGCTCTGAGCAGTCAGGCTTAACTTAGAAGGCAATGTGTGAAGTATTTGTGCAATAAATCATGCAATAACACAGTATAGCACCACAAAAATACACCACACAGTGTTTAGAAAAATAGATAACATTTATCTGATAAGCTGCAGGTCAAAACGATTAAAATGCAATAAGTATATGTTGAGATATCACTGTAAAAGTAATATAAAGTTTCTTTAGTCTTTTAAAAGCAATAAATGTCTCTTTCACACACAAAGTACCTGGTTCACGTTCAAAATCTCTGCAAAGAACTGCAGAGGAGGTGTGCTTCGATTTCTCGGGCCACACACGGCAATGCATTGTTTAGTTTTCGTGCAGGGACGACTGTGCGTCAATTTCTGGCGCTCGGTCGTGGATCCTCTTCGGGTTGTGGGGTTTTTGGACGCCCCGGGGACGATGCGTGGAACCAGCCAAATTTCCGGTCGCTACACTGGTGCTGCGTCGATCTTCTCATTGCGAAGTTGGGCTGCATCGTTCCGGTTCGGCGTGCAGTGAATCTTTCACTGCGATGCAGGCTGTGCATCGATTTTTCGCGGCACAAGGAGTCCTTCTGGTAGAGATGAAGTCTTTTTGGTCCAGAGACTTCACAGAACAGGAGGCAAGCTCTATCCAAGCCCTTGGGGAGAACTTCTCAGCACAGGCAGAGAGCAGCAAGGCAGCAGTCCTTCACAGAAAACAGTCAGTTGAGTCCTTTGGGCAGCCAGGCACTTCTTCTGGGCAGGTTGCAGATTCTGGTTCAGGTTCTCTTCTCCAGGAAGTGTCTGCGTTGCTAGGGGCAGAGGCCCTGTTTAAATACCCAAATGTGCCTTTGAAGTGGGGGTGGGGGGGCTCAGGGGGGGATTAAGAGAGTGGTTTAGGAGTGCACAACGTCCCCTTTCAGTTCAATCCTGTCTGCCAGGGTCCCAGTAGGGGGTGTGGCACTTCTTTGTGTGAAGACAGGCTACAGTCCTTTGACATGCAAGTGTCAGGCCCTCCCAGCCCAGGAAGACCCATTCAAAATGTAGATGTATGCAAGTGAGGCCGAGTATCCTGTGTTTGGGGTGTGTCTGAGTGAATGCACCAGGAGCTGTCAACTAAATCCAGCCAGATTTGGATTGTAAGGCACAGAAGGATTTAAGTGCAGAGAAATGCTCACTTTCTAAAAGTGGCATTTCTAAAATAGTAATATTAAATCCAACTTCACCAGTCAGCAGGATTTTGTATCACCATTCTTGCCATTCTAAATATGACCTTGCTACTCCTTTCAGATCAGCAGCTACCACTCAAACAGTGTATGAGGGTAGCCCCAATGTTAGTCTATGAAGGGAGCAGGCCTCACAGCAGTGTAAAAACGAATTTAGGAGTTTTACACTACCAGGACATGTAAACTACACAGGCACATGTCCTGCCTTTTGCCTACACAACACCCTGCCCTATGGGTTATCTAGGGCATACCTTAGGGGTGACTTATATGTTGAAAAAGGGGAGTTTTAGGCTTAGCAAGTACTTTTAAATGACAAGTCAAATTGGCAGTGAAACTGCACACACATGCCTTGCAATGGCAGGCCTGCAACAAGGTTAAGGAGCTACTTAAGTGGGTGGCACAATCAGTGCTGCAGGCCCACTAGTAGCATTTCATCTACAGGCCCTGGGCACAGAGTGCACTCTAGTAGGGACTTATAAGTAAATTAAGTAGTTCAATTGGGTATGATCCAATGGTATCATGTTTAAAGGGAGAGAGCATATGCACTTTAGAACTGGTTAGCAGTGGTAAAGTGCGCAGAGTTTTAAAACCAGTATCTAAAAAGTGAAGGGAGGTAGGCAAAAAGTTAGGGGTGACCACCCTAAAGTTGTCAGATCTAACACTCCATTTTTGGTACAGAGAATTACAGGCGTAATGACTTCCATAACTACTGAGATGATACAGTGGGAAAACCATACTGAAATCCATTTGTAGAACACCCTGGGGAAAAGTTATTTCCAGCTAGACTATTAAATTTGGCAAGGGGCTAATTTGCATCATATGATCTTTTTTAAAGAATATTAGATTATACGCCCCTTATTATCAGTACAATGTGTTCTTCTGCCGCAAATGTGTGCCCTAGATGTAATAAGGGGGATTGGATTTGTATTTTCTAGTATGCAGGGCTTCAGCCCCGTTTTGGAGTGAAATATTTACTGTAGGAAGTATTAAAGTACAAATGGTCATTCAGCCAACTCCTAAAACTGCCCTTCTGCGCTTAATTGATTTGCCTGCTTTGCTGGATAATACAAAGAATGCATTTACATAGCTATGCTGAGAGTTCAGTCTCTAATCAGGATTTATTGGAAATCCCCATCAAGACCAAGTTATGCTCACTCAACAGCCAAGACGTGCAAAACCGTTCAAAACCAGATAGTCTGAATTCTGGTACCAGGCTGGGATGAATATCTTATCTGTAAAAAAACTGGGGGAGTTGAGCACATACAAATTCGACAATGAAGTCAAGCAAAATATAGTATAGGAATTATATAATTTAAATAATGATGATCTTCTGGGTGAGGGTGATGCTTGACAAAACTGAATAGCTGAAGAGAATGGGCATTGTCACTTTATAAGGGTTTCTTTATAAACATTGCTATATTTTGATAGAGGCAATATTTAATGCAGAGGAATTGTCTTGATTGAGAAATCTGCACCGCGTATGTAAACAAGCACAGTCAGCTTATAGGAGCCTTCCAAATACATATCTACTTTGTCACTTCCTTTTATTTTTTTAAGCAAGTAATAAGGTTCATACTTTTCATTAAAAAAAAAAAAAGAAATACCTACTGCTATGTATTATTAGACTGGGCGATCTCTATATGGTATTACGTTTGAGAAAGCTAGCCAACATTTTTTTTTAATGCAACATCATATTGATTTTATCTCAATCATATTGATCAGGAACAAGTCTGCAATTACAGAACTGATTTAAATCCCCCCTCCTTAAATTTTCAAGCTGGCGCAGATCCTTCGTAGGCCTGAATTTCATCATCCAGAGAACGGAGGTGGTGTCCATGTCACCTGAGGAGAATTCCTCTGTGTTGGCACCACTCGGTGCACACTATAATATTTATGTGGACACCCTCTGGCCACATAAATGGGAACCTCCGTGCTCATACAATGGTCGAAATCCAGTTGACATCATTTCAAGGGGGAGGGGGGGGGGGGGGATCTGCACTTTTCCAAGCTTTAGCAATGTCCCAATCACATCAAAACCGCCTGATATCTATTACTATCAATGCTGTGACAGAGGAGAGTGAATTAGGGATCCCTAGGTAAACTCAATCCCACCGCTCGCCCCAATCACATAGGTACCCCCTTCCAGAAAGGAGGCAGTTGTTTGCATGCCCAAACAATGTGTAGCGGATTGCCCTACAGAGCACATCTCAGAAACATTGGTGAAGATATCGCCCCATCTTCCATAATTTTTTCTCTGTACATTAGGCTCTCTGTGAGTCTTTCAGTCAGATATATTTAAACTTAGAAGCAATTCCTGATTCTCAGGGAGAGGCTTAATTCTCTCTACAATCATCCCAAGGATCCCAAAGTCTACGACCCACACCGCTCTAACTGGTCAAATGTGTCTTTCAAATTAGTCACTTATGAACAGTACACATGCGATATCTTCTGAACAGTCCGCTCATCAAGTAGGATCTACGAGCCATATGTACAAAGCAAAACTGCAAAAATACTTTTCCAAATGTATAAACACCCAAACTGTGATTCTCCAGAATAGCAATTTGGGTGTAGAAATCGCTATTTGGAAGGGACATGTCAAGGGCGTTCCTTTCAAATAGTGATTTTGAGTGTTACATGTCAGGGTTCTGCAACCCAAAAAAAATGAAACTTTAAAGTTTCATTGTTTTCTTTTTAAACACGTCACTTTTTTTTTTTTTAAGGAAAACAGGTTGCGTTAAAAAACAGATTGCCACATTAAAAAACAATCAGAGACACAGTGGTCTGCTGACCTCGGCAGGCTACCATCCCTGCGATTGCTGCCGATTCCTAATGGGTCGCAAATTGCAACCTACCTCATTAATATTCATGAGGGAGTTCGAACCGCGACCTACTAGGAATTGCAAGTATTAAACAAAATGTTTCATACATAAGGAATAGCGATTTCCAAATACCGATTCGGATAAACTCCCTATTTGGAAATCACTGTTCCTTCTCTTCGAACAGCTGGCCCATTGCCTTTATGGGGCTATGGTCTGGGTAGTCTTCCAAGTCTGCTATGTAGGACACGCAGAGCTATAGACATCTGAAAAAATGACTAGGCTGCAGATCATAAAATCCTTTGCAGCTTTGCTGGGAGGGTATCACCAAACCATACAAAACGTTTCCCAATCTGGAGAGACTGAATGTATCCCTGGATTTGAAACCGTGTATATCAGACACTTGTTTCAATACACTCCCAAACCACAGAAGCGTCTCTTAATTCAATCACTGTGACCACCCTAGAGCTCTACGAGTGTCCCTCTATACCTGGAGGTCCACCTTTGAGTCAGGGGGAAGAGACCACCTCCATAAAGAAAATGTGAGAGGGGTGTTTCTTCGGTTGCCCATCTCTCCAATGCAGAAGCAGGGACTCCTGTGTTGCCAAACCACCATCCATTGAGGATTATTAGGTAGGACATACTGTAGTAAGAGAGAACGTCCTGAGCAGCAATGCCACCTTCATATGTAGACTTATAGCATTTAGAAAGTTAGAAAGGGCAATTCTCAGACATCGGTGGTTCCATAGGAAGCCACGCAGGAGCAAGTCTACTCTCCGGATGAAGAATCGTGGCGGTGGAAAAAAAAAAAAGTTCTTTAGTTGATATAAAAGGTGCTGCAGGTCGACCATCCTATAGGTGGAGAAGCATCCCATAATGGACAAGGGGACCGCTGACCAGAACCCAAAGTCACCAGAACCCAAGGTCATGGGTCGGGTGATCCAACTGGAGCTGGATGTTCCGGTCCCCTGCCCTCAGCGGGTTTCCTGTCCAATAAACTCTGAGATATTTAAATATGTCCACTAGAACCTATAGGGCAGTGGCCCATTCTAAAGTCAAGGGGAGGCAACCTATGGGATGCTCTAAAGACTTGGCCTTGTTGTGAATTTCAGTGTTTTTTTGTTTTTTAAATGTTACATTGTTTACCTCATTTCAACACCAAACTTTAACATTACTTTCACCTTTGTTTTTTCAGTGAACTTCTAAGAGTTTTAACATAAGCTAAGATCCTATTACCATACCTAACTACAACTTAACTTTAAATATTATATCAGGGTAGAAATAATACTTGCTAACTTACCTAGGAAGTAAAGATACCCCCGAAGTAACACACCACAATGTAAAGATTCCCAATGTAAATTCATGCAAATTAATGGCTGACAACCACTGTGAGTGTATGTCCACTGACTAACCACTAAATGCACTTAGGCACTGTTCTGCAATACTAAATTTTAATTACCTTCTCTAAATATGTTGACCCTCAAATACCAAATGAACCACTCCTTTCATGTAGTATGTTACAAATCCTAGTTCCTTTTTACTTTGCTGGGTGACCCCATTTTAGGTATCACGGAAAAGAATACTTTATAAGCTCTTTCCGAGCAGCACTTCTCACTTTTTGTGGGTACATAATGAATTTATGGCACATTATAGTGGGCCGTACCTCCTACATGTGAGAAGTCGCGGTGAGGGCTGTAAATTGGGAGTGTTTCCAGGCATGGCTCCAGTCCGCACCCATCTTCAAGGCGCGACAAATAACCCATCCCCTAAGGTTTTATTGTGTGTTTAGCATATGTGTTGACTTGTGTGGGAGGTACAATGGCCCAGTATGATTGAGTGGGACGTCACCCGTAGGTCTCTGCAAGAATCATGTTGCTTCCTCAAATACAGGGTTCTGTACACTTTTCTGCCTGAGTACCAACAAGTTGGTGTGGAGACGCCGCTTACAGGGAGTGGCGACCTCCCCTCGGGGCCAACCAGAGAAAGAACAGCAACTCTCCCGGGCTCCTTGACAGCTCAAGTGGTGAAGTCACTGACCACCATGGGAAACAGTACACCGCGAAGAGGGAAAGGATTGTCAATTTGTATAGTGGAGGGATCTCCCTGAGCAAGTACACAATAGCTGGCCTGAAGAGAAAAGAACGGAGGGGTCAAACCTGTCAACAAATCACTGATACCTAGAAGGGGAAACATAAAAGGGAGTGACCTGCCCTAGATAAAGCCACAAACTCGAGATGGAGCAGATATATCTTGGACCTGAACCACATCCTGGTGCCTCCTCCTCATCCTTCTGCATTGCAGGCAAGCAAGGAAAGAGGAGAATGGCTGAGATTTGGCATGGGTGGTTGCTAACTGGAGAAAACGATCATTGGCAAAGCCAATAGTTTCGGCAATCCAAAAGCTATTGGCGTTGTCAATGTTATTGTCTTCTTCTAGCCATGTGTTATGGAGTGACATCACCTATTGGCTTTGCTTGCAAAGACCGGTATAAAACTAACAGGAATGACCTTCCTTTTGAGATGAATGGTTGGGTGTGTGTCTCTCTGCTATCAAGGAACTTTGACGCCTGCGTACAGATGCAGTGATGATATAAAAATCATCATTGTGGTTTCAATGAACTCAACAACATGGAGGAAATACCACTATCCTTGGAAGCGCGCAAGAATATGAGAGCTGCAGGAGAATGCAGCCTTGTTGGAAAAAAATCGAGCTAATATTTGTTTAGGCTTGTGGAAGGTTCGCCCTGTAAAGACTGTCCCATCTAGGGTATAAAATGCCGAATGGGAGTTATCTAAGAATAAAATGCATTTCCTGGAGCTGGTTTCTCTGCAAGGGGAAGCAAGCAGTATTAATTATAGGCCATTATTCAGAAACACCTGCCTATTTCCCAATCCCCCCCCCCACCCCCCAAGAGTCTGGTATGTGGCGGAGAACAGGCTCGCTGACAGGGTTACCTAAGCACCCACATGGAGGTTTGTGGTTAGTTGGTGCACGCTAGAGCGAGACCTAAAAAGTAGATATATCTGGGACTTAAACCACCATCCTGACACATACTCCAAGTGCTTTTGCATTGCTGGCCTCAGAAGTCGGCTCAATGGCTCATCCTTACAGACCTCAGGACTAGGACAACCCCAGGGTGTGCGTGTAAATGGTTCTGTGAGACATAGCAACATATCCTGTAACCAATAAACTTCTGGAAATGATATCCTTTATGAAGCAACAAACAAACAGAACTAGTCAATGTGTACCCGAATTAAGAAGGGACAAGAATCCCGGCCAAATATCTCCTTGCACAAATAAATATTGTTGTAGACATAGCCCAGAATGCTATTCAGTATATATATCTCTACCTATCTATCTATCTATCTATCTATCTATATATATATATATATATATGTATTTTTTTTTTTTTTTACAGAGGCACATGGTTAATATCAAGGTCCTGCCTCCGTTCATGACAGTTAGTTTGCAATTATCTTGGGGTTTACACCATACAACGAGTAGGGAAAGGGATACCCTAGTAGTTCAAGGGTTACATAAGATTGAATATCATAACATCGGAGAGGAAAAGCCAGTACTCATTAACATTCAACTGAGGTTCAAGAAGGATAACTTGTGTGTAAAGTTAAAGTTTACTGCAGCAGAGAAGCCAACAAGAAGTAAGTAGGCAATAGGAATCCTTGTAGGTGCCGACCCATTTATGGTCATGGTGCCATAGAAGATGAATCCACCTCAGTAGTTCAAACTATAAAATCAACATAAAAGTAACCCTTCATGTGAGAGTGTGATGGAGGTGCATCCAGATAATTGCACAGCAACAGAAACATACAAAGACAACTGCAATTATTGTACATTCAGAAAGTCAAAGAATTATTGGCTTCCACACATCTCTCTCCATCTCCCCAGGAGTACACTTGATGTTGACAATTTCTATAGAAGAATGAAAGGGGGAAGGGCACCAAGTGATTTAAAAATCAGAATGGCTCCTGGAATAGCGTGGTTCTGTGATATTTTCCAGGTAACTATGGATTTCCCACATTTTGCGCCTGAACCACCATACGCCTTGTAACTACTCATTTCCAATATAGCTCAAACGTATCAAAAGTTACTAAAGATTCTGAATATGGAATCCAATGCATCACCTGATACATTGTTAATATTAACTGGTTACCTTGCTTGTTTCTGTGTTTAGAGAATACCACAATTTTGGACTACATCAAGAAACAAAGACCCCTAGAAGTTAGCGTGTCAGACACACCCACGTGGAGCGCTGGCTGGGCCTAACTTTATCCTGATGTGATTCTGTGAGCCCCATCGACCCCCATAATGCCCTAACCTTGTTCCCAGCAACTGGGGAAAAGTCCCCAGTGTCTTGCATCAGCCCCTGACATTCCCTGGCTAAGCAGAGGTGCCATCGTAATAACGAGCAATGCCTGGCAAAGTGGTGGCTGCCTCTTACTGCAGCTGAGAGAGTTGAGCAGCTGGCATCTTCCGCCCATCCCCGGGCTCCAAGAGAGCCAGGGGTAGAGGTATCTCACACGGGGAGGTTTTTCCTGGTGCCCATCATTTCCCCTGCCCTGATCGAGATGCACTCTGGCGTCTAAGTGGTGCAGGGGAGCTGCCAGCAAGAGGTGTGGGGGGGCCAAAGAAGGGTTCCTGGGCGCGGCAACCAAGTACTTGCAGGCAGGCCCCAGAGAGAAGAAACAGTAGAGACGGGTCAGTCTGGCTGCGACCAACACCCGGCTGGGATGCCCGTGGTTAGCTTGGCGACTGACCCTGGGAGGGAGGGAGGGAGCTGATCCAGCCTGGGACCTGCTGAGTGGAGAGAGCTCCGATAAGCATGACTGCAGCCAAATCCTGGGGGATATGGAAAGTCTGTGACAGCCAATCGCTGGCTGGCTACCACCACCTCCCCCAGGATGTGATGAGTCGACTGGGCCAAACAGAAAGACTAAGTGGTGTTATGTCCTGGGGATGCTCTGATCATTATATGGCACTGCCATGCCCAGGGGAAGATAGAGAGAGCGCTATGCATGGGCTGAAGAGGGCCCCCTCCGTGATCTCACTTTGGTGACAGCTATTACCCCCGGAATACCCCCCTCTGGAACAGTGAGGCAGGTGGGAGTGAGGGGAGGGGGTCTGCGAAATCCACCCCTTCCCCCTTTTTGATGGACATTGACTCAGATAGAGTGGCTTGGGTGTCTGCTATGGGCGAATGGTCTTGCAGACCCCTCCGATGACAGATGATGGAGGGGTCCCAAACCCATTCTGGACTCTGACATAGTCACGTGTCCTGCACCTGGGATCTGTGCAGGGTACAGGGCAATCATTTACTACCCCCTTCTGTTGCTCTATTGCTTGGAACCGGCCTGTGCAGCTGTGAGCTTGGCACTGTGTTTGCTGAGCCTGAGCCACCTTCCCCAGATGGTGAAAGACAAAGTTTCAAAACCACCCTGCCAGGGGAAAATTGACAATGCACTAAAGGGGTACAGACCCTTTCAGATGTGGATGTGACACCCCCACTGCCAGATAATGAAGCCCTCTTGACTGCTATCCAACAGTCTACTGAAGCCCTAGAATAGGACTGGTGAAGTATGCTCTGATGTGTTGCCACTGAGGCAAGAGCCCCAGAAAGTTGTCTTTGGTGTAACAGCTGCAGAAAACAGGGTGCCTCCACCTGGGGAAGGATGTGACGGGGTGAAGGCAGTCACTAAAGACTTGCTGTGGAGGGTTGACGATGCAGAGAACCAGGCGAGGTGCAATAACGTGAGACTGGTGGGCTTCCCTGAGGGAGTCGAGGGGTTTAACATGGCAGACTTTTTGGGACTGTGGCTCCACTCTACCTTCATAGAAGAGAGATGTTTCCACCTGTTTCGTTACTGAACGAGCTCAAAGGACGCTCGCTGCCCTGTCACCTCTAGACACACCCTACCACACCCCAAAGAGCGATAACTGCACGGTTTTCAAACTTCTAAGATCAAGACATGAAACTCAGGGAGACAAGGCAATTAGGGGAGATCAAATACAAATCTTCCCCCATCATGCTGTTTCCTTGCTTCTCCTGTGAAGTAAAGGAACAGAGAAGAACATTCAACATGGTGAAAGCCAAGCTCTTCCCAGCCAACCTAAAGATGATTTTCAAGGACAAAACACACTTTTTCACAACACTGGAAGAGTCTTGGACCTGGCTTGAGGAGCAGCCTCAGCTTCGATCCCTGTATGTGCTGTCGACTGAGTCAGCTGAGGGAGGTGGACAGGGGATAAGGCCTGAACTTTGGTCCTTGAAACACGAGCAAAGGGCCCAAGCTAGGAGAGGTGGAAGTAAATCCTTGGAAAAAATGGCTCGGGACAGAGTGGCTGGCGGGAAGTCCTAGGACTTAGAGGGAGGACTGCTGCGGCAGGGGAGCCAACAATCCAGGCCAGAGGGAGATGATGGGGCACACTGACTCATCATGGAAGATAACCCGAGCTATGGCTTGAACTGAGCCACATCAAATGCTGAACTGAAGCACATTGACCCTGATGAACCTGGGTCCTCCGAAACTTGATGAGGATCTGATAGGGCTTGAGAAGTCGTTGGGAGGGAGAGTTTTTGGCCCTCCAGACCGGTTATGTTTGGGATGTGGATGTGGCCTGTGACAGCAGACCTCTTCCTTCTTCCTACACCCCACCAGTTTCAGAGTGAGCTGTGTCTAGGGTGTTTGCAGGGCGTATCAGGTGCACAAGCGGAGAGATTGCAGAACGTGTGGCTGGTTGGAGGATTTTCCCCTCTTTGTCTTCTGCCCGAGACGCTGGTTTGAGTGGAGTGTGTGGTGTTATTTTTATTTGTGTTGACATTTTGTGCTAGTTGCTGGGCAGTGTGTACAAACCACTGAGGCCCAACCTGTGCAGTAGTTGAGTTTTTGTTTGACATGAGCATTAATAATCGCGGAGGGAGGGGGTGGAGTATGGGGGAGTTTTGCAGAATATTGTTTCTTAAGGGTTGTTAAGTTGATGTCTGAAGAATGGAGTGGGCCGCAAGTGCGATGCAGTGGTGGAAGTGGATTGATATGTCACAGCACAGGTATGGCGCAGGCTAATATGCTGGAGTCTGCTGGTTTGTTCCATTATAACCTGGAATGTTAATGGACTGGGCAATAAAGTCAAGCGGGCCTGGCCATGACTTTTATTAGGTGCTTTAAACCTGATGTGGTCCTCCTACAGGAGACCCACTTAATGGGGACCCAATGTAGTTGCCTAAGTTGAGGAGCATATACTACACTAGTCCATTCAGGATTTACCTTAGGCTCTCGGGGAGTAGCAGTTTTGTTCCGAAGACGCCCCCCTTCCAGGTACAGAAGACCTGGATAGATCCCAATGGGTTACATGCTGTGGTGTAGGGTCTCAGTAGGAGGACAGATGTCACGTTAATCAGTGTTTTTGCGCCTCCACACCTGCAGAAGCCCACCCTTGACAAACATTGCTAGAAACTGAATCCTCCATACAGAGTGGGGGGGCTTTAATGGTGTCATGGCCACTGCGATGGACCGATCTAGCTTCAGCTCAGACACACACAGGGAGATACCACTAGCCCAATATGTGAACACGTTGGGACTCTCCGATCTTTGGCGCGGTCACCACCCGAATGATAGAGCATACTCTTATTTCTCTGGGACCCACAAAGTGTTCTCTAGACTGGATTACATTTTTGCCCCAGCCGGTGAGATACGCAGGAATCGAAAAAGCTGAATACATGGCTTGGGGGTCTGTCTGATCACTCTAGACTCTGGCTTTCCCTAGGCAGATAACCCCACCGCCCAGGATGGACAGTGAATGCATGGGAGGTAAGGGATAAGATTGTCTTGCGGGAGCTGCGTGTACATACTGAACTTACTGAAAACAAGGAGTTTGTCAGCAGTGTTCTAGTACTCTGGGAGGACCATAAGACAGTGCTCAGAGGTTGAGTGCAGAACAAAATTGCACATAAAAAAGAGAAACTAGGGAGACTGAGGTTATTGAGCATCAGCTGATGCATTCAGAGGGTGTCCCTGGGGTGCTGTCAGATCCCCTGAACCTTCGCAAATTTGCTGCCCTACACATTGAATATTGTGCTTTGGCACAACGCGAAACGAAGAACCAGATGCTAGCCACCCAGCACCACCTCTATGACATGGAAGTTAAAGTGGCTAAGCTCCTGGCATGGCTCAGTAGGCAGGAAGCTGAGGCTCAATGGGTGAGCTGCATTGTAGGTAGCAAAAGCAAATCCTACACTACTGACGGGAGCATAGCAGAAGAGTTTGGGAGCTACTATGAGGCCTTCTACAAGGCGCATACTCCTGCGGAGGCCCAGCACATTTAGTCCTACCTTGCCACAGTGAATATGCAAACCCTCCCCGAGGAGGACCGTATGGCCCTAAATGAGGATATCATTCTACCTACAGGTGGCTATAGTGAACCTAAACTCAGGGAAGTCCCCAGGCCCCAATCGTCTTCCAGAAGAATTCTTTAAGAGGCACATCGGGATCCTTGGTCTCTATCTCCTTAACATGTACCTTGAGGGAACATTGCCACCTGACCTGCGGCGTGCCGCAATAGTGGTGATCCACAAACAAAGGAAGCCAGAGGCGAGCTGTGGTTCCTGTCACCCGATTTCACTACTCAATGTGGAGACCAAGAGTTTGCCCATAGTGCTTGTCTGCAGGCTCACTGGTGTTATACCACCCTCACCTCGATTCACAGGGACCAAATGGGCTTTATGCCAAAGAGGTCTACTAGGTGTAACCTCTGCAGCTTTCATAATTGGCTGGCAGCGGTCCATCCCCAATGAGAACCCCATATACTCCTCTCACTAGCTGCCACAAAGGCTTTTACGCTGTGCATTGGGCATTCCTGAAGCAAAACCTGGAGAGATATGGTTTTGGCCCAAAATGAGTGGCCTGGATAGCATTGCTATATAAGGCGCCCATGGTCACAGTGCAAGTCAACAGAGCCCTCTCTTCAGAGTTTCCCCACTGAAAGAGGGACTAGACAAAGATGCCTTCTGTCCCCCTCCAGTTCACCCTAATCCTGGAGCCACTGGCCTGTTAGGTCCGTGACCATCCTAACATTAAAGGTTTCAGTGTCACTGAGACTACCAACGAAGGTGAAAGGATTTTGCTTTATGCAGATATTATCCTCTTGTACATCACCCAGCGCAAGAGACGATCCCAACGGTTTTTAGGGTCTTTGAATGTTATGGTGCCCACTCTGGATACACCGTAAATATGGATATATCTGTCTTGTACCTAGTGGGTTGGAAACTGAACTTGTCCACCCTCCCCGGGAGTTTACAGACAGAAAGGGAAAGGTTCCAAAATCTGGGGATGTGTGTGACCTCGGACCAAGAGCACGTCCTCGAATGGAATCTAAGGAGGGTGCTAGCGGATTTTCATGCGGATGCTGACCACTGGAAGGTGTTACCGTTGACACTACTGCAGAGCAGCCATGTTTAAAATGGTCACCCTATCAGAATTCCCATACACTCTCTAAAACACCAATTATAAGATCCCAGAAGAGATTTTCATTAAGATCGACAATGAGGTTACAAAACTATGGAACAATGGGCATCCCAGGGTGGCGCTGAGGACACTACAGAGCAATCAATATAATGGTGGTACTGCCCTCCCGGATTTACAAGCTTACTACTGGCCACCCACCTATGTCATCAATAAATAGGAGAATGCGCCCAGGGATCATCTCCGTATGCGATGAAGACGACTCAGTTTCAACCACAGTCCTATCTACGTTACAGGAGGAAAGGGGGAGGGACGATTACTGCTGGTGACTCAAGTGGCGGTCGTGGCATGGAGCAAGGCAAGCAGATGTATAGAGTGGGAGACAAGGGTGGGGGTGAGATTTAAGGAGATTGGGAAGTTGAAGGGTTTTGAGGCCTGGGACCTCATTGGTACATCAAGCCGAGGAGCCTCCTCGAGGATGGCGACCTTATCCCCTTCCCCTCCTTTCAACAAGACTATCAACTTCATAATACACAATGTTTTAGATGCGTGTAGCTCTGTCATGCTTGGGGTGCAGGGGGTCTGGAAGTTTATGATCTACCCAACTATGCGCCCTTGGAGGGTAGGCTACTCAAGGGGGGGTTTGAGGAAAAGGTGGTCTCATTCACCTATAAAACACTTAATAACAACATGCCAACACTCTGAGGGAATTGAGGGAAACATGGGAAAATGAGGTTGGGTAACTAGATGATACAGACTGGGAAGCAGCCTTGATGCACCCAGGGAGGTGGCTATCAAATCTAGACTGGGGCTTATTCAGTTAAACATCCCCCACCGAGTCTATTATGACTATGTTCGTCTGCACAAGATTGGGAGAGCGGAGTCCCCTGATTGCCTGCAGTGTGGGGGTGGGTGGGGGATGGAGGACAAGGGGTCCTTCCTTCATACGCTCGGAGGTTGCCCTACCATACAACCACACTGGTGAGCGATACTCAACGATTTGATCAAGACTGAGATGGTGTCCATTCCGGATGAACCCAAGTATGTTCTCTTGAGGATCCCCACAGATGTGACGTCCCACATGCCAAACTGCTCTTCTGCAACCTGGGCCTGGTGGTGGCTAAGAGGGATGTGGCTAATTATTGGGGGGCCTCCGAGATACCATCCCTTCAGGAATGGAGGGCGGGATGGATTTATATATGGCAGCCAAGAAGGGTACTTCCATAAGCAGGTGGTGTCTACGTTTTACACGATCTGGGATTGTTGGATAAAATATTACATCATTGAATTGATGGATGATGGAAATGCGACCTCATTTGCCCAGCCCTAATGTTCTGTGCTTTGCAACTAAATGTACCTGTAAGATTCCTCAGCGACTCGAAAGCAGGCTGCTGCACATCACTTTGGCCTTTCTGTGCCTAGCTACTCATGAGAATTTATGCCTTCCTCACAGTGTTCTCAAAACAGGAGTTACTTCAAGAGGACACTCAAGCTTTGGAAGAATCCCAAACACTGTAACTTTTTAATGGCGGGTGTTTAGCATGGTAAGGTGCTTTCTGGTGATTCACGTGCTGTTATTATACCATACACTCTGCTACCGGTGTGACGGCACGTTTTGGCTGTCCAGGGGTGGTGTTCATAATAAATATAAAATATAACATTTTTTAACCTTCTGCAGTGTTCTTAGGGGCTGTTCCTTGTTGGAAAGGAGCGCTTCCTCGGACCCTATGGGGTTAACTCAGAATAAATCAGACACTGGGATGCAGACCATGGGTTTGAAAGCATATCTGGGATGTGCAGAATAAAACAAAACTTAGTACAAGATTGTTGGGGGTGGAGGTGCCTGGATGTGTGTAATTAGGCTTTATTCTACTCTCAACACTGTAAATGTCTGAGCCTAATTATATTATTCTGTGACTTGGACAGAGTACTATTATCAGAAGATAATTTTGTGCACCCATGCTAGAACAAACAAGCACTGGCAATGCTAATAGGCCTGGTACTACCCTACAGTCTTTTGGGTTTGTCAACACTTATTTATTCGCTCACCGTTGTTTGTAAAACTATAGTGTTGAAGGAGCTCCAAGGCCCTTATTACTATTAAAAATTGTATATATTTGAAAGCACTGGCAAAGCCAACAGATCCCGCCTTCAGGACCTTCTAGCTTTGCCAGTGGTTCTTAGGCATGAGGTACAGCATACATGCAGTGTGGCATGGCTAAAGAAACCAAATAAAATAAAATGCTATGACGAGGAGGTCCCACCTTTCTGTAGCACGAGCATGCATGTAACGACAAAATGATGCAAGCACTTCTCTTTTTTTATTATTTTCCAGAGTGGGATTGTGCCAGTGGGGTTGGGGGAGGGACAGGGGGAATGGCAACAAAGAAGCAATAGGTAAGAGGGACAATTACAGAAGGCGTGCGTGGGGGGGGACAGCTTGGAGGGCTGGTGTGAGGAGGAAAAGTGACAGGTGAGAAAGGAGTGCAGGTGGGGGAGAAGAAACACAGAAGGTGGAGGTGGTGGGAAGAAGCAAATGGGCAAGAGAGCCCCGGAAGTAAACTAGGGCGAGCGCAACACAGAGGGGCCAAAGAGCAGCACCTCGGCGACAGATCAACGCGGAGCGCTGGGGCAGGAAAGTACATGAGAGAGACAGCCGGAAAAGATATGCGCTCTCAAAGAGCGCTTAACGAAAAAAAGAAAAGTAGTACTTGAAATGCAAGACGTCGAAGCACAGAAGACAGCCAATCAAAAGAGACGGTAAAGAGGCTATGTTCCATGGGAGGGACAAAAACTATATAGACAAGCACAGACATAACTAAGAAGCAGGCAAACGAGAGGGGCAAGAAAGCCAACCAACGGAAGGAAGGGCGGACTCCAAGCCACTGAATATTCCTGGTGAGCCCACAATATGTCTATTGCAACCAGACCGCTGCAAACGAGCTCTACATAACATGGCATTGGCTAAAAGCAAGAATAGGTTTTTCAGGTCTGCCAAATTTTCACTGTGTGAGGAGGGGGTGGGTCCTCAGAGGGGTGTGGTGAAGTGCCAAGCATGGCCCACGGCATCCTACATTCACTGCCCCTCACACCTCCCCATACCAGAAAAAAAACAAAGGCTCTGTGGCTGCCACTGATGTCTTGTGGAAATTCCACACCTTGTAATGGACACAGGCTGCACAGAGCATCAACACAATGAGCTGGAGACGTGCTCTCTGCAGTGGTTTCCAGCTGTGTGCACACTGTGTGACACCGGCTGTTGGAAGGTCCGGTTTTTAATCTCACAACGCACATATTGCGATAGTCCTTATCACTAAGAGGATGTGTCGATGTGCTCCTTGTAAAACAGCAGAATTATGTCACAACAAAGTTATCCAATGGCTGAAGTGAACTGTCCAGTGCCCCATGCAGTATGCTGCAGAGGATGGAAATAAAATGTGAATTACTCAACACTCAATGAATGAAGAATGCTGGCTAAAAGCCACTAACTGTAGGTTATAAATATAATATCTTGGCTAACACCATTCATTGCACCCAGAAAACTGTCACACGCACACCCTGGTCACAGGCGAGCTGGACTATGGGAACACCTTGGTCACCGCACTCACATCACAACACAACTGAATGAGCTCCATTGGCAACCCATTCACAAACGAGCACAAGATGTACTCCTCACAAACACTTTCAAGGTCCTACACAACACTGGCCCAGCATACCTCAACAATCGCGTCTGATTTCACAAACCTTCCAGACAACGCCTCTCCTACTTCCACAAATACCAGGCATATGGAAAACCAGATCTGGCGGTCGAGCCTCGTCCTACATCGCTCCTATGGCAAGGAACCACCTGCCACCACACACAAGAGCCTCCTCACTTCTTGAAGTCCACAAGAAGCTGAATCCCTGGCTTTCCAGGTAGTCCCACTATGCCCCCGGTTTGGCTAGACTCACACCTGCTCAGCGCCAGGATACCCTCCCGGGTGACAGTGGGCTCTACAAACCTGCATAACAACATTCCTGGTTGTAACATTTGGAACAGGATTTACGGATTATGGAAGGCCTTTACTTTCTATACCTTTGGGGGCCCCTCTGTATCACTAGGTTTGTTAAAATGTCACATTAGTTTAATAATGCTTTCAAATGAGTTTTAGATATATATTATCTGTATTTATCCAGATTTAATTTGTGCTCAAATTCTAGGGTTTTTTCCAATTTTTCCGTATTTCCATTTATATCTGTGGTCTGTGAAAAACTGAAGTTGAAAATAGTAGGTTTCTACATTTATTTAACAAATAAAAGCTATACCCACACTTGGAATCTTACCATATTTTGGTACTATAGCCATACACAATATGTGAAGCCAGTCATCTCAAGGACTGTGGTACAAGCACGTGCCCTCACTACTGTCACTCTTGGCTTGGAGATGAGCGATGCCACAGACGGCCATTAAAACACATACGTTTTGAATGTTTTCGCTGTTAAAAATGAATACCACTGAACTCATGTGTTTGCAAAACTAGTGAAAACCGAGAGCTCTACACACAACCCGCTTTTACGGGTACACTTTACCACAAAGTTCACCTTTCCTTACCGCATAGATCTGTTAAACGAGCCGCATATTTTGGTCCTTCATTAGCAGACAATCTTAAAGCCAGGCGCGGAGAAAACGCCGCACAGAGAAGTTGCTTCTGTGGTCCCTGAATGTTGTTCTGGGTCCCAATCCAGCGCTTTATATGGGCCGGTACTCTCCGGTACTGAGTACCGGCACTTTTTATTTTGAGAGGGGGAAGTACCTGCACTTCTCAAGAAAGAGGTAATATTTGTAATAGGAGAGTGAAGACACTTCTCTTAAACAAGCAGGTACTCTGGCACTGAGCACCTGCACTTCAGTCTTTCCATTCCAAGCACTGCTCCCACCCACAGCTCTGTGGTGAGGCTCTTTAATGCATGCACCGTGTAAACCCCGCCTTTGCTGCTCACCACCACGTCACCTGGACATCCGCTCGCTTAGTCAAACATTTCAGGAAAACTTTTTCTCCAAGAGGCCTCCGCGTTTACCATTGTCTGGTCTGCTGTGCCGCTTAGGAAAGGGTTTGTGCCATTTCTTACCCGTAATTGGTCGCCCCCCGAGTTTACAAACAGGTTGCCACATCCTCTCAGGGGTCGGTGTTACACACACCTCGTATGAACGTGCGGGTCGGCATTAAACACTCGGAATACGTCTGTTTGTCAAGGGATGTTATCTAGTGACTTGGCAACTCCAGGAGAGCACATGACTCTGACGAGCTGTTTACCCGTGGCTCGTTCCCGCCCAGAGTGTATGAATACTGAACGTCTTACAAAGTACAGGCGTGTGGCTAGGTCACTTTATAAAATCATTACAAGTGAAGAGCGCTCAGAAACACAAAATATCTCTGATTGAAAAATAAACCTATCTTTGCGGAAGACAATTTCTTGATGGTAAACTGGCTCGTGATGAACCAGAAAGACATGCCGGTTTCATCTTAACAGAATTGTGAGCGCCCATGCCTTAATACCCTGACTAACAAAACTGTGAGTAAAGTAATCTGACAGTTGGCGCTATATTAAAAAAAAAAAAATGAGATCATTTAGCGTTTAGCATAACATCAGCCGCCGAATACACACTGTATTGAGTTGGAACCACTGCTTAATTTGTGCTTGTGGTTTCCGGTGCGGGCCACAGGCACTTATTTTTGTGGGCTGGCACTTATTTTCTGCCTCAAGAATTTACTGCGAGCAAAAGAGGAAGGAAGAGAAAAACGAAAAAGCGTCACAAAAGGACAAAGCAGAAAGCTGCAAGAGTGAGCGGAAGGGGCAGGGAGTGGCTGTGAATGGATTAAAGAGGCCCAAGAAGGTTTTAGGATTACGCTGCCTTGATGTTGTGTGTGTGCACATTTAATTGCAGCAGCTGCGTGTTTCACAGAAGAGCTTTCGGCACCAGCATGTCTCTATTTACAAATTAAGCACTGGTTGGAACAGGTGCCAGTTTTAAAACTGCAGAGCCGTAGCTTGCTCCGTCAGCGGAAACCTATGGTCGGCACCCGTTGCAGTGAACCTGGTTTACCCATGCGTACAACCCAGATTTTTTCCTGCAAAATCTCAAACGTATTTACAATGTGTTTTAAATTTGGATGCAAGTCCTCGGTTGTGAGAACCGGAATCATGCCAAGTTTGGTTTCTTGAGATTTTTATATAGAGCCAACACCATCATCTTTTGTCTGAATGCAAAAACCATCCTGTGTGCAGTAAATTATGGACTTTAATGTGCACAAAATATATTGCCCCAACAGATTTACTGGACTTGTATCCCCAGCTAAAAACTCATGATTACTCATAGTTGATACAATTTTTACAGGAACATTTGGTGACAACGTTTTAGCCATTTGTTTCTTTGAAAAGGCTACAACTTGAACTTATTTTCCTGAGAGGGGTAGGCCGAGAACTTTCACTGGTCTAACTGTGGATTAGGCAGCAAATGTGGATCATTCTAGTCTACTTCTAAGACTGCACCAAGCATGCAATCCTTCTTCTGCCTCAGGTACCATCATTGTGCCTAACTCAGACCAGGAGGGACTCTGAGTGCAGCTGCAAATTGAGGACAATTGTCATTTATTACTTAATGTTTCTGCTGAAATTTTTTAATTTGATTGTAGTCCTGATGTGTTTTTCTACATAGGTTCTTGTAGGACTAGGTCAGAGGGTATGACCCACATTGAGGGGCCATTTGCACCCTATTGTGAACACATTAAACTTACAACTCCTTTCCCAATGTCCTTTTTACAGCAAATATGGCAAGCTCCTAATAACGTGAATATTGATAACATTAATAAACTTTTTAGTAAAGCCTTTCTCTACCTCCACCAATTCCACCTTGGATGCGTAATACTCACAAAATCCACTAATTAGACAAGATACGGGTACTCTGTTGCCCACCTTGAAAAATACCTTGACCACCTTTCTGAAAGTACTGCATCTGTGCCACCATCAACATTTCCTACAATACTTTGCAGGGGCAAGGATTTCAGCTAATGATTTTGCTTGCCAACACATCACACTCTGCTGAACATGCGTAATGATCACTGGACACAAACCCAACATGTAATCAGAAAGTAATCCTGACATGCCTTCCAGAGGATTCTGTATGTTACATAAATTAGTTTTTTCTTCAAAAATACATTAAACTCTTCTGCCGTCTTGAGTTTTTCACATGCAACAGCAGCACACTTCCCTGCATACAAATTCAAAAACATCAATTCTTCTTTATTATATCTTGGAATTGTATTCCTATAAATGTCTAAATCCACAATCGGATCCAAGTCCTTTGAGTTTTAATGTGTTATGTTCCACCATGTTTGCCTCACATGACTATGCAGCCTCAGATTGAATCAGAATGTCCTTCGTGCAACTCGCTAGCTCTACTTTCTTGCGTTTCCGCATGAGCCTTATTATACAGAGGTGGTCTTCGGCATGATTATCAAATAGTCTACAAATTCATCCTCTTTCTCAGAATTACTCTTATTCTCACTCTTTTTCTCATCCTTCTATTTTTGTTTTCCGTCTTACGCTCTTTTGTTTTATTTTTGTCTGAGTCAGTAGTAATCGCAGTAAACATGCCCACAGTTTAAAATACGTTCTTAAGCCTCTCTTTTTCCCCATATACGCAATCATGCTTCCAACCAATTATTCATGGCCTTACCGTCTTCACCCTTTAACATTTTCTGATTTAAGTTCGCACTGGCCACATAAAGTCATTCTTCCAATGCTTCAAATTGCACAGTTCTCAAATGTAGTCTCATATAAAACAAGACATGCCTCGAATACTTAAGTCTTTTTACTAACAAACGTTACATTCTCAGAAAAGTGCAGTTTTTTGGTACCCATGGAACCTTATGGCATTCCTCAAGCAGACAGGCATGTATGTAAACCATGATTCAGCAGAATGGCATATTTAGCACTAACCACTAGAGTGGAACTTCCCCACCATAGAATGGTTCCTTATATTTTGCAATTAGCATACCCATTTCTGACTGAACCAAACTTTCACAATCCACATAATGAATCACAGTACAATTTCAAAACAAACATTTTAAACACAGTGTCAACAAATCATAGTAACTAAACCTGTGTCTGCCTGCTGGAACATGGGAAGGGGATCAAACTCATCACTTAAAGGGATATGGTACCTTGCACTACTACATACATCCAACTCCGAGCTATGTTTCTTAAACAGAGGTTTTAACCAACTTGCAATCCATGTATTCTAACCTTGTGCACAGTCTTAATTAGTATTCATTCATAGGTAGAGTACTAAGGCTCTTATACACTTCTACTCATAATTAACCTGGTGCCACACCTTATTCAGTAAACAACTTTATATCTAACTATAGTTCTCCAAAAACCCAATACCATTACATAAATCACACAACATCAATATCTTTAACACAATAAGATCCCAAGATGCATTACAATGACGCACAATGCATTTCAATACAAGTGCCAGATTCAGACGAGAGACTCACAATTTTTAAGCCAAAAAATGCTTTATTTTAGCTTTCGTCTAAAACTGCCTCTGCTTCAATAAAAGTCAACGGGAAAATGCATTCCCCGAATTTCTTTTTTTAATCCAACACTTTCTTGTTTTGAAATATTGTCATGTAAGTCAATGTTACAGCTTTGCTTGTGATCTTCAAATATAACATTAACACAATCACCAAATCAATATAAATTATTGTCCGTAGCATGACATCTAACACTGCACAAACCCCTATTAATACTCCCCAAATCCACTCTTTGGACAACACACACAGTTACTCTAGCAATAATCCAAATCTCTACAAGATTTTCCAACTTTATGCCAACCACATATTTCAATAGTTAGCTTTGTGTTAAATAGCTTATTTAGTTAGTTCATTGCCTGAATTTTCAAAACACAAATCTGCTGCTCTCTAATTAACTTAAGAAGATCTAGACTGTCCGAGTCTTTGTAAGACGTGTGAGTCTTTCTAACAAATAGTCCAAGTGTAATAACAGAAGCTTACACGAAAACAGGATTCCAAATTAAGACTTCACAGGTTTATTGAAAAATATAACCATTTTAGAAAACAAAAAGTAATTAGTAAATTATTTAATAATAAGCTCAATCAAAACAATATTCTGCAAGATGACTGACTTACGGCCTAACAGAATTTACAAAGGCAGATATCATGAGGAAAATCTAAGGAAGGATTTAATAAAAATCAGTAAACAGAGTTATATAGAGTCCGCTCAGTCTGTGAGGCAAAAAAGTCCAAGTATAAATCAATTAACAAAATAGCCCATAGTCAGCCTTCTAAGGAAATCCAGAGAGCATTAGCGCTTCTCTAAAATACCAGAGCTTATGTAACATTTCAGGGTACAGAAGTCACAAGAATTTTATGGTCTCATATGAGATAATAGGGAAGAGTTATCAATGTTACAAACACATAAACCAATCAATATTGTAATAAACAAGATACTTCTAGGGGCACAAACTTCCTAATGCATTCTGTTGGTTGGGCTATATATAACTAAATAAGGAAACAAACTGACAATTTATGTAACAAGAACATTCAATGGTTTGTTCAGTTAATGAATGATATTCACAAAACATAGGCAGGAAACCTTGAAAGGTTAGAGAATAAAGAAACCTACTGAACATTTGTGCCTTAAGTAAGCCCAAATACTAAATCACAGACACCATAACTGATTCTTCTTTTTCGATGATTTTCCAGAAATTGAAAACACACAAGCATTCAGATAGAAGACGACGTGCTCACATAAAGTAAACATGCACTATTACTCTGCAAGTATGAATAGCTGCCAATGCAAGTTAACTGAGGCCTATTTATGCTAACTGAACACCGTTTAAATTAGGCATTATTTCTAATTAGTAAAACAGCTACACAATCATTTTCATGTCACTTAGGAGTAGTGGCAGCCAACTTTGATATTGGCTTTAAGTGTTTTTGTGGTCCATGGCATCCTTGTTAGGCAACCAAGGTGTTTAGTTGCTGCAGCCCGGATCTTGAAACCCGCTACAACTTCAGAAGAGTTCTTCCCACAGGCGCCTTCCATTCTGGAGTGCCACCCTTATGTGCAAATAATTATTCCAAGGATGCAACTGTATTAAGGATGCGAGTTTGAGGGCATTTGGATCCACACTCCCTGAAGTTAATGAACAGGATCCTTACTGCTTAAGACATTAACAATGCTTATGATGTGCATGCTGTGTTTAAGGTATTCACTGGAATTATGCGATTTTGCTTCCGCTGCGTTTTCTGCATAATAATGGATTTGTCGCATTTACCACCTAATCCATCATCTGCTGCGTAACCTGCAGATTTTAACAAAAAGTGTTTTAGCTCAAACAGATCAAAAGTTACTAATAACGTGGCAACAGCTGTTGCAGCACAGCGGAAGGCCCTTTGCAAAGATTCACTGGCCACCTTTCTATTGCTTATTCTTGTATACGGCTGTTAAACGGATACTAATGAGGTGAAACCTTTGCCCAGACAGTGTTAATATGTGTACAAATTATACAATAAGGAATGACTAGGACCAGCTCAAGTCAACGTGGCGATCTCTGGTCTGAAAAAGTTTTTTCCACTTTATTTGGATGGCCCTGCAGCTGTAGTTTGCCATTGGGCTGCTCTATTCAAGATATTGTGCTTTTACACACTTTTAAGGGTCGAGCGCACGCAAGCACTCTGGCCCCTGTTGTAAACTCTGTGGGCTTTTACCCATGCCCATGTCACGCCCATCAGCTCCACTGCCTTCAGCTGAGCCACTGCAGGGGCAGCTCAGCTGAAGCCATTAAGATCCTCGACTGCCCAGCACGGATTCCTAAATACAGTGGGCATCTTCTGCCAGGTGAGAAGCGGGCATAACCTCTGATGACCTACTGGGCCACCCACCACATTGTAAATCTGCCCCAATGACAGTTATAAATCCTTCTGATTTCCCTCTTCACAGATGAGCTGGCAATCCACTTCACATTCTTTCTTTGCATTTTAGTACTTGTTTTTTTAAGTATATTAAATGGACAAGTAACAGAATACAGCAAAAAACCTAGATTGAAAGATCAACTCACACGCACTGCTGGTAAGTTTGAGCTGCAATTATTTTTCTGTGAAAACACTAGATTTTAAAGCAGCCACTGATAACAACAAGCATTTGCAATGCAATGGGTCTCGCATTTGCTCGAGTAAGAGCTATTAGCGTTGTAGCCTCCTAACCGGACTTTTCTTGCCACATAAATTTAAAATTAAAAGTAAAACAGTTTCACATAAGCGAGCCTATTTAAAGCGCCATGGCCGCCACGAGCATCAGCATGAAGAGACGCACAAAAGGAAAAAGGAGTTTGCTCGCAGTCAAACTTATTGGCAAAAGTGCAATTAGCCATGTAACAGGGGCGATAGTTAAGGCGGTAATAAAACCTCCCCAAGGAGGCACAAACGTAAGCCATTTACCAATGTCAACAAAGGATTTTTGAAGGGAAAGCCCACGAATGAGTGGTAGTGATGGGGGTGATGTGGGCGTTGTTAAAAGCCCAGATACACACCAACATGTCGGAAAAGCAGTGCTAGCGCGCTGCTATGCTCGACCTAAATATTTCCACATAAGGCACATTCATCATACCCTAGAGACCCTGCAAAACCATACTATTTTAGCCAGCAGCAAGTTGCAATCTGGGACTTGTAGTTTCGTTTAACCATGAAGACAGACAGCTTGGATTTTAAAAATCACAATGTTCAAGTTGCTGTGAGCTAAAACGTCAGGCCAGTTGGAAGGTGTCACACATGGCCTGGAGTCAATGTTTCACAAGACTGCCAAGTCCAAAAGAAACAGTCTTGAGAGTGCGATACACCAGGAGGGCTTTCAAGTGTCCCCACATCATGCATCAGACAATCCTGGCTTTTTAAGCCAACAATGCATTGCATTCTGGGACTTGTAGCACTGTTTACATTTTTTACACTATGGAGGGTGTTTTTAGATAAAAAGCCAGGAATGCCTTACAAAGTCACGGAGGACCCTTGCCACTCAACTATACACCTTAATTTCTGTATCAGAGAAATGTGACATTTTTCACACAAAATAGCTCTTGGTGCTATGAAATGACACAGGAATGAGATGGCTGGAAAGACAAACACTGGAAATATGTAAATGTTACACACAATTTTTCAGAGACTGAAGCACTTCTGAGGTGTGTTGCATTTGAATACAAGCACTGGCAAAGCCAATAGGTCTTGCCTATGGGTGAGCTATTGGCTTAGGTAATCGGTGGCATGGGATGGGTAACGCGAAACATGACTGGGCGGGTGGGCGGGGAAAGAAGAAACAAGATTGGGCAGGTGTTGGGGGAAAAATGGGGGGGGAGAGGTGGGAAGATATGGGGACAGGAGCGCGGATGGGAGGGAAGAGAAGGAACAGGATGAGGAAATATGGGGTGGAAAAGGAACAGGAAAAGGATGAGGACGGGTGGGGGTGGAAAAGGAACAGGATGAAGGTGAGTGGGGTGGGAAAAGGAACAGGATGTAGGGAGTGCTATGATTCGGCCAGCGTTGACCGTATCATTTCTTTTTTTTTAAACAAAAAAGAAATAGTGCCTGAATCACTGCATGAATAGTGGATGACCAGTGGAACAACACAAACTCAATCTGTGCTTGGTCCATGCACCACCGAAAGAAAAGGAAGTGACACATGGCAAGGACTGCTCAATTAGAATGCAGCAAAGAAGAGGGACAATGCTACAAACAATGCTACAAACAAACGGTAAGCAATGGGCTGGTTCCAACCCCATTACAGAACACAAGAGTCTCCCTAGCTCATGCGGCGAGACAAAGGAATCTAGCGCTAGAACAGCGTAACGTAAGAAGATTAAGGCTACATTGATTCCAAAAAAATAAACAGCTCTCAAGTCACGTATGATGCTTTCAGTGAGTTCATGCTTTTAACAAACCGCAATTAGCATTTTGGGACTGATGGTCCTGCTAGGCATGGTATCAGAAATCCCACTGCTATAGGTGCTGCTGATAAAAAGTCAGGACTGATGGAAGGCGCCAAACATTGCACTGGATTACTTGACAGCCGTGCAACTGATGTTTGTGTTTTAACTGACATGTTTTTTCCATAGGAAATGTTCTTTCCCCCATAAAGAAGCCCTTTCACCCTACAAAGACAAGAAATTTGGAAAATAACCCCTTTCCTTTCTCGCCGTGTAACTGCAATTACTTCTGCCTTTTGCAGTAGGGGGTTTAGGTGTGCCTCCCTTGTAGGAGACACCATACTAAGTAAACTTAACAGGTTTGCTTCAGGGCGATCCATGTATTTTTTGAATGGATCAGTAGGACACGTCTATTTTCTGCTGTACATCGTAGTTCATTGTGTGCTGGAAACATTTGTGGCTCCTTTGTCTCTGAAACAAGATGTCAAAGTTTTTGTGCACAGAAGATGATCCAAGGTGCACAATAAATGATGTAAATTGAGCCCCTTACCTTTTTAGGTCTAATTCAAACAAACCTGTACCTAGAGCAGCTGTCAAACAGACCTACTGCTCACAATACAATACATATAGAATGGGCCTTGAGTAAGCCCCTGGTAACCACTGGCTTTCTTTGACAAAGTCTCAAGCCAAAGCCTGAAAAAATGGTCAAACACATTTTGACTTGGCCCAATGGAGTAATCATCTTCACCTAAAGCTACCGGCTGTTTGGGTGTGCCCTTCTGCCTCAAATTGAGTGCTTGCATAAACCTAGATGAGAGACTAATTTCCAACTACATCTCTCTCAGTTTGCTCCTCCTAGCTTTCTTCTGGTTGTTTCTTTCTCTAATTTTCTAAAGCTACACATGTTAGCACATTAAATCCAAACCTATTGACTTTGCCACCGCTCATTTGTTTTCAGCCACGCCCGCCATACAGGAGGCAAGTTCACACTGTATCACGATTCACTTGCATGATTGTGTTACTGTTGTACTCCATCATGGCGGAGAGAGGGATTTGGGCTTGTGACCTAGGACTGTGAAGGTTGGCCGGGTAGTGGAGGCTTGCATGGGAGTGGAGTCAGCCACCACAAAAGAGAAGAAATGTCTCATCTCGGACAGTCTATTCACATACCATAGGGTAAAATATACAAGGGGTGAACCCAATAACCCTCTGAATCTTGCCTAATAAACACACACACATAATATATTGTAATGATATGTGAGTTTTGACCACTGACTCCACGTTGCACTTAGCCTAGCACTACACCGTCACATTAGTGACCACCAGCTTCATTTTGCCTATGGACTTTATTTTAGCATTAGCCACTGCCATGTTAAAAGCTGCAAGCAGTTTTCCACTTTGTACTGTGCTCATGTTTTTATTCTTCGTGTTTTTTCCCACCAAGGGCTTAGGCTGATAAGAATGTACTCAGACGGCAGGGACGGTCTTGTTTTGGAGTGGCACCTTGGGATTGTGACCAAGTCTTGACGTGTTATTCTCAAAGCAGGCCTAAAGTAATCAGCATTGTTAGAATAAAAAACTTCTGCAGGGAGAGGGAGGTTCTAGACTTTTCCTTTCTTGTTTGTTCAAAGTATAAGAGGCCGAGACCAGATGGACCAGGGACAGAGTGTTTGCAGATCTCAGGCACATCCAGGACGCTGGAGTGTGCCACCCTTCCCGTGAGGATAATTGATCTCGCTCGCCTCGAGCGATTCTGGGGTCTGATGCTGAATAGGAGGGAGATGAAGCAGTGATGCCCTTTTCTCATGGTGATGCATATTTTTTAATTCATTATTTGCTTTGCATTATAATATAGATACATATATTTGCTGTGTATATTGCAGTGGAGAATCATTTGTACATTCTTTCATTTCACTGCTGTGACCATTTTTGAAAGTGCACTTTCAGCATGCTAATCTCCTTTTAGGAACTTTGCGCAGTGAAATAATAAATGACTTCTTGGGACTAAGAAGCGCATTCCAGAGATTTGTCAGTGCATGAGTGTTTCAGCTTGGTCATTAGAGAAGCAAAACATATAAACACACACACACACATATATATATATTTTTTATTCCACTGAAAATAACGAGAGGTTACAGTTAATAAATAGAATTTGAAAAAAAACAGAAATTCATTGAGAAAAAAAAAAACCTAGAGGTTACAGGGACGTTATAGTTAGGCTCACATTTTAAACGTGCCATACCATAGAAATTCACCTGTTATAGTTATCTCAAGTAACTGTAACTCTTGCCCTAAAGTAACTATAACTCGCGCCCTTGCCATGCACTGCTAATTACCCCACAAGTTTTTTTTTTACACTTTGGTGAATGAGATACTTAGAATGAGATATTTCTGGACATATTGAAATACAAATTCATTTGTCACTTAGAGTGAGATCACCATTTATTAGGAACCTTAAACATTTACATTTTAAAATAAATTAAAGTAGAGAAATGACTACAGACACACCTGGGCTAGACCCTCAATTTTCATTGTAATGGTCTGACACCGTCACCATTATGCCACAGGTGACTTCTTTCTCTGCTGTATTTTTATGTTAAGTCATTGCATGGAGAGACAATTGCAATGACTCTCTCTCTCTTCCATCCCACACAATGCTTTTAGCCCCTGTGAGGTGGTGGTCTCCAGGGCTACGGGAGGGTGGGGGGGCTTGCATTAAAAATAACAATGCCCTCAGGACTTGGTCCACCCAGGGGCTTGCGAATGATGAAGCACAAGAGTCTGTGCTTTTTTTGTTTGCTGGATCCACCGTGAATTGCAGCAAGGGTTTTTTTTTTTTTTAATGCTTTTTTGCTCTGAATGGGGCTCTCTGGGTCCCCAGCACCAGAGCCAAGGGCTCAGGGTGACCACACTGGCCCTTTTTTTTTTTTTTTTTTTTTTTACACTTTTTTCTGTGACTCAGCTGAAGCACAGTCCCAACATGGCAGCCAACACTTCCTTGTTGAAGTGTTGGTAGCCAATCAGATCTCAGCACAAGTTCAGAAGGGTTCACGGAGCCTCCATGTCCCTATATATATACAAATTTGGATTTTCTTTAACTTCTCTATAACTACTAAACGGATTTACACCAAATAAGAAAATGGGCTCTTTCTAGACCAAGAGCTACCTTTCTAACCAAATTTGGTGCAATCCCATCCAGTGGTTTCTGAGCTCTCTCTGTTCAAAATCCCTATGAAACAAATGAATGGAGAAAAAGCGTTTTGGGACCCTCACCTTTTTTTTTTTCCCTTCCCCCCCGTTAAGATTCAAACTGTGTCAAAGCTATTAGCAAAACAAAAAACGCTTTTTACATAGAAACTAGGTCCTAACTAACTACCTAGTGGTGACCGCCACTAGGTGTGTATATATATATATACACATATACACACACACCTAGTGGCGGTATATATATATATATATATATATATATATATATATATATATATATATAGTTTTTGGATCCCTTATCAAGAACAATCTATATCTTCATTCATATATATATATATATATATATATATATATATATATATATATATATATATATATATATACACACACATACATACATATATATATGAATGATTCTGACAGGAATATGTATTAAGACCACAAAAATATATTTGTATAGATTGTTCTTGATAAGGGATCCAAAAAAAACCTTGGTATGTTATGTTGTGACTCATAACAACGCACTGCTAAGCAAAAACACACTATGTTTTAAGATTTCTAAGATAAGAGCATTATGTCTCGGTGTTGCTAACGGTGAAATTGGTGCAGTGCTTCTGGAAGTGAGGTCACAACAAACAAATGTACAACATGTGGTACATCAAACGGAGCTTGTGAACTATTATATACAAAGTTAGACAAAAAGGGCAGACCGTCAACTCCTTAGCTTGCCACGAAACAGTCAATCTACATCAAGATAAAGTTATTTATTTGTCAACGTTTCGACCCATGTACGTTTTGGAACTAGGTCTTCCGCACGACCCCAAAGGGGGAATAGAATCTCAAAACCCACTTAATGGTGAGAGAAGGTACTAGTATTGTGTCTTCGTTCTAGTAGGTATACAAAATAGAGACCTACACGAAAAGCCATCCTCTGTACTGGTATCCTGGTCAATATACTTCGAAGATACCACTGCACTCAAGCTTCTGACTAATGGAGCTGCAAAGAGAAATAAATTACAACACCTAAGGGGCGGGTTAACAGAGACAGCACAAGCAATAACCTGTTAGTGCTACCATACTGCCATTTCCAGGCATGGAGGTAGTGGGGGCTAGGCAGCAAATATCTGACAATGGGGTGGGCCATAACATGGCAGTAGGTGACTGTATACAACTTGCCCATGGGATGTATCCCGTGCAAGGTTGGTCATTCCCTGGTTCCCATTAGAATCTGTAATCACTGCCAGAGTACAGACACTACCACAACACTTCCGCCACCAAACATTAAACCATGGACTCTTTTCCAATGTTTTTGTGGGAGTTGTAAGGAAGGATCTACAAATCCAATGAAGAGCCTAAGCTCCCCCATTACCCTCAGGTTTGTATTAAGTTTTGTCAGACGTTTAATGATTGGGAACAGTTTATTTTAAAAAAGTGCGTAAGACATTTACGGTCCTTACTAAGTGCATCTCACTCATGCTACTTCAAGCAAAAGTTTCCCAGTTTTGTTTTATTCGATGGGTGCTGCATTTCAACGGAGGGCATATGGCAGTGAGGATGGCAGAGGTCTACCTGAGCGAGGACGAGGGAGAAAGAGGAGAGCCCTCGACTTTAGCTGGCAGGCGAGTGCCTGTCAAATATTCTTTAGCATGTTGAGAGCTGGGTAGCTGCTTGGAGTGGAGAGGTCAAATGGAGTTAGGAAAGAAAGTCTGCAAGACACGGAAGGCTGACAATTTTGTCAGGTAGCTTGTCGAGGCCCAAGGCCCCAGAATATCCCAGGGGAGTACACGGCTTAAGTACTACCTAGTACATTTCTCATGCTATCCCATAGGGAGTCCAAAGCTTCCAGCTTCGGGCCACAACTGGTTGAGCCAAATTATTTGTCAATGAGATGCCTGATTAAGAGACAAACTCTATAAATGTCAAAATGAATTCTAGGATTGGTGGAGCGACGGAGCACCTAATAGTGACCCGCAGCGTATGAAAGTGCAGGGCGCTGCATAGTGTCACGCTCCAACATAGTCCAACACCACCCGGAGTGCAGCAGAAACATAGTGATGAATTACTCTAAACCCGCTCTTCTGCCCGCTAACTGTGCCAGAAAACAGATAAGGGCCCCCAAGAGTATTTGTTTCTACCTTCATTGCAGGACCTTTGTTAGGCATACCCTAACAGCTATCTTGGCCCTTTACCTATTGGGATAAATATTATAGGACTTAGCTCATTTGTCTAGCGTGTCATTAAAAAACAAACTGTGACACATCACTTCTTCAGCAAAACTGCACAGGCTGGGCCTCAGACTAGCAACGCTACCTGCTCGGCAGTCTGCATCATTATGTTCACCACTTTCATTTTCTGCACAAAACATACATATAGTGTTCACTATATTGACTATTTCAGGTTATTCTTTTCCAGCTGTCAAAGTGATAAGATGTGGTCTTGCAGGTTTCAACAGAGTAGGTTAAAATAGTGCTATATTAATTTTTTCTTATTCTTTTACTCTGCAGAACAGGTAGACGCGGAATGTAAGATGAGGAACATTAATTGCCATTATGCAGTATAGTGATATGCCCTCACAAAATCTATTACAAGTGTAAGCCTTCAAAATTGTACCTGTAAAGACAACACACACACCAGATGTGACATTTACACAGTGCTACAGGTAAACTAGAGTTTTGACTTCTGATGCTTGCAAACCTCCTTTGCTCAACCAATCACGATACCGAGAATTCCATCTAGCATAAACTTACTCTTTAGTCTTTGGTATGAATATATGAGGCAAGCAGCATTCTTTAATTCAAAACTCAAAAGATATCCCTAGTTCAAGTCAAAAAAGTATCAAGCAGCTAGCCTTGCTGCTAAGTAGCCGACTGTCTCCAATCAGCTACACAAAGCTTCCGCCCCGGGAACCATTCCAGATTATCTTGTAATCTGGTTTATGCTGCAGAAGTCCGATTCCCTCAGGTATTTTGACTTTTCATCTGACCCTTGTCCTGCCCACCTTTCTGTAACTGAGTTTATAAAGCACCCCCACTAATGCATCCATTACTGATACTTCTTTTACCTGAAGGTTGGTTCCCAGATTCTAACAAATTAGCTTAAACCAAAACTTTACCCAGCGCTGGATCTTCTGATCTCTGCTAATTTGAGACAAATTGCTGATGTGCCCTTTACGGTTACAGTCCTGGAAAATAAATCCACATTCTCACTCTTGTCTAGTCTACGTCCCGTCCAGCTCAAGGAGCAGAGTCAGTACTAATGGGCATTAAAAAAAAATTGGCCTCTTATGTGAACTTTATTATTCTTTAATGGGATCTCTTTGATCCTCTGCAGCTATTTACACCCTAAACTATCACACACTGGCAGCTGGCTGGCATCGGTGGCAGTCTGGCAGAAAGCCTTCCGGTGTCCAGCTTGCTTCTCGCTGTACAATTTTGTTGGCTCCCATATGCTGAACTTTCAGCAAGCAAGCACCATCTAGTTTGGGGAGTCCTCCAAGGTCTGCCGCTCTTACTTAGGATGTTCAATACTTACATATCCTTTAATCAGTCTTCAGAGGGTCTCAGGATGGGTTTACCTTGTAGAGAGTTTTTTTCTCTACTTGCACCTCTCAAGCATCTAAGACAGTCTGTCCAGCCTTAAAGGGCATAATTAAAATTAATCTATGCCAGAAGAATTCAAGCCAACTTTCTATGAACAGCTTCAAAACAGTATTCCTATCGGCTCTAGAACTGCCATGGCAACTTCCTATCTCTAGCTTCTACTCGTGGCTGCAACATCCTGTGTCAGGAAAAACTTTTAATCAGCCGGCAGGCTATATCTAATCAACACGTGGTCTTCTACGATTTCTTCACCTTGGGCCTGAATCACTAAACAAAACTGAAACTTTCTGTCTCAGGTTTCCTGTTATGTTTAGAAAAAATGGCTGACCTTTTTTGAATTCATCCAAGTGTCTGGAAGTGCGCCTGCAGAACTGCGACAGTCTCAGTTTTGCTCAAAGTGTTCATACGGCTACTCCAGTTCCATCTATCGACTTCGCCAGACTCTTTGGCAGACAGAACGTTTGCTGTTTAAATTCTATAGCTCTGAAGTTCTATCTAAGACTTCACAACTCTTTACAGGGGTTTATAAAGCAATATGTAAAGGCAGACACATTAAACCAAATAGGGACCAATTAGTCACAAATGTTTAAGGTTTTCTAATATATGTAAGCCATTATTTCTCAATCAAAGAATAATTTTTTTTTAATGAATATCCTTCAAATCAAAAGGGACCCTTTCAACTGATGGCCATGGCCAGAATTGTGACATTAAACCTATAAACTATAGCAGACTTGGTTTACTAAAATTATCAGTCAAATTCTTTGAAACGTTGATTTTAAACAGAACAAACAATAAATGTGGGCCATTGTGTACACTGCCTTCCTACACTTCTGATAACCAATGACATGAGATTTGAATGAGAGACCTGACCATCTTCAAATGGGGTTTGCTGCTCAAATGCCTCCTCTGATGACAAAATACACTTCTGTTTTCGATATAGAAACCATACATTCATAACAAGGACACTAATTCATTCAGAGGAACAGAATTCTGTCCTAGGACACAACTTGTGTGGTTAACAGATGGCCCGGTGCAGTGGTAGTGGTCTGTAAACTTTTTATGCTGAGCCCTACTCATTGTGGTTGGGCCGTTTAATGACAGGGCTGCAAGAATGTTTCACAAAAAACTATCATCGGCGCCTTTTGTTAGGCATTTAAGCATCACAATGTTGTTGAGTTATCCCTTGCTAAATCACTACAGGTGTCAGTGGCACTTCTGTTGCGACTGTGCCCAGAAACTTTGTATTGTGTCTACAGCACTTTGTTAGTGTTAGCACTCACTCTATCCTCATCTTTGACTCCTGTGGACATGTCTTAAAGCCCCCTCCAACATGCGTGGTACCAGTCCGACCCTCTTAAAGCCAGTGGCCCGGTGGAAGTCTCTCAGCCTTGCATCCTCGTATACCCATTACTTGTAACCCAAAGATTAGCTTTGGTGCAACTTTACTCTCGTAGGTTTGATAAATGGCCGGAAAGATAATACACCGCATATCCTCGGTTATTACTCAGTTATGTAGCAAATATTTTTTTTTTTAAGTAAGTGTTTTACATACTCTATATATTCTTATTATTTCTAAGTCTAGACCCTCTAGCCTGCATAAATACATTTTAGATCTCAAATGCATTTGTTTGTATGTATATCAACAATGATGGTGTTTGTCTTGCTAGATGTGCAGATACATCAATGCATCACTAGGTGAATTATTTTGAATAACATTATCTTGGTACTAAACCAAGTAGCAGACAAACCCCCTGACATAATCCGCCATTATTCAGGAGTCCTTAGGCATGACTATTTACACCTAGAAGGACAATGAGACATGTTAAAGAAACAGTACAAACCTGGATGAGTGAAACCAACTTGACGGTTTTGTATCTCAACTTTCACGAAATTCCAAGGTATTTGGATTCACTCCTGCACTAGCCTCGTCTTCAAGCAAAAAATAAAAAAAAACAAAGACGGTCTTGCGCTCTCTCTTCTAAAGAAAGAGAAACAGTTTCTACACAAAAATGACTTCAGAACCGCTGCTCACGGCCTCCTAATCTTGCGTTTGGACAGTGATAGTGCTCTACTTCTTGGCCTCTCAGACTCCACACTGGCACCATTTTACGACATCCTAGGTGCTCAGCTTGTCTCATCCAGGGTCTGAAGAAATATGATCACATCACCCGCATCCTGAAAAAACTCCATTGGCTTCCCTTGCCGGCCCGTACTATCTCCAAAGCACTCATGACAGACACCCTGCTTATTTTGCAAATATGCTCACCATCTCTGCCCCACTCGTTCGCAGCACACCTATATAGCCAGAAGACCATTAGACTGCAGTCTAAGAAATGGGAGAAATAAAAAACAAAACAAAAAACACAAGCAGTGCAGCAGTTACCAGACAATTATGTGAAGAAGATCAGTAGAGAGGGTCTTTAGCTCCGCCTGCATGATGGGAGCCAGGAGTACATGCTTTGATTGGGCAGAAGTTGTATGTTTCCACAAAAAAAGTGCTTCCCTTCCAAACAGCTATAATCATTTTGTTCATTTGTCCACCTTCCTGAGCTTTAATTTCCAGGGGCACACACACGACATTGTCATGCTATTAAAGAGCCTTAGATAAAACATAATTTATGCTGGTTTTCTCTGGCAGCAGCACAGGTGGGAGGAGGTCAGTCGTTAACCTACATGGAATTTTAGATCTTGCTTGAGAGTGGAACTGTCACTTGACCTTTTAAACGTAACCAATATTATTCTACCATTCTTTGCTTCCACACAAATACATAATTATTTTATTCCCATGCTGTTTAACTGTAATGCTTCAGAATTGCCATAGAACAATCCTTTAAAGCCAGCCCTATTGGCATAGTGTTCATCTATGCACCCAGGATCTGGAACAACATCCCTAAATTTACCCCAATGCTGCTCTGCTCCACTTTAGGAAAGAGCTGAAGTCTCGCCTCTATTGAGGCCACAATATTGCAATGCATTAACCCTCCACGACACAGCTTCCATGCCTATTCCCTGTTGACTTTATGCTTGGTCTTTGCCCCTTGTAGGAGGCTGGCCTGGGTTGTAGTTGGTACCAAAGGTACTTACACCTTATACCAGGTCCAGTTATCCCTTATTAGTGAAATGTAGTCAGTGTCTAGAAGCCAGGCTGTCTAGGGGTAGCTGTAGCTGAGCAGCCAAGACTGAACTAGGAGACATGCAAAGCTCTTGCAATACCACTGTAGTCACACAGTACTCACACACATGAAAGAAAATACTCAGTGTTACAAAACTAAAAGGTATTTATTTTGGTGACACAAAGGCCAAAAATACCATAAAGACTGTACTCCCTTAGGAGGTCAGTAATATACACAATATATACACTAGTATCTAAAAAAACAGGTAAGTAAGCAGTTTGAAAACAGTGCAAATAGTGAAAATCACAATAGGTTGCAATGGGCCCAGAGGGAACACAAACCATATATAACTAAAATAGTGGAATGCGAACGTCGGTTTCCCACCTAGGCAAGTGTAGTGTGTAGAGGGGCGCTGGGAGTGTAAGAAAACACCAAAGGTAAGTAATAGAACTTGCCCCTGAGCCCAGGAAAACAGGCGTAAATCACAGTAAGTTTCCTGAAACACACAAGAAGTTGTGATAGAAGATAATGCAAGAACCAGAAGAGATTGCAAGACACCAATGATGGATTCCTGGACCTGAAGACCTGTGGAAGAAGGGGACCAAGTCCAAGAAGCACTGAAGAGCCCAGGGAGAACAGGATCCCCTGCGAACCCGGATGAAGGTGCAAAAGAAGAACCACCAGTGAGAAGACAAAGTCAGTTATGCACCCAAGAAGAAAGTTGCAGGTTCCTGGTTGGTGTAGAAGATGTCCCACGCCAGATGGAGGATTGCAGTCTGGTTTGCGTCACTGGATTTCGCCAACAAGCCTTGGCACACGCAAAGCTCGCGGTTAGCGGAAAATGGCGCTGCCCAGGAACAGGAAGAACCTGGTGGCCTCTACCCAGGAGAGGGAGACAGAGGGGGCTCTCAACAACCCAGAGAACCCTCAAAAGACCCGGCAGCAAGCACAGGAGTCCCACAGCATGGGGACAAAAAAGGTTCAAATGGAGGTCCATGAAGCATGACACACAAAGGGATCCTATGCCGTCAGAGAACCACTCAGGAAGCTGTGCATCGCAGGATGGAGTGCTGGGGACCCAAGCTGTGCTGTGTATGAAGAACTTCTTGGAAGGTTGTACAAAAGCCTTGGCAACTGCGAGTCACGTGGTACAAGGGGGTACTGTCTTGTGTGGGAAGGCAAGCTCTTACCTCCACCAAAGTTGGACAGCTGGACCTTGGGACTGTCGGGGTCACTTTAGTCCACCACCCATGTTGCTGGATCCACGCTCGCCGACTGGAGAGGGGACCCACACCACCGGTCGACATTGCAGAGAGGTGCCTGCTGAAACAGGGAAGTTTCTCTGTCGCTCCACAGGAGATTCCTTCGGTTCTTCTGGTGCAGACTGAAGACAGGCAGTCCTTGGAGGATTCACGACCTGGAAAATGTTGCAGTTGCTGGCAGGAGCTGAAGATACAATGTTGCAGAAGTCGTCTCGCCTTCTTTGTTGCAGTTTGTAGAGCTCCTGGAGGGTTCAGCTGCGGTTCCGTCGGTAGAAGATGAAGTATAGGATGCAGAGGATTCCTGCTGGAGTCTTGCAATCCGAATCTGAAGAAACACCCAGAGGAGAGACCCTAAATAGCCCTGGAAGGGGGATTGGTCACCTAACCAGGTAAGCACCTATCAGGGGATGGCTCTGATGTCACCTGCTGGCACTGGCCACTCAGATGCTCCCAGAGTACCCCACTACTTTGGAATCCAAGATGGCAAAACCCAGGGACACTATAGACAGGGGAGTGGTCACTCCCCTTTCCTTTGTCCAGTTTCGTGCTAGAGCAGGGACTGGAGGTCCCTGAACCGGTGTAGACTGGATTATGCAAGGAGGGCACCATCTGTGCCCTTCAAAGCATTTCCAGAGGCTCTGGGAGGCTACCCCTCCCATGCCTGTAGCACCTATTTCCAAAGGGAGAGGGTTTAACACCCCTCTCCCAAAGGAAATCCTTTGTTCTGCCTTCCTGGGCTTGGGCTGCTCAAGCAACAGGAGGGCTGAAACTTGTCTGTGAGGTGGCAGCAGCTGGGGGTGCCTGGAAAACCTCAGAAGGCTGGAATGGCAGTACTGGGGTCTACTGTGGTGCCCCCCCGAGGTCATGGGATTGTGCAACCAATACTAGAATCAGTATTGGGGTACAATTCCCAGTTGTTAGACACCTTACATGGCCATATTCTGGGTTACCATTGTGAAACTGGACATAGGTATTGACCTATGTCCAGTGCATGTGTAAAATGGCGTCCCCGCACTCACGAAGTCCACAAAAATGGTCCTGGACAATGTGGGGGCACCTCTGCTAGTGCAGGGGTGCCCTCACACACAGGTACTTTGCACCCAGCCTTCAGGGTTGGAAGGCCTGACATATAGGTGACTTATAAGTGACCTGGTGCAGTGAAAATGGCTGTGAAAGGGTGCATGCACCATTTCACGCAGGCTGCAATGGCAGTCCTGCAGAAGCCTTTGCATGGGCTCCCTACGGGTGGCAAAAGTAATGCAGCAGCCCATAGGGATCCCCTGGAACCCCAATGCCCTAGGTACCTAAGTACCATATACTAGGGACCTATAAGGGGTGACCAGTATACCAATTTGGGATGGAATACTAGGTTACCAGTATGTGGTGATCAATTTGAGAGGAGAGAGAGCATAAGCACTAAGGTCCTGGTTAGAAATACCACAAATATACATACAGATGTGCCCAAGTATATAATCTGAAAAGCTCTCAAAAACGTCTGATAAAACATTTGAATACACTTACTTGCTCATCAATTGCATATCTTGGATCTTAGTAAATGCATTCCAGAGGTCAATAAAAGTGACACATTGACCACCATTACTACTAGGACAAGACATGTTAATATGATCTGCAAAATAAATCAGGAACACTGTTCGATTTCCGAACGCCAGCCCACACCTGGGAGCATCTCATTCTCCACCACCCAAACTTGTAATTGTGCTAGGCTTTCTTTCAGATGTACCTTACCAAGACTTAAGCAGGTACTTCAGAGGGAACTAATATGTTGGCCGGGTGGCTCTTTTCTAGTAGAGATGCACTACCATATATCCAGGCCCAATGAACCCCAATTTTTCCACAACAAACCACATATTAAACTACATCTAGGGGACTATTCACAAAGGTATTTAGGAGTATGTAAAGTAGTAATCTTGTACTATTCTTTTACGTATGTTTTGTGAATTGGCCCCAAAACATATAAAATGATAATATAATTGAAAACAACTAGTAAAAAGAAAAGGAAATGTGTCCTTTTTGCACTTTTAAGAATATGGAGTTGGATGTTTTGGGATCGATGTAGAAAGGGATTTAAGGACACATATAATAATACTTCCAGTGCTATTAAATAACTTGTGAATGAATCGCTTAAAAATGTGAGGCCTCCCTTCAGTGATACACTTCATTATCACACTATTTACCCTGCATTGCCTGGAGCTCAAAGCCTAGAGCACACAGTTAGGTTGTATCATACGGGCCTACGGAAATGTCAGCATTTTTCAGACGATTGTAAACACTTCCCTAAATTTCAGTGTCAAGATTACAATCTCAGGCACTGTTAGAATTCATGTGTTTTTGTTGCCCAACTTCTTCTGACTTGAAAACCCTTATCAGCTGCTGCAACCCAGAAGATCGTATTGCTCAACGGACAGTAAAAAACTCAAGAACTGCCCTAAGTTTACCAAACCAAGGTTATTTTGGGGTGAGTGGGGGGTGCAAGGGGCAGAGTTAGTCTCTTTCCTGCTAATTTGACATAGTGTCTACCTTAGGTGCTGACAGACTTTAACAATTTCAGGTGGTCCAACTACATTCAGTGGGAAGTGGTGCTGGTAATTTCACCACACGGTATTACCAGTATTTCTTTCTATAGTTGCCCTCTTATCACTGCTTCACATGGAAGTAATTCGCTTTAATCTCTTGGATAGTTTCATGGCCTGGCGAGCAGAAGGCTACTCAATCCTGCAATAGCCTTCTCAAAAGGACAACTCTGAAATCTGTACTTTTAAACGCACTATAAAGGACTGACTGAAAATAAGAGACAAACAGACCTTAATTAAACAGTTCACCCTGTGTGTCCACCACTATATTCCAAAGCAATGTGGTTTTAGCATCCAAAAGAGCACTGCTGGATGAGTTAAAAGAGTATGTCAGGGCAGACTTTTTTAAAAGGTGGCCTTCACATTCCCGTTGAATCATCGGTTGAACAAGCTTAGGTAATTTTTAGGTTGAACCATCTCTCGACATGCTGTAATCTACATCCGTGGGCTTGCAACACGCCCATCTCACGCCCATCACTTTCATTTGTTCCTTGTTCTGCCTTTCAAAATACCCTTGATTTTGTAGGTAAATGCTTTACGTTTGTCCCGCCTTGAGGCTGCTTTGTTACCGCCTTGGAGACTTACCCAGTTACATGGATAATTGCACGATCTGTCATATAGCTTAGTGTGGCACACTATTTTTTAACTTTTGCCTCGCTGATTCGTGCTGCGTGGCCATATGTTGTTTCTTCCTCTTCCTTGTTAGCTCAGACCCAATCAGAGGAGCGCTTTACATGAATGTGTGACGTTTCATATAACGTGACCTCGACCTGAGGAGCGCTTTACATAAGTACCACTTAACAAGTTTAGCAGTTGAAAAATATACAAACTGGACATTTAACAGGAAAAAAAAAAAAATCACAGAAATCCTCAAAGCAGCTCTGCCAGCACAGCGGGAGAGACGGTGCTACAATAATCACTGCGCTCGGGAAAATTGCTCCGTAATGCTTTGAAGGCATTTCTTTTTTTAAACATTTTGCCCATAACTCAGCCTGCAATGGTCCTACGACAATGGGACCGCCACCAAACTGTTCAGCATGACAGACTTTTTCAGTCTAGGTCATCTCTGGGTCCCCCTCCACTAGCATGGGGAGAAGGGGGTGGCAAAATGATAACCGCTCCCACCATTCAATGTCTTTTTAATCTCTCTCATGGCTGGAACTTTTGTTTTACAGCTGGGAGTACTTTGTGTTTTAAGGGCCTTGTTTGTAATAGTATTGCTGTAGGTCTGCTAGGCATGAAAATGTGTAAGGCACTACGTCCTCTAAGGGCTACATATATGGTTACACTGCATTACTTTCTGCCATTCTGTTTTCTTGTTGTTATGCCCTCTAGGGGCTGACTATATGGTTACATGACCATGTTTCTTACAAATACTATTTTTATTATGGTGTCCTCCAGGGGGTGGACTGAGCATTGCAATCAAAATACTACACTATTCGCTGCACTCGGAAACTTGCCCCCATAATGCTTTGCAGGGCATTCCTTTTACAAAACATTTTTGCCCATAACTCACCCCGTGGTGGTCCAAGGACAATGGAACACCCATCAAAATGTTCGGCACAACACACTCTTTCTGTCTAGGGCATCTCTAGGTTCCCACAATAGGTTGGGGGACAGCAAAATAATAGCCCCTCCCACCAGTCAGCCTCAAAATAATAACCCCTCCCACCCTTCAGTGTCTTTTTAAGTTCTTTCAAGGCTGGAACTTTTGTTTTACAGCTGGGAGTAATTTGTGTTTTAAGGGCTTTGTTTGTAATATTATTCTAGTAGGCCTCCTAGGCCTGAAAATGTGTAATGCACTACATCCTCTAGGGGCAAAATAATGGCTACTCTGCATTGCCTTCTGCCATTCTGTTTTCATGTGTTTATGCTCTCTAGGGGCTGACTATATGGTTACATGACCATGTTTCTTACAAATATTTTTAAAGTGGTGCCCGCTAGGGGTTGTTCTGAGCATTACAGTCAAGATACTACAATATTCGCTGCACTCGGAAATTGACCCATAACGCTTTGTGTGGCATTCCTTTCACAAAACATTTTGCCTATAACTCACTGCACAATGTGCTCTGTCTAGTCATCTCTGGGTCCCCAAAATAATATAAAAATATATAATAAATAATGGCAATATTTTCATTTGTTGCTGCAGATAGCGGAAGAAGGTTAAATGGAAGTGCTTCATTTAAATGCAGAGCCACTGGAATTATGTGGCAGAGAGGACCAAATTATGAGGCAGGGTTGGCCAATTTACGTGGCAAGAAAAGTTCAGTTATACATTTACAATGCCAATAGCTCTAACTCAAGCAAATGCGAGACCTATTGCATTCCACATGCTTGTTGTTAAAATGGCCCCTCCTTCAACTTGAGGGCTGTAGGGTAGCTTGCTTGAGATATAAAAGATCTTTCCAGGGTTGGATGTGTTTGCCACACAGGAACGAAGTTTGGGCACTACTCGCTTGCTTTGTTTGTTTGGTTTGACTGAATGTTGTAGACGCAATGGCTGATCGATAGTTGAGATTTTTTTTTTTTAAAGAAACCTTGCAACACATTGCTTTTTTGGGATTCCAGATTACTTTAAATTGGGAAAACACTTGATTTTTTTTGTTCAGGAAAAGCTTATTTTGTTGTGTGTTTCCTTTCAGTTGTGGAAAGACTGCTTCTTGTTTGGGTATGGAAAAGCTTGCTTTGTGGGGTTTATGTGTTTTCTTTTTTGGGCGGTGACATTTTTCTTTATGTTTTGCTTTTTTAACTTTTTCTGTTTTAGGTTCAACTCTTTAATATTTGGTTTGGTTTATCTGTGGTTTACTTTGTTTTGTAATTCTCCTCTTTGGCGATCGAGCATTCCAAGATTCTTGAGTTCTTTCAAGCATGGAAGTTGAAACATTGACCTGGACAGTGCGCCAGAATTTAGTTAAGTGAGTCCAAGATTCTGTCACCCATTCACTGGTTGCCAAAGGGCTCTTAGCACACGACACTCTGCCAAGCATCTGACCTCAAGTCCTCCGGCTTTCAGAGAGATGATCAGGTCTTAGACATGGAAAGCAAACACCAGTGTCAGACAACACAACGAGTGCGTGGGAACTAAAGGGAGTGATAACTTTCAAAAGCAGCTAAGAACACCAATTATGTTGACTGACAACTCTAGTACTGCTCAAAAACCATTCTGTCCATTTACTCATCACTGTGGACTCCGTATGCGACAAGCCTTGCTGAGATTTGGGAAAGGAGTATTCCAGTGAGTCCCTTCACTTGAGGTACTTTGCCTAGAACTAAGAGTTGGTGTCCACTGTTGATGTGGCAATGTAGGGTTGTCAATAAAAAGGTATAGTGCACACCATTCCCCTCGGCAAGCGTGTCACTTAAAACTACTGATGCACATGTCTCCCCTTCAGCATCGTCACTAATTATTGTAGGCGTACCTAGGCCAATCCACTCTGTTCCTCCACTGCTTTTAGATGTATGACTCCATTGAGATGATCAAAATGCACTGATCACCAAACTGGAGTGTGAACATAAAGAATACTTTAAAGGCACCTGCAGAGTGGAGTATACCGCAAAATAGACTGTGTCACACAACATGAATGATGCCCGTGTCTCATACTTCTTCATCCACCACACAATTAAGAGCTGCTCCCTGTAACAATAGCCAGACCTTGGTGAGCATCGCTCACAACATGGAAACACTTCCTTCACAGACTCAAAGCAAATCCAAAACTCTTGTAACCATACGCCCTACACGAAAAAGCATGCTACCCTTGAAGGCAAGCGCTCTAGCACCCCACGCATGTTTTGTAAGCATTATATGAAATATTTACAATTCCGTGAAATGCTCCACGCTCATGAATCTTTATTTCAAGACTATGGTGAATTATCATCAAAAGATGATGATTAATTCTGAAAGCACTGAAGCCTAAATGACACCAACAGTGCTGTGTAGGCTTTAGTGCCCTCGGAATTAAAGCATCACTGGAAACAGCCATCACACGGCTGGCTTGCTGAAATACCTCACTCTTGGAAGTCATGTTATTCTCCAAGTCAGATATCTACAGAGTCTGAGGATCCAGCAGTTCTCTTTATTCAAGTACTTGCAATGTCTTTGCTTTGTTCTGAACGACGTAAAAAGGAGGTACAGAGGCTTCCTCTCTGTGGAGAGGAATAAAGACCAGCAGCAATAAAAAAGGTTCTGACTGTAGACTTGCAGTGGGACAGCTTAGGCTTTGATGGCTGCACGCGTGAATGATGCTAGCCAAAGAAGCTTCTTGAAGATCCAAAATTACAGCAGTCCCCATCCTTTCTTACCCGAAGGGTATCCTGGGCATGCACAGGTGGGTGGAGCACCCAGATTCAAGCAGCAAGATCTGCAAGGATGACTGTGACGGTTGTATGTTCTTTATGGGCTCGCGTGATACACACTTGGGCCCTTGTGAGGAGTGTGGTGTGCCACAGTGGCAGTGTTACCGCTGCGGTCCCGGTGGTAAAGACCGCTGAATTACGAGTTCAGCAGTTTGGCTGAAGCCAAACTGTCACAACGCCGCCAGTGCAGTCGGACAGGCGCGGCTGGTGGTGAACTCCTCCGGCCCGGCTGCATGCCTAAGACCACCGGCCGTATTAGGAGGCAGCAAACTGCCAGGCTTTTCATGGCAGTTGCCCCGCCACAAAAACCCTGGTGGTAACGCACCCGGCAACAGGAATCCCCACACACCCCCACCCGAATGCACGCATACATCCAGACACCCCCACTCAACCGCACGCTTACATCCAGACACCCCCAGTCAGCTACACGCATACATTTAGACATCCCCACCCAACCGCAAGCATACATCGACACCCCCACTCAACCACACGCATACATCCAGACACCCCCAGTCAGCTGCACGCATACATCTAGACATTCCCACCCAATCTCACGCATACATCCAGACACCCACATCACGCACAGTCACACACACACACACACACCACCACGCACACAGTCACACGCACACCCATTTAGACACACAAATATGCTCGCACACATACACGCACGCGCACGCACACACACACACACACACACACACACAGCCTTCTGGTCGGTCCACCTACCTGTCTGGGCCGCACAGCAGCCCACGTCGAGGTGGTCGTCCAGGAAGGGGTGAATGTTGCAGTTCCACCGCCAATGCCATACCGCTGTGCAAGAACAGCGGTGCCATATTACTGCTCATAATTTGGCCGGCAGAGTACTTCCGGCTTGGCAGTGCTGGTGGTGAACTCGCCTTTCACCCGCCGGTCAGGCTGACGGTGTCGGATTTTTACCTGTTTATGAGCAGAAAGCTGTTGGTGCCTCGTAATATTGGCGGTCTTGGCAAAGGACCGTCAAAGTCAAAATGAGGGCCTTGGTGTCACAAAGCAAGAACTACCAGGCAGGTAAGGTGCTTTGGGCTTGAATATCCTTCCTGTCTCCACTTTGCAAGAAACCGCTTTTGTAAACATAACAACAGTGCATGTTTTTATTCTGTAACAGTGCCCTTGCGTGTTACCTCCCCTTACCTGCCCTTGTCTACAGTCTGAACTGCTGTCGTTTGCATCTTAAAGCAAAGGCAGGTATAAAACTCAAGCCGATATTCCATGTGTATTCCATGCATTTCATTGGCAGATCACTACGAAAGATGGACAGCAGTTGTCAAAGCACCTCTGCAATGTCAGAATTCACAAGTTTATTATTCTGGATTAGTTGGAAGGAGGGAGAGAAAGGGGACTTAAAAGCACATTACCCTTTATTTCACGGTTTTCAGGTTTCTGGGAGGGCAGACGTATCGGGATTCAGGAGGAGACCTCAACAGGATGCTGAAGGTTGTGCCCTTTGCATTCACTCTCCTTAAGTTGAAAAGACAGCTTAGGGAGCTAAGCATTCGCTGGTGGGATCGTGTGAGATCTGAAGATCACAACAGGGCTTACTCAGTCTTTTAACCTTCTATGGTCTGCTAACTGCAACAATAATGTGATAAGATGTGCCTTCGTCTGCTGTTGTCGCCTTCCCAAGATCATAGCAGTCGAGTATAGAGAAATGTGACAGAAATAAGGGCGGACCAGACCGACATCTGCTATAAGAACAAAACACCGAGGAGCCAGGCATCAATCACTTTATATGGATCCTGAAGGAAAGAAACCATGTCCATGGCAACCAGAAAGAGGAAGAAGAAGGGGGTCAGACTCGACATAGAAAAGAAGGGTCGAAAGAAGGAGAAGAAGAGACCCACCCAACCAGACTCAAGATAAAGGAACTAAACAGCGGCCCAGATGAAGTGCCAGCTATGCAAACACCTGACTTTCTATACACAACATGAGGACCCAGCTGGCAGAAGGACCGGGAACTGCACCCCCCTCTCCTTCTGCTCCCTCAAGGCCGGTCATGTTATCAAACAAGCGTTGCGGGCTGGTCGGGAAGTCTTGGATAAAATGCAGGTGGGTAGGTACCAGGCTCGCCCTCTGCACCGCCAATTCGTTCCTTAAAAACCTTCATGTGTACAAGTATTGCACACATCATCAATGAACCTGAAGTAGAGATCCTACATATGTACTTCTACTTGCATTGCCCGGCACAAATATGGCATTGGGGCGAATGCTGGGTAGGAAGTACAAGGGGTGATGGTGAAGGTCACACTTGGTGACAAACTGCTTAGTTACACTTACATTCCTGCAACCCTAACACATGCACGATGAAGGAGATCGGCGACCCATCCCAAGAGCAAGCCTGAGGCCTACAAGCACCAAGGATCTCAGGGCTACATCCGTCCTTACTACAGATCTACAGCACTGAATACAAGCCTTTGCTGGGAGAAGAACCTGTGATCCCCCTCGAAAACCCAGACCGAACCGGTTGCTCTCTTCTTGAATCATCCACAAGCAGTTTTTACAGCACTTGTAAAAACAAAAACATATGGCATTGAGTGCTATAAAAAAAGGCATTCTTATTGTTAATCTAGATTTTAAAATCTCAACTGCAAAACTGAGAAATATTTTTTCATGAAACGTAGCAAAATGTCCTGAAAAGTTTGTGAAATTATGTATTCAGAACAAAAACAGGTTTGCCAGTATACTGCAAGGCTTTTTAAAGCAAGCGCACACCTTGTGAGGAAAAAACAAAACAAAAAAACTTGTGAGTGAACAGACTGGTTCGAGAAGACAATGTATTTTCGCAAGACATTTTCTGTGGGAACAAGTCTAAAGTACTGCACAAGATTTTATTTTTATTTCAAACAGAAAGTGAGAACCCAATAAAAGAATTTATGAATAATTACATAACATGGATTTTCGTGAATTTCACAGAACGTGAATTTCAAGAAATTTCCAGATTTTGATGGCATACTTAAAATTTCACTCAGGCCTACTTCTGTGACGACTTTACGCTCTTCATCTGAAAGGGCCGCACTTGTTTTACAGATCCGCTGAGAAAGTAGACCAGTGCCCATTGGATTCCAGGATTTCAAAGGCAGGTCATTCAGGAAGTTGCACAACTTTGCAAACCCCTCCCCCGCCCAACCTCCAATCCCAAGGACTGGGAGATCAAGGGTTAAATCTGCCACCGCTGGAAGTGCTTGTTTTCTAGCATCAGAGAGGTTTCAGCTATTATCTATATGTTGTATGATTTTATACGTCTCTTTGGACTAAAGAAAATAAGCCACGCGCAGCACGCTGCAAAAACATAACTAGCACGGAAGGTGTAGCATAGCTGCTGTCAAGACCACAGGACATTGTCATGCTATTTTGTATTCATTTTTAAGAAAGCAGTGGTATATTGATATTGCAGTAATTTAGAGCTTGAGAACACAGAGACAGTCGTGTACTCTTCTATGTCTGGTTCCCCTTTAAAATACCGATAACTGTTTCACAAAAAAATAATTGGAAACACAGAATGGTTAAAAATATTTAGTTTAATATGAAGAGTTTACATTACACCACATGTTGACTTGAGACCACCTCACGCAGTCTACAAATGTCAATGGTTAGATGGATTGAAAATGCTAAAAGGAGGAAACCTTAAGATGGGAGGAAGATGCTATCTCATTTTGGACAAAACAAAAAAAAACACAACAACAACAACAAAAGGTTGACCAGGCTTTAAAATGAAGGACTTGGCTTGAATGGAGAAGAAATGCAGGTGGCTGATACCTGTCAGGCACTCTCAGTCTTGTTGTGTCAGGGCAATAACCTATCAATCGGCCTGTGTTACTCTTGCATGTGCTGGGTGTCACCCTGGCCAGGGTCCTCTAGCTTTTGATGCATGAGAGATGCCTGAGGCACCAGCTCCTGCTCAAAGGTGGCCTCCAGTGTGCCTGTAAAAGGTGCGCACATTCTGCTCGTTACCAACTTTGATAGCTTCTACAACTCTCTCACTCATTTTTAGGTCACAGCCTGCCAGACAGCACAGCTGTCTGGTTTGCTAAAGACATCTTGGGGACTGACAGACCTAGGTGAGCATTTCACTCGATTACCACTAGCTTTGTAACTCACACTTTCTGCCTTTCCATTTGCTGGCTTAATTTGCTTTGGGCTCTCCAGGACCAGTTTGTCCATCCTGTTACTTTAACCTTGTTTTCTGTTTTCTTCCACAAACTTGCTTTCTGTTAACAGGCCTTTAAATCTTGTTTTTATCTTGTCACACTTGCTGTGCATTCAAACCCAGAGTCAAATGTCAGGCGGTGTGATATAAAGTCGAAGTCCAAGGGAAATTCAAGTAAGACTTTATTCCAACTCCAATGCTCCAACTGCTTCCTCTCTTCACAGGTCACTACCTCACAGAGCCAACTGACCTCCCGCTCTCCCAACATTCCGATCGATCCAAAATCCAACACAGGGGGAAAACACTAGGGAAGATACCATCCCATACAATGATTAACCTAATACTATATTAATGTGAATAGATTCCATAACTTACATAATGCGACTTTTTATAACTATTACTATAACAACTACATCACAACACATCTTCCCCCTTAACGAATTTTGAGAAATAATACATTCACCTTATAATATGATGTTAATATGCCTAACAATATAAAACATAATAAATAACAGAGTGTAAAATAACTATAAACAAGTTACAATATATACTCAAATTACAATTAAATACCATATACTATTCCACAGATACAACTCAATCCTTGACTTCATCAATATGTTCATTTACATTATATTGGTGGTCATTTCATAGTCCTTGTGCCATAGTGGAGGCTTGATGTGTCGAAATTCCAACCTCCTTTGGAACTTGCTTCCAGGAGAGTTTCTTGCCAATCCCTTTACCGCAGCTTCTTCCACTACGCTCCCTTTTTCTACTTCATCAGTCGCCGACAATTTGACAAGTCTGTCCATGCTCCAGCATTGACCATTATGTAATATCACTACATTTTTCTTAACTTTACTAATGCGGAATGGGCCCATGAATTTCGTGTCTTTCATGCCTGCCTGTACTCCACCATATGGTTTCTTTATATACACTTAATCATTGACATTCCAATTTTGTTTTTTTACCCCTTGTGTGGTCTCATACCTGCTTTTATATTTGTCCTGATGTTCGGAGATTTTGATATTGCTAAGACGGGTGGAATAATTACACTTATCTCCACCTCCTAACCAGACAGGAAAAAATTTGGTACATGGTTTCCTGCCCTTCAACGCTGTAAATGGAGAAACGTTTGTGACAGAATTGGGGGTGGTGTGATATGCCCATAACATATCCCTGATAGCACTTTCTACATTCAAGTGATTGATACTTGCTAATTGAATGCAATCTATGATCATACGATTTGTCCTTTCTGCTAGACCATTAGCTCTTGGACAATATAGTGCTGTAGTAAGGTGTTTTACACCAATAGATTCAAGGAAGTTCTTCATTGCCCAGGATGTGAATTAAACTCCATTGTCTGTGATGAGAATTTCCGGAATACCCTCCACCGCAAAGGAGTCCTTGAAAAAATTAATGACTGCCTCAGTATTTATTTGATTGACTAATTTGGTGGTTATCCAATGTGACCGGTAATCGATCAGAACTAAGCCAAATCGGATAGGGCCAATGATATCAAAGGCTACTTTAGTCCAGGGTTTATCTGGTATTTTGACCGGAGAAATCGGGATTTTGTGAACTATCTTACTTTTGTCACTAAGTGCGCATATTGAGCAGGTTTTAACTTCTTGTTCAACCATAGCATCCATGTTGGGAAACCAAAACCTTTCCCTCAATCTAGCTTTGGTAAGGCTTCTACCTAAATGACCTTCATGGGCTAACTTAATAATCTTGAGTTTCAGATCTTGTGGTGGAATGATTTTATCATTCCTAAATACTAGATTGTCATGCTCATTAATTTTCGTACCTCACTTCCCAGTAATTGCTGATGATTTCTTCAACGTTCTTCTTCAACGTTGGCCACCCATCCCTTGCCTTGGTTCTAAGCAAATTTAATGACTCGTCGAGTTCAGACGCTGACACCCATTCTTCCTTACTGATTGAAGGAATATTGATCATCATAACAGGGAATTCCTCGACTTCAAAGTCCTCTTTAAGGTCTAACGGAACTCTGGATAAGAAATCAGCAGCTGTATTTTTTTTGCCAGGGAGGTATTCCATTTTAAAATAAAAAAATTCTAATCCTAAAATCCACCTAGCAATTCTAGGTGTACTATTAAGAAATCCTTTGGACGAGAAAATATAAATCAACGGTTTGTGATCAGTTCTCAGGTCAAATAGAATGCCCCATAAGAAAAATTTAAAATGTTTGATAGCCCAATAACACGCTAAAGCCTCCCTCTCTATTACAGAGTAATTTGCTTCTGCCTTACTCAAAGCCCTAGACGCAAAAGCTACAATTCTTTCATTTCCATCCACAATCTGAGATAATGTTGCACCTAAATCACGTTTGCTAGCATCAGTGATGAGGATTGTTTTCCTTTTATGGTCAAAACTGCACAGGGAAGGAGCATTAGATATAGCTAACTTAATCACTTTGAATGCATTTTCATGGTGTTCCGACCATTTGTATGGGACATGACTTTTGAGTAATTCCCTGAGGCCAAATGATATTGAGGAATTTTTTTTTACATACTTAGCCATAAATTCTGCCAGGCCTAGAAAAGATCTTAATTCATCTTTGTTCTTGGGAGCTTCTGCCTTCTTTATTGCATCCACCAGTGAGGATTTGGGTCTGAATCCGTCCTTGGAAATAATGTGCCCTAAATACTCTACTGAATTAACTCCTATGCGACACTTGTCTTTCTTCAAAGTAAGACCTGCTGTTTTTAACTTATTCAATACATTCATCAAATTGTTATTATGCTCTTCCTCATTAGCTCCATAAATTAGAATGTCGTCTTGGAAACAGAGTGTGCACCTAGCATCACCTAAAATGTGTTGCATTATTTTTTGAAAAACTGCTGCTGCTGAGGCCAGCCCAAAGGGCATCCCATTAAACATAAAAGAGCCGAAGGGAGTGGTAAAAGCAGTAAGCACTTTGGATTCGGGATGTAACAGTACCTGGTGATATGCACTCGACAAATCGAGAACCGAAAAGTAACCTGCTTCACCCATTGTGCTTAATAATTCATTAATCCTCGGAAGAGGATGCCTTTCTACCCAGATGTTCCTATTTAAATCTCTAAGGTCCACACATATCCTAATGTCATTGCCATTGTTTTTTTTTGCTACAACTATGGGGGCTAACCATTCTGAACTTTCAATAGGTTGTATAATACCTTGAGATTCCAATCTTTCAAGTTCTTTTTTGACTGCACCTTTCAATAAATGTGGAATAGATCTGGTTTTGTGTATTACAGGTTTAGCACTAGGCTTCAGTTTGATCTTATGCTGAAAAGTTTTAAGAAGACCCAATTCCTCACAAAAAATTTCAGGAAATTTCTGAAAAATTTGTTCATTAGCAATAGAGTTGTCTACCATTAAAACTTGTTCGGGATCGTTAGGATCTAACCTTATTCCAAGTTCTCTCTGATGTTGCCATCCCAGTAAACTAGACCCTTCCTCCACTGCGTAAATTTTCCCAACTGTAGACCGGCCCTTAAAAGAAATGACCGCTTTGAACATGCCCTTGAGAAGGATTGGATCCTTATTGTAACCCTTAGGGTTGACATCAGGTTTAGCTAACTCAATTTCATTGTCACTCTTCACATGCTTGAAATCATTCACATTTACTATGGTGAAAGGTGAACATGAATCCGCAAAGACTCTTATGTTTTTGTTATTGATCGATATGGTGCATTCAGGATATTGCGACGGAGCAGTATCTCTATCTTTGATTTGAAGTACAATCTTCTTAATTGTTTGGGAGTTGTCTTCCTACTTCTTATTATCAGATTCTACTTTAGACTGATTCTTACATACCCTAGCAAAATGGCCTCTTTTGTTACATTTCCTACAAACTGCTGATTTTGCTTGGCAAAAGGAAGAATTGGCTAAATGATTATTACTCCCACAACGAAAACACAATAGCCCACTCTTGACGCCAACTTGTTTGTGTGTAGGCTTATCACCAGTTTTTACCTTAAGAACATTCTCACTAGGTGCGTTATCTGTTATCTCATTTACCTGTTCAACAGAAGAGGAGGATCTGATCTCTTGTAGACAAATGGCCGTGTGCTCAATAGATTTTGCTATCTCAATAGCTTCTTGTAAATCAGGTTGTCTTTGAAGTAATTTCTCCTGTATTTTAATGTTATTTGTGCAACGGACCAATTGATCTCGTATGAGGGAGTCATTTAATTCTCCAAAATTACATAATGAACTTAGGCCTCTTAATGCAGCAATGTAGCTAACTACATTTTCTTGTTTACCTTGGACGCGAGAGAAAAACTTGTGGCGTTCAAGAACTACATTAACTCTATCCCCAAACTGTTTTTCAAGCTTAACATATGTAGTGACGTACTCATCTTGTGCTTGTCCATCAGGAATATGCGGTTACGGTAAGGATTCATATATCTTCCTGCCATGGGTACCTAAATTATGTAAAAGGATGTGCTGTTTCCTGATTGGGTTGAATTTATCCCCCCCAATAGCAATTAAATATGACTCAAATATCTTTATCCATTCTTTCCATGGCACATTCGGTTCCCCCATTTCGTTGAGAAAGGGTACTGGTTGAGACATGCCTGCAGCTGCCATTGTACCTGAATCAATTTTGGTACCAACAAATTTTACTTTAATATTAACTGTACTAATCAATACACCTTTAGCTGTAAATGTATATTCGTGTTGCAATGATAATAATAATGCCAAAAGAAAGCACTGCAAGGAAATCGCAAAGGAATACGCTAAGTAGAGTTACAATTAACTGCTTTTAAAATACATAGTGTAAAATTGTGAAGAAAATTAGAAGTACATTTATGCTGATATTGGAAATAATAATCATAAAGAAAGCTGTGCCTATCAGTACATTTATTTAAAAGAATACTCAAGCTGTGCCTGTCAGCGTGTTACCAGGCTCCGTTTCGTTAGTTCTTTGGTGAAGAGAAAGCTGTGCTTGTCAGCGCATTTATTAACAAGAATACTCAAGCTGTGCCTGTCAGCGTGTTAACAGGCTCCGTTTCGTTTGTTTCTCGGTGAAAAGAAAGCTGTGTCTGTCTGCGCATATATTTAAAATAAATTACTCAAGCTGTGCCTGTCAGCGTGTTAACAGGCTTATTCATTCAAAAAGCGCCTTTAATCCGATGTGTGCAATGTGACAGAAATGTTTCCTCATAGCCGTAAAGCCGCGTTGACTGAAAAACTCGAGCGTTCGACGGCGACTGCCTTCGTTTAGTCAATTTCAGCTCGGAATGCGCAGATTAAGCGCGGAATGCTTTTCCTAGACGCCACACACTTGACAGAAATGTTTCCTCAGAGCATTGAAGCCGCACTATCGCTATCACATTCGTCTAGTCAATTTCAACCCGCCGTAATTAGAGCGGAATGCTTTTTCCTAGATGCCTGCTCTCTGAACCGTTACCTCAGGTCACGATCCTCGAAGCTCAGGGCAAGAAAACAAATATACCGCCTTTGACAGACTCGCTAATTTTAGTTTTCAGTAATAGAGCGGAATGCTGGTTCCTCGAAGCGCGCAGTTGCTGGAAATTTACCTCATGTTGGAAATTAAAGTTTAAAAAAACGAACGCGTCTACTTGACAGACTCGCTGTAGTAATTCTTCAAGAACGAGTCAACCAATGCAGGAATTAAGGCTGTTTAATCGGTACTCACGATGACTACGCTTGTCACCTAGCCGCTTGCCGTGCTTGAAAGCTTCATCGCAGTAAACTTACAAAGTTCTCAGATAGCAGTTGAAGAACAATGATAGGAGGGGTGGAGCTGGCGATGTCCCCTCACACACCAACTCGTCGCCAGTGATATAAAGTCGAAGTCCAAGGGAAATTCAAGTAAGACTTTATTCCAACTCCAATGCTCCAACTGCTTACTCTCTTCACAGGTCACTACCTCACAGAGCCAACTGACCTCCCGCTCTCCCAACATTCCGATCGATCCAAAATCCAACACAGGGGGAAAACACTAGGGAAGATATCATCCCATACAATGATTAACCTAATACTATATTAATGTGAATAGATTCCATAACTTACATAATGCGACTTTTTATAACTATTACTATAACAACTACATCACAACACGGTGTCTTCCAAGAGAGCTTGTTTACTTTTCTTTCTCTGACTTCAAAGTGAGAGGATTTATGTGAAAATCTTGCTGGATACTGGGGAAGGAAAGAGTTTTTTCTAGCACACAATGTTTAAACTGTATTTCAAAATATATCAGAATTATGATCACACAAATGAAGAACGTTTTGTTATTTCTGAAGTGTGCTGGCAACAAATATTTTACTGTGATAAAAATTAATCATTAAACTATGTTATGCATTTTCCACATATTTTTGTCTGTTCACTTTATAGTTTTATTAGCAAAACTATATGTCTCTGCAAATGTAATGGTCATTTCATTTGAAAATGTGTTGCTGTAATGGCAGTGTGCTACCACACAATGAATACTCCACTCTAGGCCATGCCACTCCACACCACTGCACTCTACTCTGCACCACACCACTGCTCTCTGCACCACACTATGCCACTGCAATCTACGCCACACCTCTCTAGTCTACCCTGTATCACTCTGCTCTATGCCAGTGTACTTTTCACCACTCTACACCACTCCAGCCTAGGCCACACCAATCTACTCTGCACAACTCCACTCTGCACCACTGCCCTCTGCTCTTAGCCAATACACTGTGCTCCAGTACACTTTAATCTGTAACACTGAACTCTATGCCCCTGCACTCTCCACCACTTTACTCTACACAACTGCACTCTAACCTGCAGACTCCACTCTACAACAATCTCTTCTATGCCACTCCACGCCAGTCTAGTCCAGTCTGCACCACTGTAAGCCAATGCACTCTGCATCACTGTACTCTACACCACTGCACTCTGACACTCTACTCTGCAACCCTGCACTCTCTGCCACTGCACTCTATGCCACCATAACCTACTGTGCACCACTCTGCACTCTATACCACTCGACTCTGTGCCACTGCCCTCTGCATCACTCAACTACACCACTCTACGCCACTGCACTCTACTCTGTGCCACTCCTCTCTCCGTCACTGCATGACGCTGCATTGTATACTGCTGAATTCAGTGCCACTTCACTCCATGTAAGTCCACTCTGCTCTATGCCACTCTAATGCATGCCACTCTACGTGACTCCACACTATGCCATTCTAATACATGACACACCCTGCCACTGCACAACACTCCACACCACTCATCCCTATGCTGCTAACTTTTACCCATGATGAACAGCGGTCAAGCTGGTGTACAACATGGCTGAAAGACATTGGCAAAACCAATAGCTCTTCCACGGGCAACACCTATTGGCTTTGCCAATGCTTGTTTGTAGACAGAGAGCAGTAGGCAATGGGCACTAACCCAATCTTTAAAAGGCTCCCCTTATGCCACTGACTCGATTAATGGGCCTACAGTGAATGCACCCTTCTGTTGCAACCACACAACACTCCGCCATCCCTATGACAGACTGCACTATGTAGGTGCCTATATGTACAAGTAGTAAAAACAAACGATGCACTTAATGGTACAGAACAAATGGCGAACGTCCAGCAGACCACATTAGGCAGAGCACCTTCCATACATCAAACAGCCCATCTATGCAGCACAGCCAGCTGTCCCGTGGCTCCCAGGCACTAAGAAACTAAACAAACTTCCAGCACTTTACAGAACACTTTGCACACGTCCTAGACATGCAAGGGCCATTTATCAATGCCACGTGAACATCCCCTCCAAGGAGGCACCGATGCTGGCATCACCAGGGGTGGAGTTATCAGCCGTACGAGTGAGACCCTGAGGGGGCCTTAGAAATGAGGAATCACCGGGGGAAACCGGTAATTCTGGTCCTAATGCCTCGTTTCTTCCTGGTGCTCCAGCACAGTTACGTTAGCTTGAATTTCTGGTTGAAAAGTTCGAGTTTATCTGGACTTTGTAATTTGGGGCGGGGGGAGTGGTGGGGGGTTAACATGGCACTGGTAAGGAGGTCCATAATCACCAACTCCACAGATAATGTATAAACTATCAGCAAAACCTCTGTTTTCACCAAAATCACAGGCGCCCAGCTCAATGAATAAAACGCAGCCCCCAAAACTAGAACATGCCCAGAACACAATACCTGGAACACATCACCACAAGCTAAACCAGACTGATGGTAACTCATTCATATGGCTGGCAAAAGCGCTATGCGGCACACGCGAAGGGAAAATGGGCGCTATACAAACACTGGTAAACATAAAATATACCATCTGTGTGGCGCCGAAGGCTAATGCACACCATTATTCATGTAAGTCAAAAGCACTGTTTGTAAAAATAAAAAACACAGAGTGCTGGAACGGAAATATCGCTCTGAATACCCCTGTGGATTAGAGGCCCACGAAGCACTTGTTGTGAAGGCGCAGGGCTGGGGCACAGTTTCACACCAGTTGTGTTTCATTACCCAGGGAAGGCAGAGGAAGGCCCTGAGCCTAGGACACATGGTTACTGTGCTTGAATATAATTGTTCCTTAGAATTGCCATTTTGGTCTAGCCTTTGGCAGGAACAGAAGAGGGGGCGGTTAAGAGGCCCTTGTTAGGTCTTGCCATTGACACCTTCAAACAACAAGGACCTTATGCCATCAAGAGTTCAAAAAAGTATGTGTGCTTAGGCTGGTTAAAGATGTAAGAAAAGTACTGGCCCTTTGCCATAGGTGCCTTCTATGTAGTATTTAGCTGTGTACGCATTTTAAGTTCAAAAGTTGCAACACAAACGTCATCTCCTCCTCCGATCCTTCACATAACAGTACCCCTTGGTGTTAACTTTATTAATACAGTCTGTTCAAAAAGGGGGCCACACTCCTGGATTCCATATTGTAGGAGCCCACCACGTGTGTCCAATACGGGATTCTATTTCTAGAGTCGCAGCGGGCAACGCACACAGTAGCCTAACTATTATAGAACACTTCTGACAATGCCAGCAGACCCATTGGCATTGCCAATGCTTGTTTTCAAATGGGACGATGTTGTCAATCTTAAAATGTCCCCTTCTCGAAGAAGGGGAAGGGGTTTTTCTGCACAGGGTTTTCAGACTTGCTGAGCTCAGAGGCAGCCAGAAATCCCCTCTCCCGTGCGGTTCGCGGAGTTGGGAAACCGCGCACAGATCACAGCAGCATCGCCCGACTCCCGGCCTCGGACCGGCGCGGAGGGAACAGGGGACGAGCTCAGGGATGTCTCCGTGTACAAGGGAAGCACTGCCCGGGGGCTCTGGTTTGCGCACTCCCGGCCTCTGCCACCCCCGACAACACAAACCGCGGCAGTCTGACAGCACATTTTAATGCTGTATTCGAAACTAAGTTTTTATAATACAGAAAGCGAAAAGTAATAGCGCCTTGAAAAGAAAACAATTGAAACTTAGTCAGAAGTAGTTAAAAGTCACAACAACAATGACACAAAGTTAAAGGGAGACTGCAGGAAACATCTGTTGAAGTTCCAGTCACGTTACTCTGGAAGGTAATCGGGGAGGGCTGGGGCGCTGTTGCACAAGAGCCCTCCCCGGACTGCAGGTGCCTGCGCGCCCCAGCACCGGGGGTGGGGGTTCTTACCTGGCGAGCCCACACTCCCAGCTGCGCCTATGCCGGGCTCCTCACATCCCGCTCGGGAAAAGTTTCTGAAGTGAAAGCGACAGGTCCGGGTCCGCCCATGCGCGCCGAGGCGGGGCCTGGGACACTGAGCACAGCCCGGACCGGCCTTCCGCCCTGGACAGCCTCCGCCCCTCCCCTTCGGCACCCCTGCTACACTGCGGGTGGTACAGCGCCCTGAGGCCCTGTAGCAGCCGCAGCGCTCTGTTCTCCGCGACTCCGGGGACTCGGCTGGATGGCGGGAGAGCTTTTACTGGCTCCGAGCTCTTCCTCGGAAATGGGTCGAGGCAGCCGATTGCGACATGTTTGAGAGGAAACACGCATCTTTCGTATTTCGAGCTTGTTCTGGAAGGGCCCGCTGCTGGTACTGCGGAATTTGCTGAACACGGTCTGCATTCCGTATCAGCATGGCAGCTTTGCCGCCACTTGCTGTAATAATCCGGCTGAATATAAAGATTTGTGGCCGGTTCAGAGCTGCCTGCATCACCCTCCAATGGCAGATATTCATTTTGCACACACAAAGACCATCATGTAGCTTAGCATCGCAACAACCAGGTGATGGATGGAATGCTTGAATCAATTTCAGCCACCAGCAGTGCTTGGGCTGCATCCAAGTCCATCGTTTTTCACCCACGGGCCACCTGAGTTTGGACCCAGCCCTACGCAAATCAGTCTTTACCCTCTCGGGTAGGAACAGTCCTGCCTGAACTGCTGGGCCAGGCCCTACCTGAACCGGAACACAAGCAACCCAGGACCAGTTTTGTCCTTGCTGGGGCTCATCAGTCAGGTATAGCTTGGTTCCAGTGACACTGTGAGCACGAGACCCACGTATGGGCATACCCGGTGCGCTTAGGGCATCAAGTACAACAGCAAGCTGATGGCTGGAATGCTTGAATTAATCTCAGCCACTAGCAATCGCTCAGGGTTGCATCCCAGTACATGCGGCCCAAGTAATTACCAGTGACTGAGTTTAATTCAAGCATTCAATACATCACTTTTATGTTTACATCAAAACAAATAAAGACAGCACAATACACAATAAACCCTCAATAGCAAAGTGTGAGCACCTGGAGTAGGGTACGAAGATTGCTAGCTATGAATGTGACACCGGTTTCTTGTTTTTTTCCTCTCTCTCTCTCTCTCTCTCTCTCTCTCTCTCTCAATGGAGGTGTAGTCCCCGGAGCCTGCCTGCCTCACACTGGAGAATGGACGGTCTGCAGACCGGCCGGAAGCGATCCCCTAGAAAGGTAAGGTGAGCAGATCGAGGTCCTTAGCCAGCTGGAGGGAGGAGCAGCATGTAGATATCAGCAAAACGCCCCCTGACACATAAGACCTAATGGGGAGTTGCCCACCAGCTGTGGCCATCTTGGACCCAAGAGCACCTGCACATCGAAATGGACCTTGTGCAGAGCAAATTGGGTGATGAGAGCCCTAGGGAGTCCACTTGGGCCCTGAAACCACTGGAGGCCTGACTGTGCTGTTCAAGCCACCTCTACCGGGTAAGCAGGCTTGGGGATAGCTGACCCGACAAACTGCTCGAGGAAAGGCCACACACTAGACTCCTCGGCAAATCTGTGAGTCCGAAATCACCAGAGGCCTTGCCCCCCAACCCCCTTCCCAGCTGCCTGAGCTGCTTCTTGGATCTCTAGGGCAGGCGGGCTGGGGGATAATTGACCCTATCATGCTTGACGGAGGGCTACACACTGGATTTCTTGGCATAGCTGGGCATGGACACGTGATGACTCATCTGCTTGGCCATGGAATATAAGGCGGGAGATGCAGCTCTATCAGAGGTTTCAAGGAGGGAATGGGCCATCTAGCTGCTCTACTGATTGAGATGGGTAAGGACAGGGGTTCCTATAGGTGTTGGGCAAAGATGGATAAGTACACCACCCCCACAGTGGACCAGTTGAGTGAACATAGTGCAGCATCCCCGCCTCAATGGGCAACTAAAGAGTTTGGAAGTAGCAAAATCCTGCGTGCGATTTAAACCTCTTGTGAGGTGGTGGAGACCAAAATTGGTGAACTGGGGTCAGACAATGCCCTGCTCCACCAAGAACTTTGCAATGTTGCCAGGAGAGTCACAGAAGCAGAAGGGAGAGTTGCCACCTTGGAAGATGAAATGAATGACCTTAAGATGAAGGGTATTAGTTTAGTAGTGGTCACTCACCCAAATGGTAGAGGCCCGTGCCGAGTATGCCAGAAACTGATCACATAGGAATAAAATGAGATTTGTGAGATTTCTGGAGGGGGCCTGGCCGCAGCCCTGGAAGCCATCCTAAAACATTGGCTGCAATCCTGGATTCCAAAAGGCACTCTCCCAGTGGTTTGTCATTGAACGCGTTCACAGGGCTATCATCCAACAGCCCCTGCCAGTCGCAGCTCTGCGTCCCATGATCATAAAGATTATCAACCACTGTGGTCGAGATTCATTCTGCGAGTCGCATGTACAGGAGAAACACTACATCATCAAGGAGTGAGAATCATGATTTTCTCTAAGTAAAATGGTTCAACAACAACGTAAATCATTTGAAGCTGTTAAGAAGAAACTGAGGGAACTGTTACTACAATACATGTTGATTTTTCTTGCTAAGCTTGACAAGATCGATCAGTCCTGTTCCTACATGTTTGAAACTCCTGAAGAGTCCTGGGATTGGGCTGCCATGACCCTCTGCCCTTCCTGGGGGAGATGGACTCCCACCCGTGGCCCACCGAACCTGACGCTACTAAACCAGTGGTTCCCAACCTTTTGATTTCTGTGGACCCCCACTTTATCATTACTGGAACCCGGGGACCCCCTCTGACTCATTGAAATCTGGGAACCCCCCCCCCCCCAGTGAATACTGGGGACCTAATCTGTTAATATTATTTAATTTTCTAAGCACTCGCGCGGACCCCCTGAGAAGGCTTCGTGGACCCACAGGGGTCCCCGGACCACAGGTTGGGAAACACTGCACTAAACCATGAAGGCGGCCGAAGTCCCAGAGGGGCGCCCCGCGGCAGATGAGTTCACCAGATTCCTCGGATTCAGACTGTAGAGATCCCAATCCAGCGGAACAGCGCTTACAGCAAGTCCAGATCTCTGATGGAGGCTGTATGGCCTGTCAGGGGGCTTAGCTTACGGTGGAGAACCTTCTCTGGGGAATGACGAATGATACTCCAGACAGGCCTGATGTCTGATTTCTGCACATGCCCTCTACACATTGAAGCAAGCGAGAAGGGGACCGTGTGGTGGTGGGGGGATTTTGCTTTTACCAGGCCCCCAGCATGGGGGGGTTCGGAGTGGGTATAAGTTCCTATATTAGAAGGAGGTCCACTTCTAATGCCTAGTTTGACATAGTCACAGTGTTTGGGAGTCTGTGGGCAAAAGATGCCTCTGTGGAAGAAGTATGGGGGAGCTATTGGGGCAATTGTGAAGTTACTGTTTTTTGTTTTGAATCAGTTTTCATGTTACACTGTTATCCAATGCATCCACACCCCACTCCAACAGGTTCCCACACAGCTACATGTACAGAGGGCGTTCACTAACCAGAGCTCATACACGTCATACACCCATATACCCAATAACTGAGTTTCAAGTGTTGTCCTGAAATGCTAACGGCCTGCTCGATCGGGTTAAATGTACGGTTGTTGCACTATGTTCAAAGACTTGGGCCAGACCTGCTCCTCTTGCAGGAGACTCACCTGCTGGGTGCCAACTGTCTTTTCCTGCATGGGTATGGGTATGCTAGATTCACTAGGGGCTCTAGGTGAGTGGCTTTCTGCTTGTGGGTACCCAAACGCTTTGGGACCAGCTAGGCTGCTACATGGGGATTGAAACACTATAACATTCTCAGTGTATAGATACTGCACCAGCTGCAGATGCCACAATTAGGTAAACATACTGATATTATGGTGTGGTTAGCTACCAGCGTCACAATATTAGGGGTGGGGGCTACAATTCTGTCCCTAGACCACAGCTAGACACAATGGGTCCCCCTAACGGAAAACACTTGGAGACGGCTAAAGAACATGGCACTTGGTTAGACTCACTGGGCCTCATTGATGCCTGGAGGACCTGGCATCTGCAAGACTGCACATAACCCCCATTTCTCTGTGTGTGCTGGGATGCACTCGTGCATAGCTCTCATGTTCCTCTCCGCCACTGACATGATGCACAGCAGCAACTATCCTTCCTAGAGGGATATCTGACCATTTCCCAATCACCCATCTCATAGGGACCCCCTTGTGTTATAAGAGAGCCACATGGCGCCTCAACGCCTTGCTCCTTGTAGATGACCAATTCACAGAAGTATTGGCCAGGAAACTAAAGTCATTTTTCGAGATGAATGAGGGCTCGGTGGCTGCGAGAGGTACATTGTGGGCGACCGGCAAGACTGCGATCAGAGGGTTGGCTAAAGCATAACACAAACAGATGGTGCGAGATAAGAGTAAAAAGTTTACAGACCTACAGGACCACATCAAACAGCTGGGAACAAAGAGCCAGATTTAGATTTTGGCAAAGGGGAATACTCCGTCAAAAACAGGATGGATATCCTGTCCACCGTATTACAATCCCATTATATCGTATGAGGATTGTAATATGGCGGACAGGACATTCGTCACTTCGGTGACAGAGTATTCCATCTGCCAAGATCTAAATCAGGCCCACAGTCACTGATGTGTCCGAGATCCTGAGAAGACGGATCAAGCTCAACCGGACCTCGCTCCGGTGTCTCACACCTCTCTCAATATCTCCTCTGCCTCCACTCCGACTCATTGCAAACCTCATTCTACTACTGTGATCTCCAAGATAACCCTTTCTGGTCTACCCTCCTCTATCTTTCCATGAATCCCCCCCACACCTCATTTTACTACTATGATCTACCAAACAACCCTTTCTAAGTTCTTCCCTCATGTAGCCCTCCTTTGACTCATCCTAAACCTCATTTTACTAGTATGATCTCCCTAATCTATTTCTAGATACTCTTTGCCTCCTTCAACTCTCCTTTTACTTATCCCAAACCTCATCTTACTATTATGATCCTCCAAATAACTTTCTAGATTCTTCTCTCTTCTATCCCTCCATTATCCTATTCAATCCAACTAACAGGCACCGCTCAAATTAACTCATATTTTCCTAAACTAATCCACCACCTTGAGTAGCGTGCTACTCACCAAAAAGTGCTTCAAGTCCTCGTCAGGACTAGTAAGCAATATATAAATGCAATTACTTGGTGAGGCGCAACAGTGTTGGCAGGAGTCCATCCGAAGAGTATATGAACATGGGCACAAGAGTGTGAAGCTTCTATGCTAGCTAGTCTTTGAGAGTCAGGAGTCCAGGTTAATCTCCCACATTGCAGGCCCAGATAGGAGACTGTTCCACACATCCATTGAACTACTGAGGGGTTTGTAAATTATTATGAGTCACTCTATAAGCAACATCCACAGCCACTGAGGGAACAAAGTACTCCCCATTGGGCAGGATATCTCTTCCACAGCTTAGAAAACCTCAGCAGAGTGGATTAGAGGCTCCCCTTACATTACAGGAAATAGGATCAGCGCTACAGGACATGCACGGATGGAAGATCCCAGGCCCTATGGCATCTCTCTCGAATATTATCATAAGTTTCAGGAAATCATTGGCCCTCGCCTTCTCAAACTATATGCAGAAGTGATGGAGCGGGACCTGGCAATGATAGTCATATTTCCCAAATCCGGCACCGAGGGGATCAATGTGCATCCTACCATCCCATCTCCATAATCAACCCCAACATGATCATTTTTGCTAAGATACAAGCCAATAGGCTGCAGGGAATTTTAGACACCTTGGTCCACCTTGATCAGTGGAGCTTTATGCCAAATCTCAGCATCCACCACTGTATTAGGTGTGTCAATGTAGCAATGGCTCGAGCTATCACTATCCCGAATTCCCTGTCACTTTTGCTCTTTGACTTCGAGAAGACCTTCAATACAGTAAAGTGGTCCTATTTGGAGAAGGTACTTGTGAGTATATAGCTTGGCCCTAAATGTTGGGGTTATGTTAAAGTCCTGTACCGTGAACCTTCAGTACAGGTGTTGATCAACGGTTTGTTCTCACCAGCATTCCCAATTAGTGGGGGCACCAGACAGAGGTGGCCTTTATCCCCCTCTTTATTTGCCTTAGTCCTCAAGTCCTTCGCTCGGGTGGTTAGATGTGACAATACTACATAGAAGTGAGTATTCCCAGCCCAGATTACTTCGAAAGAAAAGGGGTATTTTCTTTCTATGTGATCCTTACCCACTCTAGTAGTGGCATGCCCCGTCATTGGGTCCACACCTGCCTCTAAAGGCCAGGGTCAGTTAAACAATATTCCAGGGAGCAGTTTGATATAAACCCTAACGGTGACTTTATAGATAAAAATGCTTCGAGTCAGCCAAAGGTGTCCCTTTATTAGAGGTCAAAGCGGGTATGAGTTAAAATCACCCCGTGGGGACTGCTGGGATTTTATGGTCTTAAGACCCTCACTTAAGCTGTCAATATTTTTCAGTCCCTATCTATGGCCTACAAAGACTTGCTTCAATGTCAACATGCAATCAGTCCAACTGAACACATGAAACATGCAGTGCTAGAACTTGCATGCAAAGACTACATTAACTCGCCTTCTCCAATCACAAGCAGGGCCATGGTACCTGAAAGAGAGAACAACAAGAACAAACAACAACATACTATCTGTGAATTGCCTCTTCTAATATTGTTGTCATTAGGAAATTGCTTAGAGGGTGAATACTAGAGAGAAAGGAGGCATACAAGTGTCAGACCTCCTCGGTGAACCGTGAGTAAAAGCAATGTCGTGTGCAAAAACACAGAATGCACCACAAACAGAACAGCAAGGATTCATGCTCGCTTTGATAATCTTGCATGCAAATATTGTCCTGCAACAAGTGAAGTGTTGCAAACATCACAAAAAGTGTAACACTTTCAGGAATCCAACATACCATGATAAATGCACCTTAATATCACAGCAATCACAGTAAGGGTAGACATACGTGAGATGAAAAACTCAAAAAGAACAGCCAGACTAGCATACTTGGGGTTACCACTAAAAACATCATGAGGCAGGGGGTATGACCCTGTAGTCACACACTGGTGTACTATGTCTCAGGAGGGGGAGGGGGGGATAAGGAGACATTTTTCCACCTAATACCAGTGTGTAGTCAAAGCACTTGTTATAATGAAACAGAGCAAGGGAATTAAGTAGCGGTCAAGATGTGCCCCTGCAGGGTCAGAGGGGAAGCTCCCTTCTCATGTCATTAAGGGTAGCAGGCCTCAGATCCACCTAGTAGTGTACCCGTTTGTGTCCCGCTTGTACTGTCAGTGGCGGTGAGTGAGCGGATTTAAAAGCACTGCCCTGCTGGCGTGTGCATGGCTGGGGGCATGTTGTGTAAGTGGCGTGATCAGTAGGACAAGCTAGCGTCCTGACGTGTTATCCTTGTTAATAAAAATAGAAAAAATCCTGTTGCAGACTGAAAAAAAGCCCTTTGTGTGAGATAACTCCATATATGAGGACCTCACCTGGTATTGAGCCCTGCCTGCCGCTGTAATTATATACACGTCTTGAAGAAGAATATAAAAAAATCAACACAAGGAGATCCCAAAATGTGCGGCAAAATTGGGAAAAAGGGAAAACTATTGAGGAAAAACAGTACATCGGTGTACAACAATTCAGTATGAAAAACAAAAAAAAAGTATGCAAGTAGCAAAAATAGTACGCAATTGAGAAAAGGCATGAAATGAACACGGGGGCATACTGCTTTTTATTCCACCCACTTAAGAAAAAGGAGGTTATCTGGCCTAGGGGAGCTCGAGTAAAAAGACTCAGCTCCCTGTAGTCTCGGAGCAGTTCTCTTTTTTGATTTGCCAAAATGGAAGTACTAAAACCAAATCAAGTGGTCTCCATAGTGCTATAAGAAGGGAAGGTGAGGTTAGAGGGAGGAAAAATGGAGCCAAACAATTAGGATTCCCATATCCCTGCTTCATCACAGGGTGGGGAACAGAGGGAGTGATCTCATCTGGAGAGTAAATCATTTGGAAGGTCAAGTATGTGGATAGGTCTACCACTGTTTAGGGAATATCTTTCATGATGGGGAATTGAGGTAATCGGACAGAATCTCATCATGTAAGCCAGTTGTGCGTGTTTTAAGTCTATAGATCCATCATTGTTCCCTCTCAATGAGAGACCCAGGGCTGGCAGACTTCGATGATAGCTTTTTAATAATGGTCCAGAACATGTCATTTTCGTTGTGTCTTTTTTTAAGGAAATGGGCTGTCATCTTTGTGGAAGCCTTCCTGCAGCCGATGGTGCTCCTATGCTCATCAATTCTCAATTTTCTGTGTATTCATACCAATGTACTTCAGTCTACAAGGGGACTCTTATTAGATAAATCACGGTTTCAGAATTGCGATTTGTGTGTGAAGGTTGTTCTCACTGATTGGGTAAGCCCAAATCCAAGAATCTTGTTTGTCTAGTTAAGGGACACATAGTACATTGCCCACATGGGTGGTGTCCGCTGACAAGTGGGGAGGGGCTGGAGGTCCCAAAGGGTGTTCCATTTTGACAAGGAATGCTGTCTAGGTCTTTTGTGAACCAGGCAATCTCTTATACTCCTGTTCCTCCTGAAGTGAAACATTGGTTTTTCGTATAACAGTCAGTTGGAAGTCAAACTTCGACAATGTTTTATTACGATTTTCTTTATGGCCTTTGAAGAATTGTTGAACTTTGTTACGCAATTTATTTGTTACGCAGATGAGGTTCCAACAAGGATTCTTGAGCAGTATACCGGGCATGTTTCTTGGCTTTGGGGGTTACTCTCTCAGGATAACCCTTTTCCTGTAACTTTACTGGCCAGAGAGTTAGATTCACGTTTGAAATTCTCCAGCTCAGAACAATTTCTTCTGATGTGTAGGATCTGGCCCATAGAAAGATTTTCTTTTAAGGTTCGAGGGTGGGCTCTGTTGAAGGGAAGGAGGCTATACTTTTCAGTAGATTTAGTGAACAAAGTAGTGGAAAAAACCTCAATTCGTGGTTCTAACTGTAACATCAAGAAAGGACACTTCATGAGTGTCTGAAGGCATAGTGAAAGTCAGGAAGGGATTCCTAGGATTTAACCAATTAAGGAACGCAGAGAGATCTTCATAATCCCCTGCCAGATAGTTAAGATATTGTCTTTGTAGCGGTGCCACAGACATATCTTGACTTCATTGGGGTCGTCAGACCAAATATTGTTATGTTTGAACCAATACATACAGAGGCATGCAATGCTGGAAGCAAACATGCTCTCCATTGAAGTCCTATGTTGTTGGAGATACAGCTAAGAGAGAGCAAGTCCTGCCAATTACCAGATCCAGTCAATGGGTGCCGCCCAACCACATTTGGTGTCGTTTAGAAAAGCGGTAATTATTCTCAGACTTTCTTCCTGAGGGATACTTGTGTACAAGGCCTCCACATCTAGGCAGACCATGCTCGCGATTCTGGGGTCATATGTTACTTCCCTCAAGATATTGAAGAAATGCTTAGTGTACTCGACATAGAATCTTGTTTTCTCAACAAGGGGTCGCAGGAACCAGTTGAATTGGGAAAGGGGTTCCAATATTGACTCAATTCCTGACACGATCAGACGTCCGGGGGGAGGAAGTCGCCCCTTGTGTATCCTAGGTAGAGCATAGAAATAAGGTAACCTGGGTTTTTTGAGTTGGTAAAAACTGCTTGCTTTACATTGATCTATTCATCTTTGGCTTCATCCACCAACTTCTTGATTTCATTCTATGGGATCCGCTCCAAGGACCTCATAGTCCCTCTCATCTCTCAATAGGGACATGCAGGCTTTCCGGTAGTCCCCTTAGAGATGGTTCACAATGTCACCCCCTTTGTCAGCAGGTTTTATTACTAGATGGGTCCTCTTGTCTAGTGTACATCTCTCCCTGTTGGATAGATTTTGGAATCCCTTCAAGTGATTCCACCTCCGTTTTCATGGCCTCCTCAAATGCTATCACCTTTGGTGGTGTGTGGTGAACAGGGGAGGTTAGAAAAATGACTTCTTGCTTAGGTCTGTGTGGCCGCCTTCCACATCTGTCTGTGGTTTGTTTTTGATAAAAACTTTCATCTTGATTTTGCAGAAGAATTCCGCCAATTCGCACCCCAGTATAAACTTGTTCAAACCTGGTGTAAGGACAAAACTAAGACATTTATTTAGGACTGCCATCTCATCTTCAGCTAGTGTTTCCGTGTTAAAGAGGGGTCTGGAGAATACACTCTCCCTTGTACTCCAATATTACACAGAACTGTGTATTCCCAGCTGAGAACTGTAAGACTCCTTCTCAAGGCACAAACCTGGTCTATTACTTCAAAAGATTAGTTATTTTCTCTACATGTGACCCTCACCCACTCTAGTATTGCATGCTTCATCATTGGTAGCAGCCAGCCCCTAAAAGGCAGGGTAGAGTCAACCATATTCCAGGTAGCACTTAAATATAAACTCTACAGACAAAAATACCTTGCATCGGCCAAAGGTATCCCTTTATTGATGGTCAACACAAGAATGAGTTACAATCACTTTGAGGGGACTGTTGGCCCCTATCTACGGCCTAAAAAGGTCCCAGGCTTTCATCAGGACATCTGTGTTTATAGTTGCCCTGGTGTCAACATGCAATTAGTTAAACTAAACACATGAAACATGCAGTGCTAGAACCTGTATGCAAAGAGCATATTAACTTGCCTTCTCCAAGCACAAGCAGGTCCGTGGTACCTGGAAGAGAGAACAGACACAACATATCATCTGTGTATTGCCCCTTGTAATTTGGAAACCGCTTAGAGGGAGAAGCCTAGAGAGAAGGGAGGGATGCAAGTTTTGGTCCTCTGTAAACCGGGAGTAAAAGCAATCTTGTGTGCAAAAACACCGCAAGCACCACAGACAGATTCAGCACTGATTTATGCTCACTTTGATAATCTTCAGTTCAACTATTGGCCCGCAACAAGTGAATTGTTGCAAACAACACAAAAAGTGGAGCACTTTCAAAAATCCAACATAATACCATGATAAATGTGCCTAAATATTGCATCAAGCTTAGTAAAGGTAGACACATGCGAGATGACTTAAAAGACTGTTCCAAGTGGCATGGCCCATCGATGGCCTTGGCCATTCTTTTGAGGTAGGTCCGCTGTGACACCCAGATTCAGGAATGGAAATGGGGATGGTGCCTGGAGGAGGGAATTCTACTTTATGCGGATAACATCCTTCTTTTTCTTTCCAATCCCCAAGCATCAGACCCATGTATTATGGACCTCCTGACACTCTACAGGGAGGCATCTGGCCTCCAAGCAAACAGGGGCAAATTCCTGCTGATCCTCATAAAGAGAGACAATAGCACAATTAACTGGCAAAACACCATTCCAATTACTCGGTCGAGCTTCAGATATCTGAGAGTACATAGATCTGTTGTTCCAGAGCTCACTCACAGCCTTAACCTCACCTTACGAAGACTAAGACAGACATGAACTGGTGGGCCAAGCTCTAACTTACAGTACCCGAGAGTGTGCTACAAAACATCCCCCTCCCAATTCCCAATGCATGATTTACAGGAGTGACCGCGCTTATCTGAGCGTTTCTCAGAAAAGGCCGATCACTGTGTATTGCCTTCAATAAATGAAACGCTGGAACTGGACAGCCTAGGGCTGGGCTCTGTGATGGAAGTACTAGACGGAAGGCCCATCCCAGGCAACGGGGAGCACAAAGACCGTCTTTTTGGCACGGCACACGGCCAGCTGACACACCTGACTGCCCTGTGACGGGGCCGGTGACTTAGCCATACCGCTGAGTCGGAGTGTTTCGGGAAACAGGACAAAATTGGTATGTCCACGCTGGGGGATGTATGGAGTGGGTCCTGCATGAACTCTTTTCAAGGGCTACAGCATGACTTTCGCCTGGGAAGCACTCAATTCCACAAATATGTACAACTCTGCCATGCCTTAGCCAGTGACCACAGAGAACTCACAGAAGTCCCAGAATCTAGCCCTATGAGAGCCAAATTATTAATAGGCAACTAGATAAAGGTAGGATATTTGGATTGTTCTCTTATCTTTAATGGTGCCACTGCTCTGGACCACTTTAGACACAAATGGAAAAGCTTGGCTGGACTGCTAGAAGACATGGAATGGCGGGAGTTGTGCATGGCCTCTCTGGAGCTAGCTGTCTCATCCAGGATCCGGCTGGCCCAGCTTCATTACCTACACATGACCTACGCCTCTCCACAACATCTTGGCATGCAGGTATAGTCACTTGAACCTGGCATCACCGAATATTGGGACAGGTTAGCTGGTGCTCTCACACGAGTCCTAGATCAAACAGTGCACCCATCACCAAAACTAGCCTTGCTGGGGCCTCTGGAGGACCTCAGGGGCTGTAGGGGGACAGTTCGCTGCTCGGCATTGTGATACTGGTCCCCAAATGGTACACTGCAAGCAACTGGAAATCTCCTAGCCCACCCAGTTTGGCAGAATGGCGAGTGACAATGGACTGGTGTGACAAACAAGAAGAACCTATTTATGTGGCACGAGGTAGTCTCCAAAAATGTCATAAGATTAGGGGTATACGGTGGGAGTATTATAGACTGACGAACTAACTGAGGCATGTGGTATAAAAGGTAGAGGGAGAGTTAGATATGTGTTGGAATGCAGGAAGTTCAAAGGATGCTATGTTGTTTTGCTGCATGTCTGAGCATTGCATAGAAAATCAATAAAATGTGTTTATTAAATAAAAAAGTAAGAGTATGTTCTGGAGTATGTTTCTGAATAGCCAACAAAGGTCTCACAGTGACAGCATCTGCCTGGGTAACAATTATCACAGTGAGCTGACCTGAAGCAAGCTAATACTAAAATACTAGAGTGGACATCTACTAAATCTTTACTAGCCACACACATCCAACATCATACACAGCCAGTGTATGTAAACCTCAGAACTGCATGAAAAGGGTGCCAAGGTTAAGAAAGCACATTCTTCCACTAGTGCTATACTAACGGAAGAAGGTGCTATACAAAGGCTAATAACGTAGCATAAAGCAGTGGGGCCAATGCCACTTATGCACTACAATACTAAAATAAACATTAGGTATATGCCTTTTGGCGGCAATCAACCAGAGGCCGGGTGGATCATTTTCATTGTCTCCTTTAACTCCATAAATGTTATGCAAGGCCAGTGTTTTATTACCATCATATCAGTGGCACCTCTGCTCAGGAGCAGCAACTGACATTACACCAGAGGGACGTTCTCTGGTTTGCCGAGCCTGTTTTCATCTCACGGTAGTGGGGTAAGTAGTCTAGGTACCCTAGAGCGATAATTATGGCTTTGATATTTGGATGAGCCGCCTTGCCAAGTCTGAGGTCACTTCTTTAAATAATATTTTTTTTAAAAAGGGAAAATATCAGCAGTAATGCATCATCTGCATACTTTCTGTCTGTTATAGACCAGACCAATACAAGGGAATCTGGCAAACAATGACAGGGTTGCCATAGAGACCATGCCAAAAAGATGTCTGAGTTAGTTAATGCTAAGAACTCAAATCAAATCAAATCATTAACATTTATAAAGCGCGCTACTCACCCGTGCGGGTCTCAAGGCGCTAGGGGAAAAGGGGGGGTTATCGCTGCTTGAACAGCCAGGTCTTTAGGAGTCTCCGGAAAGCGGAGTGGTCCTGGGTGGTCCTGAGGCTGGTGGGGAGGGAGTTCCAGGTCTTGGCCGCCAGAAAGGAGAAAGATCTCCCACCCGCCGTGGAGCGGCGGATGCGAGGGACAGCAGCGAGTGCGAGGCCAGAGGAGCGGAGGAGGCGGGTGGGGACGTAGAAGTTGAGGCGTCTGTTGAGGTATTCCGGTCCCTTGTCGTAGAGGGCTTTGTGTGCGTGGGTGAGAAGTCGGAAGGTGATCCTTTTGCTGACTGGGAGCCAATGCAGGTGTCTCAGGTCTGCGGAGATGTGGCTGCTGCGGGGTACGTCGAGGATGAGGCGGGCCGAGGCGTTTTGAATGCGTTGCAGGCGATTTTGGAGTTTGGCCGTGGTCCCGGCGTAGAGGGTGTTGCCGTAGTCCAGGCGGCTCGTGACGAGGGTGTGGGTCACGGTTTTTCTGGTGTCGGCGGGGATCCAGCGGAAGATCTTGCGGAGCATGCGGAGGGTGAGGAAGCAGGCGGAGGACACAGCGTTGACTTGCTTGGTCATGGTGAGAAGAGGGTCTAAGATGAAGCCGAGGTTGCGGGCGTGGTCTGTGGGGGTCGGTGCGGTGCCGAGGGCCGTGGGCCACCAGGAGTCGTCCCAGGCGGACGGGGTGTTGCCGAGGATGAGGACTTCCGTTTTTTCAGAGTTCAGCTTTAGGCGGCTGAGCCTCATCCAATCTGCGACGTCCTTCATACCCTCTTGTAGGTTGGTCTTGGCGCTGGCGGGGTCCTTGGTGAGGGAGAGTATAAGTTGGGTGTCGTCGGCGTAGGAGGTGATGATGATGTCGTGCTTGCGTACGATGTTGGCGAGGGGGCTCATGTAGACATTGAAGAGTGTTGGGCTGAGTGATGAGCCTTGAGGTATGCCGCAGATGATCTCGGTGGGTTCTGAGCGAAACAGAGGGAGGTAAACTCTTTGGGAGCGGTTTGCAAGGAAGGAGGCGATCCAGTCCAGGGCCTGGCCTTGGATCCCGGTGGAGCGGAGGCGGGTGATTAGGGTGCGGTGACAGACGGTGTCAAAGGCAGCCGAGAGGTCGAGAAGAATGAGGGCGACTGTTTCACCGTTGTCCATCAGGGTTCTGATGTCGTCTGTGACTGAGATGAGGGCGGTTTCAGTGCTGTGGTTGGTTCGGAATCCTGTTTGTGAGGGGTCGAGCAGGTTGTTGTCTTCCAGGAAGGTGGTCAGCTGTTTGTTGACGGTCTTCTCTATTACTTTGGCTGGGAAAGGCAGAAGAGAGATGGGGCGGAAGTTTTTCAGGTCGCTCGGGTCAGCCGTAGGTTTCTTTAGTAGGGCGTTGACTTCGGCGTGTTTCCAGCATTCGGGGAAGGTAGCAGAAGAAAAAGAAGAGTTGATGACGGTCTGGAGGTGCGGGGCGATGATGTCGCCGGCTTTGTTAAAGATGAAGTGCGGGCAGGGGTCCGAAGGGGCGCCGGAGTGGATAGAGTTCATGATGGATTTGGTTTCTTCCGTGTTGATGTGGGTCCAGTTGTTGAGGGTGATGGCCGGGGATGCGGGTTCGGTGGTGTTTGGTTGGGTCTGGTGTCCGAAGCTGTCGTGGAGGTCGCTGATCTTGCGATGGAAGAAAGTGGCGAGGGATTCGCACAAATCCTGTGAGGGCGTGACGGCGTTGGCGCTGGGGTTGGAGAACTCCTTGACGATGCTGAAGAGTTCTCTGCTGTTGTGGCTGTTTTTGTGCAGTCTGTCGGTGAAAAAGTTCCTTTTGGCAGCGCGGATCAGGTGGTGGTGTTCGCGGGTAGCGTTCTTGAGGGCGGTCATGTTGTCAGCGGTGTGGTCCTTGCGCCAGGCTTTCTCAAGGGCGCAACAAGTTTTCTTTGATTCTTTGAGGGTGTCAGAGAACCAGAGAGGTTTTTTGGTGTTGGTCTGTCGATGCGTGCGTTTGAGGGGAGCAAGGTTGTCTGCGCAGTTGGAGATCCAGTTTGTGAGGTTGAGGGCTGCGTCGTTGGGGTCGGTGGTGAGGGTGGGTTGGTTGGCGGCGAGTGCAGAGAAGAGTTGCTCTTCAGGGATCTTGTTCCACTGTCGACGAGGGATGGGTTGAGTGCGGAGGTGGCGGGTCTCGCGTCGGAATGTGAAGTGGACACAGCTGTGGTCGGTCCAGTGTAGGGCGGAGGCGTGGCTGAAGAAGACGTGTTTGCTGGCGGAGAAGATAGGGTCGAGCGTGTGTCCGGCGATGTGGGTGGCGGTGTTCACCAGTTGTTTGAGGCCGAGGTTGGTGAGGTTGGCGAGCAGGGTGGTGGTGTTGGGGTCGTTGTTTTGTTCCAGATGGAAGTTGAGGTCGCCTAGGAGGATGTAGTCCGGTGAGGCGAGGGCGTGCGGGGAGATGAAGTCGGCGATGGCGTAGCTGAAAGGGGCGCGTGGTCCGGGAGGACGGTAGACGAGGGATCCTCTGAGGGTGGTCCTCGGGTCGGTGCGAATCTGAAAATGCAGGTGTTCAGCGGCGAGAGGGGTGTCTTCGGTGGAGGTGGTGACGCTGATGGAGTCTTTGAAGACGATGGCGATACCTCCTCCTGCTTGGTTGGTGCGGTCTTTCCTGGAGATCTTGTAGCCTTCGGGGATGGCGGTGGCGATGTCTGGAGCAGAGGAGGCGTTCATCCAGGTCTCCGTGATGAAGGCGACGTCCGGTGCTGTGGAGTCCAGGAGGTCCCAGAGTTCAACGGCGTGTTTGTGGACGGAGCGAGCGTTGACTAGGATGCACTTGAGGTGGTTGATGGCACGTGGGCTTGTGGTCGTGGTTGTTGCGTGGTGGAAGGTGCGTTTGCAGGAGTTGCAGGCGAAGGGTCCATGGGTGCGTTTGGGGTGAGCTTGGAAGAAGGTGTTGGAGCGACCTGGGTTGAGGGCATGGAGGGTGGTGGGGTCGTAGCGGATCAGCGGGGCTTGGGAGAGCTGGGGACCAGGGGTCGTGGCGCTGGGCGCGGGCCAGGCGCGGACGGGCTTGCGTCTGGCACGCCCGCTGCGCATTCGCGCAGCAGCCGCCATATGAGGTAGGAGGGGAGGGGGGGAGAGGGGTCAGCTGGGGGCGAATGGGAGCTGGGGGGCGGGGGCGTGCAGGAGGTCGCGGCAGGAAAGCGGGAGGGAGGGGGGGACAGGTAGAGTGAGAAGAGCTGGGGGAGGGGGGTTTAAGGGTGGAGGGGGGTGAGTGTTAGGAGGTTTAGGAGATTAGGGAGAAAGATAGGAGTAGGGTTGAGAAGATAGGGGAGGGGGGGTTGTAGAGGTGGGTGAGGGTGAGAGGTAGAGTGAGAGGATAGGAAGATAGGTAATAGAGGGGGTGGCGGGAGGGGGGAGAGATAGAGAAATAGATAGAGAAAATAGGTATATAGAGAAATCGATAGATAGAGAAATAGATAGAGAGATAGGAGGAGGTGGAGAGTGAGGGAGTTAGATAGTGGGATAGAGAGATAGGTAGATAGGAGGAGTGAGGGAGGTAGATAGTGAACGGGTTAGATAGGGGAGATAGAGGGGGGGATGCGGGTGAGGGAGGGGGATGAGGCAGGAGCAGGAGGGCAGGCGCGGGGAGAAGAAGACGGAGGAGGCAGAAGAGCCGAAGGCAGAAGATGGAAGACAGAAGACCAGAAGAACAGAAGACTGGAAGAACAGAAGACCGGAAGAACAGAAGACCGGAAGAACAGAAGAACACAGAAGAAGATACAGAAAACGAAGAACAGAGGGCAGAAGACCACAGAAGAAGAGGAAGAAGAGAAGAAGAGAGAAGACGGGGAAAAGAAGAGTACAGAAGGAGATTACAGACGAGGAGCGAGGAGGAAGAACAGAGAAGAAGAAAAGAAGCAGGAGAGAGGGTGAGTAGCGCGGGGCAGAGCGAGGGGCTGGGAGGTGGGGGGTACTTACTGTGAGGTGGGTCTCAGGAACTCAGGAACCTGGAGGAGCTGCAGCGGCAGGGGGAGCGACCTACCCTTGGGTCAAGGGTCGCTACCACTGTCGCGCAGCGGCCGCCATATGAGGTAGGAGGGGGGGGAGGGGTCAGCTGGGGGCGAATGGGAGCTGGGGGGCGGGGCGTGCAGGAGGTCGCGGTGGGAAAGCGCGAGGGAGGGGGGACAGGTAGAGTGAGAAGAGCTGGGGGAGGGGGGTTTAAGGGTGGAGGGAGGTGAGTGTTAGGAGGTTTAGGAGATTAGGGAGAAAGATAGGAGTAGGGTTGTGAAGATAGGGGAGGGGGGGTTGTAGAGGTGGGTGAGAGGTAGAGTGAGAGGATAGGAAGATAGGTAATAGAGGGGGTGGCGGGAGGGGGGGAGAGATAGAGAAATAGATAGAGAAAATAGGTAGATAGAGAAATCGATAGATAGAGAAATAGATAGAGAGATAGGAAGATAGGAGGAGGTGGAGAGTGAGGGAGTTAGATAGTGGGATAGAGAGATAGATAGGTAGATAGGAGGAGTGAGGGAGGTAGATAGTGAACGGGTTAGATAGGGGAGATAGAGTGAGGGAGGGGGATGAGTCAGGAGCAGGAGGGCAGGCGCTGGGAGAAGAAGACGGAGGAGGCAGAAGAGCCGAAGGCAGAAGATGGAAGACAGAAGACCAGAAGACCGGAAGACCGGAAGAACAGAAGAACAGAAGACCAGAAGAACAGAAGACCGGAAGAACAGAAGACCGGAAGAACAGAAGAAAGGAAGACCGGAAGAACAGAAGAAACACAGAAGAACACAGAGGAACACAGAAGAAGATACAGAAAACAAAGAACAGAGGGCAGAAGACCACAGAAGAAGATGAGGAAGAAGAGAAGAAGAGAGAAGACGGGGAAAAGAAGAGTACAGAATGAGATTACAGACGAGGAGCGAGGAGGAAGAACAGAGAAGAAGAAAAGAAGCAGGAGCAGGAGAGAGGGTGAGTAGCGCGGGGCAGAGCGAGGGGCTGGGAGATGGGGGGTACTTACTGTGAGGTGGGTCTCAGGAACTCAGGAACCTGGAGGAGCTGCAGCGGCAGGGGGAGCGACCTACCCTTGGGTCAAGGGTCGCTACCACTGTTGCGCAGCGGCCGCCGTAGGAGGGGGGGAGGGGTCAGCTGGGGGCGAATGGGAGCTGGGGGGTGGGGGCGTGCAGGAGGTCGCGGCGGGAAAGCGCAAGGGGGGGACAGGTAGAGTGAGAAGAGCTAGGGGAGGGGGGTTTAAGGGTGGAGGGGGGGGGGTGTTCATGGGCTGACTGTGACTCATTGGTGGTTGTCAGTCAGAGGGTGTTCTTGTAGACTATGGCAATGCCTCCTCCAGGCTGGTTGGCTCTGTTCTTGTGGATGATTTTGTAGTTGTCCGGGATAGCCATGGCAATGTCAGAGGCAGAGGTGGTGGTGATCCATGTCTCCGTGAAGAAGGCAATGTCCGGGGCGGTTGAGTTAAGGAGGTCTCAGACTTCTACTGCATGCTTAACGAGGGAGCGTGTGTTGAGGAGTATGCACTTGAAGTGGTTGTCTGTTGCTTGGTTTACATTGTAAAACTGTTAGGTTTGGCAACGTCTGCACAGTAAGGGCAAAGCGCTGTGAGAAATGCGCTATCCTAACTTTTTGTTTCAAGGTTCAGCCTTGCGATGCCTCTCAAGACTATAGAGATGACCGCCATCATGCTGGCAGAAGCCGTATAAAATAGGACCACAACCTAATTAGAGCTCTTGTGATTAGTGCAACCTTGGAGTGTAAGCAGCATCGGAATTTGCTTGAAGCAAAGGTAGGCTTCTGCGCTCACTTGTGGTGTTTGAAAACTTCTTAAACAGGATAGTGACATGTTATTTGACAGTGTGTCGATTATTAGTTTGACCCAGTATAAAACTTCACCTACCATTGTTCCAAGTCTCTCTCCCGCAGTACATTCCCAAAAACCCTTCCCCTCTTCCAGCCACAGGTATTAACATAAGCAGAGCTGGTGCTGCCAGGAGGTGAGCAATGGAGGATACTACTGAGGAATTCATATCTGACAAAATCACAAGCCCAGCATAACTTAAATTCCTCCTCGGCAGAGTGCAGAAGGAGTTAGCAGCAGCTGGTTTGATAACAGCTACATTGGCTAGTCAGGTATCGCAGTTACAGGGGCAAGTGTGTCCACAAGTTCCTATTTCATCACACTTCTCTACAGTACACCCAAATCCACCCAGAGTCTGATGGTCAATTCTGATAGTCTGCTGTTGTATAATTCAAAAATATTTTTGATCGACTGGTTCTGTGGATCCAGAATTGCTAGAGGTTAGACAGAGGAATAAGGATTTAGTCACCTATTTTACCCATTTCAATCTCCTACTTTTTAAGACAAATTGGACCTGAGGAGAAATGGGCAGCTTTGTATCACTAGGGCCTCCGTAAGAACTAAAAGATCTAGTAGTTCAGGTAGACCCTCAACTGAGTCCTGTGATGAGTTTATTGCTCTCACTCTGAGGCTAGCCACTGTCTGTCTAAGAGAAAAGGAGAAAAAGATGACCAGAATTTCACACATACGTACACATACGTACAGTCCAGCAAGAAGGCTACCACCGCAGTGCAGGAAACAGGCGAATCAATGGATATTGGAGGGGTTTGTAAACCTCTCACTCAGGATGAAAAGGACTCTCATCGAAAAGGAGACCAGATCCTCTTTTGTGGGGAAAAAGAAGACACTTTGTTACGGAATGTCCTGTGTGACCCAGGTTATCAGGAAACAAAGCTCTTTGTACAAACACCAGCCAAAGAAGCAGGAAAGTAAAGAGCTCGAAGAATAATCAGGAGAGTTCTCCGAGCCAACATGCAATGTCTCCTGACCAGTCTTTGGCCAACACCTTACAATCTTCAGCTCCGCACTTAACAATAAATGCTCAGTTAAAGTTTGGCCAGAAAATAGAACAAGTAAACTTGATGGTGGACTCTGGGGCAACCGGCAATTCTATTGATACAGCTTGCGTTTCAAGTTTAAATATTCCAACCATTAAAAAGGAAAGACTGGAAACAGTATGAGCCGTAGATGATATCCTCCTCACCTGAGGTCTCATTACTGAACATACGGAAGTTTTGGAGATGACATGTAATCAAAATACATTGGTGCAACATGAAAATAATCAGTTTGATGTCATTGCTGCCCCACAATTTGGAATCCTAGTGGGAATGCCTTGGCGCTCTCTTCACAATCCATGCGTAGTTTGGGCAAAGATAAATCTGACGTTTGATACTGAATGGCGTACTCAGGTTTGTCCATCTTCTGATAAAGCACCGGAATTTAAACCAGACCCTAGTCATTGCATAACAGTCACAGCAGAAGTTCAAGATCATATCATTGCCACGGCCACAGAACAGGAAATAGTATTACCAGAGGAATATAAAATGTATGAAGATGTCTTTAATCCCATCAGTGCCGAAACCTTGCCACCCCGCTGCACTTGCGAGTGTCAGATAGATCTAGTACTGCGAGCCAAGATCCCATATAGTAATATTTAAGCTTTGACTGAGTAAGAAAATCAATATATGCAAGACTATCCGGACAAGTATCTACATAATGGTTTTATCCGCCCGTCTAAGTCACCTGCAGCCTCTCCACTCTTCTTTATCCCAAAAAAGTAATGATGAACATTGCACTTGTATTGACTATTGAGCCCTGAATAATATTACCATCGAAAACAGATATCCTTTGCCTCTCCTTCCGGTTTTACTACACCAAGTCAGATCTGTAATCACGTATTTCAAGCTAGACCTTCAGGGAGCATCCCACCTGGTGAGAATTTGGGCAGGTGATGAGTGGAAGACTGTGTTCCGCACACAATATGGCTTATTTGAGTACCGCATATTACCCTTCAGCTTATGTAAAGCTCCTGCTGCATTTAACTTTTTTGTAAATAACGTCCTTCAGGAGTTTTTGGATCGGTTTGTTATCATGTACATTGAGAATTACTATGGCTGAAAGGAAAATTAAAGCTATTAAACAGTGGTCCATACCAAAAAATATGAAAGACATTCAATGATTCTTGGGCTTTGCAAACTTTTATCGGTGATTTATTGATCAGTCCTCTGCCAAATCAGTCCCACAAACCAAATGGCTCAAAAGCGTTACCTTTTCAATGGACCACAGACATGCAAAAGGCATTCCAGCAATTACAAGAAGCTTTTATCAGAGCACCAATCTTAAGCCACCCAGACACCACTAGGCCTTTTATTATGGAAGCAGATGCCTTCGATAGTGCAATAGGAGCCATCCTCTTTCAAAGAGTTACGGACACAGGCCCAGTACACCCAGTAGCCTTTTTAGCCAAGAAAATGAATCCAGCAGAACTTAATTATACTTTTGAAGGAGAAAAAACTACTTGCTATTTGTTCTGCTTTTGAGAAATGGCCCCATAATTTGTTGGGGGCTCTGTATCCCATTACCGTATTCACAGACCATCGTAACCTACAATTTCTGCGGTGTGCCCGAGCCTTAAATCCCCAACAGGTGCAATGGACCTTGTTCTTCGCTGAACTCGATTTTGTGATCACCTTCCACCCTGGAAGTGACAATAACAAAACAGATGCTTGGTCAAGACAGGATACCATAACACACAAGGGCATAGTGCTACCGAAAGTAATGATTTCTCATCACCAAATAATTGGAGCAACAACTTCCGAAAGATTCTTTGACCAATTCAAGCAGGGAATACCTCTTACTCGAATGCTACAATGGCAAACTCTAGATAAGACGTGGGTTATTCTGGAAGGGATTCTATTTCAAGGATCCAAATTGTATGTGTTGATTAGCCATTTTAGTTATAGCTCCATGCACGTTATTTTAGCACATTAAGCCTGCCACTGTGCACTTTAACATAGGTATATTTTATTCAGTTTCGTTTAATATGTTAACAATAGCCACATTTGCGGTCTTGTTTTATTTCTCTCTTTCTAGCTGTTCTTTGCCTAGGCCAGCACTGCGTTCTTAAACCAAGATATTTCTTTCACTCTGTGCTTCTGTCAAGGCTGCAGTAAGATAGGTTGCCGGTAAACGTGGTAACGCTTTGTCTCTGGTATTCATAGAAACTTCCCCAACCTTACGTAGGGACATTTTGTTAGAACATTAGCTGTTTTATTATAAAAACAGTTCACCGTCCCGTACACGTTAGAGGGAGATTCCAGCCAGATGACCACTACTGTATGCTGATTGCTGAACACTTTGCTACAGCTGCTTATGCAGACTTCAGGCCTCTTGCTCTGGTATGAGGGATGATCTCTTTCCAGGGGAACCTGAAGGGCACAACAAGAACTTGACATGCTGTGCTCTAATATAGCCTGGGTAGGAATTAGTTTAATGACTTTAGTGATAATATGGTAGCGTTATTTTTATAGTTCACTCTCCTTGTCACAATTTTAATCCTGCCATGCTTCATCATCCTGGTTATTGCAGTACATGCTTTATTTAAGATGCAGTTGCTTCTTTAAAACCTTATCGAAACATGTACTGCTGACTGTCCTTGTATATGTGAGATTATTGTAACTGAGCGAAACTGATGTAATCTAAGTGACCACGATTTCCCCAGAGAAGTCAATTGTGCCATGCGCTCGGCTGCCCAATCATCCCTGCTCTTGGGTGGAGATGAGGCCCTGCAAATTAGCCGGAGAAAAACTCAGATTAGGACAGCAGGTGTCGCCTGTAGTGGGTTAGACTCAGCCCCCCCCCTATATATATATATATATATATATATATATATATATATATATACATACATACATACATACATACATACATACATACATACACACATTCATATATATTTTTTTTTTTCTCTCTCTCTCTCACTCTCACTCAAATCCAGTAGTCTCATTAGAATAATGAGAGCCTACGCAACATATGTACCTACTGCAGAATTACAGCATCAAGTCCTCCACTGGTGTAATGATCACTCATTGGTAGGACATCCTGGCCAACTCAGAACTAAAGAACTGCTTAGTAGAAACTTTTGGTAGCCCAGGTGCGAAAAAGAAACAAAAAGTGGCACAACATGTTCAGGAGAGTGATATTTGTAACAGAGCAAAAGCCGTTGAACAAAAAAGCGAGGGCTTCTACATCCATTACCTACTCTTATAGAGTTTGGGAAGACCTATTGTTAGATTTAATCAAAGCCTTAACCAAAGATAATGGAAAAGACTCAATTCTAGTGGTTGTAGATTGGTTAATGAAAATTGCTCACTTTGTGGCTTGTGCAGGAACATCCAAAGTCTGCAGAAATCGTGAGCCTACCTCTCAATCATGTAGTACGGCTTCATGCAGTCCCAAGAACTATCACGTCTGACCGAGGTAGTCAATTCACGGCCTGTTTTTGGAAAGCCTGATGTGAAGCTCTACAAGTTTAGTGTCATCTGTCGACTACCTGCCATCCAGAAATGGATGGGCAAACAAAGTGAGTTTACCAGGAACTAAAGCAATAATTACGGCGTTATGCAACTAAAGTCTCGGAGTCCTGGGTCTCTATGCTCTGGGAAGCGGAATTCGCATACAACAAGCTACAGAACACCTCAACACGCATGTCACCCTTCGTTGCCGATTTTTAGATACCATCGACATCATCTGCCTCTCAAAATGCCTCAAGTGAAATCAACCATCTCTACCACTGCTCAACAATTGCAACAAATTAAGAGTTTAGCTTCTCAATTACGCACTAACTTACAAAAAGTTCAAGTACAATGCAATTGCTTTGCAGACCACAAAAGGCAATCAGCTCCTGCGTTTCAGCCAAGGGATCGAGTTTGGATATCCACAAAACATCTGCACTTCAAACAAACACCGAATAAATTTAATCTCAGATTCATCGGTCCATTTCCTATTAGTGAGATTATCAACCCAGTCACTGTGAGATTGACACTTCAGCACCCCAGGCAAGTCCACCCAGTGTTTCACTTTCGCTACTGAAACCTGCATCAAGCACAGCAAAACCATGTCCTCCTCCTATTCTAATTATCAGTTGGAATAAGAAGCACGAGCTTGGTACTTGATCTCCTGGAAAGGATTTGGTCCAGAAGACGACTCATGGGAGCCCCTGGAAGCCACTCATGCTCCTCATTTGTTGAAGCTTTTTTATGCAATGCATGCTCTAACCCGCAGATAACCTGGTCAAGTGATGATCTTGGGGGGGGAATAATATCATAACCTATCCCATTTGGTCAGGCCATCCTCCTGTATTGAGACATTGTGCTATAATAATGCTAATAAGAATACTCCAGGGTAAGGCACAAAATCCAATACGTTAACACCAAAGCAGATCAATAATGAAAATAAACAAGAGAAAGACCAAATAATAACACTAGAGCAGGTCAGTAAAAAAAAGACCAAGCAGGAAAGACTAATTGTGTAATAATAATGTAAAAAAAACGAGCACTGTACTTTTTTTGCACATAGACTTTTTGAGAAACCATTTACATTGAAAAACTGTTAGGCTTGGTAGTGTCCACAAACGTAAGGGCAAAATGCTGTGGGGAATGCGCTACTGCCTTCCAATGCCTCGCAAAACTATAGAGACGACCGCCACCTTGTCGACAGCAGAAATATAAAAGAGGACCACAACCTAACCCACACGCTTGTGATTAGCGCAACCCCAGAGTGTAAGCAGCATCGGAACTTGCCGCTTGAAGCAAAAGTAGGAAGTGCGCTTCTGCGCTAGTGTGTGTTGTATTTTAAAACTTTGCTACCAGTTTGAGAAAAGGCCTACTCTCTGCGAGTTAGGGATAAGCTATGTTGTGCTTTCTAAGACACTCTGCTCTATAGTTCAAAGGTCAGGATTCCCCACTTTTGAGAAACTGACAGTACTTTTTGATAATTGTGATAATATTTTGGATAAATTTAAGAGCACAGTTGAACAAGTTAAAAGGTGTTTATGTCCTGAATACAAAGGGCCTCAAAAGAAGATAAAAGCAGCATTTGATCAAGTAAAAATTTGAAAACTTTGTGAACCAATGCATGGTATGCAGTCTATGAACAATCTTAAAGACACTTGATATTCAGACTATGAACACTTGAAAACAGGACAATAGCTTAATCACTGAACCAAAGAGGTTTCCAAGCAATGTTCACAGACTAAGCATCAGTATATTGCAAGTGAATCACGTTTACTCCATACTCTTTTCAAGACTCACGATACTAAACTGATCAGATTATAAGAGGCAATCATCTTCGTTATTAATCCTTTCTCCCCACTATAGGTAAGGATCATTGTTATCGTAGAGTGGTGATACATGTTATTTGACAGTGTGTCAATTATTAGTTTGACCCAATCTAAATCTTTCAGGTCACCCTCCCGAAAAATCTTCCCCCCTCATGCAGCCATTCCGATCCTATGCTATTAACATACGCAGAGTCAGTGCTGACAGAAGGTAGGCACCTTAGCTGACACAAAGCCTGAATAAAGGTGTAAAAATTGCAAAAGTGTGCTATATAAAGAAATAACCACCTCAGGCAATAAAACCACTATTTTGTTGTTTTTATTAAGTCTTAGTCTAACCTAGCTGACAGATATGCTGCAGAGAAGTTGCTCGTAGCTCTGCCAAAGGTTCCACCAATATTTAGCATTGGCACTGTTGTGTTTCACTATTCAGTGACGGCTGATATGTCTATAACAATGCCTCGCAGAGGAACTCAGTGAAAGACCACTCTGAATATGGTGCAGACATTCACGGAAAGTAACTACAGTCTAACACTATTTCAGGTAGACAGGATATGCGGCAACTGAAAACATACTCCCATTTGGGGTTAAATGTCCAGTGCCTTCATTTGCTTGCATAAATTTAGCACATACTGACAGGATTTTGTAGATTCTCCACCAGTTTTTCCCCCACTGAGGCTTCGCCTATGGTGGATGGAGCTAATTTGATGGAAAAAAAATGACCCCACCCCCGATTCTGTCAGTTTCTCCTTAATTTGTATAAATCCAATGTTTTCATTATGAAGACCATCAGGCTAACACCTTTCAGAAGATTAACATTACTTCCTATGGGCCACTAACACATAAGGAGTATCTAATTTACTTTGCTGGAAGCATAACCTTGAAATCTGGTCACAAAATGTATATGCTCGCTTTAGTCCAAGCCCAGCACACAGAGTTTATTTTAGAGTTGCCTAGAAATAGCATCCGGCAAACTGCCTTAAGACATTATTTAAGATTCACACAGGTAAAGAATCAAATATGCAGGGAGAAAATGTACAGCATGTCAAGTCCATTCATTTTTGTTTACTAAAAAACACATCTGGGACACACACATGGGGTATAGAAATAGCATACTCATGCCACAGGCAATACGACAGAGGAAATCGGGGGTGAATAAGCTTGAGACAATTGCAGAATCATCCGACTGATGGATCAATCCTAAGAACCCTACGGAAAGAAAGGACCCTACTAAAGAGGGATATTTGGCTTTTTAAAATATAAAAGCAGGAAACATTATGGGCAAAATTACATTATGCATCGACATTAGCAAACTCTAGCTGGTTCTGGAGCTTGATTAACAACATTGAGAAAGGCGCCAGAGCTGCGAACATCACAAAGGAGGCATGGGTGCGAAATTTAAAATCCCATTTTAAAGAAACATCCCCAACAGATACTGACCCAGCCGAATGGGAGATTACTGTGGATAGGTCTGAGCTTCAGGAGCCCATTACCTTTAGTTCACTTGAAATAATCAAGATAATAGAAATAAACACGCCGAGATTGTGCTCCTGGCCCTAATGGCCTTCCACAGGCCACATTTAAACAATTTACTTCAAGATGGGTGACTTTCTTCGCCATAATGTTCAATTACATCCTAGCAACAGGCTCCGTCCCAGACAGTTGGAAAGGCTCAATAATCCACCCCATTTACAAGGGAGGGAAGGCTTTCTTACCTTCCAATTATTGTCTAATCACCCTCTTGGAATCCTTTTCCATAGGAGTCCTGCAGCACTTAGAACGGTGGGCCATGGACAAAGGAAGGCTCCCCATTAATCAAACAGGTTTCACCAAAAAACAATGCACGTTAACAAACCTCATGGAATTAAGTCTGGTAATTAATAGAGCAACGGCCACAGGGACACCCCTTTACATGTGCTTTGTGGATTTAAGGCTGCATTTTATTATGTTCGTTGAAACAAACTATGGATAAAATTACAGCAGTGGGGTTTGCCGGGGAATCTACTGAGTGCTATTATTATACTCTATTCTAACACCTGGCTAAGTGGGAGACGGCTCGTACTTATCCAGGCCCATCAAAACCACTGTTGGTCTGAAGCAGGGCTGTGTTCTAGCTCTGCTTCTGTTTAATCTGTATATAGCTAATTTATCCCCAGCCCTGGATAAACAGCCAGCTCACCCACCAACCATGGGGGTCGTCAAATATCCAACCTACTTTATGCTGATGGCCTGCTGCTGCTCAGTAATTCTAGAGTAGGCCTACAGAAACTCCTGAACAATCTAGGAGGATATGTGTTGGCTAATGACTTAGAGATAAATTATGGGAAATCTAAAATAAACCCCCCCAACCGTAAACCTACATCACACCGTAAATGGTATTTGAATGGACAGCATATTGAGGAAGTAGTAGCATACACATACCTAGGGATTAAGATTGACTCTAAGGACACATTTGCAGGCCATAAAGAAGTAATTAGACAGAAGACACAAGCTTAAAATCGGGCCTTTGGAAACTTGGCAAAGTCCATCCTTGGGCGGCCCCTAAAGCCAAGGACCATGGTTATGAGAGCAAAATTACTTCAGACTCTTGCATATGGGACAGAAATAATGAGAGGGACAGAGGTGGCCATTCTAGATAAGCTACTAGTGAAATCATATAAACAAGTTTTTCAACTACCCAGATCCACTTCCCCAGTCCGAGTCAGATTGGAATATTTGCGAATAAAGCAATCATGGGCAAGGCCGGCAGCACTGGTCAAGGGCTGTTATAAACTACATCTAGCCCCTAAAGGGACTTTAGCAAACTTAGTCTGGCAGGAAATCAATCTCGAGAGGGGCAATAATATGTTTAAGGACTATTGGGAAAAAGGCATAGCCCGGCTGGAGCTGAGCGACCTGTGGGGCAGCTCACTGCCGGCACCAACTTTCAGAAAAGCAGTTAACAAATCAGCTAGGATTCTAAGCTGGCTAGAAGATATGGAAACTATCAAAACAATCACATGGATGGCTAGTCTTAAACTTATATGCATTGGACAAGGAAACACGTATCCTGTCCACCCCACTAGCCCGAAAAACTAAACAGAGCCTCTTACAGCTGAGAATGGGAGATATACCAGCTCTTGACTTCATACCAAAATGGAAAAGAGAGGCTGGGTTGCAACCAAAGGCAGACAGACTATGTCATCAGACCAGGGAAACCCTAATCCATGTGGTTTGCATATGTCCAGGTATGGGAAACCAGAGAAGGGAACTACTGAAAGGAGAATTTAATACCCTAGGAGTTCGATCCTGCAGGTCGGCTGTTATGACAGCTCTCGACCCAAGTAACGAAAAGTTAAATTTCAGACTAATTCAGTTTCTGAGACTCTTTGCCACTCAGGTGGTTCCACCCAGTTAATCCAGTTCACTAAAGGTAAGTTACTTAACGCCGCAGCCTAGTCTACAGATATTAGGTGTTTCCAACGTGAGGGTCTTGCCTATTTTTGAACGCACTTTCAATAACAAGTTGCATTGCTGAAAAAGGTACTGAGGCCCTAGGTGTCCCTAATGTGAAGGTTCTGATTATCTTGAATGTATCTTCAAATAATGTGTTTGTGCTTCAGAATTGTAATTGGGTTTTCTGTGTCCTAATTAGGAGGTCTTCGTTTAATTTGTATTGTCTGTATGTTTTAAGATTAATTGACATTGGAGACTACGCGGCACATTAGCCCAGCACGTCATATGGAGGACACAAAAATCCGCTATTGTTCAGATGTCTTTTATGGTTTTTATTAACTAATAAAGTATTTTACACCATCCCATCCCACATCTGCTAAGGGAGATTGTTTTCATTAAACCAAAATAGTTTGCCAAGCAGGGCTTTAAAAAAGAAAATTGAGTCCCACCTTGAGGAACGTACTGAAGGCATACAGGTCACCACCAGGTGTCATAGGCTCTAACTATCTGGCAAGCCACCTGCCAGGGAATCAGTTTGGCCCCAAGTGTGCGCCTCGACAACTCTAACTTGCATTGTTGATCATATAAAGGTGTACAGTGTACAACCGTCATTACATTCCACACCATCATAAGTAACAATTTTAAATGTGTACGATATTTGAAATGTGTGCAACTCATATCTCGAACTAAGCACAGTATATCAAATCTGGGATCTGGTTACAAACTCAAGCTAGCTCCATCTGCAAGAATAATCTCACTGTCTACAAACTGAAGAAGATGGCTATAAATATTAGACAGGATATTTTCCAACAGCAACATTGACTAATTATAATGAATGAGCTGTTCCAAAGTCTTACCTGTGCCTTTGTGTCTGCTGCAACAAACACAGGGGCCCAATAGCTTTAGGGCCGGATCCTGATGCTGATTTGGCACCTGAACCTGCTAGGTGTAGACAAGGATGTAATAGCCAGAATAGGACGGACAACACATTAACGGCACCACCAGGACCCACAGCGAAGCAAACATGTTTGCCTATTCCTTTGGCCATTCAATTTGTCCTGTATGTTTACGGTGATTGATGTAGTTCACTGCTAAGTGCGCTGGTTGGTCTTTGAAAGGTGATGAAGATTTTGCGTAGAATAGGGGGGGGGGGGGGTCCTCACCTTGACAATGCCATTACAGATGCAGATAAATAGAAAACTACAAATATTGCACTGGTACTCCTTATAATGTAATGTAAGGGAGGGGGGAAGTCCAACGTATGTTAACAAGGAAAAACTAAGGGGAAAAAACAACAACTTTAAACAGTTACGTGTTGAAGCGGGATAAGAACTTTAAAAATAAAAACACTGACATTTATCAGTTATAGTTTAGTGAGCTAACATCTAGCTATAATGTAATTTTAATCTTTTTTAAACATACGTTAAGACCTTACTACCAAATCGAACAATGTCACTTTAACACTTTTTTTTTTTTAATTCACATTTGCAGATGAGCATACACCTAACTTTCCACGTCCAACAAACCACTCTAAATCACATAGTGCTTGGCCGATCGGAGCAGCGGGTTAACCAACCCTCTGTAGTTGGACCCTGCTGCAACAGCTGCAGGACCTGGCTTCTGCCCAACCCTCCCCAGGTAGCCAACCACTGCTGCACCCAGCCCTCTGCCAAGGATCAACCACTACTATGCACAGCAGGGATCGGGCACAGGGCTTACTAAAAAGTCAGGCCTTGTGATCAGGTCTCTGCTGGGTTCCAGCTTCTACTGCACAAGCCCTTATGCAGCAGGGCTTGGCCTTGGGCGAGGGAATGCACCCTACACCAGTACACACCTGCAGAACCCGACTTCTCGCTATGTCCTTCAGCCAACACTCTGCAGACAAAAAAACCTCAGCATGCATCGGTTGCACGGGAAGCTATAGGGGTTGATCTATGGTCAGGCGGGTCTATTTTTAAAAACTATTTCTGATCTGTGGATCCGAGGAGGATTTCCAGATCCATGTAGTAGATCTCACTGAGATTCGGGGATCAAGACCGCATTACAAACTGTAGATTTAAAAATAATATTTTTAAACAAAGAGGCAGGGTCCTTTGGGGCGACCCACAACATGGGCATGGGGGTCCAGTGTGCTATTCCTGCCCACTTATGTGCATGCCATTTGTTTTTAGTCCCAGAGTCCTGTAATGGTGGCTCATTTTCTCCCTATGTCGCTGCCAGTCAATCAGATAATTCTGGTACTGTAGTTCCTTCTTCGAATCCATGGTACAAGCCAATCAGAAAGACATTTTCCAATTTTGGGTCTGCAGAGGTACTGCTGCTCTAGATATCTTTAACTTTTAATCCTTTCATGACCACCCATTTTTAAACGCTAACGTCTTGAAAACTACAGAACAGAGATACATTGGTGCTATTGCCACCAGTGTAATACAGATACATATATTCACTAAGAACAAAACACACTGTTAAACATTTGGTTAAGATTCAGCTAACACAAAACCGAAAAAGCCCTGAAATTCACTAGTTATAGTGTGCAATGCCACAACTTTTGCTCTATGCAGACAGCTTATATTTTTCGTACATGCTATCTTCTAGGGAGTGTGGTGAGTTATGATAAACAGGCACCCCCTGATAAGTGTGACACTGTGTGCTAGTCTACCATTGAGCCCCAGTGGTGCTCAAGCATTTCATTTCACTCAGTGAATTTTAAGGAAGAAAGAGAGTGAGTAAATTAGGCATAGACACTACAGGTAAAATAGAAAATAAAATCAGAGAAGGCTCATGTTTGTGAGAAATGACGGTTATGAGAAAAGATAAGAGGACTACCTAAAAAAAGCAAATTGTACGACAGGGCTATATGACACTACGAAAAAGGAATGCAGCAAATAATACAGTGATGCAATAGGATAAAACCAAACTCGGAACACATTATATGGTTGGGAACGTGGATGAACGGTGCAGGAACATTGCACTTTGTCCTTGACAAGGTAACAATTCTCTGCAGAGAGAATAAATAATGTCGGACTGAATTCATGTCAATTAAGACAGGCATATATGGAGAGTCTGTGTTGGGTGACCGAAAGGCACAAAAATGCAAGTGGTGATTTAGAATGATGTATTATACATTCGTCCTGAATCCCTGTGCCCGACCCTGAGGATAGTCCACTGGTTTCAGGTGCATGCAAATGAAAAGTTGGCAAAAAAAACAGGAATACTATGAAAGGTGCAGTTACATCGCACTTAAAACCTGGAAAAAGGATCCTCAGATTTTGTGAGGTTTAATCTCTGCAACGATATTTCTGTGGGTTTTATGTCTTTACATACAATCGTTATATTCCCACAACAATTTTTGGCTATACATACTGGTTGTTTCCCTACCCTCTTCCTTCCAACCATCCATGCTGCACTTGGTACAGTCAGGAGAGTTATTAGATGATTGACGGCTGATTATTCAGGATGTGCTCTCCGTGTGTTTATATTTTCAATGAAGAATACCTGTGTTGTTACGATAACGTTTCCACTACTTATCAGGAATCTCTGAAATATGTATTCTCTTTCTTCTTCCACATAGCCTTACAAGGAACGTGTCGGTTGGATGCAATTACTTTGGTGAATTACTGTTTGATGCATGTAAATCGGTATACCACTTCATAATTTGTTGTGTTGGTTTATTGTGTCTCGCAGATACTAGCATGCATTTGCCATCATCTGTACTGCTCAATCACTTTGGTGTTTAGCAAATAAGGTACGATGTTGTGTTGTCTTTCTGTGCAAAGCTCAAAAGGTTTCAGTTAGTGTGGCTACTGACCACTAAAGACATGTTGGGAAGAAGGAAAAACAGGAGAACAGTTACACGCTGACTGCAGCATAATGTGGATTAGAAGTTGGACACAAATGCTGAATAGGAGGAAAGGGTGCTACCACATATGGTACTCCTCTAGATCTGAATAAAAGAGGATGTCTGTGTTTAACTTGTACTACCTTTACTTCCTTGTACATTTACTCATCTTGCCTATCCATAGCACTGAATGGATCTTATTTCGACCTCCTTACCTTGATTTTGTGGTTTATTCACCCAACCTTTTTGATAATGTTGACTGTTTCCTTAATTACATTATGTAATTTTATTAACAACCTTTACCTTAACCCAAACCTTACATTTAGTTACATTAATTAAAATAAGTTACCTGTTCTAGTTCTCAGTCCACACATACATTAAACAAATAGAAATAACTCAACTAAATACCAATTCAGAGTATTATTTTTTTCTATGTCATTACATTAACATAACCAACCTCATTGCACACCCAATGCTACTTTAGTCTAACCCGAATTCTTTTTAAATCAATGTTGATTTGTGTTATGTTAATTCTTACCTAAACTCTAAATTACCGTACATTGAAATAACTATAAATCGTATTCTAAACCTAACCTTATGTTTAATGGAAATGTGATTATGCTTCCCTTAAAAGATTTTTTCTTGATAATTTCGGCTGTTGTAACTCAGTGAACGCCGACAAGTACGTACTAGGTAGTCAAAGTTATTGCAGGGTGTATATGTTCAAAGGAGTATGGTAGTGAAGGTCACAGATTTTTTTTAAACAAGATAAGTTGCTAAACCAATGCATATTTTAACCATGTTAACCAGGGCAGCTCAGCCTCACTGCCTGGACTACAATCAGACTCCCCCATCATTTACTTAAATTCAATAAGATCTTGCAGCTGTATGTTGGCAATCTCTTCAACTATCTTGAAAACTGATTACTAAAAAATGTGGTAGCAAAATAAACTCTTGTATTAGGAGCAAGTCAAACTTTTCAATATTTTGTTTTTATTCGATTTTTGTATAAACTGAAACATAAATACATAATGAAAACAGAAACTGTCAGAGTCAATTTTGTACACTGATGAAGTTTCCTTCATCCTTATTACAGTTTGTTCCATAATTTCCCTGTTGAACATGCCATGCCTCACAACACATTTACAACACATCACTAGTCCATCATCCATACTTTAACATACACACTGTGTGTATCCTATGGTTCCTTTTCACATCAATAGTTCACTATGAATTTTACTATGAATTTTTAAATTACCCTCCGGTTTGATACATAAATGTACCAACTATGGCATCATGCTTTCCAATTTTAGCTGGGCACTGTCTACTTTGATTGGAAAATCCACACACCTTTCAATCTCTTTCAAGCACAACCACATTCTAGAAGAGCATCAGTCATTCACTGCAATATTCCATTTTGAAGGGATCCAATTATAACCTTGAAATACTCCAATTCTGACCACAACCCGTCATTTTGTAACGCTCTATGTATATTAACAGTTAGAAGGAAATAGGAGAAGAACAGGTCAAGGTGGAAGACAAACGTCCTTCAGAAAGAATACATTTAAAAAAAAAAAAAAAACTTTAGCTAAAGGAAAATAAAACTGATTTATTGGAAAGACTTACTAATTTATCTATGCCCTTGAGAATGGGGGAACCACTCCTAATTTGTCGCAGACAGCCTAAACCACGCTGACAAATTGTTTTGGAAGATCTATATGTTGTCATTAGCCAGACACAAATTGAGGTGACTGGAGGCCATTAATCATTTTGAAAACCTCTCTGGTGGGTTTTATGTTTATAGTTACTGCAATATTCGGATTTCATTTTTGGGGCTTCAGGCACTCTTTGCCTTTATAACCAGCTTTTTGCTAGCCTGGTTATTTCGTTTCTTTCACTCATACCTTTTCTCCCAAGCTGAGTTTTCTTTGCAAGTCTGTAAATCATTATTATTACTTGGTATTTAGTTTATGTATGCATGATTTAGCAACAAAGTTAATAGCTGTTTGAAATCTTTTTTGTGGAGAATACTTGATGGATGACAGGTCCCAGTGTTTCTCAATAAGAGAAAAGTATGTGTGCACAGGAGGCTCCAGAAGATCAAGTTAGTTTTTGAATTAGACAAAGGGGTTACTGTAAAGTGAAACTGCTTTAAAAAAAAATATTTATTTAGGGTATTTATATAGAATATCATAATCTGAGGGCAGACTATGTTCCACATACCCAACACATGCACAAACCTTAAAGGTACATAAAAACAGAAACATAAGAACATAGGAGGGAAAGAAGCAATCAAAAAAAGGGGCCCGCCCTCAGCCTCCCTTTAGTATTACCATTCCCACAAGAAAGGGGAGCCTTGCAGCTGGCAAACTGTAAATGTTGTAAGAGTTTCAAAATCACTGGTCTCAATATATACCAACATGGAAAGGGACCTGTGCCCAGGTAAAAGAGTGCAACTCTTGCACCACATGTGTCTATTGGACGGATACTCACCCCCTAGTTTCACCAATGGCATGCTTTATCATTAGATCCTTCCCCACTGCACCTAGTGAGAGTGGGTGGGCTGAACGCAGTTTGTAAGCGGAGCTCTTATTAAAACCCAAGTGCAAGTTAAAAAAAAAAAAAAAAGTCTTCAGGACCCTAGTTCTTGTTTACTAGTAAGGGCCTTTAGCTGGCATGAAAACAGTGTGATGTATAAAGGATGCATGACACCTAACATCTACAATTCATCAAGGTAGACATGTTTCAGCCTATCTCAAGTGCCACTCAGGGTGAGCAGGCTTTCTTCAGGACTGGCTACATCCGAAAAAAATCAACAGATTATAATATGTACCCTAATGCAGTTTATGTGCAGTGTTGCAATTTACATTTAGAAAAATTACTAGAGTTGGTGTAGCGTTATGATTGGAAAGAGTAAATTTGTAATTTAATAATTACTATTATTGTTCACTGCATTTATTTTAGGGAATAATAAAAAATAAAAAAAATAAAAAGGATTACATGCTACTGCAATACTGCCTTGTAACAATAGAGTACTAGAGCACTAGCAAGAAAATCAGGGGCTGTAATATTGTGTGTGCAGGCGGAGAACGGTTCTGTGCTTTCAGTTTGTTGAAATAGCCAAATGCTGCTTATTTGCACAACTGATAAATCAATCACTAATGACTGCACACCACTGTTCCAAGAATGCAAGCAAAACTCCAAAACCCCATCCTCTTGATCAAAGTCTGACTTTGGACAGAGCATCCTGAAGATAACATGAACACAGCTCACAAACAGCATCAGGTAAGCCAAGACAGGCACAAGTCAATTATGTAAAAAGGCCTACAAGGATGAAATTCTTTCTTTGAAGACAGATTGGCCCTCATGGGAAAAAATATCTTTAGAGAATCTACCAAAGTGCCCATGGCTAGTTTGTCCATGGATGACCCCCTGCAGCGACACCCCTTATAATCACCTAGGAGGATCGAGCATAGTGGCTATCACCCGCACTACCCTACCTGAGCTATGTGGAACAAATCGTGCTAAACACTTCTACATGAAGAGCATGCTCTGCAACTACAACAAGGACAAAGATAACAGGGTTACAACGCCGGTAACATCTCTCTGTGATTCCAAAAATAAGCATACCTTCAAAAAGCCACTGGTGAATTTTATCTAACAACATCCGACGCGTCTTAATGAGGGTAGTCAACTAACCACCCCAACTCACCTTCTAGCAAAGAACCATGACCAAATGTTTCCTACTTTATAAACCTCAAGTCAAGCATGTGAGACATACAGTGCCTGGTGTATGAATGGTAAATGCAAACATCCAGTTAACTACCACCTTCTTCAGATTCACCAAGAAAACATTAACTGGTTTGGGATGGGGCATATTACTGAGCAGAAGCAGGTTGATTAGGGAGCTCTCTGGCCTCACCATGGTGATTTAGCGTTCACCGGCCCTGCTTATAGCAGATAAAGGCTAATCAAGGATTTCTACACTCTGCTAAATATCACATCATGCCCAACAAGGTGGTAACCTTTAAAGAGATAATGTGCCTGTGTAGACATGCCAGAAAAGTAACTAAGTGAGACTTTTATATTGGACCCCTTCTAAAAACATCTAAAAAAATAAAAATAAATAAACAATAACACACTGCAGGAAGATGGGTTGATGCTTCTTAAGGATAAGATGCCATGTGGGTGGGGTGGAGTGGGGAGGTGCAGAAGACACAGCACCTGAGTAAACAGAATTATGAAGTCCAGTTTGTTAATGTGAAGTACGATTATTCTATCTTTACTACGGTATGAATAAGCTATATGGGCAAGGGAAAGACTGGATTTGGAGTCAGATGGTGGGATCTAGTGAGTAGCCTTCTACATAATTGTGTGCTTCTAGCAGTTCCATAGAATCCCACTGACTGCTGCCCATGGTTTCTTCCATGCAGCTGATGTGTGCATTTAACATGTCCATAAGGATCTCCTATGCAGCACATATGATAGATATCTTACCAATGCCAGTCAGTGAGTTAAGTGCTTACTGCAGATATCTGTGTGTTACCTTGAGATTAATGGTTCAAACCCCAACGGTGGCCTTCTCATCCTTTCATCATTCTCACATCAATAAAGTACCGTTAAATTGGGCAATAGTAACACCAGTCATTGCAGTGCTATGAAAGTGCAGGAATTGCATTAGCAAATGCAATATAAATACATTAAAAAGTTGATAAATAATGGGCGTTGCCATTACCTAACTTAATGCTAGTCATTTTATTGCCCCCCAAAAAAGTAAAAACGGAGGCAGCCCAGCCTCTATTATACTGGCTATCTGCAACTTAAACACAAATCTGTATATTAGGTAGGCAACATACTGACCTACCTTACCCCTTCTTCCCTTTCAATACCCTTCTGGATGAAGCCCAGCCTTACTGCCCTCTTCATCCCCAATAATCAAGCCACAATCCTTTCCGGATACAGATTCGGTAATTTTTTGCACGGCCATCAGATTTAAGATATTTTAACTTCCACTTCCTTTGGTTCACTCCTCCTTCAATGTGGGTGAATCCTAAGTATCCATCAGGACCCTCACTGACTGGGTACAGATAGCCTTCCATTCTATTAAAACGTCTGATTTCTTCTGGTCCGTGCTAATCCAGGTTAAGCAGTTATATCAGGCCATATTAGCTGCAACCACAGCAACATTCAGTGTCATAGCCTCAACAGTTTATTGCAATGCCGAACTAGGAAAACTGTAAAGAACAAATTACATTTCAGATATATGCATTTTAAAGAAGGGCACTGAAGCGTCTCTGAAGAAGTTTTGGAAAAATTAGAATATGGTAATAAAAGCTGGTGTGGAGAGCATTTAGGTGCCAGCATAGCTGCCCTACATGAAGGCATCAGTTCAGCTGTTCCATAGTGGAAGCACTGACTGGCAGCATGGATTCTGCTGGGTGCACCCACGCAATGATGGTGTGAGATGGCTGGAGAGTGTCCTTTCTTAAGACAGTGTTACTTCTTTGGGTTGAACTCTGATTCCTGTGAACCCAAAGTATATTAATCCAACTGCCAGCAAAAAAAAAAAAAAAAAAAAGCTCAGGTGGAAAGAGAGTTGATTCCCAAGTCTACCCTAGAAGGTGGACTCGAGCATCCAAAGTGCTGCTGGAAGTCTTGAACGGACTGCATAAAATCTTGCAAAACAACAAAATCAGCTCTCATGGCAATGAATACAAAACTGAAAAATCCCCCCAAAATTGCTGAATCCAAACTGCAGAATCTTGAATGCCACTTAGCTCATCAAATCAAATTTACAAACTTCACTGTTTTCTCATATAACTCGAGTTCACAGATGAACACCTTGATAATGTTACCAAACAAGCATTCTTGTGATAATATATTCCTGATGGAGGGTCTAAAGAATGTTGAGACTCACTACTGAGAGCTCATGAGGCAAAAGGTCTGAGAGGACAGCATTATTTTCTATCTAGAAAGGCCTGTGCAGCAAGTAGCGAGGTCTTCAGAAGCACCCAGGAAGGAGAGGTAACTATTAAAAAGGTAACAAAATTCTGATCTTGCTTTGTGATTGACAAATCAGTGGAACTGGTGTGAAATTAAGCACAATAGAAATAAGAAGGAATATAAACAATGTTGTGTATTCTAGTCAGATTGACTCAAGCCCATAGAAAAACGTCCTCCTGTTCACCAAAATTGATGTGGCTGATCTCTTCTAGACTTTGGGAAAGAAAAAAACATACGTTCGAAAATTATTCTCTTATACACTTGTGAGGCACTGCTAGAATGGTGGAACTGTGCTATGTATGTTTTATGTTCACCATGGTCAAGGAGAGAAAATAGGTTTGATACATGAACATTTCTACGGATAACAGAACTGTGAATCCCCACGGTCAGGATCGTTTTCCAGCATTACCACAGTGATCAAACACCCAATGGTGGTCTGAGATTTCTGTAAGCTGATGAAGTTTAGTGACATTTATCAATTTGAAGAAGAAAAAAAGCTAGCCTGTTGTAGGATTCTGGCTACACAGATGGGTTTTCACTTCATAACTTTAGAGTTACAGCCTAGTGATGTAACAGAGTAGCTAAATATTAATAAAGAGCAACATGTGTTGGCCTAGTTTGTTGGTCAAACAAGACTTTACATTAGGGACAATCATTACAGGACTGGGAAGTTTTCAATCCAAATTACATTCACAACAAAAATGAATAACTGGCCCTACTTTCAGTGCAAGGATTCTGCCCTTGTAACACATGCAACTGTCATGGTACCTGCCATAACCTTCCCTCCAATTGCCTCAGCTCCCCCACCAATTATCATGCAGCCAAATTACATAAACAGACACCAACTACAAACAAGAAAACATTTCCAATTTGTATTACCTGGAAAATACTCCCAGTTAGCGTAAGATCTCAAGTGCAATAGTTTAAAAGGAGTCTTTTACAAAAAATCCTAAAGAAGGTACAGAACTCAACTCTGCCTCTGGAGTTGAACATTAATTCACCAAGACCAATGATCCAGCTCATCAAATTCATAACATGTTCTTAATTTTCAATAAGACACAGATCTGCTCTCCTAGAAATCATCACAGCGCTATCTGAATTGCAATCAGAACAAAATCAATTTTGCATGCTTTACCCCCTCCCCTAAAAACAACATAAACTACCACTCCCGTTCTCTTACTCATAAAATTGTCAGCTCCCTCTTGTACTCTACTGGAAGAAAATCAATCCCTGCTACACACATGCCTTCCAAGCTACATTAGTAACTCTCAATGGTTACCTCTCTCTTTTCCATACACTACTGTCAAACCACTCTCCATGGGTGACAATGCGTTCTTATTCAAATGTTGCTAACAATGACGGACCAGTGTCTGATTACTTTCAACTAATCTGGCTCAGGAGCATCCCACACATTTGGTCCCAAACTGTGCTTATACGCCATCTCTTATCTGCAAACAGCTATGGGGAAAGACATCAGTGATAAAAGGCATAGATGACTGTGACACACAAAACGAACACCCTCTTGCCCTCCTTTTGATACAAAAATGGGAGCTCCTCAATCAGTTTCCTTTTTGTGCTACTGTCTTGTAGATGCTTAAACGGAAAATATCCATAACATGGTTGTTTATCCATAAAGTGAAATGTACACTGCATCATTTCATGGAGATGCTGCTCATTGATGCATGATTGTCCTCTATGTTTGAGCGGTCCAACAGCACATCAGCCTCCCAAAATAGGTGTCTGTTGAGAATGGGTAAAGAATTAAGAACCACTCGAAAATAAGTCCTAAAGGCTCACAATTCATTGCAAGGACAAATGATTCGAATGAGGGCTGCAAACATTTGTTTGGGGGTGGGGAGGGAGTGGTCCCATCCTGTGGTCCACTCAATACACTGCACTTTACAATCCTCAGTGCAGAATAAGCCCATATTCTGCTTCATCAGTGAAGCGCTAAAATGCTAAAGGTGGTGTTTGCGATAAGGAACTGGACAAACAAATCTCAATAACACACAATGAAACACAACACCAATTGTTTGCGATAAGGAACTGGACAAACAAATCTCAATAACACACAATGAAACACAACACCAAGCATATGCATCTTCCTTAACCAATGTCATGTGCTCTGCGATTTGTTAGAAATGTGAACTTTCAAATGCTAAATGACAGTCTTGAATAATTTCATCAGCCAGTATATTGCATTCAGCCTATTAGTGATTCTTTCAGGGAACAAGCATACTTTAAAAAATGGAGAAGTAGATTTTAGAAACTTAACATGTCCAGCGCTTTTTTCCAAAAGTGCAATGGTATTTTTAAAAAGTAAGTTTCTTTCTTTAAAAAAAAAAAAAAAAAAAAAACAGTATACAGGTGCGTGATATCACTATATTATGGTTTTCAAAAAAATGTTCACGGTTTACCTCTTTAAACAGAATACTCATGCCAGAGCCAAACAGCAGTAGCTAAGTTCAACCCATCTGAACCATTCTGTCCCAGTAAACCATTGTATGGTAATGGAAAAGATGAGCTTGTAAAGAGAACATTACAGATCACCACCTCCCAAAAGGCTTTACTATCTACAGACATTAGACAATATTATGCAAGGGGGGGCTCAGAGGGTGTTTTTAATTTACCAGGAACATGGGTTGGCAATAAAAAATAACTCCAAAAACGTCCTTTACAAATTATTTCTGGCTGCTAACTACAACCCCAAAGTTCTGTGCCTTTCCATGATAAAGAACTTCCCAAATATCATTATTAGGTACATGTCAACTTGCAAGAGTGCTGTTAAAAAGTTCTATTCATCAGACAAGCATCATACTTTAACAGGTTAAATTCTCGCATGAAAAAAATGCTGCAGCTTACAGCCCTCCCCTTCTGGAGCCTGCCCCTCCCTGAACAATTCCCCATGCAATGTAATCCAATATAAAAGCCTGCAGTCTTCACCTCAGCCATCGTTGGCCGCCACTAGCTGCCCCATGCTCTCTCTGATATACACAGATTGGATCTCTTTGGTCTTCAGGCAGTAGTCACAGGCCCAGACGGCCGAGGATTCTGTAGTGAGCAGTCCATAAGCACTCTCAGTCATACCAGTACACTCCCGGTGGAACCACTTTTGACAAGAAGCCTCACAGAGGATGGCATCCTGGTCGTCGTTCACTTCGCTTCGGCAAACACCACAGGGGTAAACCAAGCCTGGGGGTGGCTGGTGTCCTGAGGTCCCCGGTGGTTTGCTGGTTGGAGGGAGGCTGTTGACTTCAGGAGTGCCGCTGTTCCTGCCTCCACTATTAGGAGCAAAGTTTGACTGGTTGCCATTGACAGCAGCAGGGGACCCCACATGCTGCTCCTGGTTGAATGCATTGGCAGGGGGATTAAGATTCTTTCCGTTGTCTTCCCCCCTATCTGAAAAACTTTGGTCTGCCCCGGCAAAGGGACTGTTGTTCTGTGGGAGGTTAGGCCGTTGCATTGGGGACGGGCCAAATGGGTTCCCAGGTCCCCCAAACCTTTGCATCATGTTTGGTCCACCTGGAGCATTTAAAGACGGTCCCATATCACCACGAGGAGGCTGACCCATAGTAGGTGACATAATGGGCCCAAAGCCTCCAACAGGTCCCTGCATCATCTGCCCTGCCGGAGGGCTGAAGCTTGGTCCCATCACTTGGTTAAAGGGCTGGTTTGAAAAACTGATGTTGCCTTGCTGCACATAGTTTGGATTCTGAGGCATGTTGAACCCAGGCCCCATCTGATTTGGAGGGAAAGGTGGTGGTTGTCTTCTCATGGACTGTGGCCCCCCACCATAACCTGGAGGAACCTGAGATGGCATGCCACCCTGCATGCGAAAGTTTCCAAACATTGCTGGGTTATTGAGGAAGGGGGCCCCTGAACCAGCCCCCACTTTTGGTGGCCCAAAATCATCTTCAAAAGGATTGGAAGCCACAAGGTGGTCCACCATCGGAGTTGGAGGAGGAGCAAACTCAGAGAGGTGTGAATAGGCAGGACCCTGGAAAAGAAAATGCACAGCAATCACAGGATATTAAAGTCAGGTCACATTTACAAGACTGTTTTGCGTAAAACATAACACTACAAAAAAGATGATGAAGCAGTGATAAACAGGAGCTTAATAAAATGAATACAGTAAAGGAACAAATCACGTTTTTACTTGGACAGGTATCCTATTTCAGAAAATAAGATGTCTGCAAATCTAAAAATTACTTCTAGCCTTACACCTGGTCATACTTGTCCGAGGATTTGCACCACTAATGCACTGCGACATAAAATTTCCGTAACAGCAATCTCCAATGGGGTGAGGTGGCAGCTGCCTCTGCCAACTTGCATTCCAAATGAGCTTTTATAAGAAATCCATCTTTCCAAAACGATTATTTTGGAAACGTGATTTTCTATCTGCTAGATAACGTGGTTCTCCAGCATTCAGGACTATCCACCACAGTGTATTTAAATGTAATGGCTATGCGAATAGCTATCATGGTATCATTGCAAATTGTTATTATACTGGGGGCAGTTGCAGCATTTAGGACTCGTTTCTTGTGAGAAAGTTGGTCACAGATTACCAGTGAGTGGTTATTTTACACGCACTTTATTAGTTTTTTACATAAACCATTCAGTTATTACAAAGTTATTAGGTAGCTGTTTCATACAAGCATTTTGCTTCTTATAGACTTCTTGGTTACATGGGCATATTGCCCATTAAGTTTTCTTTCCTGCTTACACATTGTGCTGATACAGTATTTTTTAACCAATAATTAAAGAACAAATAGTCTATGACAAGTTTTAACAATCAAACAGTATTGGCTGAGAGCATATGTAGGGAGTTATGTCTGTACCGTACTAGATAGCCCTTCTGGTCATTGTAAGAATATTGAAACTATGACAAATATTATGTCTTATGTCCGAGGGTCTGGGCAGTCCTGGTATTACCATCTACTCAAGACCTATTATTTCCTTATTTCTGAGTATGTGGTGCTTGGTGGGTCTATTGATTTGCTTGTGTGTCTATTACTAACTATGACTTCCCTGTGTAGGGTGTACCATGTTTTAAATTCCTAGCTACTGCTTCTTTGTCACCAAACAATTCAGAGGGGGTCAACTGTCAATCTGCTTCAACCCTTCTACTAATGCATCCCAAGCCACTGGTATCTAGCTTCTTTGATCTTTCTAATGCCATATCTTTCCAGCTAGGCTCAACGGATCAATTTGTTTAGCATGTTCTTATATCTGTTGCACTGGCAGAGTTCTAGACTTGTACTATAAATTGTTTTGCCAGTATCAATCCTCCAAGTCAGTGAATTTAATTCTGACATTTTCTTTGTTAGATCTAAGGCCTAGGCTAATAGGTGTGTCTTGGAGATAAATAATTCTCCCTCTGTCACTCACTCAGTAATTTTCACTGATGCTCCCAAATAATCGGTAATAATTGGGCATAACCGCATTATTGTTCTAAAAATCTGCTTATCTTTCTCCACGTTGTGGGCATTCATTTGAGGCGCCCGGGAAATTTATACTAGTCCTCTCTGAATTAGATACATTTTGTGCAATACATTAACAATCATATTTGCCTTCAGGGTTCTCTGTAAATTATCACAGCTTTAAATTGTCTGTGGAAATGTGCGCTTTAATTAAGGTTGAGAGCTAAATGAACCTTGACTAACAACTTCTTCCTAGGCACTGACCCTTCTTCAATTTTTTTTTTTATTATTAGTCAATTTCTCCGATGATGTCACAATCAACCAACATGCATAGCTGTACTGCTTACAGCCTTCTCAGGAAATATTCCTATAGCTTCTGTAGTAGGATTAGAACATCTAATAGGTATACTGGACACAGGCTACCAAACTACTCTGCACTCGGTTACTAATGATTAACCTATTATAGGCAGCACATCTCCCTGGGGTGGTGTGCAGCTCACACTGACCACTATCATGTTACTGTCATACCACAACAGTGCTGGAACTGCTCTGTGACTTAAGGGGGGTCTTCAAGGCAGCTCCGTGGTCAGTGCAGTACGAAAGAGAGCTGTGGTCAAAGCTCCACGTCTTTAAACAACCAGCTGAGGCAGGAATCCTATTGGTCATAAGGAAGGGAGTCTCTGATGTGCAAAGCATTAAGGTTTCCAAAACAATGATAATTTGGAAAGGATTCCCTCTGTTTTGATGGTAGGCCATGGAGACCAACAAGGAGGATGTCTAGTCTCTGACTAACTAATGAGAAGTCCAAAGTGTCCCTGTGTTGTACAGTTTCTGGGAACTTCGGAGCCAATCAAGCATGTGAACTGAAAAATGCTTTCTGGCCATGTGTACCACAGAACTGTTATCTTCCCACATGTTATACAGTCTTTCAACACTATATTCTATGTGGAAGCTCTTTTACTTCCAGGTCTCTATGACCTCTCCCCGTTAGATCAGAAAGTAACATTTTAAAAACAGAAAGAAAAAAAAACTAGTACAACTAAATGAAAACTATGGACTGGCCAATTGATTTTTTCAAATGATATAGTGCCTGTCGTGCTCTAACTACCTACGCGCAAGGCTCCATTCTTTTGACCTATTTCAAAAGTACTTTATTTTCTCATATGCTTTGAGTACCTACTTATAGAGAAAGTTATCACAAGTTACCCACTTGAATTGGACTTAGTTTATTATTAAGTTACCTTGCGTTAAGTGATACCTTTCACCTTGCCCTTTCTCCCAAAGGAGAAAAGTCATTTTGGTAAAGTCTCTATATTCCAGCCACACTTATACAAACTATTACATTAGTGCTGCAACCAAAAAGTGCAAACATTTGGCAGTTTTAACTGTCAAGAATAAACCTAAACTAGTGCGAAATTCTGCCGTCGAGTTTTATGGAGTCTCCATGCGTACAGAATGTTTTCAGTACTCAGAAAGCCACCAGACACATCCTGCACTTCCAACTCACTAATTCACAGCTAACAAAAATCACCAATTGGCTACATTTTGCTCTGTAACACTGCTGGAACTTTGTTGAGTGTTATTTAATACCACAGTGAACAGGGCCAAATGAAAAGGGAAAAGAGTGGAGTTTGCAAGATTAATTTATTAGGTCTTTTCAAGGCACTGCAGTCCTGAGATGATGACATTTTGAACTTGTAATTTTATTATCAGACATGTGTAAAGAGCTCCCAAATATAGGCAGGAGGACAGCACATGCAACATAATAGAACATCGAGACAAGAATAAACAGAGTGAAAGAAGACGACCAAATGAAGGAGACTAGAAGAGAAACTCATGGTAAACAAATATAATCTGTTTGAGCAGTATATTCAAGGTCAGTGGAATTATGCGATTTTGTGGCTGCAGCATTTTCCTCATAATTATGGATTTCTGTATAATTTACGGATTTTAACAAAATAAATTTCTCGGTCAAACTGATCAAGTTAATAAAAATGCTGCCACGTCTTGCAGCACAGTGTCAGGAGCTTCACTGCGCGGTGACAAGTTATCTTTCTTTTTCTGATTGCTGCGTTTCGTGTTAAGCTGACACTCATGCAGTGCAATCACTGACCAGATAATGATAACATTGGAAAATTACAAAATAGTGAACACTGTCATAAAACGTGGACCATTATAGCCACATAATTCGCCTTTTCCTTGTCATACAATCTGTCCTCCCACACGGCTAAATTCCAGTGGCCCTGATTATAATAAATAAATATCCCTATTTCATACCCGCCCCACCCACCAAGCCTCCCCTGGAATGCTCCATTACCGTACCCCATCTGCCCCCTTTGTTCTCCACACCTGAGTGTTTGACTTGCGGCGTTTCTTCTCAGGGCTCTTCATCTGCAATCCTAGAAAAGACAGACAGTATCAGCAAAACAACGACGTCAGGCCTGCCCTTAACCAGTGAGCAATTCAATAATAGTGGCTGGAGTTATTCCTTAACAGAAAGAGACCTAAGGTTCATAAAATTATAATAGGAGACAGGAGAACCAGAGATATTTTTAAGTCATGAGTCTTAAATCTAAGGCAAAATTGAAATCCGCAACATAGGTTTACCAACATCCCATGTCATCATTTGTGCAGCAATGGCATTTCGGAGTAAAGAAGTATGTGCACCGACAGAAGAAAGCTGGACAGAACAATCAATTAAAGCTACTAATTCAATAAAAATGTCAACTGTAACTCCCAAGAATGATAATGAATATTTGGAAAAATATTGGTTTAGTCAAAGTGCCCCAGATGTTAGAATTTATATACAATCATTGTTACTACTCAATCAGAGGGATATCAGCAGTCACGACCTTCGGCCTGCAGTAATGTGCATATTCGATAGCAGATGCCTTTTAGGACAGCATAAGTCTACCATATTTGAAACGGGGATATCAGTACACAAGGGTTTGCAGGCACTTGCTCTGAATGAGAAATCTGCTCAACAGGCTGTTCCAGATCTTTGCAGGCTATAGACGTCAGGAAAAGTTAATTGAAAAGCTTAACTGAAAAGAGTAGGTAAGGTACTAATTATAGGGAAGACTGGAGGAAAATATGGGTACTGTACAATTTATTTTGTTGAGCACAGAAAAAACACTGAAGTAAAAGATAAAAAGAGTGAGGCCACCCCCTTCCCACATCTGATGTATAAGCATTCATCCCTGACAGTGCAGCGCACAGGTTGTCCAATGCTCTCTGTGGTAAGAACGCAGCTTCTGCTAATCGATCCAATCCATTTGACTTCTCCATTTGTACGTGCCAAGGGATTTTGGTATGAAGTGCAATCTACCCAGATGGATATATCTTCTATATAATATCAAAAAGCAACAGACAGATAAACCTGAAATATACCACACAATATCACTGTTCTTCTCTAGAAATATGCCCAACATTTGCAGGGAAGCACAACGGGGCGCCAAGCAGCCTAGCCAAGGTGAAAGGGAAGTTACTGCAAGATACATAACGTATTTACTAACAGAAAAGGGAAGAGGAAACAAATGTAAAGTCTTAAGTGAGCTTCCGGCGAGGGCATTCAACAAGAACAACTGTTACTCCTTTTGGTACCTGACATAGAAATAAGCAAGTCAGTTGGAATGCACGAATCCTTGAATTTACAGGACCTGAGAGACGACTTTAACTCCTCAGTGAACTACTCTGAGAAAAGCTAGAAAACTGGTCAGCCTCAATCTCTTTACTGGATGTACTCACAAAAGAGTTCTCACCCACCCACATGCTCAATATCTACACCTTCATCTCTGGAGACTACAGCGTCCAATACACAGAACGGACAAACAAAATAGGAGATGAACTTGCAGTCATCGACAAATCCCACTGTCCCGGCAGGGTTTACAACCCAATGACATTATAATCACTATAGCTCATCACTGTCCACTTTCCATTCTCCGCTATTCTAAACATGCCTCCATCATCCAAGGAACCTTCCCAGGCACCGTCAGGATAAGACATAACATCTCTTGGCTAACTAAAAGCACTTTAAGCTAAAATAATATTGCCAATGTCTGCCCTCAGCACACACCTTCACTTCACTGAAAAATCTGACAAAAAAGCAGAATCACCTAGCTACAGATCAGCAAGAACAACCTGCTAGAAAGACTACCATTCTAGCTTCAGTCCATGCTGCAGCACAGGGACCACTATTTTTCATATATTCAACAATGACGTCCTCATTAGGGACTGTAACAACCTACACATCCTGATCCTACTCTACCTCTCTGCAGCCTTCAACACATAAAATATCTGCTTGTGCGTGGTATAAGATGCTTCATAAATTCACTTGTTCAAAAAAAGAATAAAAAGCCACTTGTCCTTTTCGTGCCATGGATTAAGGTGAAAAATTATGGCAGGGTTCTCACTGAAACAGAGCTCTGAAAAAAAAAACCTTGCTGATCATGCCAGAACTCATATCATGGCAGGGTGTATTTCAGCAATGCCCTGATTTTTCCACCTTTCTGCAAATCTACAGACTAGAGCCGGAATTAGCGAGAAATGGCAGCTCCTTCTTTAATCTAACACACTGGAAGTTTACTCTTGACAAAGGCAGAAATAAAACGCATTCCAGCGTGGGGGGAGTGGGGAGAGGGCTATAGGGAAAGTGAACTTGCAAACACTCAGCAGATTCTTGCATGAGCAAGCATACACATGCATATTTGTTCACCCAAAAATGTAGTTACAAAGGAGTACGGTTTCCAGGCTTATTTCTGTAAATACGTTAATCCATTAAGTTTGGGAATCCAACCTTAATGTGAAGACATACATCCTGGGTGCAATTTTGTGATTTTCTGAAAAATTGGGCCCCTACTTACGTCGGTTAGCTAAGGGCTTTTGTTTTTCTTAAAATTACGTAACTTCACAGTGAGTGACAGTATTCTGCTCTTTCACAACGAGCACATAACAGTTTCTTTCAGTTCCAGGCACAATAACAGCAATATGTGTTTTGTGAGACTAAAATCAATTTTGCTTTTAGCCAATGTTTTTGTCAATTGGTGAGGGATTGCCAGCTTCCACTACAATGTTCTACAAAAATATAAAAACAAAACACTCATTGACGACAACAAAAAATATTTGCAATCACCGCCAGGTCAACTGCCTTTGCCAATGCTTGTTTATTTCCATATTTCCCATGATCTTGATGAAGCTGGTTATAAACTAATTTCCGTCATTAATGTTTCCTTGGCAATACTAGCATGTACCTAACACATTTTACTAAAGGATGCCTCAAGGAAATAAATGGTGCTTAAAATTGCATAGCTCAGCAAAACACTTTTTAGCTGCTATTTTTTGTGTGCATTTTATTTTGAAAGCATCATCAATCATGCTTTCAGGCTTTTGCGGGTATTTGCATTTAATCGGCATTGCAGGGCACTCACTATAGGTAGCCTCAAATTATTAAACTATGCAAACGTGTATACACATCACTGTCAGTAGTGCAATCAGAGCACACAGCGTTTACTTACAGTGGTCACTCTATTAATAAATGTTTCATTTCTGAACTGTAGATACAAGTTCTAACAGCATGATCATATGGATACAAATCTTACCTTAACTGCAGACACTGCTCTACACAGATTCATAAAGCAGTACTGCGACCTGGCAACGGTTTGTGCTACGGGTTTGGGCCTACTTGTGCAAAGGACAAAATAAACATTAAAACTTGATGGCCTTGACCACCAACCAGTGCTTAATTTGTAAATAAAAACGTGCCGGTGCCCAAAACCCTCCTCTTAAACATGGGGTTACTGCGTTTAAATATACGAGCACGGAATACTGAGGCAGCGTAATCCTGAAGCCATCCCGGGCCTCTTCAATCCATTAAAAGCCACTCCCTGCCCCTTCAGCTGTGTTTGGCAGCTTTCTCCTTTCTACCTTAGTGATGCTTTTTCCTTTTTCTCTTCCTTCGTCTTTCCCATGTGTCTTTTGCTCGCAGCATATGTTTGAGGCAGAAGAATAAGCCCCAGCCCTAAAAAATAAGTGCCGGTCCTCAGCACCAGAAACAATAAGCACAAATTAAGCACTGGCCCCAAACAAGATGTTCTGGGTGTCTGTCAATAAGAATTCCACATCCTTGGCTCCACACACCAAGAGTAAACATTGGCTTCTCAGAAACAGTTCTGAAATGATTTATCTAACCTCACTAACCCATGCAGAAAGGAATTTCAGAAACTTCCCATTTACTGCAGTGTCACAGCGCTCAAACCTCTTCTCCATGGAACCACTCTGATCTATACCTGCCAGCAAGTCAATATCCACCAATACGCAGAAGACAATCAAATCTAATCAATGGCATTCAGTCACTCAAACTTTTCGCAAGGCGATCAAGATATGTAGGTCAAGTGCCTACTTGAAACTCAACCCAACAGACTGAATGTATTTTCGCCAACAGGCCCTAACACCCACATATTCAAGCCTGACTCTCGGACATGATCGTAAGTGGTTTACACTCTCCCCCCCCCCTCCGGACAAAGAACTCAGTTGCTGCGCCCAAATTACACCCTCCCCTCATGAACTCTCCCATAATTTACACCCTGGCTTTAAGCTCTTTGCGCAATACACGTCAAACCTGTCCTTTAAATTACACATGCATTCTTTCTCTGTCTCTTAAGTCACTAACTCTCGCCCCAGGCTCTGCCCACTGAATTATATCCTCGACCCTCTGAATTAAATCCTTTCTCCAGACTCTGCAATCTGGATTAGACCTTCAACCTATCAGAGACTCCTACTTGGCTTCGCATCCTGAATTAGCCCCTCCCATCTGGCTCAGTATCCTGATTTAGACGTCCCCACCTGGGTATGCGTCCTGAATTGCACCCTCCTCCTAGCCTCTGCTTCCTGAATCAGTGGCTCATACCCACCCTGTCCCTTGAATTGCACCACTGCACCTGGTGCTGCCCCCGAATTAGACTCTCAACCCAGGTGCTGTCCCCGAATAACATTATCAACCCACGACCTGCCCCCTGAATCACACCCTCGCCTCAGATTCTGCCCCTCAGAGCACCCCTCTAAGATGCCCTTTCCCCCGAATTGCTCTCTCAGCCCTAGCGCTTGTGCCCTCGCTCCGCCAGCACTCCTTCCATCCAGGCCGGGCCCCGGGTCTCCCTCTCCCGGCGGCTCTCCGACCCCCACCTGCTTTGGCCCTGCGGCCGGGCGCGCTGACCCCTTCCAGCTTGTCTTCGGCGGCCATGGGATGGGGGCGGGGGAAAGGGTCAGCGGGGGCCGCAGCAGCCCCTTCGTCTCATCTCCATCATCCTGCCGCGGCTCCTCGCAGGAAGCGGAAGTGACGCCATCACGTCACCGCACCGTTACGGCCAGACACCTTTCAAACAAACTTTATTGAACATCAAAACCGAAACAGTAGGTTATTACCACCTTTGAAAGGGGAGTACATGTTATTTTGCCAAAATACACCTTATAAGCAACGTAAACGTTGATCTTGATGTATTTCACAATGTCCGTGTCTGCGGTACGTGTGGGACATGTCCATATTTAATGTGTATCATTCTGAGTTGCTCTTTTAACATACTTATGGAGTCCCAGAATCAGAAAGCCCTGTTTCTAGTAGAAAAATAAAAACAGAGGCGTTTCCCACAATTTCGACGGTAATCATTTACACAGCAATATCATGGCCACCAGTCAGTGCTTAATTTGTAAATTAGGAGGTGCCGGTGCTCAAAGCCCTTTGAAGTAAGTACACTGGCTCTTCTTGTTCTTTCCTTAAAAGTTTATTTCCAGTTATAATGTACAGACAGAGATAAATGAGCTTGCCATCCCCAAACCGGCACAACTCTGACCTTTCATATGAAAACATTCCAATCCCCAGTCACAGCCTGCCCCAACATTCCACTGCCCCAACATTCCACTGCCCCTGATGTCATAGCATTCTTCTTTTACATACAAACCAATACATCACTACACATCCCCTTCCCTTAAAAAAAAACACACCAAAAAACAAGACAAAATTAAAATAATAATATGTATATAAATAAATATATATATTTTTATTTAATCACACACAACATTTTCTAATACCTTAGGTTTTCTCAAAACCCTGCCGAAACAACTTTTCTTCACTTCACCACAAACTACATTTTTATTCTGTTCACGCTCATTCACATTACATTCAAATTCTCCCATATTAATACGAGTCTGGACACCTTCCTGACAGCCCCTAGCTCCCAATTCCCCAATAACTCTAGAATCTTTGTTACCATCAATATCACACTCCAACCACCAATATTTGTTATTATTACCTTCCAGCAAATCATACTGCACAAATTGTTGTTTGCAAGGCTTAGCAATAGCAACGCGACTCATGTGACATACACTGCCATCATCCAAAATGACAGTATTTCTCATCACTTTCTTAATTCTTATAGGCTCGCCAAACTTGCTCTCACCTTTAGCCACTTTCCTTACGGATTTCACTCTCACCCAATCTCCCACATTCAAATGTGCTTCTTTAGTGCCATATTTATTATTAAAATATTCCTCGTTCTTTTCTTGTGAATTCTTTATGCACTTTCTTACATGTTCCTTGCTCCAAAGTACTTGTCTGCTTCTTTGCATCCAACCAGGGTTAATCTTCGAAAATGGAATTCTACCTCGCATTATATCAAACGGACTTTGACCTATTGTCTCATGAGGTGTCACTCTATAAGCCCATAACATTTTCCTTAACTCAGAATCTATATTACTTTTGTTTCCATGCTTTGCAATTTGAATGATGCCCTTGAAAATCCTATTTATACGTTCCACTACAGCATTCCCACTGGGATGATATAAAGCTGTAAACCTTTGTTCAATACCAGTCATTTTAGCAAAAGTTTTCATTTCCTCAGATTTAAATTGAACACCATTGTCCGTCAATAAAATTCTGGGAAATCCTTCCCTCAAAAATATTTCCTCCAAAAAATTAATCACTGCCTTGGTATCAATTTTTTGTAACACAGAAAATTCAATCCACCTTGAAAACAAATCAACTAAAACCACAATAAACTTTGAAGTCCCATCATGCCACGTAATAGGACCCATAATGTCTAAAGCAACTTCTTCCCATGGTATATTAGGACAACTTGAAGAAGAAATTGGTTGGTTAAGTGTCTTTTGAGATTTGTCACTATTCTCACACTCCATGCAGTCACGTACATATCTCTCAATTTCTACATCAATTTTTGGCCACCAATAAAGTACTTTAATTCCTATTTTGGTGCGAGATATTCCTGAATGACCTTCATGTCCAATAGCAATAAGTTTATTTCTAATACCACAGGGGGGAATAATCTTCCCACCTCTACACACAAAATCACCTTCAATGCTCAATTCATCTCTCACTTCCCAAAAAGCTCTTAACATATCACTGCTTTTGACTTTCTTGTCATTATACCAACCGAACATCACTTTGTTTTTAACTTCTTTCAACACTTCGTCTTTCTCATACTCCATGATCCATTCTTCTTTTTGCAATGAGCTTAAAGTATTCTCATCAAACACACCAGCTACACACCAGTCATTCCATGGATGTTGATCCAACTCTCTTAAAGGTAAGGACATTCTACTTAAAAAATCAGCAGTAACATTTTTTACCCCAGGAACATACTGCACTTCATATAAGAAATCTTGTAGTCTCATAGATAGTCTAGCTATTCTCGCAGATGCTCTACATAAACCTTCTGTAGTTAACAATTTAGTAAGAGGCTTATGGTCAGTCCGTATGATGCATTTTTGCCCCCAAACAAATTTCCGAAAGTGTTCTAATGCCCATACACATGCCAAAGTTTCTCTCTCTATTACAGAGTATTTTTTCTCTGTGGGAGACAAAGAACGGGATGCAAATGCAACCACATATTCTTTACCCCCATTGTCACATTGTGTTAATACACTACCAAGGCCCTTACCACTCGCATCCGTAGTGATAATAGAACAAGCTTTTGGATCGTACCCATGCAACATTGGAGCACTCACAATTGCATTCTTAATTTCCTGAAAAGCCTTCTGACAACTTACATTCCATTCAAATTTCACTTTGTTTTTTAGTAACAGTCTCATTTGGTAGGTTTTAGCAGAAAACATTTCTACAAATTTCGAATAAAACTCGGCTAGACCTAAAAAGGATCTCAAATCATCTTTAGATGTGGGGCATGGGGCATTCTTAATAGCTTCCACCAACTTTTTTTTAGGTCTTATGCCTTCATGATCAATCTCATGTCCTAAATACGGTACTTTTCTCTGTGCAAATCTACATTTACTGATCTCTGCGGTCAAACCTTTTTCTTGTAAGATGTTCAAAACATTCCTCAATTCCTTATCATGATGTTTCTTGCTACTTCCCATAACTAAAATATCATCCTGAAAGAATGTAACATTAGGCAAATGTCCAAATAACTGCGCCATCAACCTTTGAAAGACGGCAGCCGCCGACGCCAAACCAAATGGCATACGTTTGAAACGAAAACAACCCCAAGGTGTACAAAAAGTTGTAAGATGTCTGCTATGATAGTCCAACCTAACCTGGTGGTAAGCAGACGACAAGTCCAAAGTGGAAAACCATTTAGCATCTCTCGTGGCAGACAACATCTCATCAATACGAGGCAAAGGAAACTGATCTACTATGATATTATTGTTCAAACCTCTCAAATCCACACACAAACGCACTTTGCCATTAGCTTTACGCGCAACAACCAAAGGTGAAACCCACTCAGAAGCTTCAACTGGTTCTATAATCTGTGAATTTTGTAACCTGTCCAACTCTTTTTTTACCTCTTCCCTGACAATAAACAGAATATTCCGTACCTTATGAATTTTTGGTTTGGCATCCTTTTTGAGTCTAATCTGATGTATAAAGCCTTTCAGTTGACCTATTTGCCCATTGAACACTCCTGGAAACTCTTGTGTGACCCATTTCTTTGTGTCTTCTTCATCACACATTACTAAGACTTGCTCTACACTGTTAGGATCAAGCACAATATGCAGTTTCTTTTGGTCTTTCCAGCCTAATACCGACGGACCATCCTTAGCCACATATAATTTACATACGGCTTGTCTTTGCTTAAATTTGAATACCAGTACTCTAAAACCAATAATATCTATTCTATCACCAGTGTAACTTTCAGGCGAAATGTCAGAGGTTTCTAAATGTTCCCCTAAACTATGTACAAAATGCTTTTGCCATGTGCATTCTGAAACAATACTGTATGGGGAACCAGAGTCTGCTGCCACCTGCAACATAACTCCCCCAAATGATATCCAACACAAGGGTTTGTTTGACGTTTGTCCTGAAATGTTCAAAACCACAGTTTTGTGACCCCTCAGTTTATAATTTACGTCTTCATCACTGTCATCAGAACAGTCTTCCACCACTTCCTTAATGCAGGCAACTTTACTGTTCACCTTCTTCAGTTGTTTCTTCCTGCACACCCTAGCAAAATGGCCTACAATTCCACATTCCAAACACTTAGCATTTTTAGCTGGACACCCATCAAATTTTGCAGAATGAAAGGAACTCCCGCAACGGAAACACTCATTTCTGGATCGATCAGGCATGTTAGATTTTTGATTTTTTGCAAAAGTTTGATTTTTCTCTTTTTTAAAGTCATTATCCCGCTTATCCATGGACCATTTGTTGTGCTTGCGATCACTAACTTTGGCAACAACTTCTTCAAAGTTCTTATCCTGTGCCAAAGTGATTTTCGCACATTGTAATGGGTTCTTTATCCCTGAAGCACATAAAAGGGATATTGGAATAAGATAACAGGCGCAGAAGGTAGGTTTTAGTTATTTTATTCGTGTTTTGGTTTTTAAGGATGGCTTTTTATCCCTTGTTTTGTTCACACGGATAACGCACTTGCAATCCAGAAATAATTAACAAAAAAAGTTCCCCCTTGTTTTTCTCTTTCAGGGTTTTGGTGGTAGTCCGTGAGTAACGCGGTCCAGCCTTGGGAAGGTCTCCGGTCCTCCTCTTCGTCAGGGGCCCGGCTCTCCAAAGAAAATAGAAAGGAGGATAACAAAACAGGTAAGTGGGATATATATATAAAGTAAGTATATAGGGTTAGTAGGGCGGTGAGGGGGGGGGGTAGGTATAAGTGAAGGGAAGTGAGGGTTTAACTGCCCGTTGGTTTGTGATTCCCCCCTATGGGTGTTCTCAGACCTTCTCCTCCTTGTAGAAATCCTCTGGTGGTTGGTTTTTGTGGGGTTAGGTTTTATTTTAGGGGTCTTTGTTATATGGCCTCCCCTTCCCGGCAGCACCTCCCTTCCTTTCCCTTGGCTCCCCTTTTCCCTAACAACCACCCTCTAGCAAACCCCCAGCTGCGGTACGAACGTACCTGAGGTGACCACGCCCCTCCTGGGACGTGGCCGGCACTTTTGGCAGCCTCCCGGCTTCTCTCCGACGGGGGCGGGAGAGCCCCGGGGCTCTCCTCTCTCTCTCGGGGTCTTGGTTCCTTCGGCGGGTTCCTTCTTCTCTGTCGTCGGTGTCCCGGTCTCCTTCTCCTCCGGTCGCGCACGTCGAGACACCACTTCCGTCTCCTCTCTCTCTTCGTCCTCTTTTGGTCCGTCTTTTCTTTCGGTTGTCGTCCAGACGCCGAAGGCGTCTGACGTCACAGGCTCGCGTCCGTTCCGCACAATGTCCTGGAAACCGGCGTCCGGAGACGTCCGGTTACACATCCCCTCCCTTGAATGGGGCTGTTCGAGCCCCAAAGGTCCCGGGAACCGGGATAAATAGTCAGCCTGTCCCATAAGATCACCAGGGAGATGGCAAACCTGGAAGGAGAAAGGTTGAAGCTCCATAAACCATCTCAATATGCGACTGTTAGTATCTTTATACCTCGATAGCCAGGTGAGGGGAGCGTGGTCCGTATATAATAGAAAGGATCTTCCCAGGAGGTAATATTGGAGGCTCTCAAGTGCCCACTTGATGGCGAGACATTCTCGCTCAATAATGGGATAGTTTCGCTCCCTGGGAAACAGTTTACGGCTAATAAAGACCACGGGGTGACTAATACCTTTCCCATCTTTCTGAAAAAGCACGGCCCCCAGACCCACGTCTGAGGCATCCGTTTGGAGGTGAAAGGGGACAGTGAAGTCAGGACATTTTAAAATCGGTTGGGTAGTGAGGTATCTTTGGAGGGTACGGTAACTATGGGATTGTACGGGGTTTAAATTCGTGATATATTTTTTTTTGTCCTTTCCTCAGGAGATCGGTTAGGGGAGCGGCCACGGTGGAATAATGGGGTATAAATCTTCGGTAGTAGCCTACTAAGCCTAAGAATGAGCGGACCTCCTTTTTCGTTGTGGGTGCCTCTATCCGTAGGATGGCTTCAACTTTACTCATTTGTGGTCTAAGTATACCTTTCCCTATATGATATCCTAGATAAGAGATCTCATTGAACGCCAATCGGCTTTTGGAGGCATTGGCTGTTAACCCAGCCCCTCGTAACGCTGTAAAGATTTTGGTTAAATGTGTCAAGTGGTCCTCCCAAGTCTCGCTGTGGATAACGATATCATCCAGATACGCGGCAGCGTATCTGGTATGAGGTCGTAGAATGGTGTCGATGAGACGTTGGAAGGTGGCGGGTGCCCCATGTAACCCGAAAGGGAGAACCTTAAATTGGTATAACCCAGAGGGGGTAGAGAAGGCCGTTTTCTCTTTATCTTCTGGCGTCAAAGGAATCTGCCAATAGCCTTTGGTCAAGTCATGTACCTAGCTTTTCCCAACTTCTCTAAGAGTTCGTCTACCCTTGGAAGGGGATAGGTATCAAACTGGGATATAGAATTGACTTGTCTAAAGTCAATACAGAAACGTATGGACCCATCTGGCTTTGGCACTAATACCACCGGGGAGCACCAGGGACTCTGGGAAGGCTCTATAACGCCTAGGTCTAACATCTTTTCTATTTCGTTTTCTACCAGGATCTTTCTAGCTTCTGGGATACGATATGGTCGTAAGCGTATGACCTTGCCAGGTGGGGTTATGATTTGATGATGTACCAGCTTGGTCTTGCCTGGTATCGAGGAGAACACATGGGCATGAACATGGAGGAGCTGATTTAATTGCTCACTCTGTTGGATCGAGATTTCGCTATTTATGGGAGGCACCTCGTTTCCGCTAGGATGCTCAGTGGGACACCACCCTATCTCTAACTCCTTAACGGTGTTAACTAGGCATCCCCTGGTTGGTTCTCCCTGTGGCTCTTCCCATTTTTTCAATAGATTGACATGAAAGATCTGGGACCGGTTGGAACTATCTGTGAGCTGGATCTTATAGGTCACGGGGGTTATTACCCCTATCACTTTATAAGGTCCCTGCCACTTTGCCAGCAACTTGTTGTCTGAGCTAGGGAGAAGCACTAACACCTTATCACCTATGGTAAAGGTCCTTAATTGGGTATTCCTGTCGTAATATCTTTTCTGCTTTTCTTGAGCCTTTTCCATATGCTCCCTTACATTTTCCCACACATTTTGGATGTTGGTTTTTAACTCCTGGGTATATTCTAAGAGGGATTTTTCTCCGTCCTCCTCCTCCCATAACTCGGCAGCCATATCTAACAAGGTCCTGGGCTGTCGTCCGAACAATAATTCAAATGGACTATGGCCCGTGGAAGCTTGTTCATGGGTCCTGATAGCGTATAACACTAAGGGGAGTTTTCTATCCCAGTCCTTACCTGTCTCTGAAATAGATTTCTTTAGTAGAGTTTTCAGAGTGCGGTTATACCTTTCTACCAAACCATCCGTTTGAGGATGATAAACCGCTGTCCGTAACTGTTTGATCCCCAGAAGTTGACATATTTGTGACATCAAGTTGGACATGAACTGGGTACCTTGGTCTGTTAAAATTTCTCGGGGAAAGCCTATTCGGGAGAAGAACCCTATCATTGCATGAGCTACGCTCTTGGAGTTAATACTGCTGAGTGGGATGGCTTCTGGATATCTGGTGGCATAATCCACTAATACCAGTATATAACGGTATCCTCTAGAAGAAGGTAGGAGAGGACCTACAATGTCCATTCCTATTCTTGAAAAAGGGATGTCTATAATGGGCAACGGTTGTAAGGGGGCTCTTCTTTTGGGACCAGGATCAATCATTTGGCATTTGGGACATTGCTGACAAAACCTCCTAATCTGTGAAAAGACCCCCGGCCAGTAAAACTTCCTCAACAGATATTCTTCCGTTTTTTCCCTGCCATAGTGACCCCCCCCTGGCTGGCTATGGGCTAGGTGTAGGACTTGTGGTCTATAAGGTTCGGGGACTAATAGCTGCTTCTTTTCTTCTCGGTTATTACCAGTGACACGGTACAACAGGTTTCTGATTATGGTAAAAGAGGGGCTTTTGTCTTGGGGTTCCCGTGGTCGGGCATTTTTCCAGGCATGGATCAAACTCGGATCTTCCCTTTGACAACTACGGAATGGGGGAAGGTCAGTAAGAGTAAGGACCTTTGTAATTACCCTATCTGGACTCATGTTTCCTTGGGCAAAGACTCTTCGGGTTTCTCTCTTTTCTTTTCGGGAGGGTCGGTATTTAAGCACCGGTGGTGTTATTGGTGTACTAGAAAAAGGAGCTCTTTTCCACCATGTGCTCATGTTTTCAGAGTCCTTTGTACTGTCAAGAAGTTCCGAAAAGTCAGGGAAGTCGGTTCCTATGATAGCTTCTTCGACTAATCGTTCCACCACCCCCATCCTTATGGGGACTTCTTTTCCATCCCAGGACAAAGTTGTCCAGATTAGGGGGTATTCTCTTGTATCTCCATGAATACAACATATGGATACTGTAAGCCCTGAAGCAAAAAGGGGTTTTTCCAATAAATCAGCACGAATTACAGATTGGCTGCACCCTGAGTCGATGAGCGCTACTGTGGTTCTTCCATTGATAACAAGTCTCTTCTTGTATCGGGTTTCCTTTCCCCCTGTATAGAAGACTCTCCCCCTGGTGACTCCTATTTCCATCGGCTCTGACTTTTCTGACTTCAGTGGGCAAACCCGGGCGATATGTCCCCACTCTCCACAGCTAAAACACTGTGGTTGTTGCATATAGGGTCTTTCTGGACCTCGTAATTTTCCCGGATCCTCGGTTGGTTTTCGCCCTAGGGATGGGGAGGGTCCGAGGTTCTGTCGGAGGGGGTTAAGTGTTGGCCGTACGGGAGGGATTTTGAACTCGAGGGAGCGATGAAAGGCACAGGCTAATTCAATAGTGGTGTTAGTATCTGGACTTGGGTGTTGCTTGATCCAATTACGGGTATTGGTAGGTAGAGCATCTAGATATTGTTCTAGGAGAACAACCTCAATGATATCCTCCCTATTGGTCCCAATGGGACCTAGCCACTTGAGTCCTAAGTCCTTAATTCGAAAATATAGGGCCCGGGGATTCTCGGAGGGTCCCCACTTGGCTTTCCTAAACCGGACCCTATAATGTTCTGTATCAAACCCCACCCGCTCCAGGATACTCTTTTTAATATCCTGATAGGGTGTCGTTCCGCCGGGGTTTACCGCTTGATAAGCCGCTTGGAGAGTTCCTGTCAATAACGGGGCGATGTATTGGCCCCACCTATCCGGGGGCCAGGTGGCGGAAGTAGCAACCCGCTCGAAATTCGTGAAAAAGGCATCCGGGTCTTCGCCTTCCTGATATCGCTGCAGGACCGAACTGGGTACGTTCGGATGTACCCGGGTAGTGGCAATAGTGTCCGTGAGGTTTTTGATTGCAGTCTCATGGACCAACTGATTGTTGGCCATGATAGTGGCCTGACTTTTCAGAGCGCTTTGTAGGGCTTCCCTTTCCACTTTAGCCTCCTTCTGTTGCTCTTCCCATACTACTTGCAGATGCCTCTGCCCTGCGGCTAGCTGCTGCATCATCTCCGATAGGCTGGGTGTGCCCTCCATCGTCTTTGGTTACCTGTAGTTATTCCAATATCCCACTTCTGACACCACTGTAATGGGTTCTTTATCCCTGAAGCACATAAAAGGGATATTGGAATAAGATAACAGGCGCAGAAGGTAGGTTTTAGTTATTTTATTCGTGTTTTGGTTTTTAAGGATGGCTTTTTATCCCTTGTTTTGTTCACACGGATAACGCACTTGCAATCCAGAAATAATTAACAAAAAAAGTTCCCCCTTGTTTTTCTCTTTCAGGGTTTTGGTGGTAGTCCGTGAGTAACGCGGTCCAGCCTTGGGAAGGTCTCCGGTCCTCCTCTTCGTCAGGGGCCCGGCTCTCCAAAGAAAATAGAAAGGAGGATAACAAAACAGGTAAGTGGGATATATATATAAAGTAAGTATATAGGGTTAGTAGGGCGGTGAGGGGGGGGGTAGGTATAAGTGAAGGGAAGTGAGGGTTTAACTGCCCGTTGGTTTGTGATTCCCCCCTATGGGTGTTCTCAGACCTTCTCCTCCTTGTAGAAATCCTCTGGTGGTTGGTTTTTGTGGGGTTAGGTTTTATTTTAGGGGTCTTTGTTATATGGCCTCCCCTTCCCGGCAGGACCTCCCTTCCTTTCCCTTGGCTCCCCTTTTCCCTAACAACCACCCTCTAGCAAACCCCCAGCTGCGGTACGAACGTACCTGAGGTGACCACGCCCCTCCTGGGACGTGGCCGGCACTTTGGCAGCCTCCCGGCTTCTCTCCGACGGGGGCGGGAGAGCCCCGGGGCTCTCCTCTCTCTCTCGGGGTCTTGGTTCCTTCGGCGGGTTCCTTCTTCTCTGTCGTCGGCGTCCCGGTCTCCTTCTCCTCCGGTCGCGCACGTCGAGACACCACTTCCGTCTCCTCTCTCTCTTCGTCCTCTTTTGGTCCGTCTTTTCTTTCGGTTGTCGTCCAGACGCCGAAGGCGTCTGACGTCACAGGCTCGCGTCCGTTCCGCACAATGTCCTGGAAACCGGCGTCCGGAGACGTCCGGTTACACACATCTTTCGGATAATTCTGCTTTCTTTACTAAAGCAATAATATCCTTTAGACTGGATTCGCCTTCAATCCACAACCTCTCTTGAATAGATTTGTTTTTAGTATACATTACAATCTGGTCCCGTACCAGTTCATCATGTAGACCAGCAAACCTACATGAGCTAGCTAAATGTTTTAAAGCAGAAACGTAGCTCTCTATGTCCTCGTGTTTCTCTTGTTTCCTGTGGAAAAATGCGTGACGAGTAACCGCAATGCAAACAGCAGGAGAAAAATGATCATTTAAATCCAAAATAGCACTTTGAAACACATCTTCATCGCCTCTATCGTGTTTTTGTAGTTGATTGTAAATACGAAGACCTTCAGGGCCTAAACAGTGCATTAAGATCCTTTTTTTTCTTTCAGCAGAGATTAAACCATTGCAATCTTCTAAGTTTGGCTGGTTCACCAGGAGACGCTAAAAATTCCTTTGGTGTACTCAACTGCAAAGAAAGCGACGTCCCTGTACCAGAAGAATCTCCACTCGAAGACATGGTGTACTAAAAATTATAGCTGTAAAATATAACTCTTTAGCTTACTTCTTCAGCAAGACATGTATCTCTGTTATAATAATTTCTGTTAGTTTTCCTTTGTGCCGGATAAACTTCAGCAATGAAGTTGCTAAAAAATGAAGAATAGTAAAAATAATACCATGTACTTGGTACTAATTAACATTAAAAGGGTGCTGTTCCTGCTCCCATGTAACTTCCAGCGCAAGAACCAGCACGTTCACAAGACATTGTTATTAAGCATTATGTTGTCCAGGCAACCAGTAACCAAGCGGGGGTGCACGCGAGGACCGAGGAGATGAAAAATCTAACGTTTGAGCAGTACACACGCGCCTCAAACAAAGTAAACAAACGGCAACTGTATTAGAGAAAGAGAAAAATAAATAAATAATAAAAAAAAAAAAAAAACTTCCCTCACTTGCTTAAAATAAGTTGCCTTTAACAAAGCAGGTCCGAAAATAGCTACTCTCCAATCCTCAGTCTGATGTCTGTAGCGTTGCCTTCCAATAATTGCAGTTTTCTCAGTCCAATGCTTGCTGCTTTACGATCCTGCTCGTCGCCATGTGAAGTAAGTACACTGGCTCTTCTTGTTCTTTCCTTAAAAGTTTATTTCCAGTTATAATGTCCAGACAGAGATACATGAGCTTGCCATCCCCAAACCGGCACAACTCTGACCTTTCATATGAAAACATTCCAATCCCCAATCACAGCCTGCCCCAACATTCCACTGCCCCAACATTCCACTGCCCCTGATGTCATAGCATTCTTCTTTTACATACAAACCAATACATCACTACACCCTTCTCTTAAACACGAGGCTGCTGTAATTAAATCTGCCAGCACTGAATACCGAGGCAGCGTAATCCTGAAGCCATCTCGGGCCTCTTCGATCCATTTCAATCCACCCCTGCCTCTTCAGCTCATCCAGCAACTTTCTACTTTCTCCCTTTATGATGCTTTTTAGTTTTTCCTTCTTCCGTCTTTCACATAGGTATCTTTTGCTCGCAGCAAAAGCTTGCGGCATAAGAATAAGCCCCGGCCCTCACAAATAACTGCCGGTGCTCAGCACCTGAAACAACAAGCACAAATTAAGCACTGCCACCAGTAGAAATTATTCCAGTCATAATTGAATACAGTACAGTATCATAGAATATTTTTAAATTGTGAGACTTCTGACTACATCTGAGGGTGCATTGGTAAGTATTGTGTTTCTAATCTGCATACATCACCACTCTGAGCACGGTAGGAGACTCCCATTTTTTAGGTCTCAGCTCTAGAAGGTGACCGTGCGATTTCTCGAACCAAGACATGCTGTATCTACTGTGTGTGCGCTAACAGCCGGCCCATCGCTTCCTATTTGCCAGCAATATTGTTGCTCCATTTTTGGATCTCCCCATTTGTCAACGGCATGCATACTTCATGCCTCTTCTAGTAGTTAGCCCTCACTGAGAGCACCACCCAACTACTTTTAAACCTACGCAGTGGCCTTTTTCAGCCATTGTTTCAGGACTACTTTTTCCTTTTTTGAAATGGGTGACTGTGCGTGCATCTGCACAAGTAACAGTAAAAACATGTTGCCTGAAAATGTTTACATTGCGTTTGCCGTGATGTTGCATTGTCAGTGAGACCATCTGTTTTCTTTCTGGAAATGGGTGACCGTGCATGCATGCATCTGCACAAGTAACGGTAACATGTTACCTGAAAATGTGTACATTGCGTTTGCCGTGATGTAGAACTGTAAGCGAGACCATCTGTATATGTGTTCTACTACATTTTTGAAGACTCTCAAACTTCCCGCTCGACGCAGGAACATTTATAGATCAGTTCTATTTTATTGCAGTTTTAGAACATCAAAAAACATGCCTACAACCTTTCAGGCAGGCAGCGTCAATAGCATTTAACTAGTATATTACACAGCTGTGTTGCCACAACCCGGGGGCCAACAGCGAAATAAGCCGCACTGGATGCTGTAAAAATAAATGAAGAAACAGTATAATAACACGAACAAAAAACAAGTCCCCTTCCTTCATTGTTCTAATTCTGGCTCGCCCCTACCGTCTACAACCCCATGTGTTAATCGGAGGGGTTGTGAATTATTTTCGTTCACCTGGTGACGAGAGGTGTGGCTTTGTGCGGGAGGTACCATTCTATCACCCTAGCCTGGTAGATGTAAGACTTTTAAGTATGTGGGCCACATCATTTCATTAAACTTGGCAGACAGAATTTGAATGAAGGGGGCCTATAGGGTGGCAAAGCCTGCAGCCTTTTGCTCTGCCGCGAGGGAGAGCTTCTCCATCCCCAGTAGGTACCAGAGTTTATGAAGCCAAGACGTATGATTCGGAATTCTGTCAGTGCCCCAAAGTGATAAGATGGTTTGACGGGCTGCACTGATGGCCAGGACCATCTGTCTTCCTCTCATAGAGCGTAACAGGAATGTTAGTGGGTTAGAAAGGCAGAGCACGGTATATGTCGGTAGTCTAGGTATCTCTGTTTTAAACAGTGGCGGCTGGTGCTTTTAAAGAGTGGTGGGGCAGAAAGTTAAATATAAAGTTCAAGCAAACTTGAATCACACATGGGGGTGGGGGACCAAGAACATTTGAGAAAATAAAGCTGACTATAATTTTTTTAAAGAAGAGCGAAAATGTACTCAAAAACAGTATTCTCCCTGCAGTCAAGCAGACGCATCACCCACACACACCACTCTGGCTTACCCTACACTCATAGGCGCACACTGCTTCATTCACTTTACACTTTCACAAGCACACCACTTATCCAGGGCTTTCACTCCACTCACTCTCCACTCATGAGGCACGGCGCTCATACAGTAAACTCATACAATCACACATCTCAATCTGTGCTCAACACAGACACACCCTTCACCCATACAGTGTTACCATTCACCTAGTGTACTCTCATCACTCACCTTGCACTCATACAGTCTCAGTACTCACCCAACACTGATACATGGACACCGCTGACCCTGCACCCATACACTCATTCAGCAGGCACACAGGCTCATCACTCACCCTGCACTGAAATAGTCTCACCACTCACTTTGCACTCATACATGGACACCGCTGATCTTGCACTCATACAGTCACAGAACTCATTCAGCAGTTCCAAAGGCTCATCACTCACCCTGCACTCATTCATGGACACCGCTGACACTGCACTCACATAGGCTCATCACTCACCCTGCACTCATACAGCACAAAACTTATCATTCACCCTGCATCCACACACAGAATCCAGGCTGCAGAAGTTCGAAATGCTCCCCGCCCCCCATCCACTCAAGCATAGTTCGGTCCTGCAGTGCGCAGGGAAGGGGGAATTTTTGCGGATGCGAAGAAGAGGTGAACCCCCTGGGAAATGCCAAATTGGGGCGTCAGAGCAGACACGTTCTGTCCTCTGCCTGCCTCCCTCCCCTTCTGATACTGCAGGAGTCTTCTTTAATGATGGGTGCAGGGCTGTAAAGTGGGGCGTTCTGTCACTTGGGCCTTTAACCCAATGGGCCTGTTTTGTACCGGCATGCTAGGCATTTTATTGACACCTAACTCGTAAAAGTAAAAAAAAAAAAAACAATATTAAGCTCTCCTTTAATATCATGTCCGGGCATTTAAATGAAATGGTTCGCATTTTACATCGTTCAGTCAGCAAATTAATGGAGATAAGACTGGCGGGCTGGGGTAGAGTCAGGATACAATCTAAAACTTCACTGGATGGGTGCAAAGAGGTGGGCAGCACTGGCACCTCAAAAGGGGTTGCAGTCTCCCATTCACCGCTCAGAGTGATGTTTTCAGTAACACGGCAACGGCAGCGAAGCAGTGCTCATAGCAGGGGACCAGGATTGACTCCAACAATGGCCCTAAATAACTTCAGCAACCCACTCTTACTATGGAGGCTTGTTCCCACCCACCCTGTGACGAAGGGCTGCAGTGCTATACAGCCTTCCTGATTGACAGCCAGCTTTGGAAACCCAGGGCTTATACTAAAGCGCCCAGGCTGTTTTGTTTGACCGAGGCTTCAGTGCGTCATAAGAGGCAGGACCTTACAGTGTTGTAGGCTGCCGGAGGCCAGGGCTGAGATCAGGTAAGCCCTATAAATCCTGCGACGGCCAGCACATGCGCTGCAGCACATGTGTCTTTCGAAAGTGCCTGGTTGCGCCTGACCCTCGCGCAGAGCAAAGGTCACACTGTTTGAAGTTTTAATGTATTACACATTTTTTGATGCAGAAATTGAAGCTGGGGCAAAAAAAAAATTCGAAGCTGGGGCGGAGCCCTGCCGCCCTAATGAACAAACCGCCACTGGTTTTGAATGCTTTGCCTATCTCATCTAAAATGCCCTTCCAATATCGGCAACTTGGGAAAGTGCAGAGCAGGTGGAGCAGTGTGCCTGTGTTACGCACCCTCACCACTAGATATCCGGTTTGGAGCGGTCCCAGGAGTGTATCCGCGCCGCGTATGATACCAGTTTGAGGCAATTTAGTAAGCTGTCTCCGTACCCGCTGCGCTGTATGCAATGTGGTGAGCCCTATAGTGAATATCTCCCCATTCAATGTCTGATAGCTCTCTCCCCAGCGCAGCTTCCCACCTTCGCTGCCCCAGCGATTTGGGCTCTTGTGCCTTGGTGGTTAGGTGTGTGTAAATCTCAGATATCAATCGTTTGTCATCCTGCTTAAGTGTCTCCCGCGAGGGAGCAGACTGAAGGCTGAAGGACCCAATGCCTAACCTGTAGATATGTCATCCAGTCCGCCTCCGTTAGCCCATTGTCGTCCTGCAAGCGGTCAAAGGGGATAATGCCATCCGTGTCAAATAAACTACTTATTCTCTTGCATCCTCCGTCCTGCCACCTGCAAAAGCAGTCCAGGTTCTTGCCAGGGGTGAAATCAGGTTTGGCACATATTGGCGTCATAAGTGATGGAAAAGATGTCAGTCGGGCTTTGGTGGCGACTGTGTCCCATGTCTGGAACAACATGGTAGAGATGGGGAAAGAGTAGAGTCCCTTAGCTCTGTATTTATTTGGAAGCCAAGGTTCTTTCCATATGTGGGACCCTGCGACTGCTAGGTCCATAAAACACCAGTGTTTTTCAGTGTATGGGTGCTATGGTGGGCTCCATTCTAAAATAAAGCACAGTTAGGCGGCCTGAAAATATCTTACGAGGCATTGAACTGCCAGCCCCCCCTTTCTTTTAGGGAGAAAGAGGATCTGCCTGGATAAGCACGGGGCCTCCTGCCCCATATGAACTTAAGGAGTGCAGACTGCAATGTTTTAAGTGTCTTGGCTGGAGGAGGAGGAGGAATCGTTTGAAAAAGATATAAAATACGAGGTAGGATTGTCATTTTAATCGCTGCTACCCGGCCGAGCCATGATAATTTATGTTTGCTCCATGCCTCAAGATCTGCCCGTGCGAGTTTAGAGAGAGCGGCATAGAGTCTTTGGGCATTTCACAAAGAGGTGCCAGCTATTTCAATACCTAAGTACGGGAGATGAGAGGGGGACCACATGAAGGGATATTGGGAGCGCAGCTCTGCTTTGTGGACCGGGGGGACCGCGAGCATCAGGATTTAAGATTTTTGCATATTCACTCGAAGTCCTGAAATAGACCCAAACTCCTGCAGAGAAGCAGTCAGGGCCGGTAGTGAGATCAGTGGGTCGGACGGGGCCCGTATCATGTTATCCGCATATAGACTGATAAGGTGGTGGTTGCCCCTGAATTTGATACCAGTTATGTTGGGATTCATATATATGCGTTAGGCCAAGGGTACCATATAGAGGGCGAAAAGGAGTGGGGTGAGGGGACATCCCTGCCTCATCCCTCGCCTAACCAGGAAAGGCTGAGAGGACATGCCGTTCACCCGGACAGAGGCCCGGGTGTCCAGGTAGATGCTTTTTATCCAACACATTAACTTAGGGCCAAAGCCAAAGCAAGCCAGCACCTCAAAAAGGTAGACCCAGTGAACCCTATCAAACGCTTTCTCAGCGTCAGTGGACAACATCAACGCCTCCCGATTCAATCTGTGTGTCTTATCAATAAGATGTAGGAGGCGTTTGGATGCAGAAACTTTTAATGGACATAAATGTTGCTTCACTGCAGGGATTTTGAGATAAGTACCTGCCCTCCTGTCCTTTCCATCCTGAGCACTGTTAATTAATTAAAACATCCACGCAGCAATCGCAAGTGCTTTTTTTAACACAGCCTTTGGTTGCTTTACACACAATGTGCCATTAGCATTAACAACACTTTGCCAATCGCTATAGGTCTCCGATTGTTGAGACCTATTGGCTTTGCCAATGCTTGTTAGTTTAAAGAAAGAATGCTAATTTAGCCCCCCTCAAAATCTATTTCATTTCAATGAAAGAAAACAGGGAATTATTCCACCTCTCCATCCCCAATATTGTTCTTCAAATCTCCCTCCCAGGTGTTCCTAATGTCCACATGTATGCCCACTGCAACAATCTCATTGGGAGAATCATCCCTGCCAAGCAAAATGCACAAGGGGTCAGACTAACGCATTTTAGACTGTTGTCCGCATCACCGCAGTAAAATGCATTAGTGACACATTTTAGCACCCCTGGGACCACCCTGCAACAGGGCGTGCCTACGTTTTCTCAGGATGTTCTGCTCTGTCTGCCTCTCGAGTCCTGCTGGCCTGGCACTCTCTGCCTCCCAGCACCCTAGGCTTCTGACCAGACAAAGCTGTTGGAGGCCTACCAGATGGTCCAGATGAGAGGCCAACAACTTCTCACTTGCTCTGGTCACGTGTCTTTGTTGGGAGGTATTAGGGGGTGTACAGTGACTGGCCACGCCGCATGCAAGTATTTAAAAGTGCAACCACCAGTCCAGCCACTCTCTGCCATCAGCCCTGCGTCGACCTATTCGACTCCTCAGCCTTGCCAGTGGACAGACTCCTCAACTCCAGCCAGAGAAGGACAGACTTGAGGCAGCAGTTAGCCAATCTCTGTTTTCATTCACAAAACAAGGTAGATCCTATTGGGAGGCTGTTTACACAATGGTTTGGCTTTCCTTGTTTAAACCTGTCCCTCACTGGCCGCCTCCTCCTTCGACGTGGTCTGTGGGATGTAGAAAGTTTCACATGTGAACAAGAAACACTGTATGCAGCTTAAGGGGAATAAAATGTGGACCCTATGTAGGTTGTGTGTGGTCAATTATATTTGTAATACTTGGTGGCATCCTTCAGAACTGCAGTGTGACAAGTTGGCTTCCATGGGAGGATAAGCTAGTTTTTCATGCAATGAAGATGTGCACCTTCTATAAAACCACTGCCTTCTTTCTGTCTCGAGTTGTGACTAAAAACAATGTTATCTGCTGAAGTGCAATGATTGTTTTTATGTTCTCACTATGCAGAGTTTTGAAGGAAAGTGCACCAGTAGTGCAATGAAAATGCTGCTCCTTTTCCGAATTACCCACTTACAGGTAATTCGTGTTAGCAGCAGTAGTATGTATATGTTAATGCATTTAAGTGGGGTCCTTGTAGGAGGCTGGCCCTCTGCGTAGTGTGTAAAGCTAGGCACACTGTGCAGGGGGGTCCAGGCAACCACACCTTGGTTTACAGAGGAAAAAACTAGACCACCTAATACTCTAATATTTATGGTAGCTGGGTCAAGCAGTTAGGCTAATCTTGGAGAAGTGCAAAGCATTTGTTGTACTCACAGTACCAATAAATGAGGCCACACACTGAAAAGAATAACTCAAGACCAATTTACAAAAATACTTCAGATTGTTATAAATATTTTAGGAGCAAGATCATCAAAATCTGGTAAGTACTTTTTAAGTTATGAATTTTTAAAGTTTTAATAAAAATATTCTTTTTGTGCGTAATGATGCCCCGTAGGAATCAATGGAGAAAAAACTGAAAATGTATCTAATATCAGGCAATGCGTTTACTAATGTCTCCTTTTGCAGGTATGTCGAGGTCGTCGGTGGGCCTCAGTTCTCGAGCCTTTCGTCTTCTTTGTTGATGGTCTTCTTTTATCCTTGGAATCTGATTTCTTGGTCCTAGTCTAGGGATGCCCACTAAATACTGTATTTAGTGGGCGTTTTAGGGGGTACCTAGTAGTGACCAATGGGTCATCTACCTTAGGGTGGCTACACCCACTAAGTGACCACTTCCTGTGTACAGGAGTCACTTCCCTACACCTGATTAGCTTTTTTTCTTTCTTTCAAGATGGAGGAAAATTAAATGGAGGGGGTCACCTCGCATGCAACACCTTGGGAGTGGTGAAAGCCAGGACTGACCACTCCCCCTGTCCTTCATCTGGTTTCCCGCTGTTGCTCCCACCATAAATGCCGGGTTGTAACGGAGGTGGCCGTCTGCTGCTAGCAGCAGGCCTGCGGGATGAGTTTCAATGGTGGTAAGCCCTTTGAAGCTCGCTAGCAGGTCGATGCTCATTCCTGAGGGAGGGAGTGTTAGCACCTCCACCCAGGAAGGGCTTTGTTCTGAGTCCCAGAGAGCAGGATCTCTCACCCCAGGGGCTCAGAGTTTTGTCGGTCGGTGGCAGGCTGGTTGTGACCGGCTAGCAACCATGCCAGGGTAGTTAGCTTTTGTAGGGGGCACCTCTAATATGACCCCTGGGTACATTTTGTAATAAATAAAATACTGGTACCAGTTTGGATTTATCATTCTGAGTTGTTTGACACCAAACAACCTAGGGTGCAGAGTAGCCATCATGGAGCTGTGTAACTCATACCGACCAGTGTCCACCCCATGAATTAAAATGGCCGCATTTTCACTTACTATGTCCCAGGCTTGGCAAGGACACAGTAGGGACATGTTGCTCATCCATCTATGCCCACACATACAGTATAGTGCACCCTGCCTTAGGGCTGGAAGGCCTGCCAGTATAGTGCATGCAGTGTGTAGTGGACAGGGCACACTGGCTGTGTGCCATGTCGAGTTTGTCTTTTAGGATTGCATCAGAACACTCAGCCTACACTGGCAGTGCTGGGTGCTACTGGAAGCATGGCCCTAGAGGGTGGAACAATCTGTGCTGTTGCCCTCAGAGGCATACCCTTAGTACCCATGCCTTGGACACTTAAGTATCATTTACTAGGGACTTATAGTGGCAACTGAAGGTGTTGCCAATTGTGCCAATGCATCACAACAGTTTTAGGGAAAGAGATCTGGCCCAGAGAACCTGATTAGAAAGGACTCTGGGCACTAACAACTTTGAGACTACATCAAATACCAGGCAAAAAGTGGGACACTAACCATGACAAAATCAACCTTTCTCACACTACCACCCCCCACCAAACGAAAGACGATGGGACTACCCTTTTCCTGGTGAGTCTTCATCATCTAAGTGGAAGAACCTGGAAAGGCCATCAGCATTGGCATGGGCATTCCCAGGTCTGTGTTCCACTTGAAAGTCCATCCCCTGTAGGGAAATGGATCACCTAAGCAGTTTGGGGTTTTCGCCTCTCATTTGTTGTAGCCATCTGTGAGGCCTGCTGTCAGTCTGAACTATGAAGTGAGAGCCAAACAGGTATGGCCTCAGCATATTCAGGGCCCAAACCACAGCAAAGGCTTCCCTCTTTATGGCACTCCATTTGTGTTCCATAGGGAGTAGTATTCTGCTTATAAAAGCAAAAGGCTGGTCATGTCCAACATCATTTTTCTGGGCATTTTTGCAGCTCCTGGCTGGACTGAAGATTTTGGCTTGCTTCCTCCATGTACCCTGCCTTCGTTGAATGTAGGCCAAGTACATAGTCCACAGTGTCTTGCTTGGGCTCTTTGAGAGGTTTCTGAGAGGTTTCTCCCAGCCTTCCCTTACAAGACTTAGTGGTCCCCTAACAGGATGCCCAAACAAAAGTTCAAATGGAGAGAATCCTACTCCCTTTTGTGGCACGTCCCTGTAGGCAAAAAGCAGACATGGAAGTAAGACATCCCATCTCTTTCTGAGTTTTCTAGGGAGTTCTCCAAACATGCCTTTCAGGGTCTGGTTAAACCTTTCAAACAACCAACCAATTTGTTTGTGGATGGTATGGGGTAGTGAACTTATAAGTCACACCACATTCCTTCCACATGTGTTTTAAGTATGCAGACATGAAGTTTGAACCTCTGTCTGATTCTACCTCCTTAGGGAAATCTAGGTTGGTAAAAATACCAAGGAGAGCTTTTGCAACTGCAGGAACAGTAATGGTCCTAAGAGGTATAGCATCAGGATATCTAGTTGCATGATCCACTACCACTAGGATATATCTGCGTCTTTATGTTGTTTGATGGTTAAGGGGGCCAACAGTATCAACCCCTACCCTCTTAAAGGAAACACCAACCAGAGGTAGTGGCATTAGGGTTCCTTCAAGTGTCCTCCTGCCTTGCCACTGGCTTGGCAGGTAGTGCAGGACTGACAAACGTCCTTCTCTTTTTGTGACATTCCAGGCCAGTAGAAGTGGTTAACCAACCTACTTCAAGTTTTGTTTTGGCCCAAATGCCCAGCTAGGGGAATGTCATGGGCTAGAGTGAGGAGAAACTATCTGAACTGTTGAGGTACTACCACCCTCCTGGTTGCACCCCCGGTTTGAGGTCTCTGGCTTCAGTGAACAGGAGCCCATCCTCCCAATAAACCCTGTGGGTACCACTGACACTACCCCTTTCTTCCTGTGTAGCTGGCTGCCTCAGGCCTTCAAGAGTGGGGCAGGTTTTCTGCCCTGCACAGATCCCCCCCTAGAGAGCCCTCTGGGCCTAGGAGCTCTGGGTGTTAAGGCACAAGCCCTGCAGGCTTAATTCCATCTAGGAATGGCAAGTCTTTTTCCTGGGAAGAGGGGTTCTAACTTGTGATTTGTTGGAAAGCTGGTTCCCCTGTCTTCCTACCCTTTCTATTGGGAGGCTGGTCTACTATTTCAGGATCCAGCTCTCCTTTTTAGGGTCGAGCGCACAAAGCGCTCTGTCCCTGTTGTTATCTCTCTATGGGCTTGTAACCATGCTCATCACTTTGGTTGGTTTGTGGGCCTGCCTTTCGAAATTCACCTGATTTGATTAGTGAAAGGCATGCATACGTATGCCTTTTTCAAGGTTTAGCCCTCCTCGCGCGCACCGGCCAACTACTGAAAACATATGAGGCACCATGTTTTTCGTATGGTTCCTGGATTACGTTTTCTCTTTGTTTCGTAGGTAGCGTGATCTTGCTGGGCAGTAGTCGCGGGCTTTGCATGACATCAATCCTGTTACATAGATAATTGCACTTTTGCTGGTTAATTGCACTTTTGCCGGTAACATGGATAATTGCACTTTTGCCGATATGTTTCACTGCGAGCTAACTTGTTTCCTTTTGTGTGCTTGCTTCGCGGCCATCGGCTCGCTTATGTGAAACTGTTTATCTTTGTATTTTCAGTTTCTATGGCAAGAAAAGTCTGGTTAGGAGTTTACAACACTAATAGCTCTAACTCAAGCAAACATGAAGCCCATTGCATTGTAAATGCTTGTTCTTTCTTAAGTTTGTTCTGTGCCCTAGTCTTGATACAGGCTCACTCGGATCCCAATCACAGCTTCATGGGTCTTCAGTTCTACTTCAGCCCAGGGGGAATACTCCAGGTCATTCCCAAGCAGGCAATCTACTGGGATGAATGAGGACACAACCACTTATTTTTGCCCTATTACTCCCCCCCTATCAAAGGTTACCATAGCAATGGGATGGAACTTTGTCTCATTGCCAGCATTGGTGACAGGATAAGACTTACCTACCAGGTACTGATTTGAGTGGACCAAATGCTGAGTTACCATGGTAAACCAAGCTCCTGTGTCCCTCAGTGATTCCACTTTCTTCCCATTAATCAAAGGGTGCTGCCTGTATTTTTGCATATTACTTGGCCAGGCAGCACAGGATAATTCTACCCCACCTTCAGTGACTAATGTTGCCTCTGTGAGATCACTGACATGGTCAGGCCACACCCCTGATCCGATCTGGATATTAGCAACAGCATTTACTGCAGGTTGGCTAGAGGCATTCTTTTTGTTTTTATATCTAGGATCTCCAGTGTGGTGTCCTCTGTTTTTGCAATCATAGCACTAAGTCTTTATGGGATCAAAGTTCTTTCCTTTGTACCTACCCCTAGACTGTGAGGAGTGTCTGGGCCCACCCTCCTGTGCAGGTTTTTGTGGACTTTGAGAAGACTCTATTTTTGTTTTGGCTCCCGTCTTTCCCTTGGGGGGGCTTTTTGGACTCTTTCTTTTGGTCTCCCCCACCAGTGGTAGTTTTGGTTTCCCTTGTTTTGACCCAGTGGTCTCCCTTCCTCCCCAACTCTTGAAGGGAAAGTGTACCTTTGTCTACCAGGTATTGATGTAGCCTCTCATTGTAACAATTACTCAGCAGATGCTCTTTCATGAATAGGTTGTACAGCCCATCATAGTCTTGTACGTTGTTGCCAGCTAACCAACAACCAGGCATTTTTACTGAATAGTCCACAAACTCTACCGAAGTTTGGCTCTGGGTTTTTTTAGCCTTCCTGAACTTTATGCGGTACTCTTCAGTTGTAAATCCAAAGCCCTCAATCAGGGTACCCTTCATAAGGTCATAGGATTTAGAATCTGTCTCATTCAGTGTCAGGACCCTATATGTGCACTTTCCTGAGAACAACTTCCATAACAGTGTGCCCCACTGTTTGTTCTCGATTTCCCACCAAATACAGGCTATTTCAAAGGCAGAAAACCATTTCATTACATCATCCCCTTCTGTGAAGGGAGGTACAACTCCTTTTGGGAGTTTCAGGTTGAAGGGTCTTTCTCTCAACACTTGTATGCTGCCACCAGAGATGGGTCTTAGGCCCAACTATTTTCTCCTTGTTTCATGTTCCAAAAGCAGAGCCTCCAGGGCCAGTCTAGCCTTGCTAAGACCAGGTCATCCTCTGTGGGTGCACTAATGCTGGGGCAAGAGGAACTACTGGCACCCCCATTGTCCACAGTGTCTTCCTCTCCCCCAGAAGTTCATCATTTACTCCATCTGTGGGGTGATCTTTCTCATGCTGCACCACCAGAAGACTTAGCTTGTCTGTGGTGGCATGTTTTCCAGGATGAATCTGCTACAGCCTGCAGATTTTCCTTAACTAGTCATAGCAATATGCCTGGTAAGGGGCCAGGTCGAGCTCCTGGCTCTCAACATCTGACATGTTTAATTTACTAAAGCTGCCAACTAAACTAAGGACTTTTAAACTTTTGCTAGTGTTGTATGGGCCTAACAAGGGCCCTAACAATTACTTTAAAAATGTGGAAAAAAATAGCCAATTGAAAAACAAAAACAATTAAGCTAAATTCAATTTGGAGAGTTATTTGTGTGCTCACAAAATTGACAAAGTGGTATCAGCAAATGCAAAGCCTTTATCCCACCGTTGATACACCAAATGTAGGTGGCTGGCCCTCTATGTAGTGTGCAAAGCTAGGCACACTGTGCCGGTGGGTCCAGGCAACCACACGTTGGTTTACAGAGGTAAAAACTGGACCATCTAATGCTCTAATTTTTATGGTAGCTTGGCCGAGCAGTTAGGCTAATCGTGGAGAACTGCAAAGCATTTGTTGTACTCACAGTATCAATAAATGAGACCACACACTCAAAACAATAACTCGAGACCAATTTACAAAAATACTTCGCTTTTTTATAACATTTTAAGGCCAAGATTATCAAAATCGAGTAAGTACTTTTTAAGTTATGAATTTTTTAAGTTTTAATAAAAATAGTATTTTTGTGCGTAATTCCGCACTATAGGAATCAATGGAGAAAATACTTTGAAATTGCATTTAAAATCAGGCAATGCGTTTACCAATATCTCCTTTTGGAAGTATGTTGAGATCGTTGGTGAGCACTATGGACCAGCTGGATAAGTTTGGGCGGTTTCAGCGGTAGCAGCTGCAGAAAGTAGTTGGAGCTAGTGCCAGGCCACTGTGGGGGACCACTTAGAAAAGCACTGCACAGGTGGATTTAAAGGTAAGTCCAATGGCTCCCCTTGGAGTGTTGAGGTCTCAAGGGATGCAGGATCCTTGCGGCACAGCTGGTTCTTCGGTACAGGGCAGCCAAGTGCAGAGTGAATCAGTGAGCCAAGAGCTGTGCACAAAGGTACCCTTGGAAGCAGGAGGTAGGCCACTTTGAGGGTCGCTTTTAGGTCAGCAGGGGCACTCTGGTGGGAGGTCTTGGTGGTTTCTGAAGTCTCGACTGGGGCTTCCTCCTGGTCCTTTTACAGTCTGGAATGGACTGTCCTTCTTGGTGTCCGACGTGAGGTGACCAGTACCTAGGGCTATTGCATGGTCTGGCCACTAGAGGGTGCAGTGCCACCAAACTTGGCACACTTGCAGGGTTTGTCCTCATGGTCCATCGGCTGGAGTTTGGTCCGGCTGTGGCGTCCGGTTCCTTGGTCAGCAGCTGGTCAGTGAAGTGGTCTTCACTGGGTCTTTGGTTCCTTGTTGAAGTAGAGTGATGCCTTCACTCTGGAGGAAAAGCTTTGGCGATTTTTGAAGAGTGGAGGTCTTCTGGGGGTTTGTAGAGTCCGTACAATGTCCAAGCAGCCCCTCAGCGTTGACTGTTGAGTCCTGGGTGCAGCAGGCAGGGTTGGGCGCCTTTTTTTGGTGCAGCAGGACCTCAGTTCTCAAGCCCTAGGCCTTTGTTGCTGGTCTTTTGTCCTTGGAATCTGATTTCTTAGTCTAGGGATGCCCACTAAATATTGTATTTGGTGGGCGTTTTAGGGGGGTACCTAGTAATGACCAATGGGTCTACCTTAGGGTGGCTACTCCCACTAAGTGACCACTTCTTGTGGGCAGTGGTCACTTCCGTACACCTGACTGGCTATTTTCCTTCTATGCAAGATGGAGAAAAGGAAATGGAGTGGTCACCTTATATGCAACAACTAGGGGGTGGTGCAAGCCAGGACTGACCACTCCTTCTGTCCTTTGTCTGGTTTCCCGCCGTTGCGCCCACCAAAAGTAGGGGTGTGCAACAAGGGTGGACATCTGCTGCCAGCAGCAGGCCTGGGCGTTGATTTCAAGGGCGGTAAGCCATTTGAAGCTCACTAGCAGGGCAGTGCACATTCCACCCAGGAAGGGCTTTTTTATGTGCTCCAAAGAGCAGGATCTCTCACCCCAGGGGCTCAGAATTTTGTCTGGCAGTGGCAGGCTGGTTGTGATCAGCCAGCAACCATGCCAGGGTAGCTAGCTTTTGCAGGAGGCTCCTTTAAGGTGCCCCCCCTGGATACATTGTGTAATAAATACAACACTGGTATGAGTTTAGATTTATCATTCTGTGTTGTTTGACACCAAACAGCCCAGGGTGGAGGGTAGCCATCATCTAGCTGTGAAATTTGTACTGCCCAGTGTCCAGCACATGCATTAAAATGGCTGCCCTGTTCACTTACTATGTTCCAGGTTTGGCAAGGAGACAGTAGGGGCATATTGCTCATGCATCTATGCCAACACATACAGTATAGTGCACCCTTCCTTAGGGCTCGAAGTCCTGCCAGAGGGATGACTTATCTATAGTGCATGCAGTGTGTAGTGGACAGGACACATAGGCTGTACCATGTCGAGTTTGTCCTTTAGGATAGCATCAGAACACTCAGCCTGCACTGGCAGTGCTGGATGCTTCTGGATGCATGGCCCTAGAGGGTGACACCGTCTGTGCTACTGCCCCCAGGGGCCTACCCCTATTACCCCATGTCCTGGGTACCTAAGCACCATTTACTAGGGACTTATAGTGGCAGCTAAAGATGTTGCTTGTTGTGCCAATGCATCACAACAGCTTTAGGGAAAGAGATCTGGTCCAGAGAACCTGGTTAGCAGGGACCCTGGGCACAAACAACTTTGAGACTAATCAAAAGTGGGGGCTAACCATGACAAAAGAGGCCTTTCCCCACAGTCCTGCCTACATTTGGGGTTTGCAATTTTTCCTCTGAGTGACAACCTTCTGTTTCAGTATTGTTTTATGTTGATCTGTTTTTCGCAGAGGGAATCTAGATGTCTTCTTTATATTATCAAATTTATATTGTATATTATGTATATAATATTATTTTGAATCAGACGAATATTTAGATAAGCATTTGAAAAAACCTGCAACTATAGAACACAGTTTCTAGACCACTACTGTGCATAAAAATGGGACATTTCTGTAATGTCTATCATTACATGAACATAAACGAGACAAGTGTCATTCAAATTGTCACACATAAGCCAATGAAACGCCACACATTAGCACACTGAGGACATGGAAATGTCACACATCGCCAAGCTGGAATTTGCCAGCTATAGTAAATTTCATCTATGTCCATGCCTACAATACAAACCAGCTACATCCAGCACTCCCGCCCAACAGGCGGAGCTTAAATTGTAACATACATACATTAATAAACAAGAAGGCCCAAGTGCTTGCCACCAGCGCTGCTGAATGCAGGTTGCCAAACACCAAAGCTGCCTAGTGCTGGTCCCACCTCATACCTCGTTCTTTCACTACCTTACATTTCCTCTATCTTTAGCTCAATCTTGCGGGCTCTACTTTCTTCCTGTTTACTCCCTTTGGCACCGTTTTCCTATCTTTCTCACCCATCTCATTTGTCCACTACAATGTTTCTCTCTCTGTTTGGACGAGCTGTTTACATAAGACTGTATTATGTTTGGCTTATCTTAGATTTATTGCTCTTGTGGAGACAACAATGAATGACACTGACTCTTCCGCTACAAAAAGGTCCTGATATATCTCTCCGTCCTATGCTCCTGCACTTCTTTATGTGCAGTTCATAACTATTAAGACTTTCTCTAGGTCAGGCGCTTCTGTCACTGTTTACAATGAGTTTATCTGAATGCTGGCGCTAAGAGAGTCCCACTGAAGGGAAACACTGCTGTGGTATTCTATGTAAAAAGCACGATATGGTACTCAGAGAGTTCTCAGATTATATTGTCTTGGTGAATCTGCAAACTGTAAGCTGTGAAGCAAGTTTTTGAATTGCATCGGTGAATGTGTACAGTTTTTTGTTTTGGCACCGATTAATACAATTGTTGTAATTGACTGTCTGTCTTTTGGTTTTAACAGTAGTTAGGTAGCTTCTCTGTGGCCTGGGAATCTCAGGTGCACCTTACTAGGGGCCAGATGTACCTCTGTCCGCTTTACCAAATCGTAAATTGTGATTCTCAAAAAAAATCGCATTTTGTGATTTGGTAAATGAAATGTCTAATTGGATGCATGTTTGTATTAGTGATTGCTTAGGATTCACTTCCTAAAAGTACAGAATTGCTAAAGGTGATTTCTAAACGTTCGCAAATTGTGAATGGCACCCAGACACAGACTGACAACATCACAATCAGGATATACATTGTTGCACTGCCATTCTGAAGATCAGGAGTTTGTTGGAAAAATGTCAACTCAAAAAGGGCAGACAGAGGACCACTCAAGAAATCAGAAGCACAAGTTCTCAGATGATCAGATAGCTATACCAGTGGAGGAGTATGTATCTAACACAGCCCAGCTTTTTGTTAAAGCCTCCCTAACTGTGACTGAAATTACAAAGGAGGATTTGGAGCCGTATCCATGAAAGGATCAATGATGTGGCATGACAATTCATGAAACAATGAAGTCACTAAGACATTTTATTGCACAAGGAAATACAGCAGCAAAATAGAAAACAACAACATGTCTTCGAGATGCAACATTTGGGAAAAGGTGTAGAGAAATTGGCAATTGCAACAAGGATACTCAGCTGTCGCACCATACATATCCAGCACGAAATGTCCCACTGTTGGAAAAAAATGTAGGAAAATTACATCAGGTTTTAAATTTTATAAATTATGCAAACATTTTCTAGTGGTATGGCTACCCCTGCTATAGAGAGTTAGGAGGCTTCTAACCGCAGTAGTATACCTATCGCTGATGCTGTAAGATCTAGGCATACAGGCAGTCAGGCTGCTCATTGAGAAGTGGATATCTTGGCAACGGACCTAGAGATGCCCACTCTCTGCAAAGAAGGAGGCATTGAGTGTATGTTTTGTGAAATCCAAAATAAAAAAAAATATTTTGTTGTAGTAATGTACATTCAAAAATGTCAAAAATAAAAGAATTATGCAATCTCTGTTGTGACTCTCCATATTTCCTGTGAAGAAACCTGGAAATAAAAGTTACTTGTCTGCATTCTCATTGTGACTACCTCATTATACTTTGCATAGTTTATTTGAAATGCACTTACCTTACAAATAACAGTTCTGTAACTGGGACTTTCCCTTCCATCTACTGCTTGTTGGTGTCTTGGGATGTGTTTGTGGGGCATTGGTCTACCTCTTCATCAGAGCTGTCCTGCTCAGGCTGCATTGGAATTCCCTTACATGTTGCTATATTGTACGGAATAGTGCACCCTGCCACAATCTTGCATGCCACTGGAGGTGAAAACTGAAGAGCTCCCCCACTCTTATGAAGTCAGCAAAACCTTACTTTAAGCAGCCCAAAACTGTGTTCAATAGCTCCCCTTGTCCACTTGTGGGCAATATTATAACAGTGTCCACTCTTGTACTTGCATTAAGGGATGGGGTCAAAATCCATGTGTGTGGTGCTTAAGCACTGTCACCCAACACAAATAAAAAATATAGTCAAACCTACTCCTATGTAGTATGCAATTATTACATATAAATGTGAAATATAGAAAAACATAACAGATAGTCATCCCAAAAGTCTTCTCTTTCAAGCCAGTTGTTAAGGGCAAAGTGCCAAAATATGTAGGAATCATGGGTGAAACATGGGGATTTAGCCACAAGGTCAGTAATTAAAGACCCAGCATTTCAAACTATTTGAATATTTAAGGAATGCTTGCTCTTCTGATTCGTATACAAGAACTATGTAGCAATTTCTGACCATTGAATGTAAAACATGTTAAAGTAATCAATGTCAGCAATGTAGTTCCTGTTTATATTCCACATTTTATCTCATCTTGAATTCCCTAAAGAGTGTTAGCTATTTCCAAGATCTCCTGTTTCTGTGTTTTTTCACGTAGCCTATTACTCTTGTGTAGTGCATAATTTGAATGGAGTAGCCTCCAGGTGTTTATAATGGGCCGTGATTGAGAGCTCTGGAGTTGAGGCGGAGGGCTGCGCGAGTTTCTCACAGTGGCGATCAGTGGGTTAGACAGGTGTTGAGAATACATGGTCATCCAATCCTTTATCTCTCTGCAGAGCGCACAAAGCAAAGGTAATGTATTCAAGTTTCAATTGTGATTCTGTGCAAATGCTCATAAAGTAGTTACACAGTCAGTATGTTGCAAAAGCGAAAGTAAAAGAAAATGTAGTGCTTACAAGTGAAGTGGTGTGTTGTGTGCTTAGGGTGGTAAAGTGAAGGAGATGTGATGAATGACATTAAGGAGGGACAGAAAGGAGGGTGCTGAAGAGGAAAGCGATGGGGTGTAAGATATGCAGATGGATGAGATGTGGAGAGAAAAGGGGCATAAATGTCTAACATACATGTCTAATGCTCTGACAGTTTACCAAATTACCTTGCCCAGTCTACCAGAATATAACCCCCTATAACTCGCACCTGTTCTTAGCCCCCTAGGATAGGGAGCTATTTCATCTTTTTATTGATCCTCACTGTTAGACGCTCCGGATCAATTTGCAATGCTAAGGGAGCAGTGGGAAGGCAGGTTTAGCCCTTTTGATGAAGGTAATTGGCGAGATTTGAGGATGGCCCCAAAAGAATTGGTGATACCCTCCCATCTGCGCCTGATCCTGCTGAAATACCTTCTCCTAAGGTCCCCCTGATGCCTGAGAAGAATGGGTGGGCTTTCTGAGCCAGCCTGCCCTAGATGCACTGGCGATTACTGTGGCTTCTTCCAGATGGTGTGGGAATGCCCTAACACTGCATGCTACTGGGCTAAGATTTTCTCTACACTTTCCAAGATAATAGAGCACTTAATTGATTGTTTCCCATGCATCAGTTTGCAGGGTATACTGAATAACATGAATGAGTCCAAAGGAGAATGTACATTTGTGGTCACTGGTTTCACTATGGCCAAGTGAGACATTACAAGACACTGGAAATCCACTCAAACACCTTCCCAGGTCGAATGTAGGCCATAAATGGGCTGGGGCACCAAGTTCGGAGGATCCACTCAGTTTGCAGCATACAAGGCTGTCTGCACAAACGTAGCAAGATTTGGGGGAGGTGGTGGGCCTATTACAAACATACTCGTGCCTTAAATACTATTATCTATCCTTAATTCTAAACAAACTGTTAATATATTGTGTGTTGGTGCATACATTGCCTAACATACAGTGAACATAATGGGAGAGATCGAGCATTGCTGAAAAGTGTATTCCAACAATGGACAAACGGAATTACACTAAATTTGGCAGAAAGTTAGATCTTAGTACAGAAAGTGTCCTTTTAGTGCTCTGGTTGAAATAAGTTCAGTAGCTTTTGAAAAATGAAAGTTAAAAACCTTTGTATATTTCATGCTATAGAGGATTTGTGGAGCCAACAGATCTCAATATAAGATCTGATTGGCCACTACCACATCAACAAAGCCGTGGAGGAGGCTATTTTAGGACTCGGGGACTCAGTCCACTCTAAAAAAACATATAGGGGAGCGGTAGGGATACCCTGTCCCCATAGGCCTGGGGGGTCCATTGGGCCATTTTTAGGGTCGAGCCTGCGTTTCGCTTGCAAGACGCTTTAGTAGATAGAAAAGGGCTCGGAGCCCCGTCCATGTGAAGTCAGTGTCTTTTATTGGTTCGTGGGCTTGCCTTTCAAAATCTGTTTGCTTTCATTAGTGGGAGGCACGCATATGTCATGCCTTTTCCGGTGGTTAGCCCTCCTTGAGCGCAGCGACCAAGTACTGAAAACATGTGAGGCTCGCTGTTTCCTGTCAGGTTTGTGAACTACTTTTTATCTTTTTTTCGCAGCGCGATCTCGCTTGGCCGAAGTCCAGCGCTTTGCATGATATTGACCCTGTTACATAGTTAATTGCCCTTTTGCCGGTTACGTACATAATTGCACTTTTGCCCATAGGCTTCACTACAAGTGAACTGTAGCAGTGCGATCGCGCTCTTTTTTTGCATTTTGTTTTTCTAACTGCATGCCGTCTTCAACTGTCCATACGAGTGAACTGTAGTAGCGCGATCACGCTGTTTTTCCCATTTAATGTGGCAAGAAAAGTCCGGTTGGGAGTTTACAACTGCTAATAGCTGTAACTCGGAGAAATGCGAGACCCTATTGCATTGCAAATGCTTGTTTTAATCAGTGTTGCAGACCTGCAGGAGGTGTTGTGAAATGGGCTGGGGCTGCCAGTCAGTAATCCAGTCCCACTTAGGGTACTGCACTGGCCTTACTAAAGCCAGTGGCAGTGCAACACAATCCTCTACCTTCGCCAAAGTTACTATTGTCTTTTTTTTTTTATCACAGAAGCTGCTTTCCTTTGTGTTCCCCTCCTAGCCTAAGTGCTGAATTTGCATAATAACAGCAACCGACCTGGGTACTGGACCCATAGGTGTGAAGTTAACCCTGTACATGGAGCAATGAATACCACGGAACGCTGCCGCATTTCCTTGGCAACTGGCAATAGATTTAGTTGGGGGCAAAACAAGATGAACATAGAAGGAAGGGGGAGGGATGAATGTAAAGAATTGTGGTGAAAGGTGATGTTCGGATTGAAATTTTTTCAGATAGAAGTACCAGAGATTTGCTAAGTTCTAAAAGACTGAATGGGCTTAGAAAGGTACTTTAGCACAAATATGTGTAGAATAACAATCTGGTGTATTTCTGCTTAACTTTAATAATCATTGCTCTATCTATCTAGAGTCACCAGTAGGTAGTTCTAATTAGGACCATGTTTCCATAGAAAAAGCGTTTGACGAATCTTCACAAAATATTCCAAAAATGTGGCCCGGTGATTCTTGTTGCGCACAGGAAGTTTCGGGGTGATCCATCATGCGGGGACTGAGAAAAAGGGGACTCAAAAAACATTGTGTTTCCCATGTTAATTCCCATAGGACCTGTCAACACGTTGTACTGCCATTTGATAAAGTTTGTTTTGACCAATGACTTTGTGTTTCACCACTGCGCATATTAGTTGCTCAATGTTCACCAGTAGCACATGGTATGTTTTGTTCAGTTTAGCCGCCTATGGGCTTTGACATTGCATTAGTCATTACATTCTGTATTCTGCCTATTGGCTTTGACATGCTGTATCCAGTCTAGCCGCCTATTGGCTTTGACATTGCATGCCTATTGACTTTGACATGATGTATTCAATTTAGCTGCCTATTGACTTTGACATGCTATTAGATATTCTGCCTATGGGCTTTGACATGATATTATATATTGCATTTTGTATTCAGCTTAACTGCCTATTGGCTTTGACATGATATTCAGCTCCGCTGCCTATTGGCTTTGACATGATATTATACATTGCATTTTATATTCAGCTCAGCTGCCTATTGGCTTTGACATGATATTATACATTGCATTTTGTATTCAGCTCAGCTGCCTATGGGCTTTGACATGATATAAGACATTGCATTTTGTATTCAGCTTAGATGCTTATTGGCTTTGACATGACACTAGACATTGCATTTGATATTTAGGTTAGCTGCCTATTGCCTTTAACGTGGAGTTAGATCTTGCAGTTGAGAATCCAAGCTGTATTTTTCCAAGCTGTGTTTTTGCACCAGAGAACCAAGATGTTTTTCTCACAGTAGACTAGACATGATAAGAGAGAGTACATGGGTGTTGTTCTCTCTGCTTGAGCTTGGGAACAGGAGTAGTCTTGGAGACCTGGCCAGTCTCCAAAAGGCTTGCTCAGTTTCCCAGGTCTGAGAGGAGGGGGCACACCTTTGTAACGAATGTAACAGGCTGCAGAGAGTCAGATTCGAATCTGCCGGACCTCGTGCTGGAGCTTGGCGCCAGCTGCCAGCAATCCCGTGTGGGTAGATGAATCTCTTTCTCGCGGCTGACAGGGGTCATCAGCTTGCAGACCTTAGAAAGATGAAGCTGTAGATAGTTCCCACACGGTGAAGTATTTGTTTTGCTTTGCATTCAATATCTTATAAATATAACCTGCTGTGTATATTGCAAACTGATATATTTTGTTTGATTAACGCGGACTTGAAAGCTACTAATTCGTCATTCATAAATATTGTGGTTGGGGAAGAATTAACAACAATAAAAGTCTTCTTTGACCTCAGAAGTGCATTTCTGTTGTGTTATGTTAGTGCTTAAAAACTAGATAAGAGGAAAGCACTACAATTGGTACCAGGAGTCGTGGGGTCGGTCATTAAGAGGTGATTAAGAGGGTGTTGACGAGTTGGTAGATTTCTAAGTGCACACTTTAAAAGTGTAATTGTTTTTGTTGTTTGGAGAATTACAGAAATTGTTTTTTTTGGAGAGTCACAGTAGCACGGCAGACCATGTCTGGGAATGCATGTATTGGTAAACTGCCTGATGGTGCTACGAAAAACTGTGAATTGTTTTCTGTTTGGGGAATTACAGAAGAAAATGCATGTGTAGCTAAAATGCCTGATAGTGTTTTGAGAAATAATTCCTGTTGTACATATGTAGAAAACGTGTCTTTTGGAAGTAATGATGACAGAAAGGTCTGGATACCTTTATCTGCTTACAGAGAAATGCAGGAGAAATGTAGGCAGTTGGAACATGAAAATAGGAATTTACGTGAGCAAATTAGCCAGGATACGATAATTCAAAATAATGCTGAAAGTTATAAAAATGAAGAATCTTTCTTTTCCCATTCCAGTAATGAGGGGGTTAAGACAGCTCCGAGCTGCACTGAGTTTTCGTGTGAGCCAGGGTTTTTGGCAGACAAAATGCATTCCTTAACTGATAACACGGACGAGAGAGACCAGAATGTGATTTACGAGTTACCGTTGCAAAATGCACAAGTAAAACGAAGGATTTTAGAGCAAGACACCCCGAGTTTCATTAGCTTGTTTGATTTTTGGAAAAAGAATAGCCCTCATTTGAGAGAAATCCTAACACTTTTGTATATGGTCACTGTGAAAAATAATATGCAGTTGCGCGCTTGTGATTTGGCAAATGAAATAATGCAGACTTTAGGTTTCTGCGCAGTGCAAGAAGGAAATACTTATGTACATGTAAATCAAGAACAAGGAAAGAAAATAGTGCCCCTAGCTAGAATCATACAATGGATCTGGTACTTGCAAGACAGGGCTAGAGTACCACAGGTAAAAAAGTTATCAATGAAGTTGTGTGCACCATTTGAATTCGTGTCTACTGAAGATAAAAAGCATGTTTGTTTTACTAATGATTCATTGACTGAAATGTTGTTTTCTGGCACAGGAGAAGGAACAGCGTTGTATAATGTGTGTCAGATTTTAAAGCAAGAGCTATGTGAGATGTGTCATTTTTATGCTGATTTTTGGTTCTTTGATAATGTTTTAGCCACATGGCTTGTACCTAACTGGTTCAATTACCTTGCAGATGTTAATGAGAAAAATTCAGAGAGAGAAGTGTTCACCCAGAATTCTGCCTTAGTGGGGATGGCTAAGTGGGTGCCCCAGAAATGTGAACAGCTGAGAGAAAAAGCCACTTACAGGTGGGCAGAGATGAGAGAGATGCACATTCCCCTAGATTTGATAAAAACTGTGCAGCACGCACAAAAGCAATCTGTCATGCAAGCAGTCACAGAGCAGTTGGGGAGAGGAAAGTTACCAGAACAGAAATGGCAAATTGATCAGGTTTTAGGGAGAGTGATTGCTGCAGATTACCAAGGAAAAATCGAAATTATGCTGATACCTAGAAAAGAATCTGATTCATTCATACAAATTGGAGACAGAATGGCCCAAATTGACAAAAATGCAGTGAATGGAGGTTTGGTAAAGAAGGAGTCTGCCCCAGCCCTTCTGACAGTGCAAGAAAAGGGAAGCTGTGGCGCAGCAGATAAAAACCTCAGTGCTGATGTGTGGGCTGAAGCCCCAAGTGATCCTCCAGAACCTGCAGAAAATATAACAAAGGGCCTCAAAAACGTCCTGCTGATTATAAAACAGGGAAAGAAAGAGGAAGGGTGCAGTTTAAATGAAAAATGTTATTTGCAAGAAAAGTCATACTTGTTTCTTTTGCAGATCCTACCACGTTTCGCCACTGTCCCTGAGTGTGCTGTGTGGTCCCCTTTCCAGTGTGTGCGTGTGGGGTCGGGGAAGGGACCGAACCCCCAACCTGAACCTGGCTGAGTAAAGTGCCAGCACCATGGATCCATTTTGCGCAAACTGCGCCTTCAGTTCAAGTTCAACTTGTTTGATTGCATTCTTCCACTGGAACTAAGCTGTGTTTTTTTGTTTTTTTTCCCTCTCGTATGGAACTCTGACTTTTGCTTATCTTCCAGCAAACCTTTCAGGTGGACCGTGCACCTTTACATGAGTAGAACTCATGCTACATCAAATTGCTAACACTGTTGAATTAGAGACTCATTCAGAGTATAAAAATTGCCCAGTCTTTTCTATGTAGATGTATCTGATGTGAAAAGGTTATGAGATCAATGTGTTAATTCACTTCTATTGCTTTACAGGGATTGCTTTGATCATAATGTTTTTTTGTTTGTGCTGATGTTTTTTGTTTTTGTTTGAAACAGGAGATATGTGAAACAAAAATTCATTGGTCAAAGGGCGGAATGTACTGCCATTTGATAAAGTTTGTTTTGACCAATGACTTTGTGTTTCACCACTGCGCATATTAGTTGCTCAATGTTCACCAGTAGCACATGGTATGTTTTGTTCAGTTTAGCCGCCTATGGGCTTTGACATTGCATTAGTCATTACATTCTGTATTCTGCCTATTGGCTTTGACATGCTGTATCCAGTCTAGCCGCCTATTGGCTTTGACATTGCATGCCTATTGACTTTGACATGATGTATTCAATTTAGCTGCCTATTGACTTTGACATGCTATTAGATATTCTGCCTATGGGCTTTGACATGATATTATATATTGCATTTTGTATTCAGCTTAACTGCCTATTGGCTTTGACATGATATTCAGCTCCACTGCCTATTGGCTTTGACATGATATTATACATTGCATTTTATATTCAGCTCAGCTGCCTATTGGCTTTGACATGATATTATACATTGCATTTTGTATTCAGCTCAGCTGCCTATGGGCTTTGACATGATATAAGACATTGCATTTTGTATTCAGCTTAGATGCTTATTGGCTTTGACATGACACTAGACATTGCATTTGATATTTAGGTTAGCTGCCTATTGCCTTTAACGTGGAGTTAGATCTTGCAGTTGAGAATCCAAGCTGTATTTTTCCAAGCTGTATTTTTGCACCAGAGAACCAAGATGTTTTTCTCACAGTAGACTAGACATGATAAGAGAGAGTACATGGGTGTTGTTCTCTCTGCTTGAGCTTGGGAACAGGAGTAGTCTTGGAGACCTGGCCAGTCTCCAAAAGGCTTGCTCAGTTTCCCAGGTCTGAGAGGAGGGGGCACACCTTTGTAACGAATGTAACAGGCTGCAGAGAGTCAGATTCAAATCTGCCGGACCTCGGGCTGGAGCTTGGCGCCAGCTGCCAGCAATCCCGTGTGGGTAGATGAATCTCTTTCTCGCGGCTGACAGGGGTCATCAGCTTGCAGACCTTAGAAAGATGAAGCTGTAGATAGTTCCCACACGGTGAAGTATTTGTTTTGCTTTGCATTCAATATCTTATAAATATAACCTGCTGTGTATATTGCAAACTGATATATTTTGTTTGATTAACGCGGACTTGAAAGCTACTAATTCGTCATTCATAAATATTGTGGTTGGGGAAGAATTAACAACAATAAAAGTCTTCTTTGACCTCAGAAGTGCATTTCTGTTGTGTTATGTTAGTGCTTAAAAACTAGATAAGAGGAAAGCACTACACACGTCTAAAGCCCGAACCACTGGACGGAATTACACCAAATTTAGTATAAAGCCCGCTGCTGGTGCCCAGATTGTGCTTTTCGTTATTTGGTGTAAATCTGTTCAGTTGTTAAAGAGATATTTAAGGGCGAGTAAATTTGTATAGCTCTGACCGCGATAAATAGCAAAATTTGTGAATTTGTTCTGATGCGCATACGAAAAGTAGTGTTGTAATTGTGTGACCGCAATCTGGCTAGAAAGTTGTTACTGCCATTTTATTTCATGGGACACGGTCACCGGGGGTGAAAACTGAAAGTGGCATTAAGGGGTCAGGGTGAAGGTACCCTGCCCCTAGTGGTGTGATATAGGTGTGTTTTAGGGGCAAATTATAGGTTTAATATAATTTTGCATCACAGTGCGTAATATTTGTGAAAATTAGCAAATCTTCGCAAATTTCCGGGGTTTATTTGCAAAACATTAGCGATTATGGAAAAATATGAAAGAAAAATCACAGACTCATTCATACTCTAATTCATTCACTCATACATGCACTCAGAGGCTCATGCACCCACTCACACAGCCACTCAGACTCACATACCCACTTTTAGACCCACTGAGACACTGACGTACCCACTCACAGAGACAGGCCCTGTGGCCATCCTGCGCTGCACATGGTTTGGGTGGTTATAAGGGCTTGGCTGTGCACGCGGGGTTGGAATAATGTATAGTCTTAGAATTACTTTACGTTAAAAACCATAGAAATTCACAAAAAAAAACAAAGGTTACAGGGACGTTATAGTTAGGTTCTGAATTTACTCGTACAAAACCAAAGAATTTCAGCATTTATAGTTAGAGCTCTTTCAAGTAACTATAACTCGCCCCCTAAGGTAACTATAACTTGTGCCTTTGCCATGCACAGCTAATTACGCCACATATTATGTCATTGATAAGATCTTGTATGGCAACTTTGATATCACTGCAACGTTTGCAATAACATTATTGATAAAACTGAGCATGGCAAGTGCGTGAGTTATAGTTACATTAGGGCGCGAGTTATAGTTACGTGAAAGAGCTCTAACTATAAATGCTGAAATTCTTTGGTTTTGTACGAGGAAATTCAGAACCTAACTATAACGTCCCTGTAAACTTTGTTTTTTTCAGTGAATATATATACATAATAGGAAGAAATAGCAATGCTGAATTACCAAGTTCTTTTTTTTTTAAAACCTTTAATTAAAAATACCGGCCACATCAGTCAGTGTGCTCTATCAATGCATAAATACAAAGAATGAAATATAGCACAACAAAAGACTGGCCAAGTGGCAACCCCGGGTGATGAGTAAATCATGGAAGGGAGAAGAGGAGGAAAGTGGGAAAAACCCAGTGAGAAACTGTAAGAGACCTGCGGAGAGAATAAACAAGGGGTGGAAATAAGAAGGTCAGAATCAGTGAGAGAAGGTTAGAGGCTGGGTAGAGATGACAGTCAAGTCGAGAATGGAGACGAGATGTGGATGTAAAGGCACTTAACCAGTAAGAAACAGTAAGAGCCTGGTGTATGGAAGGGCAGAGGTGACTGTAAGTGTTAGGGTGCTAAATCGTCCTGCATTTTGCAGGTTTGTCCTACTATAATGGCACCTGTCACTCTGCCTGCACTGCCATTGTCTTGCATTTTTAGCTCCCCACCACTTTCAATCCTCTTAAAGGACAAGTAACTCTCACTCTTTCAGACCTAATGATTTATGAAATAGGTACCTTTTGGTGGTTGGAGCAGAGGAGATGCAGTACAGGAGCAACCATACACAATGCAATTTGAGGAACAGGTTCCACTATACTGATGCAAATCCAGCCAAATAGCGAAACACAGGCCTCAATACATGAATGAAAAAAATGTTGGCGGCCTGTCCTATGACTATGCTCCTGGTGTTTATTTGCCCCATTAAGTCCATACAAATGTGCTCATCTATTGTCAGATCTATGAACAGAGGCTTAGGGAGAGTATGATCTGCCCAGAATCAAACAGTTTCTTAACATAGTAGTCTTGAGTTTGCCACACATTGCTCCTTGCTGCAGAGGCTATACAGTAACAGCCATATTACATCTTCATGAATATAACATAGACCTGGGCACTTCTCCACCCCTGCAGGTAATATTTTGCCCCATTCGGCCTGTTGATTTATAACAACAGAATTCTTAGCAACTTTTATAATGATTCTAAATACTCCCAACCTTGCCAAAAAAGGAGCAGACAAATGGGTTCATAATATGATTGCACAAGAGTATACAATTTGGCCAAATGGGAGGCTGTGAATAAAAAACAGTGTCTCCTTATTCCACTTTTTCAGCTAGTAAACTAATCCACAAGTGGAGAGGCAGTGATTCTGATGGCAAAGCCAAGAGGCTGCCTTTCCCAGGAAAATGTTGCTGTGTTGTAACCCCTGCCCAGCTTTAGAATGCATCGCTTATTTTCAGCCTAGTTCCTTAGTTTGTGTGGCAGCAGGTGGTACCTGGGCAGGATGCCTGGTAGATACTTACATTTAACTTTGTTGCTTCAAAGTGAGACAGCCATTCCATTTGGATACCAGGGTTGTTAATTTTATAAACTTGTCTTTCATAAGTAGCAATACTGAACAATCAAGTTTTGCTGCCGGAGGCGGTAAAGGCATTATAACTCAAATATGACATGATAAACACACTCAATAAGATCCAGCTCTGGACAAGTTATATTTTTTTAATCCGGCCCGATTTAGAGCAAGGTAGTTTGGAATGAAACCACAAAAACACCAATGTTCTCTCAAATCACAGTCCTTCACCCACAACAAATGTCTTTTGAAATCCCCACGTGCACAGTGTCTTCATTATGTGCAAAGTGAGAATGGAAAGCTAGCCACCTTAGGGACAGAACCACTAAGAGAAGGTAAGAGGCTTAATAAGAAATCAGAGATGGACATTAGAGGCAGAGAACCAGCAAGAGAAGGTAAGAGTCAGAGGGCAGAGCGTGGAAAGGGTGGTAGCTGGAGAAGGGACGGAACTGTGAGAAGGTAGCCTCTTTCTAGCCTTGTTACCCCCACTTTTGGCCTGTTTGTGAGTGTATGTCAGGGTGTTTGTCACTGTTTTCACTGTCTCACTGGGATCCTGATAGCCAGGCCTCAGTGCTCATAGTGAAAACACTATGTTTTCAGTATGTTTGTTATGTGTCACTGGGATCCTGCTGATCAGGACCCCAGTGCTCATAGGTTTGTGGCCTATATGTATGTGTCACTGGGACCCTGTCACACAGGGCCCCAGTGCTCATAGGTGTGCATGTATATGTTCCCTGTGTGGTGCCTAACTGTCTCACTGAGGCTCTGCTAACCAGAACCTCAGTGGTTATGCTCTCTCATTACTTTCAAATTGTCACTAACAGGCTAGTGACCAATTTTACCAATTTACATTGGCTTACTGGAACACCCTTATAATTCCCTAGTATATGGTACTGAGGTACCCAGGGTATTGGGGTTCCAGGAGATCCCTATGGGCTGCAGCATTTCTTTTGCCACCCATAGGGAGCTCTGACAATTCTTACACAGGCCTGCCACTGCAGCCTGAGTGAAATAACGTCCACGTTATTTCACAGCCATTTTACACTGCACTTAAGTAACTTATAAGTCACCTATATGTCTAACCTTTACCTGGTAAAGGTTAGGTGCAAAGTTACTTAGTGTGAGGGCACCCTGGCACTAGCCAAGGTGCCCCCACATTGTTCAGAGCCAATTCCCTGAACTTTGTGAGTGCGGGGACACCATTACACGCGTGCACTACATATAGGTCACTACCTATATGTAGCTTCACAATGGTAACTCCGAATATGGCCATGTAACATGTCTATGATCATGGAATTGCCCCCTCTATGCCATCCTGGCATTGTTGGTACAATTCCATGATCCCAGTGGTCTGTAGCACAGACCCTGGTACTGCCAAACTGCCCTTCCTGGGGTTTCACTGCAGCTGCTGCTGCTGCCAACCCCTCAGACAGGCATCTGCCCTCCTGGGGTCCAGCCAGGCCTGGCCCAGGATGGCAGAACAAAGAACTTCCTCTGAGAGAGGGTGTGACACCCTCTCCCTTTGGAAAATGGTGTGAAGGCAGGGGAGGAGTAGCCTCCCCCAGCCTCTGGAAATGCTTTCTTGGGCACAGATGTGCCCAATTCTGCATAAGCCAGTCTACACCGGTTCAGGGGACCCCTTAGCCCTGCTCTGGCGCGAAACTGGACAAAGGAAAGGGGAGTGACCACTCCCCTGACCTGCACCTCCCCTGGGAGGTGTCCAGAGCTCCTCCAGTGTGCTCCAGACCTCTGCCATATTGGAAACAGAGGTGCTGCTGGCACACTAGACTGCTCTGAGTGGCCAGTGCCACCAGGTGACGTCAGAGACTCCTGCTGATAGGCTCCTTCAGGTGTTAGTAGCCTATCCTCTCTCCTAGGTAGCCAAACTCTCTTTTCTGGCTATTTAGGGTCTCTGTCTCTGGGGAAACTTCAGATAACGAATGCATGAGCTCAGCTGAGTTCCTCTGCATCTCTCTCTTCACCTTCTGATAAGGAATCGACTGCTGACCGCGCTGGAAGCCTGCAAACCTGCAACATAGTAGCAAAGACGACTACTGCAACTCTGTAACGCTGATCCTGCCGCCTTCTCGACTGTTTTCCTGCTTGTGCATGCTGTGGGGGTAGCCTGCCTCCTCTCTGCACCAGAAGCTCCGAAGAAATCTCCCGTGGGTCGACGGAATCTTCCCCCTGCAACCGCAGGCACCAAAAAGCTGCATTACCGGTCCCTTGGGTCTCCTCTCAGCACGACGAGCGAGGTCCCTCGAATCCAGCGACTCTGTCCAAGTGACCCCCACAGTCCAGTGACTCTTCAGCCCAAGTTTGGTGGAGGTAAGTCCTTGCCTCACCTCGCTGGGCTGCATTGCTGGGAACCGCGACTTTGCAGCTACTCCGGCCCCTGTGCACTTCCGGCGGAAATCCTTTGTGCAGAGCCAAGCCTGGGTCCACGGCACTCTAACCTGCATTGCACGACTTTCTAAGTTGGTCTCCGGCGACGTGGGACTCCTTTGTGCAACTTCGGCGAGCACCGTTTCACGCATCCTCGTAGTGCCTGTTTCTGGCACTTCTCCGGGTGCTACCTGCTTCAGTGAGGGCTCTTTGTCTTGCTCGACGTCCCCTCTCTCTTCAGGTCCAATTTGCAACCTCCTGGTCCCTCCTGGGCCCCAGCAGCGTCCAAAAACGCCAAACGCACGATTTGCGACTAGCAAGGCTTGTTGGCGTCCTTCCGGCGGGAAAACACTTCTGCACGACTCTCCAAGGCGAGAGGGATCCGTCCACCAAAGGGGAAGTCTCTAGCCCTTTTCGTTCCTGCAGAAACCTCAGCTTCTTCTGTCCAGTAGAAGCTTCTTTGCACCCGCAGCTGGCATTTCCTGGGCATCTGCCCATCTCCGACTTGCTTGTGACTTTTGGACTTGGTCCCCTTGTTCCACAGGTACCCTAGATTGGAAATCCACAGTTGTTGCATTGCTGGTTTGTGTCTTTCCTGCATTATTCCTCTAACACGACTACTTTGTCCTTAGGGGAACTTTAGTGCACTTTGCACTCACTTTTCAGGGTCTTGGGGAGGGTTATTTTTCTAACTCTCACTATTTTCTAATAGTCCCAGCGACCCTCTACAAGGTCACATAGGTTTGGGGTCCATTCGTGGTTCGCATTCCACTTTTGGAGTATATGGTTTGTGTTGCCCCTATCCCTATGTTTCCCCATTGCATCCTATTGTAACTATACATTGTTTGCACTGTTTTCTAAGACTATACTGCATATTTTTGCTATTGTGTATATATATCTTGTGTATATTTCCTATCCTCTCACTGAGGGTACACTCTAAGATACTTTGGCATATTGTCATAAAAATAAAGTACCTTTATTTTTAGTATAACTGTGTATTGTGTTTTCTTATGATATTGTGCATATGACACTAAGTGGTACTGTAGTAGCTTCACACGTCTCCTAGTTCAGCCTAAGCTGCTCTGCTAAGCTACCATTATCTATCAGCCTAAGCTGCTAGACACCCTATACACTAATAAGGGATAACTGGGCCTGGTGCAAGGTGCAAGTACCCCTTGGTACTCACTACAAGCCAGTCCAGCCTCCTACATTGGTTGTGCAGTGGTGGGATAAGTGCTTGAGACTACTTACCACTCTTGTCATTGTACTTTTCATAAGAGAAAAATATACAAAACAAGGTCAGTGTATATACACATAGCCAAAAAGTTTTGCATTTCCTCTTTTCACTCTTTTCTAAGTGCTGAAAAGTACCTCTAAACTTTCAAAAAGTTCTTAAAAGTTTAAAAAGTTTTTTTCTGTCTTTCCAAAAAAGTTCTGAAAACTTTTTTCTCTTTTTCTATCACTTTAACTCTCTCTAAAAAATGTCTGGCACAGGCCAAAGTGTTGATCTGTCCAAACTTGCATATGACAACCTTAGCTGGAAAAGAGCAAGGAGTCTCTGTATAGAGAGAGGTTTGAGTGTAGGGAAGAATCCTTCCTTGGAACTGTTACTTAACATGCTTAGAGAACAGGATAAGGCCATAGGTGCCCCATCTGTTGAAAAAGTACCTAATAGTTCTCAATCTGATTCAGGGACTCCCCCAGGAAAAGATTCAGGAAAGAAACTTCCTAGCCTGCCCATTACTAGACAGTCTAGCATAGATGGTAATGATGATGAGCCACACCAAATAAATAGTGTTGTCTCACATCATAGCAAAAGCATTTATTCTCACCATACTGGTAGTAATGTTTCTGTAAACCAAGCTGTTAGGGTGGCTTCTGTAAGGGACAGGTCTCCTTCTGTTCATTCCCATCATAGCTCTGTTTCTAGAAATGTCCCTCCCACCAACCCTGATGACAGAATGTTAGAGAGGGAACTCAATAAGTTGAGGGTGGAACAAACCAGACTGAAGCTTAAAAAGCAACAGCTGGATTTGGATAGACAGTCTTTTGAATTAGAGAAGGAAAGACAGAAGTTGGGTTTAGATACCCATGGTGGCAGCAGCAGTATTCCCCATAGTTATCCTGCAAAAGAGCATGATTCCAGGAATCTGCACAAGATAGTTCCCCCTTATAAGGAGGGGGATGACATTAACAAGTGGTTTGCTGCACTTGAGAGGGCCTGTGTTGTACAGGATGTCCCTCAAAGGCAGTGGGCTGCTATCCTATGGCTATCATTTAGTGGAAAAGGTAGGGATAGGCTCCTTACTGTGAAAGAAAATGATGCTAATAATTTCCAAGTTCTTAAGAATGCACTCCTGGATGGTTATGGCTTAACCACTGAACAGTACAAGATAAAGTTCAGAGAGACCAAAAAGGAGTCTTCACAAGACTGGGTTGATTTCATTGACCATTCAGTGAAGGCCTTGGAGGGGTGGTTACATGGCAGTAAAGTTACTGATTATGAAAGCCTGTATAACACAATCCTGAGAGAGCATATACTTAATAATTGTGTGTCTGATTTGTTGCACCAGTACCTGGTAGACTCTGATCTGACCTCTCCCCAAGAATTGGGAAAGAAGGCAGACAAATGGGTCAGAACAAGGGTGAACAGAAAAGTTCATACAGGGGGTGACAAAGATGGCAATAAGAAGAAAGATGGTGAAAAATCTCAAGATAAGCATGGGGATAAGGGTAAAACCAAAGATCCCACTTCAAATCTTAAACACTCTTCAGAGGGTGGGGATAAAACAAATTCTTCCTCTTCTTCCCAACCTGCACACATTAAAAAGCCTTGGTGCTTTGTGTGTAAAAATAGAGGCCATAGGCCAGGGGATAAGTCCTGTCCAGGTAAACCCCCTGAGCCTACCACCACTAATACATCAAGCTCTAGTGCCCCTAGCAGTAGTGGTACTAGTGGTGGGACTGCTGGCAACAGTCAAGCAAAGGGTGTAGTTGGGTTCACTTATGGGTCCATAGTAGAAACTGGGGTAGTCACTCCCAAGACAGTTTCTGTCACACCTAGTGGCATTGGCCTTGCCACACTGGCTGCTTGTCCCCTTACAATGGATAAGTACAGGCAGACAGTTTCAATAAATGGTGTTGAGGCCTTGGCCTACAGGGACACAGGTGCCAGTTTCACTTTGGTGACTGAAAACCTAGTGCACCCTGATCAACACATCATTGGACAACAGTATAAGATTATTGATGTCCATAACTCCACTAAGTTTCTTCCCTTAGCTATAATTCAGTTTAGTTGGGGTGGAGTTACTGGCCCTAAGCAGGTGGTGGTATCACCTAGCTTACCTGTAGACTGTCTCTTAGGTAATGACCTAGAGGCCTCAGGTTGAGCTGATGTAGAGTTTTATGCCCATGCAGCCATGCTGGGCATCCCTGAGGAATTGTTCCCTCTCATTTCTACTGAAATGAAAAAGCAAAGGAGAGAAGGCCTGAAAACTCAGGAACCCTCTCCATCAACAGGTAAAAAGGGTATCACAGTATCCCCTAACCACCCTACCATTCAGGATACCATTCCTGTGGTGGGAGAAACCTCTCCTGGGGTGGCACCTGTTCCAAGGGAATCATCAGTTGGCAAAACTGTACTCCCTGAGGTGGAAGTACCTCTCTGTGGGATAACTAACATTGGTGAGAAAAAGAGCACCATTTTAGTTAACATGGAGCATCCCTCCAACCCTCCCAGAGAAACTTTAGTGCAGAAACTCTGCACTGCCTCACAACACTTAGGACAGCATCCCTGCCCTAGTGTGGAGCTGATAGGACAGCATCCCTGCCCTGCTCCAACCCAAGAGAAACAGCATCCCTGTTCTCTCTTCCAGCCATATGGACAAAGTTTTTGCCCAGCTATGGCTCTTCTGAGACAGCATCCCTGTCTGGCATTTCCATCACTACAAATAGGTTCAGTGGACAATTCCCACTGCTCTAAACTAAAACTTACTGATAGAAACTCTGAAAATACATCTTCACATTGTTGCTTAGCTAAAAAACTTCAAACAGGGTGGTTTACATCCCCACAGGGAAGTAACCATATAGTGGATGATAAAGGGAGTAACCAGTCTATTGCAGAGCTACTCTCTACTTATCACCACTTAGACAATAAAGTCTCAACTGGCCAAGGTTAGCCTAATTGTCCTTCGTTTGGGGGGGGGTTGTGTGAGAAGGTAGCCTCTTTCTAGCCTTGTTACCCCCACTTTTGGCCTGTTTGTGAGTGTATGTCAGGGTGTTTGTCACTGTTTTCACTGTCTCACTGGGATCCTGATAGCCAGGCCTCAGTGCTCATAGTGAAAACACTATGTTTTCAGTATGTTTGTTATGTGTCACTGGGATCCTGCTGATCAGGACCCCAGTGCTCATAGGTTTGTGGCCTATATGTATGTGTCACTGGGACCCTGTCACACAGGGCCCCAGTGCTCATAGGTGTGCATGTATATGTTCCCTGTGTGGTGCCTAACTGTCTCACTGAGGCTCTGCTAACCAGAACCTCAGTGGTTATGCTCTCTCATTACTTTCAAATTGTCACTAACAGGCTAGTGACCAATTTTACCAATTTACATTGGCTTACTGGAACACCCTTATAATTCCCTAGTATATGGTACTGAGGTACCCAGGGTATTGGGGTTCCAGGAGATCCCTATGGGCTGCAGCATTTCTTTTGCCACCCATAGGGAGCTCTGACAATTCTTACACAGGCCTGCCACTGCAGCCTGAGTGAAATAACGTCCACGTTATTTCACAGCCATTTTACACTGCACTTAAGTAACTTATAAGTCACCTATATGTCTAACCTTTACCTGGTAAAGGTTAGGTGCAAAGTTACTTAGTGTGAGGGCACCCTGGCACTAGCCAAGGTGCCCCCACATTGTTCAGAGCCAATTCCCTGAACTTTGTGAGTGCGGGGACACCATTACACGCGTGCACTACATATAGGTCACTACCTATATGTAGCTTCACAATGGTAACTCCGAATATGGCCATGTAACATGTCTATGATCATGGAATTGCCCCCTCTATGCCATCCTGGCATTGTTGGTACAATTCCATGATCCCAGTGGTCTGTAGCACAGACCCTGGTACTGCCAAACTGCCCTTCCTGGGGTTTCACTGCAGCTGCTGCTGCTGCCAACCCCTCAGACAGGCATCTGCCCTCCTGGGGTCCAGCCAGGCCTGGCCCAGGATGGCAGAACAAAGAACTTCCTCTGAGAGAGGGTGTGACACCCTCTCCCTTTGGAAAATGGTGTGAAGGCAGGGGAGGAGTAGCCTCCCCCAGCCTCTGGAAATGCTTTCTTGGGCACAGATGTGCCCAATTCTGCATAAGCCAGTCTACACCGGTTCAGGGGACCCCTTAGCCCTGCTCTGGCGCGAAACTGGACAAAGGAAAGGGGAGTGACCACTCCCCTGACCTGCACCTCCCCTGGGAGGTGTCTAGAGCTCCTCCAGTGTGCTCCAGACCTCTGCCATCTTGGAAACAGAGGTGCTGCTGGCACACTAGACTGCTCTGAGTGGCCAGTGCCACCAGGTGACGTCAGAGACTCCTGCTGATAGGCTCCTTCAGGTGTTAGTAGCCTATCCTCTCTCCTAGGTAGCCAAACCCTCTTTTCTGGCTATTTAGGGTCTCTGTCTCTGGGGAAACTTCAGATAACGAATGCATGAGCTCAGCCGAGTTCCTCTGCATCTCTCTCTTCACCTTCTGATAAGGAATCGACTGCTGACCGCGCTGGAAGCCTGCAAACCTGCAACATAGTAGCAAAGACGACTACTGCAACTCTGTAACGCTGATCCTGCCGCCTTCTCGACTGTTGTCCTGCTTGTGCATGCTGTGGGGGTAGCCTGCCTCCTCTCTGCACCAGAAGCTCCGAAGAAATCTCCCGTGGGTCGACTGAATCTTCCCCCTGCAACCGCAGGCACCAAAAAGCTGCATTACCGGTCCCTTGGGTCTCCTCTCAGCACGACGAGCGAGGTCCCTCGAATCCAGCGACTCTGTCCAAGTGACCCCCACAGTCCAGTGACTCTTCAGCCCAAGTTTGGTGGAGGTAAGTCCTTGCCTCACCTCGCTGGGCTGCATTGCTGGGAACCGCGACTTTGCAGCTACTCCGGCCCCTGTGCACTTCCGGCGGAAATCCTTTGTGCAGAGCCAAGCCTGGGTCCACGGCACTCTAACCTGCATTGCACGACTTTCTAAGTTGGTCTCCGGCGACGTGGGACTCCTTTGTGCAACTTCGGCGAGCACCGTTTCACGCATCCTCGTAGTGCCTGTTTCTGGCACTTCTCCGGGTGCTACCTGCTTCAGTGAGGGCTCTTTGTCTTGCTCGACGTCCCCTCTCTCTTCAGGTCCAATTTGCGACCTCCTGGTCCCTCCTGGGCCCCAGCAGCGTCCAAAAACGCCAAACGCACGATTTGCGACTAGCAAGGCTTGTTGGCGTCCTTCCGGCGGGAAAACACTTCTGCACGACTCTCCAAGGCGAGAGGGATCCGTCCACCAAAGGGGAAGTCTCTAGCCCTTTTCGTTCCTGCAGAAACCTCAGCTTCTTCTGTCCAGTAGAAGCTTCTTTGCACCCGCAGCTGGCATTTCCTGGGCATCTGCCCATCTCCGACTTGCTTGTGACTTTTGGACTTGGTCCCCTTGTTCCACAGGTACCCTAGATTGGAAATCCACAGTTGTTGCATTGCTGGTTTGTGTCTTTCCTGCATTATTCCTCTAACACGACTACTTTGTCCTTAGGGGAACTTTAGTGCACTTTGCACTCACTTTTCAGGGTCTTGGGGAGGGTTATTTTTCTAACTCTCACTATTTTCTAATAGTCCCAGCGACCCTCTACAAGGTCACATAGGTTTGGGGTCCATTCGTGGTTCGCATTCCACTTTTGGAGTATATGGTTTGTGTTGCCCCTATCCCTATGTTTCCCCATTGCATCCTATTGTAACTATACATTGTTTGCACTGTTTTCTAAGACTATACTGCATATTTTTGCTATTGTGTATATATATCTTGTGTATATTTCCTATCCTCTCACTGAGGGTACACTCTAAAATACTTTGGCATATTGTCATAAAAATAAAGTACCTTTATTTTTAGTATAACTGTGTATTGTGTTTTCTTATGATATTGTGCATATGACACTAAGTGGTACTGTAGTAGCTTCACACGTCTCCTAGTTCAGCCTAAGCTGCTCTGCTAAGCTACCATTATCTATCAGCCTAAGCTGCTAGACACCCTATACACTAATAAGGGATAACTGGGCCTGGTGCAAGGTGCAAGTACCCCTTGGTACTCATTACAAGCCAGTCCAGCCTCCTACAGGAACCAATAAGAGAACATAAGCGGATGAGGAAATAGGGAAAGTGGAAAGGAGAAGTGGATGTATGAAAGTACCACCAGTAAGAGAAGGTAAGAGGCCATGGCAGAAAGGAAAGAGAGAGGTGGGCTTAAGATTATCAGAAGGTTGGAGGCTTGAGGGATTCTAGAGACAAGTAAAGCATGGATAGGAGAGCTGGACATAAGAGGGCAGAATCAGCAAGAGACGTTATGAGTTCAAGCAGAGAGTGAAACTTGAAAAACAGAGGATGATCAAAGCGGGGAAACGCACCAAGAGATGGGAAGAAGAAGGCTATGGGCTAGAGGGAACAGTAAAGGATATGTGAGAGTGTGGAACACTGAAACAGCAAGAGAAAGATAAGAGGCTGCGGCGAGAGGGAAAGGAAAGAGGCGGATGTAAGAAAGGCAGAAATAGCAAGAAGTGATATTCACAGTTTGAGTGCGATGAATGCAGAATGAGAAGTAATGTATGCATTATATCAGAATATTCGTCTAAGTGCTTTGTTTTTTTTACTTTGTATTTTAAATCCATTCAGAAGTTAGTGCTCTGTTTAAAAGTAAATCAAACGCAGAAATTGTATCTGGCTTCATGCTAAATAAAGTTATGAAAGCTCATATACCTGTATAACAGTAGGTATCAAAACGAGGGGTAAAATAATTTCATTAACCAGCTATAAATGAAGTATGTTATTTTACTGGATCCGTGCAAGGCAGCTTCTCCTGCGCCATGTTCACATAGGCTCAGATTCCTACTGCAGACGTACATTCTGCTTCATGTGGAAAATCTTGTTTGCACAAGATCCGATTTAAAATGTTGTGCAGTAATATTGCTATTTATCGAGTCTGGTAAATAGCTGACCCTTTTCCAACCTCCTTATGAATGGAGCTATGGTGTTATAAGCAATCTTAAACTGCTAGTGAAAGCCACATTCCAGCTTGTTCATTGATTTGCTGTGCACTTAAAACTATTTGTGTAAGGAACATCCTTATCTTCTCTGTAAAACTTTGTAAAACAGGTATTTACATGAATACGCTGCACAATGCATGTACAGCGAATTTGCTGTAGCTCTATAGGTTTGTTAAAAATGATCAACTGAGATGCAGAGGTCTCTGCACCCACTCATCAAGCCAGTCACATTCTTGACCCCGCTTTCACTTCCTTCAATGCTTTCAGCTGCCAAGCTTATCCCCTAAGCATGGACTGACTATTCTGGTGTCCCCTTGGGTTTCAAGCTGCCTACTCAGGTAAGGCTGAAATCACTCCGCTCAGTGGTTTAAAAGTACTTCAGCTTCATTCTGCAGTAGGCTCGCAGCATCCTGGTCCAATCCTGTTTTGGCAACCATATGAGCACTAATGAATCTAGCCAGGGCTGGCCTCTGATCCGATAGTGCCTTAGATGAACCAGACTTGAGTCCTTGATTCCAGTGGTGAGAAAAATAAGGCAATGGGGGCTCCTTTTGTCTTAACAGGTCAGTCTAGGGTGCATTACTTGACAGCAGGGACTGGACTCTCAACACAAAAAATCTCCACACCTCCATCAATTCCCCTGACACACCCGCAGCACAGCTCCGTCACGCTGTTGTCAGGTTATTGTTAAGGAACTGAGACGTGCATGGGGCAAAACACAAACGGAAGGAGGAAACGAAGGGGATTAATGGGGTGATAAACTCTAGCACATGGGCCATGTAGAGAAAAATGATTTGAAGGCGTTTAAACTGAGTTGCGAGAGGTCAGAGGGAGACAGCTGCACCCATGACCCTAACACAGGCATCTTGGTGCGCCCCTTTAGAGGTCGGTGCCCTCAGTGTGCACCCAGCTCACCTGTGCCAAAGGCCTATCTAGCTAGCATATGTGGCTAAACTTTGCTCTTGATAGCACTGCCCGGCTCCAAGATGGCTGTTATTCAAGAAGCACACCTTCCTTGCCCCGGAATTCTGAAGCTCTGTGTAAATCAAACATCAGTGCAGAACTCTTGAAAAAACATGGCAATATGGCACCATGAGTACAGAGCCTCTGTTAAAACCACCTGTTGCCTGGCCAGAACTACAATAAAATTAAACTACCTGCTAGCACTGCTTTGCTTCTAGAATTGAAGCAGTGAATAGTTGTCCTTAAGAGGCTTCGTCGTTGTTTAAAAAAAGCTCTTAGAGCCAGAATTGACTGTTAAATCTATTGAGCCTTCTACTGAGGGTTGCAATGCCATGCCTATTTTTTCATTGAAAAAAAATCAAAAACATTGAGCTTCTTTTTTACACTTGTTTATTATCCTTCTTGCAGTGTTGTGACCTTGACCCAGCCTCTCTGTTTTGACGAATGTCAGTCTGCCTTCCATGAAAGCTATCAATCTTCTTGCCCTCAATTAAATCTGACCTGTGGTGGATTTACTCTCCAGCTCGTGTCCTGACCAGAGTCCTAGGCTTCCTGGGTCCTGCCTAGACTCTCTTAGAAATATCTCCCTTTCCTCAGCATCACCACTTACTGAGCGGAAAAAACGTGGTTGTTCATCTGCTGAAAACCCTTCAGTAGACCTAAAAGTCTTACTAATATCTTACCTATCCATTTGTTGTATTTGCCCTCCAAAATCTTTTGAAAAAAGCAGTTCAGTGCCAAATCTTCTCCTTTATCAAAAGTAATTGATTCCTTAACCAGGTTGAATCTAGCACCCACCTTCACCGTGGGATGGAAATAGCTCCTATTTCTGTGCCAAATGATGTGCACCTGATTCTTGATCAAGGAAGTAGGGCCATGTCCATATATTACAAGCTCTTAGTACCATATTTCCTGTTTAGTGATAATCCATTGACTGGAACAACCTAATGTAATGCCCTGGCATGGCTTACATCTTTTCTATTTGAGAGGTCCCAGGAAGTCTACCTCCCTTCCCCCCTTAAGTAATTTTCTAGAACTCTCACTTGCAGAGCTCCTCGGAGGTCATCTCCAATCACTTTGCTGTTTAATATTTATTTTATCCAGTTATCTTTACTCTTAGCGCTCTTTGTTCTCTAGCAGAAGTCCAATGCTGATGTTCCTCAATCCTTCAGCGATGATCTGGGCTCTGCTTAACAGAAGTTTCAGTTCTGCAAGATAGAATTAGCCTCCTGTCTGAAGGCTTATTAAAATTTAGTAGTGATATTTGCGCCTTCAGGTGATTTAACTGCTATATGCTTTGTCAGACATCTGTCCCTGACTCCACTGCCCGCTCTCACCGTTCCACGTCCCTAGTGATTACCAATCACCAAACTAACTTTAAAATGATGTTTACTTGTCATTGTGCACGCCATATAACAAGACCTACCCTTCTTCAACACTGTATCATTTCTTGCATTCTTTTTAGAACCCTGCATCCTGAGGCGGAAAGCATGCCGCTTCTAAACATAGGAGGGCGCATAATGGAGGGAGATCTGTCTCCATTCTGGCTGCAAAGCATTTAGACTCTCTCCCTCCTGAGCGCTGTTGTAACCGGATTCTTCTTTCCTTCCAGAAAAAAAACCCACTAAAACTTGACTTTTCCCAGATTATTGCAGCCTCCACTGCTTTTTTTTGTTATCCCTTAGTTGTGTGATCAGACTTCACCATTATCCAAACTGTCTTGGGGGGTTGTCATGGAAGGGGGGAAGCCCACATGTATTACAAAAGTATTCTGAAGCCCTCTTAAGTTGGGACCAATGCAAGGGATCAACTGTATTTTATTGTGCAGCAATTGCATTAACTGTCAATTAACCTAGACACGGATTCATCAGATTCGCGTCGGCAAATTTGTTGAATGTGTATTAACATGCAACAGTTATTATTTGTTTTAAAAACATTACTTGAAGGAGAACTTTTAAAGTTTGTTGAGTGCTGGTATGCTAAGACCAATGTTACTGGTTCAGTGTGCTTTAAAATGCATTAATGGTCAAATATTGTCCAAAAACAGATTCTTCGTAGGATGTATTTGACGCGCACCATTGATGGGGCCTGCTGAGTGCTCCCCCTAAGTAATTTTGAAATAGACTTAGAATTTGGCTCCACCTCCACCACTTGTTAGTGTCAGCCCCACTGCCCCCCGAAGTTTGGGTCTAGTTGTGCCCCTGCACTGCACAGTTTAAAACAAATGTCAGACTCCCTTTTTCCTAAATAAACTTCCCCAGGCTGGGTCAGGGCCTGGGGAGACAGTGGGTGCATTGTAATTGCTGGGAAGGGGGTGAGCGGCCTCTGTCCCCGAGCTACGTGGAGGCTCCGGGGACCTCATCCCTAGGGCCATTATTTTGATAACGGGAAAGGGGACATGCAGCACTCCCCTCCTCGAGCCTGCATGAGGGCTTGGGAAACCCACCACCCCGGGCCAGAACATTTCTTTGGCGGCTGGGGGCAGGTGTGGCCCCCCTCCTCTTAGATCGGCACCCTACCCCCCAGAATTTGATTGCAGTGTCCCAGGGACCCCATCCCTTGGGACACTGCGGTTCCTGGCTTAGGAGAGTGTGAACAGGAAATAGAAATGTATTCCCTGCCTGCAGTGTTCTGGGCAGGAAGCACAACTTTGCCAGGCAGAAGCATAGAAAAATACTGCTCCCGCACAGGTACAAAAAAAGTTTTGGAGACGGCTCTTGCCTCCACCCAGTAGGGTGCTGGCCGGGGAGGCCACTGGGGCCACCAGGTGGGCTCCCTAGCACCCATCACTAATTAAAGTGGCCGGCTCTGGGCAGGGTAGCTCACAGGGGCCCTGGAGCTCCCCAACAACACACACAATCCCTAATGATGAAGACATTCTATGTGGCACTGGGTCCCACACCAATAATAACAGGGCCGGCTTCTCACAAGTTGAGTCAGGGGGGAGCATAGACGTGGGTCTCCACGTGACTACCGGATCACCCCAAAAATGTATATTTTAAAAATAATGATAAAGGCGCAACAGGTGTCATGCATTTATTATTCACTGCTTCCAAGAAGGAGCGCCCCATAATCACCACCAAACACTTTCAGGAGCCCCACAGCAACATTCAAAAATACATTACGTTTCCAGGGTCAATTGAATCTATGACCCCAGTAGAGCTTACCAAATTTTAAAGCATTCTAAGATGGAGCTCTATGCTTTTCAGATGGATGCAGAACCCCTTTGTGGTGGGTAATATGACTGCACTTTGTGGCCTGAAAAATGTTATAAGCAACACTCAAATACATGTTGTTTGTTTTAAATAAAGCTTTATTTAAAAAATGAAAATCACTTTTATTAAACTTTACAATGTGTGAATTCATAAAATATACATTTAATTATAATTATTGGTGACTTTTTGAAAAAACAATAAATCTGATTTACATATATTGATAGGCTGACCCCTTGACAAAGCCAATATGCCTGCCCACTTTTTATATTTTGGTGCTCAGACCCTTTGACAAAGTCAGTAGGTCTGCCTTACTCAGAATGATACCCTTAATATAGTTACATCACATAGGGCCAGATGTAGCAAAATCCGTTTTTGCGACTTGCAAATTGCGAGTCTGAGCGACTCGCAATTTGCAAGTCGCAAAAACGGATGCAGAATGGTGTCTCAGACACCTTCTGCGACTCGCTGTGAGGTCCCAAAGACCCACCTCATCAATATTCATGAGGTGGGTCGCATTTTGCAACCCCATAGCGAGTCCCTGCACTCACAGGGATGGTGGCCTGCTGAAGTCAGCAGACCTCCATGTCTGTGACTGCTTTTTAAATAAAGCAGTTATTTTTTTCATTTTGCAGCCCGTTTTCCTCAAAGGAAAACGAGTTGCAAAATGAAAAAAATACCGAAACCATTTGGGTTCGTTTTTTCAGAGTAGGCAGTGGTCCATAGGACCATTGCCTGCTCTGAAAAAATATTTTTCTCGACATTCACAAAGGGGAAGGGGTCCCGTGGGGACCCCTTCCCTTTTGCGAATGAGTTACCACCAGTGTGACACTGGTGGTAACTGCGAGTTGCTTTGTGACCGCATTTGCGGTCACAAAGCAAGTCTCAATTGCGATGCGAGTCGCAAATAGGAAGGGAACACCCCTTCCTATTTGCGAGTCGCAATCACAAATTGCGAGTCGGTACCGACTTGCAATTTGTGAATGTGCATCGCGTTCGGCCGTTAGCATGCCTCAAACTGCGATTTTTGCAGTTTGCAACATGCAAACGGCTTACTACATCTGGCCCATAGTGCGACAGGTAGGGTTCAAGGCCTGGTTATATGGACATTGTTTAATTTGTGAAAGAAAAAATACCGATGCCCGAACCTCTGCTCAGAAGCGCCCGACCGATGCAGTTAAACATCGGCATGCCGCATACCAAGGCTGGGAGTCTTTAATCCACGAAATGAACAAAGAAAACCACCGCACTTATGTAGCGTATTGCTCAATTATAATAAATATGCACACTGCATGTCGTAAATCCAATAATAAGTAAGGCAGAGTCCTTCGTTGAGTTCCAGTAGATCATTTAATTGGACTGTAGTCATCACTTCACAGTTACACCCAAAAGGTACAGCCAGTACAATCCCAATAGATACAGCCGACACGTGTTTCGTCACACTTGTGACTTTATCAAGGCTAAAAAAGGCTGTAGAAATGAGCGATAATTCCCAGGAGTACGTATGAGACGTATCGGGGAAAGCTGTAAGTATTGATATCAAGTGTAAATCCAAGTTGTCGGAAGATCCGTAGGTAACAGGAAAAGTGTCCCCGGGTGTGTACCCCGGCAGTAATCAGTGTACAGCCCCACGTTAAGGGACAGACGTGGACTGTGGTAAGTCTGAGTGAACGAAATGTGCAAAACGACAGTCCGGAGTGGCGCCGGTAGTCTTTAATCCACTACCAGACACTCCCCGCCCCTCTTTCTTGCTCTTGCTGGTACCTGCTTTCTCCCTTAGGGATTGTTTTCTGACTTTCTGTTCCTCCTTCTGTCCTGTTTGTGAGTTTTTCCCTCTCTTCCACTCTGGAAATATCTGATGCAGTGAAATAAGCACTGGTGTAAAGGACTAAAGTTAAGGTGTTACAGGATGAGGGTACAATTAGGGGGGAGAGAGTATATATGTAAGGGGTTTAAAGTTAGGGGTAACGTTAATGGGTTAAGAGTAAAGAGTTATGGGTAAGGAGTTAAGGGAAAAGGAGCAAGGGGTTAAGTGCTAAGGGTGGAGGTTAAAGGTGAGGGGATATAGGCAAGAGGTTAACATTGAGGAGGTATTGGTAATAAGTTAGGGGAAAGGGTATTGTTTAAGGGTAGGGTTTTATGGGTAAGTGGTAAAGGATAAAGGGGTTAGGATTTCAGGGCAAGGGATAAGAGTGGGGCATAAGGGCATAGAGTAATGGGGCTAGAGGGTAAGGAAATAGGGAAATTCCTTTTCCCATCCTACTGCCAGCTGGAGTTCAACCATAGCAGAAGCTATTTCACTCACAATTTCTAACTCGACTATTCTAGGGGATCTCAATATTCACTGGATGAAACTAACTGTGGTCTGGCTTCAACTATTGCTGACGAATTCTTGGCCTTAGGCCTACCCCTTTTAGTGCATTCGCTAACCCATCTTCTCTCATGGTGGAGGCTCCCATGACACTTCTTTGGGCTGATCACTTTGTGATTCCTATGAAAGTTTTTCACAGAGCAACAGAACCGCAAGCATTAGGTCACCCCACAGTATTTAAACCCTGGTCGAAACTTAACCCTGAAATCCTCTGCTCATACTTACAGGAGAAAGGTTAAAAAACAGCTCTTGTGCCCCAGCTATCTGGTTTAACAATTTGTTACTGCGCTTAAAGAACAGTTGCAAATAATTTGAACATGTATGGCATAAGTCCTACAATCAGAAGGTCAAAGCTAAGTTCAAAGCCATATGCAAATTCTATAACAGGGCCTGCCAGTTTGCTCGAGCGATTTATTACGCTGACAAGATTATGAACGCCAGGAATTTTGCTAAAGACTTATTCACCACTGTCAAATCTCTTTTGGATCCTACAAATATTACTACATGCCCTACTCTTTCGCAGAAAAGTTGTAGTGATCTAGCCAATTTTTTGCACATAAACGTTGCAGATATTTATACTTCATTGGCCAATTCTGCTGCTACGGGACCGAGTACAGCCTCTTGCAACTCTTTACAAACCAAAGGTACAGACTTTCGCTTTTTAGATGAGTCTGTTCTGATTAATTCTGCCCGTATCCATCCAGTTGGATTTTCATTGTGATCCTCATCCCCCAGACATCCTTTTTAAGATGGGTTCATATCTTGCTTCTTACCCTGCTGCATGTACTAAATACTTCTTTGTTGGAAGGCATGGACCCCACAGTATGGATCCATGCCATGATCATGTCTCCCTTGTTAAAACAAAGTCCACTTTGGATGCCACAGACTGAGCCAATTATCGACCCATTTCCCTTCTGCCGATTTGTGCAAAGATCTTAGAAAAACATATAAACATTTAACTACCTGTATTTTTGGAGAACCATGGTCTACCACACAATTCTCTGTCAGGCTTTCACTCTGGATTCAGAACCGAAACAGCATTACTGGATGCCATAGAACATCTAAGATGGCAGCTGGACAGTGGTGATATGGCTGCCTTAACCCTATTGTATTTAAGCGCCGCCTTTGACACAGTGCCTCGCTATGTCTTACTTCAAAGACTAGCTGACATTGGCTTTCAGGGCTCTGCTCTAACCTGGTTTAGTTCTTTCCTGTGTGATTGTTCCCTCCAGGTGTTTTCCAAATCTCATACCTCTAAACTCCTACAGTTGCCTTTTGGGGAACCGCAGAGCTCGTCCTTGAGCCCTACATTGTTCACTATCTACATCAAGTCTTTAGATGACTTTATGAAGGCTAATAGCCTGACCCTTTTCTCTTATGCTGAAGATACTCAAATTATTGTATCCCAACAGGCGAATGATGGTTCAAAGCCTACTAACCTAAGCCTCAGTCCTGCGGAGGTGTCAGTTTGGATGAAAAACAACTACCTGAAAATGAACAGTAGCAAACAGAGGCGGCACTCAACCTCAACTATGGGGCCCTTAGTAATGGCCAGATGATTTACGACTACTGCCTTCTTCGAGCACTGTGATTAGGAACCTGGGCCAGATGTAGAAACAAAACATTTTGCGACTTGCAAATAGCGAGTCATAGCGACTCGCTATTTGCAACTCGCAAAATGTTATGCAGTACGGTGTCTCAGACACCGACTGCGACTCGCTATGGGGTCGCAATAACCCAACTCATGAATATTCATGAGGTGGGTCGCAAATTGCGGCCCCATAGCGAGTCAAGGCACTCGCAAACATGGAGGCCTGCTGTAGTCAGCAGACCTCCGTGTTCGTGACTGCTTTAAATAAAGCAGTTTTTTTTTTTTTTAAGTGTAGCCCGTTTTCCTTAAAGGAAAACGAGCTGCACTTAAAAAAAAAAACCGAAACCTTTAGTTTCGGTTTTTTTTCAGGGCAGGCAGTGGTCCCTTGGACCACTGCCTGCCCTGAAAAAAATGTTTGGGTCCATTCACAAACTGGAAGGGGTCCCATGGGGACCCCTTCCAATTTGCGAGTGGGTTACCATCCAAACTGCGATACGATTTGCGACCGCGTATGCGGTCACAAATGGTATTGCATTCCACTCAGACTCGCAAATAGGAAGGGAACACCCCTTCCTATTTGCGAGTCGGAAATGCATTTTGCGAGTCGGTCCCGACTCGCAAAATGCATTTCTGCATAGGAAACTCACATTTGCGACTCGCAAACGGCAATTTTTGCCGTTTGCGAGTCGCAAATCGTTTCCTACATCTAGCCCCTGGGCTTCTGGCTTGATGCCAAGCGCAATATCGACCATCACATCAACAAAACTGTGGCCTGCTGCTTTGGTTTCCTCAAATGTTTATGGAAAATTCTATGGCTCCTTTCAGTCTCAGCTCAAAGAGCCATTGTACCATCTCCAGGCTTCACTGTGGTAATGTCTTGTACCTTGGGGCTAATAAAGAAAATCTGTGAAAAGGCTTGAGATTGTGCAAACCGCAGCAGCCCACATACTCTGTCATGCCTCGAAAGTTACTTCAGCCACTGTTCATTTACGCATGCTGCATTGGCTGCTAATTGCCAAGCGCATTCACTTCAAACACCATCCTATGTGCATAAATCCCGACAAGGATGTGGCCCTGGCTATTTGAGCTTACTGGTGCACCCTTATGTACAATATCACACCCTTCGTTCCAGTAGTTGCCATCTTGCTTCTATTCCAAGTGTGAAACACCACAGGTCAGGTGGTAGGACCTTCTACCTACTTGGCCCTACCTTATGGAATTTATGCCTTTGAAGCTACGACAATTTGTCTCCTTCCTGGAGTTTTGTAAGATTCTGAAGACCTGACTGTTTTAAGTGCTTATACTCACCTGCTTCTTCTTTAGCACTGGGAAACTCTGTTGGGGTGGCCATGCAATTTATAAAATAGAGGTTACGAGTAAGAAGTTGAGGGACTAAGGATAACTGGTTAAGGGGTAAGAGAATAAATAAGATATTATGTCTAAGGAAATGTTAAGGGTGTAAGGAGATAAACACAAGGGATAAAATACAAGGGGTAATTGGTAAAATGTTAAGTGTAAGGAGTTTGGAGTAAGGGTAAAGATAGAAGGTTAAAAATAAAGGATTTAAATTACAGGATTAATGACAAGGGGCTAAGGGTACGGCTCTGGCTAAGTGTAAGGGGTAATACCCCCTAATCCACTACTGTTACCCTCTTACTCTTAACCTCTTGCCCCCTTTCCCTTACCTCCTCACTGTCTTGGCCCTTACTGGTGGCGATTGTCCTTAAACCATTTCCATTACCCTGTTACCATTACATCTTAACCCCTTATCCTTTACCCCTTATCTTAACCCTTAATATCAACATCCCTGCAGGGCAGAGTAAGGCAAGCTGGGAAACCAGCCAGGGTGACGATATCTAGAATCTCTATTTCTCTTTCTCCCTCTTACCGCCATTTATCTATTCCACAGACTAACCACAAACCTATGTGATGGCAGTGCAGTTAGCTGTGGATCTGCACAAGTGTGGAACTACCATTGCTTCGGTTTTCGGTTGATCTGTATTGCCAAGTTAGTGTGTCTTGACACCTCTCTATCATGAATCTAAGCCTAGATTTTACCGGCCTACCCAGAGCACCATCTGCTCACTTATGAACCTGTGTGACCTGCCAGTGCCTGAGGTTGTGTGCTAAGTACCCCACGGAGCCTGTGCACTATCTGCCCAGTCCTGACCCTGTGCATTCACAGACCATCTTTCAGCCTGCCCGCTTCCTGCTCCCCTCACATGTGTGCTCCCCGATCCCCAAGAATATATGTGCTGCCAGCCCCTCCCTCCCATCCATGTTACTGGCCCACTCCTCTGCCCACCCCAGGCAAGTGCTACAAAATCACCCTGACTCTGTGTGCTGTTTTCCACCCCAAGCACGTGTAATATCACCAATCAAAATAATATCTGCAACCTATGTTAGTGCTTGCCTTGGTGAGCTAGAAACTGTTATACCCTCTTTGATTTTTTTTTTCTAAACACGGCGCTTTGGTCTGCATAGATCTCTCATGTTTTGTTTCAGGTCCAGGTCCAGAAACATCTTAGATCTCCATTGACTAATGTAACAACTGGCTTACCTAATTTTTGCGCCTGGCTACCAGGGGCACAGTAGATTGTGGATGGGTTCAGGCTGTGCAAATACCTCCTACAGGCATTTTTTCATTTCACACTTTCACTAGCATGGGATACTGGTGTCATCTTGTGGCTACTTGTGTGTATTACAGGTATACATTACAATTCAAGTCAGATGCGCTGGCATTATTATTGCTTGTGCAGAGTGCTCATCTGAAACGAGGTTTACCATAAACCCTAATTCTTTCTTCAAGATGTGTTTTCTCTTTTTGTACACAAATCTCAGTTGAGCCAAAAATGTTTAGTAGAACCAAAATCACTTAACTGTTGTTAGAAGAATCAATATATTTGGAAAAGGCTTGGGGCTTTCAGATGTAGCTCTGTTTAGAATTTTGTGAAGATTGGGGAAGGCCCTAGTTAATTGGAGCAATCCAAATTTATAATTTTACATTTTAAGTCATATAGTATGTTTATCTTTTCAGTATAGCAACAACTGTTGAACACAGAGACACCAAACAAAGCATGAAGATAGAACTCAGAAAAGGTTCCTTTTTTGTTTGTGTAAATCCAGTCAAGCATAAATCAGACAGGTGAAGAGAGCAAGAATATTTGTTGACCGCTTCAGGGTACATGCCTTTTGGGACAGACATGTCCTCTGCACTGTAAAAGACATGTACCCCTGCCTTCAGTGCCCAACAGTACTGTTGTCTGGATCCTTAATGCTTATTCTTGTTTTCATAAGCAAACACAGATCATGTGTATGCACCATGACACAGGCCTGTCTCAACGATTGTGGTCTTGTTGGCCAGGAAGGGTCTCCCAAAGGCCTACCTTCATAATGGTAGAAGGATATTGCCTTCACCAAGAACTAAGCAGCACAAGCCGGGTGGTGACAGCATGCCGTGTAGTGATCAGTAGTAGTGAACAGGTCCTTTTTACCCTGGGTCACTGGAGTGAGGCCTTCAACCTCACTCACCTTTTTAAAGTTCCGCCGCTATGCGCTTAACTCACACTTGCTCTACATTAGGTAGAGGTAGAGTGCTGCACAGTGCAGGAGTAGTGACTGCACTGGATGTATATGTGCCGGGGAAGGGTACAGTACAGGGTTAGAACAGTAGTGTGTGGTTAGTGCATGTACTGGGCATATGTATGCCTGTGAGGAATACATTACAGGAGAGGTGCAATGCTGTGCAGAGCATGTGCAATGAAACCATGTGCTAGGTGTATGTGTGCTTGTGAGAAGTACAATATATTGAGGGTGAAGTGTTTTCCAACACACTTTTTGTGTGTGGGGCCAGTGTGTGTTTGCAGATAGGGCACCCTGGTACAATACAGAAAAGCTACAGTACTAAGCAGTGCACATGGACTGAATGTGTGTGCTGAATGTATGTATGTCTGTAGTTGCACAATACATAGAGGTAACAGTACAGGACAGTGTATGTGATGTGGAAAGTTGCTCAGTTCACGTACGCCATAAATGGTACATTACATGGAGGACCTTGGGTTCCATTTTAGGAAGCCCAGGCCTGCCTGGTGAAGACACGAGGAGTAGGGGAATACCCCAGACAAATTTGTGTATTGCTTCATTCCTGTGAGCTGGGTGGGACACACACTGGAAGAAGGGAGGAAGAGACTCTCCCTTTACACTTCAAAAGGGTGCTCTTCGATTCAGTGATGGATCACAAGGAAGGGGGCTGGGCACATCTCAGGAAGGAGATGAGACTGATAAGGGAATCATAACAAGTAGGTCTGGGATCCCAGGATTAACCTTTTGATGCACATATCAAATGGTTGACATCCAGGTGTGAACTCTGGTCACTCCCATGAACTGTGTTGTAGGTCTATCAACTTCGGAGTCTTTCCTGCTGTGACAGACAGCCTTTCAAGAAGAAAGAAGAGAAGGAAAATGTACCCTTCAAAAAAGGCAGAACCCCAACATAAACCTTCAAAGACTCAGACCCTAAATCACACGCCTGGAAAATAACCATTAGAAGGGGAGGTTGAGACCCCAGATTTTGTCATCTGCCAAGCAGCCAGACGGGCTGTGTGAGAAGGGGAAGCGCTGCAAAACTTCTGCCTGTGATCAGGACTGGGGCCAAGGTCTGTTAAACTCCCTGCATGGTGAGGGGACATTACCTAGGGAAACCAAGATCACCTGCCCCTGGAGTCTGGAGCACTAGCACCTGCCAACTTGCCAATACAAGTGTGCCCTGTGAGGAATAGGAGAGTCCTGAAGGGAGAGAGGTCCAGTAGGAAGCCATACTGTGAGAACTCCCTATGAGAGGTGTGAGGATTTGGCTGTGCACCAATCGGGTTATTGCCTATGTGCAGGCTTGTGACCCCCGTGTGCCAAGAGAGGGCTGCTATACACTATGATGTGCATCAAGCACTGTGCAGGGAGCACCAAGCCCGTACTGTCTTGTTGTGGTGACCCTGTATGCATAGGGGGACACTGTTGAAGTAAGTGTGTGACCAGTGTGCCAGGACCCATGAACACCTTTGCGGCAACCCTGAACACCAAGAGGTGGTCGCTGTGGTGTGGGCGATTGCACAGGACCTACCAGTGAATGGGGAATAGCCTCAATCACATTATAAGGAAGAGGGTGACAAACACTAGAGCCACGACCTCAAGGAGATTGTGTTGTTGCTTACAAATGTTGGTATAGCTTTGCATGTGTAGAGTTAGACATAAAATACTTATTTTTCTTATAAAAGTGAGTATTTAACTGGACATTGTTTTATTGACTGTAATGTGTGTGCTTTGATTTATGAGTTGTATTAACTTACCTATATCTACACTTCTTCCCCAAGGAAACCTTTGACTACTCGTCTACAGCTACCACTGAGAGCCAAGTGCAGAAGGGGTACTTGGCCCAGTTGCTCAGCATCCATAGTGGGTCAGGCCCCAGAACATCAGGAATAAAGGCCTCAACCACCACGGTTGGGCCCAGTAGCCCAGCATGGCCTGTGGCCCTCTGAAAGGGGTTCTGACAATAACTTTCATGTGTAGGCAACAAGAGCAAACCCCAACCCTCAAAAGGGTGAAGAAGCACTCAGAGGATCTGAATCTGGACCTAAAGTAGTGGAATATATATGTATATTTTAAAAGGTGGTTTGTGGACAACACTTTCAAAGCCAGATGCTAATGACACCATTCCAAGATGGCGTCATCCTGCCACAGTCTTGAAATGACTGCAATCATCAAACCACTTCTGAGGAAAATGTCTGCAGATATTGTTAAGAAGTGCACCACTTAGTATCTGCAAGCCCTTCCAAGACCTTGTCCCAGTGATTGCGGACATTACTGGTTGGTTGTTGTGCGGAGCCATATTGGAATCAATCATGATCATCCCAAATGGTTGCTGGGGTTTGCCAACTTTACTTGAGGCCTGCAAACCAAAAAACATTTTTTCTAAAAGGAAACACTCAATGCAGAAATGGACACTGAGGCCAGAAGCAATTTCCTGCTGCCAGAGCACGATCAAAAGCTGTGACCAGAAGATTTTGGCATAATGAGTGTATAGGGACTAGACAGTGAGTGTGTCCAGAGTCCAGGTCTTCTATCCAGTACCAATGGTATACGGCCAAATGACACATTGTTGGAAGGTGGGTCATTAGTTTGACTCTCATAGGGTAGCATTGCAGAGCAGTCCAAGGCTTACTCAAGGGAGGTGGTGTGGGCTAGTAATCCCCATTCACAAGCACGCAAGCATGACTCTTAATAAATGAATGTCCAGTCTGTGCTTTTTCTTTTGATAAAGTAAAAGTACATTTATTATTCACACACACTACTCAATACTATGCAACAATCTACAAATATATACAAAGTGATAAAATCACTCTGGACCAACAGTATGTAATCCTTGCGACATTTGAACATTCTAGCAGTATTCAACAGTACAGTGCAATGATGACACCTACATTTGTGAATAAATACTTTCATCCTGCCAAGATGTGACTGTCAGCATCATTATTCAAATTAGCATAATCAGAGAACAAATTCTAGCATTACAACCATCAGGATTACTTTTGATTACTTTGAGATTACTCTTACTTAACCATAAAATAACAGTAGAATACATGGGGCCATACCAACCTACACCTATGGTAGACACCCTTGCACAACCAGGAACAAAAGTTCACTGAAGCTTGTGCTTCAAACATCCATCCAACCCTGGAGGGGTTATCTCTCAGGTGTCCCACCCTACCTAGGGTGGGGACACCAACCGATGTTGGGGGGAGGCTGCGCTGCTCCTGCAGCTCCCCCTGTCTCCCAGTTCTCCGTTGGTGGTGACCCCCATCTCAATGGGACCACCACAGGCGTTTAAGGGGCTCCAACTACAGGCCCTGCCCCGCAAAGCATGCTGGGGTGGCTGCATAAATGATTAGCGGCTCTCCCGCTGTGCTGGGAGAGCCGCAGTGCTTTTTCTTTTGTGCCTTTCCTTTTGCCCTTTGCTTTTGTTTGTTTTTGGGGGTGCCGGTCCCACCCGGACACCCCCGCGCCAAAAAGAGGATCCCTCGTTGGAGGGTGGCTCAGGGAGCCCACCCCTGGACGCCCCGCCGGTTCCGGAGCCGGCTTGCTGCCTTAGAGTCTGCCCGCTTCAGCGGGCAGACTCTGGGATGCTGGCGGCCGCTCGGGCCGCATCGGGGAGTGCAGCGGCACTCCCCCTTTCTGCCGGCATCTTCGGGGCCCCGGGATGGGGTCCGGGGCCCCTCCTCCTTACAACGGGGAGCGCGACGGCGCTCCCCGGAGTCCTCCTCTTCTCGGGGCCCCGTGATGGGGTCCGGGGCCCCTCTCCTCCATAGGCGACGGCTCTCCCCAAGCCCTCTTCTGCGCGGAGCCCCGGGATGGGGTCCGGGGCCCCTCTGGCCATATTCACGGGGAGCGCGACGGCGCTCCCCAGCTTTTCTTCGGCTGGGGGTGCGCGACGGCGCACCCCCACTCCTGCCTCTTCTCGGGGCCCCGGGATGGGGTCAGGGGCCCCATGGGACCATCTTCACGGGGAGCGCGACGGCACTCCCCGACTTCCCTTCTGCTGGGGGGTGCGCGACGGCGCCCCCCCATTCATTCCTTTTTCACGGGGAGCGCGACGGCGCTCCCTGGCTTGTCTTCGCCGCCGGGGGCCCCGGGATGGGGTCGGGGGTCCCCATTCCACAGCCGCAGGGGGTGCGCGACGGCGCCCACCCCCCCAATTGATCGTCCAACGCGGGACCAGGCTTCACGGGGCCCCGGGATGGGGTCCGGGGTCCCTTCTTCTTCAGAGAGGGGGAGTGCGACGACACTCCCCTGTTCTCCTCTTCTTCCTGGGCAGCCCCCCAGGCCCTGGCCCACCCTGGGTGCACAGTCTCAAGCAGCTGCGGAGCTCCACGCGCTTCGTAGCTGCTTTCACAAAGGTCAAAGGTCGCCATCCTTTGTCTGGTGATATCTCGGGCCCCCAAGGGCCGATTTTCTTCATTCTTGTGTCGTTCCGCTCCTGGTGACAAGCCCTTGCCACCAGAAGCACTCTCCTTAGGCCTCCTGGCCTGGAAGGGTCCCAGATCATCAGGGAGCCAGTTCCACTGACTCCTGCGCCAATTCCACTGACTCCTGCGCCAATCTTTCCTCTGGGTTCCCTCTTTTCCTTCTGGGCTGCGCGCTCTCCTTGCGCTAGTCCAGTCCTTCCCCCAACTAGTCCTCTGGAGGGGTAAAGGGGCCAGCTTGCCTGGCCCTGGCATTCGCCTCGCTGGCCTGGGATCCTTCAGGGGCAGAGTCCCTGCCCCAAGGGCAGTCAGGAGGTTCTTCCTTCCAGTTGTCCATGACGCCCGTCTGCAGTCCCAGGGTCCAGTAGTGAAGCACAGCCAAGAGAGAGAGCTCTCCCCTGTGCAGGACCTTTTAAGTGGGGGCGGAAGTGTCCAGCAGGTCTGCACATCTGGCCTATCCAGATGTGCCACATCACTTCCTTGCTCCCATCCCCTCCTTCTTGCACAGTCTTCTGGGATAGCTCAAGATGGAATCCTCCAGGAGTTAGTTGCCACATGTGCTCTGAAAGTCTCAGCCCCTCCTACCTGACATTCCTCGCAGGGCTTCTCCAGCCTGCTCCTGGCACTGAATGACAGCTGGCTGATTGATGCTAGGTCCTGCTCCAGCAACTGGACAGAACAGTAATTGGCCCTAATCCTGAGCTGAGGCAGAGAAAGATGACATCCCTGGATGACCCATAAGTTGTACAACTATGCGCTTGTAACCTACTGCATCTTTCTTTTCTTACAGGTTACAGTATACTTTGGTGTGACTCTGGTCTCGGTGGACCCCAGAGAACTGGAGTTGCACCCTAGGCCCTCCTTTCCCATTGACATTCAATGGAGTATCCCCCCAATGCAAATATCTTAAGCACCCTGACATTGGCATTGAACTGGGTATCCCTACAGTGAAAAGACAGTAAGCACACTGACTCTTCCTCACATGTATACACCCCACTCATGAGACCTACTCCAGGTCACCACCCACTCTGCATAGTTCCTCCTTCACCAGGACTACCTAAGTGCAGTTCTAGGGCTGCGCACACTAGGAATCCTCCTCTCACAGCCCTCACATGGGTGTACATCCATGCACACACATGATCACATGTAACCTGCCCGGGGCCTCCTGCCTTGCTGTGCCACAGCAGCCTTTCCTTAGCACGGCGACACCAGCGGTAAACACGTGCAGTCCATTTTACCATGTGTTTATTGTGCGGGAGTCACCTCATAGGAGGCGTCCTCACAGTAAACAGTCAAAAACCAGGTGGTCAAAAAATCGAAAAATCAGGGCAGTCCTGATGGTCAGAACCGTCCTCTAACACACATGCAGCTGGGTGTCATTATATCAATGGTGATGTGATATTTCTATTTATCACCAGTGATCTCATTAGTATTGCTTGTAATATCATCTGTGAGATCATATGTGAGGTCACAAGAAGTGCTTTTGGGGAATTACCATATGTTTTTAATTTAGGTGCTTTTTAGATTTTGGATTATAACCATGATGTTATTTAGTTATGGGGTGATCCTACAAGTGGGGGCCGAGAAAAAGAGGGGTCCCAAAATGCTTTTTCCCCATGCATTTTTCCATAGGGATTTTGAACAGGAATAGCACCTGAACCAGTAAATGGAATTATACCAAATTTGGCAGAAAGGTAGCTCTTGGTCCAAAAAGCGACCTTTTTTGTTATTTGGTGTAAATCCATTCAGTACTTTTTGAGTAATTAAAGAAAAAATAAATTTGTATATATAGGAATGTGACAGCTTTGTGAACCCTCCCAAACTTGTGCTGAGATCTGACTGGCCGCTGCTGCGCCGCGCCGCCTCCACTCTGCTGGTTTGTTCCTTTTTTGAGCGGTAAGCCTCCTGGCTTCGTCCGTTTTTTTTTCTTTATCCCGAAACCCTGCCGCTGCGTCCCCGTTGCCCCGCCCACCTCCCCCCACCTCTTCTCTTTCGCCTTTCCCGCCGCCGCTGATCCCTGCGGCCCCACCCCCCCAGCCTTCCCATCTGCCCAGCCCTACCTCCTCCTAGCTGCTACTCCCTCCCACCTCCCCTCTTACGGCAGCTGCTATGCGCCGCAGGCGTGCCAAAGGCAAGCCCTTCCGTGCCTGGACCGCGCCCAGCGCCACACCCTCTGGCCCGCAAGGCCCCCACACCTCCCCACACCACTATACGGCCAGCGATCTCCACACCCTCAATCCAGGACGCCCCTCCACCTGCTTTCTGTCCTCCCCAAAGAGCACCAAGGGACCTTTCTCCTGTCAAGCCTGCCGCTTCACCTGCACCCTAAAGCACCACAACAGACCTGCTGACAACCACCTCAGCTGCATCCTACTCAACACCCGCTCCATCCACAAACAACCAATTGAACTCTGGGACCTACTGACCTCAACCTCACCGGACATCGCCTTCCTAACCGAAACCTGGACACACTCGGCCTCAGAACCCGACATAGCCATAGCCATCCCTGAAGGCTACAAAATCACCAGAAGACATCGCACCAACAAACCAGGAGGAGGAATCTCCATAGTCCACAAAAACACCATCAGAGTCTCGACCAGCACCCATGACACCCTCAACCTCGCGGAGCACCTCCACTTCAGAATCCACATCAACGCCAACACCACCCTCAAAGGAACTCTGATCTATAGACCCCGAGGCTCCCGCTCTCATTTCTGCAAAGCCATCGCCGACATCGTCAGTACCAACGCCCTCGACTCCACAGAGTACATCCTCCTCGGCGATCTGAACTGTCACCTAGAAAACAACAACAACGCCAACACCACCAACCTGCTAGACAACCTTGCCAACCTCGGCCTCAGACAACTCGTAAGCTCACCCACCCCCTCCGCAGGCAACACACTCGATCCCATCTTCTCAGCCAGCAGCCACGTCTATAGCAGCCACACCACCGAACTCAGCTGGACAGACCACCACTGAATCCACTTCTCCTACCAGAAGCCAGTCACCCACTACCACCTCACACAACCTCCCGACGCAACTGGAGAAAAATATCAACGGATCAACTGATTTCCACACTCACCCAGGACCCCACCCCCACCGAGACCACGGACCCCAACACAGCCGCCACCAACCTGAATCGCTTGATAGAGGACTGCACCAACACCCTCGCACCGCTCAAAAACCCTAACACCCTCCACAGAATCAAGGCCAGATGGTTCACCCCAGACCTACAGGAATCCAAATGGCTATGCCGCAGAATGGAAAAAACCTGGCACCGCAAACCTACCAACTCCAACCACATCGCATTCAAGGATGCCATACGCAAACATCACCAACTGATCCTCACCACCAAAAGGACCCACTTCAAAAATCGCATTGACACCAACACTCACAACAGTAAAGAGCTCTTCGGCATCATCAAAGAGCTCTCTGCTCTCAAGACTTGCTCCAACGAACCCCCGCCATCACAGGAGTTCTGCAATTCACTCGCAACCCACTTCCACCGAAAGACAGAAAAAATCCACAACAGCTTCAACCCCATACCCACCAGTTGACTACAAACAACCACAAACCCAATCCCCCAAGCAACACCCACCTCCTCCACACCTGGACCCCCGTCTACAAAGAAGACACCGCCAACACCATGGCCTCCATCCACTCCGGATCACCATCGGACTCCTGCCCACACCATATCTTCAATAAAGCAAATATCATCATCGCTCCCCACCTCTGCAACACCATCAACAGCTCCTTCAAGTCAGCTACCTTCCCAGAAAGCTGGAAGCACGCAGAAGTCAACGCCCTGCTGAAAAAACCCAAGCGGACCCAGACGACCCGAAGAACTACCGACCAATCTCCCTCCTCCCATTCCCAGCCAAAGTAATCGAAAAAATCGTGAACAGCCAACTATCCTGATTCCTGGAAGACAGCAAGGCACTCGACACCTCCCAATCCGGATTACGCAAACACCACAGCACCGAGACCACACTCATCGCTGCCACAGACGACATCAAGACCATGCTCGACGAAGAAGAAACAGCAGCACTCATCCTCCTGGACCCCTCCGTAGCCTTCGACACGGTATGTCATCACACTCTCTGCACAAGCCTCCATAACGCCGGAATCCGCGATAAAGCACTCGACTGGATCTCATCATTTCTTTTTTCAAGCAGAACCCAGAGAGTCCGCCTTCCACCGTTCCTATCAGATGCCTCCAATATCATCTGTGGCATCCCCCAGGGCTCATCACTCAGCCCCACACTCTTCAACGTGTACTTGGCCCCACTCGCCAACATCGCATAAACACACCACATCAACATAATATCCTACGCCGACGACACCCAGCTAATCCTCTCCCTCACAAAAGACCCTACAGCCGCAAAAAACAACCTCCACAACGGACTCCAAGCCATCGCCAGCTGGATGGAAGCAAGCCGCCTCAAATTAAACACAGACAAGACAGAGATCCTCATCTTCGGAGCCAACCCCTCAGCATGGAACGACTCCTGGTGGCCCACTTCCCTAGGAACCACACCACCTCCCACCACCCATGAACGTAACCTGGGATTCATCTTGGATTCCACACTCAGCATGACTCAGCAGGTCAACGTCATCTCTTCTTCTTGCTACAACACCCTCCGCATGCTCCGCAAAATCTTCAAATGGATTCCTGTCGAAACCAGGAAAACTGTCACCCACGCCCTGGTCAGCAGCCGACTGGACTACGGAAACGCCCTATATGCAGGAACAACAACCAAACTCCAAATAAAGCTGCAAAGAATCCAGAACGCATCCGCCCGACTCATTCTAGACGTCCCACGCCGCTACCACATCACCCCCCACCTCAGAGACTTACACTGGCTACCAATACCAAAGAGGATCACCTTCAAACTCCTCATCCACGCACACAAGGCCCTCCACAATACAGGCCCAACGTACCTCAACGAAAGACTCACCTTCCGCACCCCCACCCGCAACCTTCGCTCTGCCAGCCTCGCCCTCGCCTCCGCTCCCCGCATCCGCCGCACCACCGCTGGAGGAAGATCCTTCCCCCACCTGGCCGCCAAGACCTGGAACTCCCTACCGCTCCACCTTCGCTAGACCCAAGACCTCTTAACTTTCAGGAAACACCTAAAGACATGGCTTTATGACCAGTAGCTTCCCCCCGCCCAGCGCCTTGAGACCCTAACGGGTGATAAGTGCGCTTTAAAAATCTTATGATTGATTGATTGATTGACTGGCAGCCAACATGTCAACAAGGAAGTGTTGGCAGCCATGTTGGGACTCAGCAGAGTCCCAGAAAAAGATTAAAAATAAGAAAAGGGGCCAGTGTGGGGAAACCCTTACTCCTTAGCTATGGTGCCCCCAAGAGCACAAAAGCATATTTTTTAATTTTAGGTGGGAGACGCGGGGGGAGATGCAGCGGATCCACCGAAAACTAGAAAAAAAAAGGAAAAAAACAAGCGTGGGCTCCCATGCTTGTATAAATGCAGCTCCTGTGTGGTCCAGCAGGTTCTGGGGCCATTGAAATTTTGAATGCAGGGGAGGTGGGGAGAGAGCCTGCAGCCCCGGGGACCGCCACCTCCCTGGGGCAGAATATGCAGAGAAATGCAGGCGGGCAGCCTGCCCCCGCGCAGCCCCAGGGACCGCCACCTGCCAGGACAGATTGTCAATGAGCTGCGGTGGGCCGTCTGCCTTCCCTGCAGCCCTGGGGACCGCCACCTCTCCGTGGTAGATTGTCAAAATGAAATGCGGGGCCACCGCCCCATCTGCAGCCCTGGGGACCGCCACTTCCCTGGGGCGGATTGTCAAAAAGAGATGCAGGGCCACCCGGCCCCCCCCCAGAGCTCCGAGGACTGCCACCTTCCAGGGCAGATCGCCAATGAACTATGGTGGGCCATCCAGCTTCCCTGCAGCCCAGGGACCGCCACCTCCCCGGGCAGATTGTCAAAAAGAAATGCAAGGGTGGCCGCTGCCCCCCACTGCAGCCCTGAGGATTGCCACCTCCATGGGGCTAAATTTAAATAGGATAGGAAGTCCATTTCAGACCCACAGCCCCGGGAACCTCCACATAATGCCATAGTGGAGAAAGTTCTGGAAGTTCTTATTGACAAAGGTATGACTGTTTCCAAGGAAAAATGTAAATCTTTAGTTGAAGAACTTGATTACTTAGGGCATACCATCACTACGACTGGCATTAAGCCTAAAAAAGATTTAATTGATGCTATCATCAGAACTCCATCTCCTAGGGATAAAGATTCACTTAGATCTTTTTTAGGTCTTATAGAATACTATGCCTGTTTTGTTCAAGGATATGCCATCTATGTAGAACCCTTAAGATGTCTTCTGAGGAAGAAAGAAAAGTTCATTTGGACTGAGGAGCATGGTAAAGCTTTTCTGTCAGTAAAAAAAAACTTGATCATAACAGCACCTGCTTCGCAACCTTTCTGCACTAGTCAAAGGTGTGCCGTTCTTACAGAATCTCTTCTAGGTAAAGAGCTGACAACTGCTTTCAGCTCAAGATCGCTGACCAAAGCCGAATCACATTACAGTGCTATAGAAAGAGGCATGGCTTTAGCCAGGTTGGTAAGACTACTGTCCAACTACAAGAATATCATTTTAAGATAAAATATCTCTGGAGGAAAATATACAGAGCAGATTACCTATCCAGCTTGCCCATCAAAATTGAGAATGAATGTGATACTGAAAATCAAAAGTCTGCAGTTTCTGCTATTGATGCATCCAATTATTCTTCAGGATGTGTGAGTGAAGACAAATGGATGTTGGCTGATGATAAAAATCCTGTGCTTACCCTTGTTAAGAAACATATTTTGAATGGATGGCCACCATTGAGAAATGTACCTAAGACTCTTGTACCTTATGAACAAGTTTTTGCAGAGTTGTCACTTGTAAATGTCTTAATTATCTGGAAAGGGCTATGTATTCCTCCTGAATGTTTGGCAGACAAGTTGATTGATATTGCTCATAAAGGACATCCAGGAATGTCCGGTACTAAGAAAATGCTTAGAACAGATTATTTGTGGCCAGGAATAGATGGTAATGTAGAACATTTTGTGAACAAGTGTCCTGAATGTTTAGTTTGGGATAACAGTGGAAGGTCAACAAAGTCAAAATGAGTACTAATCCAATACCTGAAAGACCATGGTTCAAACTAGCCATAGATTTCTCTGGACCATATAATATGCTACCTAAGGACATGAGGTTTCTTATTGTTTTAATGGATTATTACTCAAAATGGATAAGTTATGAGTTTGTAGCTATGCCCACTACTGATTAGGTAAATGAGTTTCTGGAAAACGTTTTCACCAGTGAAGGAAGCCCAACTATTCTGGTGTCTGACAATGGCACTAATTTTGTGTCCAACAAAATTACTGCATTCTTACGTGAATATGGCATAAAACATCAGAAGACACCCCTTTATTTCCCTGCTGCTAATGGCCTGGTGGAAAGGTATAATACATTCTTTAAAGAAGGAATACAAACTGATTGAGCTTCTAACCTGAATGTGCTTTTGCATTTACATGAAAAAGTCTGGAGTTATTTGAACACACCTCATGCCACGATACAATTTTCTACTTTTTTCTTCTTAAAGGGAAGAGATTCTAGAAATACCCTTGCTCCTAATTAGGGTAATGATAATGAACAGGAACATAATGTTATTGATGAAACATTGAAGGAATGTTCCAGTATTGATGACTGTGCAAGAGATAATTTTGCACGTAAGTACAGTTGTTCATGTTGAATTTAGGCATAATAAAGAATCTTATTCTAAAAAAAATGAAATAGGGGAATGGGTTTTGATTAGGAAACCTAATAAGGCAACCAAAGGCTATTCTAATTTTTTGGATCCCACACAAATTGCAAAAGTACCTCCTTCTGCTGTTTTACTTAAAATTCGTGGTTGGTGGAATAAAGGAACTGTGGTAAGTATCAAACCCCTTCAGAAGGATATAACTGAGAATAAGAAACAAGAACCGAGCAATGAGAATAATGGTTGTGTGACTTGGGATTTAGATAGGGATAAGATTGTAAGTGGTCGTTCAGAAAGTGATACTGTTCAAGACATCAGTGAGGAAGGTTCTATTATTGATGAGACAATTAATTGTGGAGCACAATCTGTAAATGATGCTAATTAACTAATTTACATTCCACATCTAATTCCAAAAAGAGGTAACAATGAAGTACAGAGAATTTTATATGTATTTAGGCTTCCTTTCCTTTTCTAGTTTAAGGAAGTGAGATGTGGTATTTATATTTTATATGCTGCTTCTTCTTTTTGGTAATTGGGTGTCTTTTTAATTGGTATTGTTTGTGTTTGATTGTTCTGTTCAGTATGTTCTGTTGCCATGGTGTCAGCTGTGCTCCATGGACTGATCTGAATTGCCTTCCTGGACAGCAGCTGATTACTGGGGCTCCTGCCTGTGCTTCGACCAATTGACTTGGCTTTGATTCCTCCTGGTGAAATAAATATGAAAAGCTTAGGTGGGCCATGATTTTAAAGTTGATTATCCCTTGCTGCCAAATTGTGGTGTTGATTTCTGAAGAATGAACAGCACGTAGCACGTGATGATTTAAAGAGAGACTCAATAATAATAGCAGAAGAACATATAGATCAATCCATCCATAAACCCATGAAACGCAGGCAGGGGCCTCAGTAATCAGCTGTTGTCCAGGAAGGCAATCCAGATCGAGTACATGGAGCACAGCTGATTACTGAGGCTCCTACCTGAGCTTCATTTATTTTTAGGAGGCTGGGCCCCGGGGGATGGAGTCCCCAGGACCGAAATTGGCCAGGGGAGGGAGGTCACACTGACCTGCGGCCAAATCCGTCTGCGCATGTGTAAAGACGGAGACCGGCAGTAACAGGTAATATTTTATTCTAAAATATGCGGGGACTTTACAGGAGCAATGTCGGAACCGCTCTGTTCATTCTGATCCTTTCCTTCCTAACCGCCACCTTCCGAACCCCCGTCTCGTAGATCGAATGTGAATGTCAACCTTTCACATTCGATCTACGCACCACACATCTTCCCCTCTTATCAACAACAACAAAACAAATAACATACTTAAAATTTGGAAAATACATATAAGAGAAAATACATAATACATGTACCTCTAAAGGAAATTAATTTTTTACATTGAATTGGAAGCATTCCCATTTAGTTAACTTCCCATCACAAATTCATTGAAATGCCTTGGTAATTTCCTTTCTCTCAAACTTTTACGAATAGGTATCACGTCATCCTCCCGATTCCTAGATTCAAGACCACGGAATTCACCGCCTCCTTCACCTCTGTCTGGCCGCGCATCCTCGTATCCCCACAAATATCCACTCTCTTCATCAAAATCTTCACACCCAAATTCCTGGGGAATGTTACTTGCTTTAAACAAACTCACATGCCGCAAATTACGTACTCTTCCATCCTCAAGCTGAACTGCACCATTCAATACCTTCACCACTTTCATAGGGCGTGACCATCTCTCCCTTTATTTATCAGCCCAAAATTCTTCACACGTACGTACTGTCCAACTGCCAAGTTTGGCATATTTTTTCCACTATTGATTTTGCTTAAAACTTTGTTTTGATACTCTTGCACCCGATTTCTCACAGAGCTAAAGTCTACCCCACCAAAACTTCTTTGCCTTCTGTTCATCAACCACCAAGGGATTAGTTTAGAAGATGGTTTCCGACCCCTCAGTAACTCAAAAGGTGTTTTTCCAGTGACTGAATGTGGCGTAATTCTGAATGATAACGACATATTTTGGATGGCCTCCTTCCAAGACAAATTAGATTCTAAAGCTAATTGTATAGTGTCCTTAATAACCTTGTTGAACCTTTCAACCTGACCATTGCCTTCAGGATGGTATAATGACACCCTCACATGATTTACCCCACAGCTCTTCAAAAAGGAACTCATCTTAACAGAAGTAAGTTGTACACCATTGTCCGAAACAATAGTTTCAGGAATTCCTTCCCTCGCAAATACATCTTTTAAGAATTGGATCACAGTATCAGTAGTTATATGGCCAACCATACGAACCTCTGGCCATTTGGAAAAATAATCAACTAGGACAATCGCATACCCTTCCTTAGCAGGTAAGTTAACAAACGGACCCATAAAATCAATTGCAACTTTGCGCCACGGGCCATCAGGCAACTCAACCAACTGTAATGGTACCACTAATGGTTTCACAGACTTATCACTCAGTACACACTTACCACACTCTCTTACCCAACGATCTACCATACCATCTAACCCCGGCCACCAAAAAACTTCTTTGATCTTCCTCCTGGTACTTGCCATGCCACCATGACCTTCATGTCCCAACTTAACAATGGTATCACGCATACCATAGGGAGGCACAATTTTATCACCTCTTAATATAATATCATTCGACACAGACAATTCCTCTTTAATCTTCCAAAATGTACTGCTCTCACCTCGTAAACTACGTTCTGATAGCCATCCTTTCAAAATAAACTCCTTCACTTTCAACAAAACCTCATCCTTCTGCATTTCTCTCATCCACACGCATTCAGATAAATTGTCATGCACATTCCCATTTTGCAGAAACATAGCATCCCTATAAGTGAACGCAACATCACACTCTCCATCATCAATTTCCTCGGCACTACTATGCGATAGTGGTAACCGAGACAACCCATCTGCTACACAATTACTTTTCCCTGGAAGATGCAAAATCTCAAAGTGATACATTTGTAATTTGGAAGCCAACCTTGCCAACCTAGGAGTGAGGTTCCTTCCCCCTCCCGCGCTCAAAATATTAATCAGAGGTTTGTGATCCGTACAAATTTTTAATTTGCGCCCCCATATGTACATCCTAAATCGTTGCACAGCCCACGTAGCGGCCAATAACTCCTTCTCAATTACAGAATAGTTCCTCTCTGCTTGAGACAGAGTACGAGAAGCATATGCAACCACCCATGTGTCTCCTTTCTTCTTCTGAGACAAAACTGCACCAATACCATATGCGGAAGCATCTACTGCTATAATACATTCAGCAGTTTCATCAAACGATTTGAGACAAGAGGCATTGACAATTTCTTTCTTTATAGTCGAAAACTCCTTGGAATGTATCTCTGTCCAGCAGAACGTCGCATTTTTCCTCAGCAAGGCACGGAGGTTCTCCACCTTGGATGCAAAGTTTTCCACAAAGCGAGAATAAAACTCTGCTAGGCCTAAAAATGATAACAATTGTTCCTTGCACCTTGGTTCTGGAGCCTCACTAATAGCTTTGATGTGACTAACCTTAGGTCGAATACCATCCTTAGAAATAATATGACCTAAATATTCCACGTGGCTCTCTCCAAATTTGCACTTTTGATCCTTAGCAGTTAATCCATAGTCACTCAGTGCTTGCAATACTATTTTTAAGTTCCGGTCATGCTCACTTCTGTCGCGACCATATACTAAAATGTCATCCTGGAATACCTTTGCCCCCTTAACATTCGAAAGTATTTTGGACAATTCCCTCTGAAAAACTGCAGACGCACTAGCCAATCCAAACGGCATCCTTTTGTACTGGAACATCCCCTCCGGTGTAATAAAAGCTGTACAATGTTTAGACTCAGGACTTAAATGTATCTGGTGATACGCACTTGCCAAGTCGATGGTTGAAAATACAGTAGCATCTCCAATAGACGACATCAATTCCTGCAAATTTGGTAAAGGAAATGTATCTATCCAAATTGCATCATTGAGTGCCCGCAGGTCAACACACAACCTGAGGTCCCCACTGGATTTTACCGAAATTACAATCGGAGAAACCCAATCGGAGCACTCAATGGGTTCAATAATATCATTATCACACAAATCCTTTAACATCTCCTTCAATTTTTCTCTATAATTCAAGGGAACATTCCTCAACTTCTGCCTTATGGGAACAGCATTCTCCTTTAATACAATTGTATGTCTAAAATTTTTCATACTTCCCAAACAACCACTAAACACGGTGGGAAATAGTCCCTTTATATCATGATACAAATCATCCTGTGACGTATCCATACTCACAATGTACACTGGCGGACTAGCATTAGGGTCCACCCTCAACCCCAATTGACATATATGTGGCCAACCCAGAATAGTTGCCCCTCCTTCTGCCACAAGAACTTCACCTGAACACTTCTTTCCAGCATATTCGATTTCTGCCTGTATTTTTCCTACAATAGCAATTTTATGACCAGAATAACTGCAAGGACTGTTTTTTGTTTTTTGTAAACTCCTTCCAGGCCACAACTGATTAAATAGAGACTTGCCTATTATAGTGTACCACGCACACGAGTCCACCATAACTTCCAGTCGTGCACCGTCAATATTTATATAACACTTCGGAAATTGAAGCTCTTTTCCCTTAATGTTACGCTCTTGAATACTTAGTACCAAATTCTGAATTCCTCCCTCAACCTCATCATCATCCACATTCTCCACAACACAACTCACTTTTTTCTCGAAACTTCTGCAGACGCGTGCAAAATGTCCCTTTTTTTTACATGCACTGCAATTTTTCCCAATCGCCGGACAACCATTAAAATTTGCAAAATGCGAACTGGCGCCGCATCTAAAGCACACTCTAGTATTGTTATTCATGCCAGACTTGTTATCCCCACTACCAGACCAGGAAACCATTTTTTTCTTTTTATCCTTGCAATCCCTGTCTTTGCTTACGGTACAAACGTTGTCACAATCTTTAACTTCCCTCCTCATAGTTTGTATGCAATCTTCGGTAATCTCAATGCTCCTCGCCACTTCAACAGCCGTTTTTAAAGATATTTCCCCAGAAGACCAAAGTTTCTCCTGTATTTTTTTAGATTTAGTCTTCATTAATAATTGGTCCCTTAAAACTTGGTCATATGTCATATTGTCAAAAGCACACGTAACCGCTAAGCCTCTTAACACTGCCATATACTGGTCAATAGACTCATCAACCTTCTGTTCCCTGGAATAAAATGTATATCTTTCCATAACTACATTTATTTTCCGGCCATACCTATCCTGTAACTGTTGTAAAGCACATTTATACACATCTACCCCATGCACATTATCTACAGGTGGTAAATTTTTTAATTCCCTTAACCCTACAGCGCCCAAACGATGTTTAAGCAATGACAGGTGCCTATCAGGTGAACATTCGCCCTCTTCCAACACATCAACATATGCCTCAAATAAATCCAACCACAATTCCCACTGAATGGGCGGATCTCCTGGTTCATTCAAAAAAAATGGTGGAGGTTGAATACTAGACATTCTGTAATTAATAATGTCCTATATCAATAATTACTGAATGCAGTTGTATTTTTTTTTTTTTTTTTTTTTTTAAACAGAGTCCAGTCACAATAAATTCCGGCACATCCAACAAGTCAAATGTATAGATAAAGGTTCTTTTTGTAATTATAAGCACAAGGTGTGCCTATCACCGTATTCCAAATTAAACGTACCAAATTCCTTGTAATTGTATTTATAGCACACTAAACGTGCCTAGTTCCTTGTATTGTAGACAATATTTGCAGGTACGAAGTCTACTCCTTAAAGATGGCTGCCAATTTTCTATTTGTAGGCACACAGGTGTGCCTATCACCGTGTTCCTTAATAAAGATTGAAAAGATCTCCAAACCACTTCAAAATGGCTGCTTCAACTGTGTTGTTCACTCTCTAGAGTAATTTGGGCACACTCCAACCCATAATTCCTGGCGTAGTTGCAGATATTTTTCCGAAACAGGAATCTTGCCAATACAGGACATCAAGAAGTACTTAATGCGCCGCCCCTCAAGTTATGGAAACACCAGCAGCCAGAAATTCGCCGAAAATAAAAGCACGATCCTCACCTCCGACATCGCTCCTGCACGCCTCGTCGCCACTGTAAAGACGGAGACCGGCAGTAACAGGTAATATTTTATTCTAAAATATGCGGGGACTTTACAGGAGCAATGTCGGAACCGCTCCGTTCATTCTGATCCTTTCCTTCCTAACCGCCACCTTCCGAACCCCCGTCTCGTAGATCGAATGTGAATGTCAACCTTTCACATTCGATCTACGCACCACAGCATGGCCAAAGGTTGTTGGGTGGTTAGGAGGCCGAACGCGGCACAAAAGTTGGGTTATAGGGGCTTAGCCGCAGGAGCTGGCCACAGGCCAGACCCTGCAGCCAACCTCTGCCACGCACGGCCAAAGGCTGTGCACGGCTTGGGATTGGCTGGTTATAGGGGTTGGCCACAAGGCCTGGCTGTAGGCCAGACTCTGCAGCCAACCCCTACTGTGCATGGCCAAATGCTGTTTGCGGCACAAGGTTGGGTGGTTATAGGAGTTGCCCACGACCGAAAGCCATGCACAACGCAAGTTTGGGTGGTTATAGGGGCTGGATGCAGGGCCTTTCCTGCAGCCAGACCCTTCATCCAACCTTTGCTGCGCACAGCCGAGTTCCATGTGTGACTTGGGCGGTTTTAGGGGCTGGATGCAGGGCCTAGCCTGCAGCCAGGCCCTGCAGCCAACCCCCGCTCTGCACTGCCAAAGGCCGTGTGCAGTGCAGGGTTGGTTGGTTATAGGGGTTGGCTGCAGGGCCTGTTCACAAGGTAGGCCCTACAGCCAACCACTGCTATACACGGCCAAAGGCTGTGCGCTGTGGTGGTTGGGTTAATATATAGTAATGAAAATTACTTTACGTTTAAAAAAAAACACATAGAAAGTAACTGAAAAAAACAAAGCTTATAGGGATGTTATAGTTAGGCTCATATTTTAAACGTACCAAACCATAGAAATTCTCCTGTTATAGTTAGTGTTATCTCAAGTAACTATAACTTGTGCCCTACGGTAACTAAAATTCAGAGCCACACCATGCACAGATTTCTGCTAAAGACTTTTACGGCAAATGTTACATTGATATTATCAATGATGTTATCAAAGATGTAATGAGTGATGTATTGTGTGGGGTAATTAGCAGTGCATGGCGAGGGCTCTAATTATAGTTAGCTTAGCGCACAGGTTATAGTAACTTGAGATAACTCCAACTATAACACGTTAATTTCTATGGTTTGGTACGTTTAAAATATGAGTCTAACTATAACGTCCCTGTAACCTTTGGTTATTTAAGTGAATGTATGTGTGTGTGTGTGTGTGTGTGTATGTATATATACACAAATATATGTCTATATATGTATAAGTCTATACGTATATTTATTAGCAGAACTTATCAAGCTGTGTATCACTGGCTAACACGGGGAATTGAAGTACAGAAGTTATGGCAAAAGTGAATGTTCACTTTAATACAGGAGGTGTAGTTCCCTGGTGTGATAGCTATGAGGAGCAAATTATACATTTTTAAAAACCTATGAGATTTTTACTTCCAGTTGCTTATTTTTTTAATATTGACATACGTGGGATTCATAAAAAGGGTATGCACCATACGTTCATGGAATAGTGACCTCTAGAGAATACAGCTCCCGGGCATTGTGCGTTGTCTTCATCTCACTCCTCCATATTGGCCCATCCTACTGATTTAGGAGTTATGGTACTTCTTTTTTGGCAAAACTACTTCTGAAATAATTATCTCAGCCAGCCTAATAATTCTTCAGGCTGTGGGTTAAAGAGATGAAGCCCAGCTCCCAGGGTAGGAACAGAACCACCAAAGAGCCGAGTAGTTTCCTGTATCGCATGCTTCCCTTGCTGCTGGAGTGACTGGCATCGCTGTGCTGCATGCTGGTGACGAGCTATTAAAACATGTCACATTCCACAAAGGTCGCTTATCAATGTAATGGCATCTGGAATGTATTTATGTCTCAATATTCCATCTGGGTAAAAACAGATTAAAACTGATTAGAGTGTTATGTCGAAGTGATGTCAAATGATGTGATGTAATATGCAGAGATGCCTACGTTATGCGAATTAGTGGTTCTAAACCTAGAAAAATAGTACTTCTTTCTGTATTGCAGTCAGTGAATGATAATAAATAAGCTTCGTGCGAAAAGAGCAGTCTGCTTTTAACACTCAAGGACATCCAAAGGATGAATGCAGGGTCACTACTAAATAAGAACGAGGTAGTGGGAGATGGGGTGTGCGAGTGGGTGAGTGACTGAGTTAAGTTCTTGGTTGAGCGAGTGGTTGTGGTTAGGATGGAGGGCGGGCGTGAGTGAAAATTAGAGTGATCAGTGATTGAGGGAATAGATGAGTGAGTACTTTCGCAGAGTGGCCTAGGAATGTGAGAAAGGTAAAGTGAATTTGGACAATGAGCGAGTTTGGCGAGTGGGAAGCAAGTTGGACCAGTAAGGGGGTAACTAAATTGGGAGACAGGATAAGAGACTTGGAGCATTCACCTCACCGACAGTGACTGGAAACACTGAAGAAAGCTGAAAAAGGGGCTATTTCTTACATCGTCCTTTCCGAGTAGCAGCGCTTCTGTTGCACATACTGGTCATGTGCGCGACTCACACAAGACTCTTCATCTTAGCGACCAAGGTGTTAGTGTTTGGGCTGCACCATCGCCGACTTGTCCTTGCAACTCTTTATTTGACAGAATATGTGTTTTAAACAACCGAGGCAGCAACCAGTAAACAGTAAAGTCGAAACAAAAATGTCTAAACTTCAAAAGCTTACATACAAATACAAAGCAACCAGCACTTACAACAGCAATGGGCTGGTAGCCTCGGTGAGTTTGTCGCTGTTCCCAAGACGAATTTTTGGAGGGTGGTCGTAAAGTTAAGTGAAAAGTACAGCCACGTGTGTAAAGGGGAATGATATCTTATTTTTAAACATTCCGGGATCCCACCCCTCCTCGTCCAGCCCCGCTCTCTCGTCCCCAATAAATGTGTATTAACTAAATCTGCTCTAATGCCCTGGGCTCCCAGTATTTCTCCGCTCTCAACCCGCTGTAATTCCCTGTCTGATAGCCTGAAAGGCCCGCGCCGCTCCCAATACACAAACTACCCAGGGGCTATTACGGGTCCCTGGACTTTTTCCTGTTTGCATGACAAAGAGGGAATGGCAAATCCTGCAATTGGGATAGATAATCACCCCCATGTCAAATGCTCGCAATCCACATCCTTTCTCTCTCTTCAGAGGTCTCCCTGTCTGTTTGCTCATTCATTTTACTTTACTGGCTCGGGCCTCCAAATCCTTGTTCCCAGTGGGGAAAAAGAAGCCGAATTTCTGTCTGAAAGGACACCATGCGGGGTCTTAAAATAAGCCATGTGTATCCCCCATGCCTCCGTCCCCTCCCCCGACTGACAGACACTTAGATTTTAGCCTTTGAAACATACAGGGGAAGCAAACAGGGGAGGTAAACAAGGCTGAGCTGCGAGGCCCTCGACGTGTACCGCTGTCTGGAGGGTCAAAAGGATGGCTGGTGTGTGTTTGTGTCTGGGACACGACACCGGAGCCTGCGAGGAGCCCATGTGCACCTCTTTAAAGGGCACGCAAACGGTCCTATCAGCATAATAAAGGGCGTCTCATACGGAGACCAGTGTGAGCTGGTCCAGAAACAGGAAAATTGCTGAATTTTTATGGAGGGAAATCTGGATGGAAACTTCCTTACCCGCTCACCCCCGTGTATCAGTTTTTATTGTAGCCATAATATAGGTTTTTTCCACCATGTTTGATTTTATGTTTGCAGTAGTAGCCACATAATCCTATTACGGCATATGCCGAGATATAAAAAACAATATCAATACTAATTGTTTGTACGTAATATATTGCTTGCTGACACTACTGTGAGCCTCCCTACTACAGTCGTTAACAGGTTTTAATCCGCAAATCTAGGTGCTGGTAAAGATCTCGCACCTCATTAGGTGGCACCTTTACTTGTATTCCTTGCGTACATCATTGATGGTATGTGGAATAACTGCCACTGTGTTGTTGGGTACTACCCATTCTACACAGGCACACCGCTCGCGACCTATTAGCAGTCAGATAAATATAATTTCTGTCTTGTGTAGTTTTCTAGCCGTTATGTATTTCAATGTCACTTCACTCTGTGCGCGCGTCACTTGAATGTATTCTTTGCTCAATGTAAAACGCTACTGTCAACTTTTTAGATCACAGTGAAAATAAATAAATGACAATTTGAAGTAGCGGTAAACGGTAACCCGTAAACGTAGGAAGCGTCGACATAGCCGCCGTTAATAGCGCTTACATCAGTTACGGGGAGTAGTGGAGTCGAATGTATTACAAAAAGTCGGGTTCTTCATAACAGATATAACATACGAAAACCCGGCCACTATCGGGGTCTCCGTGTGTGAAACACGATTTATCTTTAAAAAGTATAACGTACATAAAATACAAATGGACGGGTATACACGGTGCGCCCAAAACTAAGGAACTTACGTCATGCGTCGTCACGCAACGACAGGTTTTGAACAGATCTGATCTAGTAACCCACGCAGCGGCGCGCGCGCGCACGCTTCCGTCGCAGCACTGGGCACGTGGCCTTGACAAGGCCCTGTTTACGCGGGGCTCGCGTCACGTGGCTCAGAGGGCCCGGAAGCACGGGCGACGGCGGCCTTGTCATTGCCGGTGCGCCCCCTTTCCCTTTGAGCCCCAAAAGTCCCAGCCATACCCTGAACATAGAAACTCCCCTTGGCCGTTGCTACGCTTGACCCGTGGGTCACTTTCAGATAGTTTTTCCGTCAAGATTTGCGTCGTTTTTTTAACACGTGGCCTCTGGTAATTACCTGGCGGTAAAGCGTTTTCAAACTGTCCCGGTAGGTGACATGACCCGACTCTTTCAGCAGTGTTTTGAAAATGTGTTTGTCAATTTATAGTAATTTAACGAGTAGTGTCTTCTCCTGACCTGGCAGCGTCTGATGCCACTCCCGCAAAATGACAAAGGTGCAGGCTGTGACAGTGGAGGTGCGAAGTGTGGTAGAGGGATGTTGTCTCTCAACTCTGACCTGCTTTGATGCCGGGCAACCGTCTGCAGTGACACCGCACCCACAACAATTCCTTTTTTTTAGGCTGCCAGCCATTAACACCTGCAGATCAAGGTGCCCGTCAGAGGGACATGGGAAAGTAAAGCTTGGCTGCAGGTAAGCAGCGCGCATCTTGTGGGGAGGGGTTAAGGCTGTCTAAAAACTGGGGCATAAATGCACACCCTAGTTAATTTCGTGTCCACAAGTAAGCAGCCTGTCCGTACACAACGCTAGTGCCCCCTATCTTCTCTGTACTTGCGGTGGCTTTGAAGCAACAACATATACATCTATAATATACCTATGTATATACAGTGAACTATATTGCATCATTCCACTGCCGGAAGTTCAAATGCTCCCGCTGGATGCACTTCAGTATCAAATCGCATTAAAAACGATATGTGGGAATATTGACTGTTGCCGTAGGACGTGCCCAGAGTTGTAATATCTGCATGTTTCACACTCTGTTTACTAATACGTGTAATGCCTCAGTGCAGTATTGTTTAACAAAAAAAGTAAATCAAAGAGATACTTAAAATACCCGTATGTATAAGCCTATTCGTGCATTCATTCCGGACATGTGGGAATGGGATAATTTATATCAGTGGGGTCACGTAAACTGACAGGGCTCTTGCAGAATGTTATGGGGGGCCCCCCGAGTCACCTATCTCTCCCGGATAACCATTAGCTTTGGGCTGAAGGGGGCCACTTTGAAGGATTGGGGCCCCTGAAATGTTGTTTCCTCACCTGTATCGTAAGGGCCAGCGTAACGCCCCTGATTGATGTATGTGTACAATTTGTGTTTCTCTTACTGTTTTTGCTTGGGGTCATTATTACGTTTTATCCCTGTCTGGTTGTTCCTGCCCATCAGTGTGATACCGTGCATGTATTTCTGACAGAAGCACCTGTTTGTTTCTGTGTGTGTATATATAGTATATGCACACCTGTGCTGTGTATGCAAGTTAATTTATGGACATAATGGCTGGTCTCTCTACATATATTTGTTTTTCAATGATCTATATTGTATTTATAACTCGTTTGTTTTGCGTATATATATGATTTTGCCCATGTACATATTTCTGCAAATGTGTGGTTATATTTGTCTCTCTGTATATGTTTGCTTGTGGGTGCATGATTCTGTGCACTGCACAGAAGTGTTTGTGCTTACATAGAGGGTTCAAACATACTGAGTTTGCTGATTAACAGTGGGTAACGTATTTCTATACATTGCTTGTTGCCATGTGTGCTTTTTCGCATGAATATATTTAGAGAGTACATTGTGATTGCTTAAGTGTTGAAGCAACATTTTAAAAAGCAAAAATGTCGACAGAAAAAAAGAGATGCCGTAATCTTTTTTGTCATATTCACTGTGCAATATATATCGGCAACATAAGGATCGCTTGTATTGCGTCTGGACTATTCCTTGGGTGCTGCACGTAGAATTGGGATTTAAAAATGTTACCTCTCCAGGCGAGCTTGACGCGTCTAAAACCTTGGCATTAGTATTTCAGAAACTCCTTCTGCGCTCAAAAGTGTCTCGGTACCTTTTGCAGCCCAACGGTATCTCCAAAAAGTCGTACAGGTGCTCTTGCTTCCAAAACACATCTCAGGGGTGCTTAGCCGCCATGGGGACAGTCAGGTTAAACGCTGCAGATTCGCCCTGCAATAGATAGACACAGGAAACGGCTCAGTGTGAGGAAGAAAGTGTTTGGAGCGGGCATTTATAATGCATAGGTGTGCAAAGCGGTGGCCCTTGAATGTGCAAGTGAAGTAGGCAGCCCCTTCAGAGGGCGCTCCCCGCAGCTCGGGGGCGGGAGGTGTGAGGCGGCCTTTTCATGTCCCCGCGGTGTCACATTTCAGGCCGCCGCCTCTGATGTGCCAGGCCTCACCCCCTCGCCTGTGATCGTGGTCCTATAAAAGAGGAGGGCCGGAGGGCAGAGCAGACAGCCTGATCCTACCACGAGTGCCCCTCCAGAGAAGGCAGCTCTGCTCCGGCGCTTCTGCTCACTTCACACGCCTCACCCACTGCCTGACAGTACCATGGGGGCCCTGTACCTGACCCTGCTCGGCGCCCTCTGCCTGGCCGCCGCCCGTGGCTTCACCCCCAAGGAGGTCAAGGAGGCCCTGCTCCACAAGCTTGGACTGCCCGAGGTGCCCCGGCTCCATCCCCAGGACATGCAGCGCCTTGTCATCCCGGACCACATCAAGAGCAAGTACACGACCATGCTGCGGCTGCACCAGGAGAGCCAGCGGCGGAAGAGACGGGCCCTGCCCAGCCTGGCGGGCATCCTCAGGGGCATCCCTGGCAACGCAGGTGAGGAAGCTTTCTTCAGCCAGGTCACTCGCTGCAGACTGTCAAAGAATAATTAGAGCGGATTATAGCGCTGCCAAGAGCAAGTGTACATAGGACTGGTTATATAGCGTGCGACAGCTCAGGCAACTGAGTGCATAGCCATTCTTCACTGATATATAACCGTATCAGACTATAGGGGGTATTGACGTGTTCAATGCGGCCATCTTTCCTTATGGTAGATATTTGATCCCTACAGCCAGATCGCACTGTGGGTTGTACCGCCACGTTAGCCAATGGCTTGTTTAGTCATGCCCAATGTGTATTAAGTTAGTTCGTTCTTTGTGTTATGTAATATTTCACATGGTATCTAACGTGGTCAATAGATATGTCAAATTATGACACTAAACACGTCGTGGTGGGTGGAGTTTTAGACCCTGAGCTTTGCAGGTGTAAACGTGGGTGATGGGGGGCATGTGGGCGTGTTAGGCTGTGTGATATATTTAAGCTGCGGGTATATAGATGCTGTGCTCCAGTCACGGCCCACTAGCTGTTTCTGGTTATTAGTGGTTTGTAATGTCCCGGTGAAGGCCCTGTCTGGAGGAGCCCTGGGGAGGGAGTGACGGGTAGGTGAGGTGGGACTGGGGTGAGCAGTCAGCCTGCAGAAGGCGGGCTCCGTCAGTGTATTGGGGGTTAGTGGATTGGGCTGGCCCGTCTGTCTGGCCCGATGGGGCTCTTTGCACGCTCTTGTGTCCTGGCCGCATGACAATGTGTGGGCCTCCCGGGGGGGTTTGTCATGCTAATGTGCCGTAGACTGACCCCTACTTCTCTCCCCTGCAGACATCTCCGGGGACGTGCTGTACTCAGACGCCAGCCGCCAGACCCTGGTCTTCGACATGGAAGCGCTCATCCCCGAGAACAGCGAGGTGACCATGGCCGAGCTGAAGCTCTTCAAGAAGCCGCCCAACCGCCTCAGCATGCCGGACCGCCGCTACCACCGTATGGTCAACAACGCGCGGGTCAGCGTCTACTGGGTGGAGGCGCAGGAGGACGGCGGCAACCGGACCTCCCTCATCGACTCCAGGTGAGAGGCCTGTGCCACCCCCTGGGCTGCTGGTGTGCATCCTTTTACATGTGTAGCGGCCTATACCACCTCTTGGGGGTGTTTGAGGGCGCTGCTAGTGTGGTGTTTGAGGGCGCTGCTAGTGTGCATCCAACATGTGTAGCGGCATGTACCACCTCTGGGCGGGGGGGCTTCTGGTGTGCATCCTTGTACATGTGTAATGCCCGCGCCACCTGCGGGGGGAGTGGGGCGGGGACCGGGCATGCCTGTACACTTGTGGCTGTATTTGGGCGCATCTGTGTGCGCTTTTCATGCTTCTATGGCTGCATCTGATTACCTCCATCACTGCACATGGTTTAATGCACGCAATTCTGCCCCCTCCACATCGATTTATGCCAGTCATGGATGTGGCCTTGGGTATACGTGTGTTGTGCTCGAGTTTTCTGTTCTGTCCATAGCTGAAGCCGGTTATACGCGTATTCCCTCCGCCCATTCCTTCACTCATTCGACTTTCTCCATAGCTTAATAGATGCACAGCAGGGCCACACTAGAGACACTAGTGATTGGCACACGTCAAACACAAGCTTTAAGGGGTGCATTGCTGCTTTAAACTAAAGAGGCAGTGTTTAAGTTATGCGGTGCCAAGTACGCGTCTGCGGGGATCTAGATACGAATACGCAGGTGGTGTTGACAGTGACATTAATATACAGATTGTGCGGGGAGATGTCAGATGTCTGCGGGGCTCAACGGAAGTTGTGTACAGCTGGGTTTGTAAGCAGGCTAGCTTGTGCCAGAGAGGGCGGGCACAGGGTACAGTGTGTGAGGGTGATGGCCATCACAGGATATATATGTAAATATACTGCCCACAGCGCGTACTAACGTCAGCCAATTTGTTGCTCCTGTTCCTAGGCTGGTGCCCATCATGGAGTCAGGCTGGAAGAGCTTCGACGTCACGCAGGCCGTGCACTACTGGCTGAAGAACAAGAAGCCCACGTCCATGCACCTGGAGGTGAAGATCGAGGGCGAGCGGCACGGCAGCTACGCCGCGGACATGGCCAAGTTCGTGCGCTTCACCTCGCAGGACCTGTCCGACAGGGCCCTGGGGCGGCCGGAGCTGGTGCTGTACACCCTCAACCTGGAAGAGCACGGGTGAGTGTCCGAGCAAGGGAATGAGTGTTTGGGGGGGGTGGGGTTGTTGCCACTTTCACACCGTGGGCCGACAGGGAAGGGACAGCGGGTGTGTGCCAGTCACACTCCCGGGGCCGGAAGGGAAGGGGCCGCTGATGTCTGCACACACCCTCCGGGCCGACAGGGAAGGGGCGCAGCTAGTGTATGCGCATTGTGTGCACAGTCTCACCCCATGGGCCGGCAGGGAAGGGGTAGGTAATGCGTGCGCGTTGTGTGCACAGTCTCACCCTCTGGGCCCGCAGGGAAGGGGCAGGTAATGCGTGCGCGTTGTGTGCACAGTCTCACCCTCTGGGCCCGCAGGGAAGGGGCAGCTAGTGTATGCGCATTGTGTGCACAGTCTCACCCCCTGGGCCCGCAGGGAAGGGGAAGGTAATGCGTGCGCGTAGTGTGCACAGTCTCACCCCCTGGGCCCGGAGGGAAGGGGCAGGTAATGCGTGCGCGTAGTGTGCACAGTCTCACCCCCTGGGCCCGCAGGGAAGGGGCAGGTAATGCGTGCGCGTAGTGTGCAGTCTCACCCCCTGGGCCCGGAGCGAAGGGGCAGGTAATGCATGCGCATTGTGTGCACAGTCTCACCCCATGGGCCGGCAGGGAAGGGGCATAGAGAGCCTGTGCACACATATTCAAAGGGTGGGCCTCTGACTTTACAGCTGTTGAATTGCTTTAAAGCTATTGCATTTAAACCCAGTTAGTTTACTTTTTAAAGTGAGCAAGACTGAGTACCCTTTGGACGTGGCACGCAATGCCTTGGGGAGCAGCTGACGAGTAACACCGCGTTTTGTTTTGTTCTTCAGAGCCCGCGGAGACTGCGAGGAGGCAGCGGCCAGGCAGAACAACGTCTGCTGCAGGCAGGAGTACTTCATCAACTTCCGGGAACTGACGTGGACTCAGTACTGGATCATCGAGCCGGCCGGGTACCAGGCCTTCCGCTGCGTCGGCGGCTGCAAGCAGCTGAAGAGCCCCCTGCGGCACTTCGGCTACGGCGAGCGCACCTGCGCCGTGGTGGAGAGCGCCCCCCTGCCCATGATGTACCTGGTCAAGAAGGGGGACTACACGGAAATCGAGGTGGCCGAGTTCCCCAACATGATAGTGGAGAAATGCGGCTGCACCATGGACAACATTTCCGTAGTGTGAAGGCGCAGGCCAGACTAGTGCACTGAACTAGCCCTGGCGGGGGCAAAGCGCCCAGCATTTGACTCAGAGAGTACTTGACCCTGCCCCGAGCGCAGCCGCATCCTCACGGCAGTAGATAGCAGCAGTAGGCGATGAAAAGGGGCCGTGCGCCCGAGCTCCACGTGGGACAGGCTGGGCCTGCGTCCCAAATTAGTGATCACTGCTAGGCTGGAGAACCTTAGGGTGTAATCACTAGCACAGCTACAGACCTTTAGAAGCACTTACATGTAAATAACCTAACTTAAAAGTGTACATTTGTTTTTCGCTCTCTTTGGTCCAGTCCTTTTGGGCGCTTGGCCAAAGCGGACTTCTCCCAAGAACTTGGGTTTCATAGATTTATTTTTTCAGCCACAGATGACATCAATTTCAATCTATTTTTGTGTTCCAGAAATGTATATTTTAACACCGTAGAAAATCAATAAACTATGAAATTGATTTAAAAGACTGTTGTTTATTCTTCAGCTTGTCGGAGGTGTTCGAGTAAACAGAATTTATCAGTACTACATCACATTTTCAGACCCAAACCAGCCATACGTACCGAATATGAATACAAAACTGGCCTTTAAAGTATCAAGTTTTAAACATATGCTAATTTCAAGTCGGTTCTGACAGCGAAGAGAGTTTTGTTGGTGATGCAGTGAAACACAGCCTTGTTTATAAGCTGCTTTTTGAGACAGTCATTAGCACCACATGAGAGGCCATCGAGTAATGTAATAAGGGACGGATATGGATATAGGAAGGCCCAGTTCCCTGGTCACACCCCATTCATCTCTGTCATCAGCATTAGCGGACAGTAAACATTGCAAACGGCTCGCTCTTGTGCAGCCTACCAGAACAATGCGCAGGGAGGCAGGCCCCGGGCAGGCCAGGTCTTGTTCAAAGCCATTCGGGCAAAAGGTTCTCGGTCTTAAAGGAGTGGGGGGTTAGCTTAACCTTTTTTTGCGATGTGGAGAGCTTCACCCTTGATATTTCAGACAGTTCTACAGATATAAAAGAGTTGGTTCATGTTATTTTTTACCAGTCCATGATGCCAGCACTGCACAAGTGTTGTGCAAGGATTAGAAAATGTCTTGGAACAAAACTTCAAGGCACTGCACTGCTAAAATAGGCCAATGAATTGAATGCTAAGAATAGATCAGGCGTTCCTGGAAAATAAAATATTTATCTATCACTTTCTGTTAACTCGTTATGGCCTATAAAAAGAAAGAAAATGATTTCATACTGCTATGTCTGTGAATTGGGCGACTAGGCCGTGATACTACACTTGTGAAATGGTTTTGTATAGGTGACACAATGCTTTATGAATGAGACCGGCAGGTGGTAAAAGTACATAGGACTCGGAAGCCGCCAGTAGGCCCTTACCCCCAACTCCGGTCATACACCAACTGACAAGACAATTTAGTTCGATGAAAGAAGTATTTATTTTTATATATACTTTAATTAAAATAATAGAAACAATTTATGCAAATCATCATATGCACATTACTCTATTAAAAACATTTCACTGCAAATTTAATATATACTGTTATAGAAGATACTTTTTCATTTGTAACCATAAATTATTTTGACAGGATCCCTTCCTGTCCTGAACCTTCTTTGGACCACACAGGGACTGGTCGTCACCTGTATCCCTGGGGGGGGGGGGGGAGGGGCGGTACCCCTGCTTCCTCTGATCCTTGCCCCCATGCTCAGGGTTCCGCCCCCTCTCCAAACACCAATCAGTCAAGGGGTGTACCAGGGCGGCCCAGGGCATGAGCCCTGTGACCACCCTAGTGATCTGGGCTCCCTTCCCCCAATTAGGTGTGTCCATCCGCGGGTTGGTCCAGGACCTCAGGATCCTATCTCTGTTGTTATACCGGGGCCCCACCCTTGGGGTCCCCTCTGTTGCTTCCGGTTACTTTATTCTCTCTTCTTCCGCCTAATACTAAGGAGAGGGTGGGTGGGTCAACAACAGGCCTGTCCGTTCAGGCCGCCGCGCCAGGAAGAAGAAGGCCGAGCCTTCTGGGGGGGGTGCTTTTATGCCCCCCACTGGCTCGCGGCGGCCCAAACCGGTCCGGCACCGCTGCCGACCAAAACGTCCTTTGTGCGGCACTACTTCCGCCTGCACGCCCCGAGACGTTGGGGAGTTGGGGGGGGGCGCTTTTCCACTTGTGAAATAGGCCTTGCGGATGGTGGCCATACGCCTGTTGAACGAGATCTATAGGTAAAAGTGCACTTGTGAAAAAAACATAGGCAGTAATAGTGTTCTTTTTTAATAAGACCTGTGCATCTTCTTGTCGAATGAGAGCTACAAGTGGCAACATAAATATGTCTTATAGGGGGTGAAACTGTGCTTTAGGAATGGAACCCACAGGGCTTGAATGTACACTTGTGAAATGGGCCTTAGTGGTGGTGACACCATGCTTATATAAACAAGCCCCACTGGTGTTGATAGTAGACTTGTAAAGTGGGTCTTATTGGTTGTGACAGTTTGCTTATCAATTGATACCCCTAGGTGTTGACAGAAGGTCTGTGTAGTGAGACTTGCAAGTAGTGACGTTACATTTATGAAATCAGACTCGTAGGTGGTTGAATGCGCCTTTGTGGAATGGACTCGGAAGGCCGTGACAATGTACTTGTGCAGTGGTAGCCCATGGTGTTGACTTTACTGTTGTTGGAACATCACTTACAGTGGTGTAGTGTGCACATGAAAAGGAACATGCAGGTAATGACTGCACTTTTGAAATATGGCTTATACATGGGGACAGTGACTTGAGAAATGCGACCCAAAGGTGGTCACATTATACATATTGGCATGTAAGCGAAGACAGGATGCATTGAGTGGGACCCAGAGCTGGTACTAGTACCGTTGAAGGAAGGATGGAACCAGTAGATGGAGGCAGTATTGTGGTATTGGACACCTGGGTGGTGACTGTATACTTATTAACTAGGATCCAGTGTGAAAGTAGTGTGCTTGTGGATTGGCCAGTGTAGGTGGTGACACCATGCTTGTGGAATGGAACATTGAAGTATAGACAATACACTTATGAAACTGGGTTCAGATTTTGGCTGCACACATGGGGAATGGAAAATCTGTTGACACTACACTTGTGGAATGGTGGCACCACACCTATGGAATGGGGCAGGTGTTGGCAATGTACTTGTGTAGGGGGACAGGTGCTGGTAATACACTAGTGGAATTGAACAGGTGCTGCCTGTGCACCTGTGGAATGGGACACATGCTGGCAGTATACCCATGGAATGAGACAGGTGCTGACAGTACACATGGAATGGTGCAGGTGCTGAAAGTGCACCAGTGGAATGGGACAAATGCTTCCAGTGTATTTGTGGAGTGGATCAGGTGTTGACAGTATGCTTGTGGAATTGGACAGGTGCTGACAGTATTCCGTGGAATGGGGCAGGCCCTGACAGTACACCTGTAGAATGGGACAGGTAAGGGGTGTCTAAAGTCATGGAGACCCAGAGGTAGCAAAACACTTGGGATGGGACACACAGGACGTGGTAGTGCATTTGTGGAATGGAACCCATTGGGGTTGAAAGTATGCCTATGGAATGGAGGTTGTAGGTGATGGTAGTAGGCATGGGGAATAGGACGCCCGTAGGTCTGTAGATAACTATAGAATGCTTGTGTATGTGCAGCTGTAAGATGTGACCATTGTGGGGTGGTTACTCATCCATGATAATGGTAAGCAAGTGGAATGAAATACTTAGGCATTAAATATACGGTCGTGGAGTAGGGTCTGTAAGTAGTGATAGTATGTGACGTGGGGGCCATTAGATGTGTAGGCAGTAACACCATATGTGTTAGATCTGGACATGAGGCTACATATGTAAACCGTAGCTGGGAGGTAGGTGGTTGGCACACATACAGGTGGGACCTCTAGGAATGTCACAGGTGAGAACACCTCTGGAATGAAACCTGCGGACTTATAGATGATGTGATCCTGGATCTAGTTTGGGGATCCAAGCCATAAAGGTGCGGACAGCACACATGAAATGGGACCTGTAGCTGTGAAGCTGGCGAAGATGTGAGTGTGAATGAAATCTGTAGTCAGCAAGGTTACACATGGGGCCGGGTAGTGTGTAAGGGGTAAAAATCGGTACTGGGGGTTTAGAGATGCTGCAAGTTTGCGTGGTCCACAAGACATGTCAGTGTGTAGCTATTGATGTTTTGCTGTGGGTTAGAGATGTGAAATTGGGCCTTAAGTGTATACTTTGTAAAAGTTTGGGACAGGTGCTGTGTGTGTGTGTGTAACTGATAAAAACGCAAGGGACATGTTAGTATTTCACCTGTGTGAGTACACATGTGGAATTCGACCTCTAGTTCTGACCATTTAAGCATACACAGCTGGAACACTGGGATTTCTGCGGTCTGCATGCCTGTGGAACTGGATCTCAAGGTCTGTCCACTGTGGGAATACACATAAAGAAATGGACCTTAGGCCAGTCCAAGGTGAGAATACACATGTGGAATTGGAATCATAGGTCAGTCTGAGATGCGAGTACACATGTGGAATTTGATCTTTAGGTCGGTCCAAAGTAAGAGCATGCATGCTGAACTTCATCTTGATGTTTAGGCCAAGGAGGAGCTCTGTCTGGAACCCTTTCTCTCTAACTTTAATCAGGTCATTGATGTGACTGGACTAGTTTATCTTTCGGATACACACAGATCATGTTTTTGTACATTACAAAACATAACAGCAAATAACTATCAAAGACCATCATTTTATAAAACTTTTGAGCAATCTTAAAAGTATTTTTCAGCATCTTCAAACTAGAGTTATAGAGTTTGCAAAATGTCAGTCTGCGATCAGACTCAAGCTTCACACATTGATATTACACAGTCATCATAAGCACCATCCCATGCTATTTACAATTGCTGGATGCAAGTTTGATGTACACAGCGCTTAGGTTCACATTTCATTCTACCAAGACCACACATGTAAAACCACTCGCATCTCAGGGGTGATCACTGACCTCTGTCCAATCAGACACCTGCCATGTTTTAGCTCTTCCCAGTCACCAGGTTAACGTGGTCTGTCGCATGCGTATGACCAGGAGTTATAGCTTAGTACCCTAACCTACTGTCAGAATTATCCACACAAAATGAAAATTAATGTCTGTACCCTCTGTGCTGTCCTAAAGGTGAATGTAGAGTGGACAGTTGTGATTGAGTAAACTATTGCTGTGGGCCTGCCATCCTGCCACAAGGGCAACCAGGGCTAAGGGGTCCTTTGCTCCCCCAACCAGAAAACGATTATGCTGAAGAAGCCCAAACTGTGCCTATGAAAAAGTCGTCCATAACTTAGAGAGGTGAACCCCATCATGGTGAAACATCTGCTCACCTGTAGGCATTTTGTATGTGATGTGCCTTAAACACTCCTTCCCCGTCATAACTTGGCCAACATTACATTGAGGTGTCTAATGGAAAAATTTATTGTTATGGACTTGATCCCTACACCCCAGACCTGCCTAGGAATCATATGTGACCCAGCTACTTAAGCTTCAGGGAATACTATCTCAAACAATAAAATTCGCTCAAAATACAAACTGAGGGGACTCCTCAAAGACCTCTGATGCACTCCATTTGATCAACCCAACAACCCCTCCCAATAACAACTGAATCCAAGATTCGAATTTGTTGCTTTGTTAAAGATAGCAACATCTCAAGCCACAATTACTGCATAAACATAAATTCAAATTAAAAAACACTACACAGCACTCATATATATATATATATATACATATATATATATACAAGGCTGTAACAACATTATTTTCCAACACACAGAGACCGCTAGTCACCTACAACCCCAATCCCTCCTTGTGCATCAAAAACATTCTGTGAACTCCTGGTTTGCCTTTTAACCCGATCCCCTTTGCACCTCTGACTTTTCCAGGCACTCTTTGGGCCCTCCCTGGAGCAGAAAAAGGCTGACTTACTCTCAAGCGAGTCTTTGTTCTCTTGTGCAAAAGGTCTGCTCACCCCAGAGCAACCCTACCTGGGGTACCCCCATCATCCACCAGGCAGCTCGTGGCGGCAGCTGGGCTATGCCTTGGTCCCCTGGCATAGACCATATCTTTCAATACCTCCAAAGTGCCATTAGCGCAAATAAACATGCGTGACATGTGGGTAATGGGCCACAATAGCGATTGAGCAATCCTCCTGCAAAATTGCAGATTCTTTAACAGCTGCTGCTAACACCGCGTTTCAGCTATCTAAGATATACTAATGTTCTCTATGCTTGAATCCCTGTGAGATGTGAAGCGGACCTGAACGTGTCACTGAATTAACCCTACCACAGGTCAGCGTGGTTAACCTATCATCTGCCCCTCTCAACCCATTCCAGAACTCTTTGTGACTCATTTCCGGATCACTTCTGCCAAGATGCACAACGATGAGATCCGGGGACTGCAGTCCCTCTTGTCATTTCCCTGCTTCCACTGTCTTGCAGTGTTGTGATATCTTCAGACTGCTGATACTGAACCACCTGAAGAAACTCTCCTTAATTAAGCACACTAAAAATGGATAGATCCATGATCCAAATGATCTTGGAAGACGTCACTACTATGATAAAGTTAAGCAGAAAAGACGGCGGGAGGCATAAATACTCGACTGCAAACATGCCGGGTAAGCACGTTACCTGTAGCACGCCAAGGACTACCTTCCAATGTTTTTGACCTTATTCTCTGTCAACCCTGTGTCTCCTGCTGTAGTGGCCTCATTTATTCTTAAAGAAAGCAAGGAGTCATTTTTTGATCTTATCTCAGCTTTCTTCATGGCTGCAGTAGATACTACAGAGAACTGGCACTGTGACCACACCTCACTGTTGAGATGAATGAACAATGCTACAGCTCCCAAACTAGGAAGCAGTACAAGGCAAGCTTGCATATATGCTACAGGGCAAGTGGGAGTTCAAGGGAGCACCTGCAGTTTGATGGGGGTTCCCTTGCCTAGCTGGTCAGTTTTTGAGTGTGCCAACCTAATCAGGAGTTTCTTGTCTGTTAACTGCACATCTTGCAACTGTACACCTCCTACATTGTCTACCTTAGACCTCCCCACCAATTCACAAATATGGAAGGCACCAGAGAACGCCATGACAAAGGCAGCAGCAAACAATGTCACTTCCTATGACAAGCAGTTCACCATGTGTAACTAAGCCACAACAGCACCAATCTTTGTAATATCAAGGAGGCACTTGGCATCACTGTTCTTGGCAGATAGCTGGACCATCTTGCAGGAGCCTTCTTGACCAGAAAAGTATTGGTATGGTAAACCACCCATGCCAGTTTAGCAAAGAATCCTTTGATCGTGACAAGTGTGTTAGTGTAGGACACTGTCCACTCTTGTGTCTGTAACTCACTTAAGAAAAGGCAAAAGTACTGCACTGAGAAGATATCTTCTATCTGCCGCCCCTTCAGAAAGACCACGTAGGTTGGTAAAGCCTTCTCATAAGAACTGCACGTTGTCTTTGCAAGAGAAGCTGCTACTAAACCTGGAATAACAGGGCACCGATTTTCCAAAGATCTTTTGGGAATTCTGTAATTTGTTCTGCTGCAGTGGAATGGTACCTCTGGAAACCATAGAGCTTGGAGCAAGAAAATGCATCAGCCGTATTATTATGGATGCCTGCGACATGCTTGGCTTTAAATAGTACATTTAACTTCAAACACAGGAAGACAAAATGCTTTAACAACCTCAGAACATGTCTGCAAGCTGCCTTTTGTGTACTGATCACTTCCGCTGCTGACATGTTGTCTAACCAAAAATATTCCCATACAGTTTCCAAAATTCTCTCCCCATACTGACACCGCAACAACTATAGGGAACATTTTTTAAAATGCATTGCTCTTGGTCATGCTAGAATCATGACCAGGCATGGGCCAGTCCCTCCTAAACCAAAACCAATGCTGCCCCCCACATCGGTATATAGGCCCAACACATGGCCTTGAAACTGGATGGCAAGGCCACACTATCAAACCATTGAACTGAACCAGAAATTTTACCCAGATCCTCAAATCTTCTTTTACCCAGCTGCCAACCTTGTGTAGTGGTGAGTCTGGGTCAGACCTGCCGTTGTCCTGGCAAATGACTGCAAGAAAAGGTGGCCCATGGACATGATTCTTAAATTGAAATTTAGATTCCCCACGAAGGCTTGAAGATGGTGTAGTGTGATTTGTTTTTAATGCCAACAATAATTATTTATTGAATGAACGCACAGACCTTTTCTTGTTGAAAGCTACACTTGTTTGCAATGGAATCAATGTCAGTCCTTAGGAAAGTAATGCACAGGGAAGCCCCTGCAGGTTTTTCTTTCACTAATGGGATGCACTGGTCTTGACACAAAGAAAAAAAGGTATTGAGTGCCTGGCACACTCGCTAGACCCAGCTGCCTTTGTGAAAAGGAAGTGTATATCATTCTCAAAACTTGTCTTTTGGAAAAAAATAATTTGAGACATAAGCCTAACTAATCAAAATCAATCACGAGATGGCACAACCCATTGCATGCATTTATTGTAGTGATAGAGGTTTGCATACTGAAAACCTAGCGGGCGATAGTCATCAGGGTGGACAAGAAGCAGCCTAAATACGGGCTCAATATCAGTTTTTGCCTGTAAAGCGCCAGGCGTTAACTTCCTCAACTTAATCAGTGCCTGATCCACAGAAGCATAATGAGCCAAGTAAATCTAAGGCTCGATAGCATCATTGCCAGAAGAGCCTTTTGGGGTGGACATATGTCCCAGCTGGTACAGACCCAGTTCCTTCTTTGGGAACATGCCCAAAGGGGTACAAATGAACCTCTCAAGCAATGGTGTCTCAAAAAGGCCAGCAAGACAATTCTTGTTTTAAATTTTTCGCCACCAACCACCATGAACCTGCACAGATAGTCAGTTCTTATAGCGTGCGCTGGGCAAGACTTCTGATTTCATGGGGCATGAACCATGGCCGCACCTAGCAAATAGGTGGAGCCCACAGGAGGTTGGGGGCAGCCAACAGCATTAGCCATGGCATTTTCTGAATGTCATCAACGCTCGGGGTGACTGAAAAGAGTGCGAAACCCTGCAACGTTGTGATTGGCTGTTGGGGCCTGTGAGTGTGAGCTGTAGGGCCACCAGGTGACCAGCATTTAACTGGTGGTCCTAAAGTGGTGTAATGTTTTCCTAAGAGGTTATGCTCTTTCAGCTGTCCTTTCCAATGTGGTGGTGTTACAGTGTGAAGTTGTTAGTGTATTAGAGTTTGTTGTACTTTGTGGAATTTACTTTTTACCGGCCACAAAGCTGGTAGAGACCTTGGCATCTGAGACTCAAAAGTCTGGTAAATTCTGGATTGGGTCTACAACGTTACTCCAATTAAGGGCAGTGAAACTGTGGTGAGGGTTCAGATGGTGCTAGAGTGACTGTCTCAGCAGCACATTAGCATTAATGCCCAAAACATGCAGCCACAGGAAACACAATTCTTTTTCCACCTCCAGCCGCACTGCCTACCTCCAACCACGCTGGCCCCCCAATAGCATCGGGGTTCCAGCCAGCCATGTGCTGAAAAAGTACCCTTCAGAAATTTCCCCAGAATGCGACAATACTCGTCCGGAGGAGAAACAGGAAGCCCAAATGTTGGAGTTGAAGAAGCTCCAGGAACCAGCGCAGCCTGCAAAGAACCACGGTTCTTGGGCACCCAGGCAGCAGAGAAGCTACAGATGCAACGGGGCCATCTGTGTCATGGCCTTCCTCTCTTGTGATGTCGGACTGTCAGCTCAAGGCAGAAGTAAAATGAAAGTTCCTGCCTCTTCTGACGTGTAGACCCACCCAGCACCTTCACCGAACCTCACCTTTTCCTACGACATGTGGGCTTCCTGTTTCTTCTGCAGGCGAGTATTGTTGCATTCTGGGGAATTTTCTGAAGGGAACGGTTTGAGCACACGGCTGACATAGATTATGTGCTTCAAGGTGTGTGTCCCAGATGTTGTCGCATGGACATAAAACGCAAAAGGATGTTTATTCAGACTAGACTATTTCGGCTGTACATCTGCATTTGTTCTTATTTCACCTTGTTATGGTGAAAATAAGAACAAATGGTGAAAAGTAGATATTTGTCCCAGAAAAATGTTGCATCAAGTATGTCATTAATCGAATGACTTGATGCTTTCACAGTTATTAGAAAGATAAGGTCAGACGACATCGATGTCTAATGGCAGACATGACAATAATTCTGTAAAAACTCTTCCATTGTTTAAGAGTGAGAAGATGGGGATCTACATTACCTAAGATGGAGCCAGGGCCTACATAAAATGGAGTTGGTCCTTAGGGGCTCTACGCCACCACAACTTCTGAATGACGTCTGAATGTAACTTCATGGAGCGTATCTAATCAGAAGGAATTTAACTAACATATGGAGGATTCATGCTCCTGAATTAGTCTTGTATAAGATACCTAAATCTATACATAATTTATTTGTAGCATAAAACGAAACCAATCAATACATCATTTGTATATGGCAAAACGATAGAGCCCATTGGGATGAGATGCAGGATATCATACAGCATCTCCCAAAAGAGCACCAGAAGAGGGCACAACAGGTAGGAGAGGAAGGGCAAGCTATCAGTAACAACCAAATAAGGTCTCCCCTTGGTGCAGTTGATACAGCTGCAAGGAGTGTGAACACAGCAGTTACTATTCGTAGACATGCATGGCTGCGCTCCTCTGGTTTTAAACCAGAAATCCAACAGGCTGTGTTAAACATGCCTTTTGATAAGAAACATATTTTTGGACCAGAGGTAGACACAACAATAGAAACATTACGAAAGGACTCAGATACAGCCAAAGCAATGGGTGCTCTCTATTCTACACTGTATAGGGGTCATTTCTTAAGCCTCAGTTTCGAGGAGGTTTTAGACCACAATCCTCAGAGGCATCAAACTCATAGGCAAAACCAACTTATCAAACCCAGTACCAGCAAGGTGGATTTAGAGGCACATATAGAGGACAATACTCTAGAAATAGAGGTAAATTCCAAATCTCTAAACAACCAGCAACACAACCAAAACAGTGACTTTCCTCACTCCTTTCCAGTCCACACATCTCCTGTGAGGGGAAGACTACAACAGTTCCACACACGTTGGAAAAATATCACAACAAACATATGGGTTTTATCAATTATCCGCAATGGCTATTGCCTAGAATTGATAAACACTCCTCCAACTATTCCACCAAGGTATCACAAATTAACCCCTGAACATACAGTTCTGTTACAACAAGAGGTTCAATGTCTACTACTCAAACAAGCAATAGAGTTAGTTCCACAGTCTCAACTAGGAACAGGAGTTTACTCACTGTACTTCCTAATTCCCCAAAAAGATGGTACCCTCAGGCCAATATTAGACCTCAGGCCACTAAATCTGTATATCCTATCAGAACATTTCCACATGGTAACTCTGCAAGATGTTATCCCACTGCTACAAAAGCAAGACTTTGTGACATCATTAGACCTCAAAGATGCGTATTTCCACATTCCCATCCATCCAGCCCACAGAAAATACCTCAGGTTTGTTATACAAGGAAAACACTACCAATTCAAAGTGTTAACTTTCTACACAACAACAGCTCCAAGGGTATTCACAAAGTGCTTAGCAGTAGTAGCAGCTTACCTAAGGAGACAACATATCCATGTATTTCCATATCTAGACGATTGGCTAATAAAATCAAGCAATCGTACACAATGCCAAAATCATACACAGTATGTGATAGAAACTCTGCACATCCTAGGGTTTTCTTTAACCCCTTTGCTGCCAGGCCTTTTCCCCTCCTGTGCCGAGACTGTTTTTTTGGCTATTTGGGGCAGTTTGCGCTTAGGCCCTCATAACTTTTTGTTCACATAAGCTACCCACGCCAAATGTGCGTCCTTTTTTTCCAACATCCTAGGGATTCTAGAGGTACCCAGACTTTGTGGGTTCCCCTGAAGGAGGCCAAGAAATTAGCCAAAATACAGCAAAGATTTCGTTTTTTGTTTTAAAAATGGGAAAAAATGGCTGCAGAAGAAGGCTTGTGTTTTTTTCCCTGAAAATGAAATCAACAAAGGGTTTGCGGTGGTAAAATCACCATCTTCCCAGCTTTCAGGAACAGGCAGACTTGAATTAGAAAACCCCATATTTCAACACAATTTTGATGTTTTACTGGGACATACCCCATTTTTACTATTTTTTGTGCTTTCAGCCTCCTTCCAGTTAGTGACAGAAATAAGTGAGAAACCAATGCTGGATCCCAGGAAGCTAAACATTTCTGAAAAGTAGACAAAGTTCTGAATTCCGCAGTGGGTCATTTGTGTAGATCCTACAAGTGTTTCTTACAGAAAATAACAGTGGGAAAAATGTGTGATTTCCAGCAAAGTTGGAGGTTTGCTGGGGATTGTGGGTACAAAAATGGTGCGAGTGCATGTGAAACACACCACCCTGGAATCACCCAGATGTTTAGTTTTCAGATGTGTCTAGGTCTTGTGGATTTTTCTACATGGCAGCGTCCCAAAGTCCATAAAGTGCAGCCCTCACCATTCCAAGTGAGACGATTTTCAGAGTTAGCCAAGCTCTCATGGCGCAAATGTAAAACTAAAACCCAAAATAATCAAATGTCTTCTTGCTTGCTGTGGGATAAGATGTTTTAGAGTGCGGGGGAGAGCTGAAAGACTGTTACCCCCTTCAGTTGGGTGGGGGCATAACCAGGCCCATACTGGTTGGTAGTGGTAGCTACCACCCCAATATATATATATATATATATTTTTGATTCCCTGGCATCTAGTAGACTTTCTGACCCCCTGCCCCCCTGGGGTGTGGATCAGGGGTAGTTGCCCCATCTGCCCACTGGTGGGCAGAACAACTTTGGCCCCATTTATTTGGGGTGGGGGTATGGCCGTACCCCCACCCTCTTATTTTTGAAAAAAAACTTCACTGGCCTCTGGTGGGCTTTCTGCCCCCCTTGGGGTCAGATGGGCCTTCCAAAAATAGGCCCATCTGCCCCCAAGTGGGGAAGATATGACCAAAAGTAATGTGCCGCTGTGGGGAGCGACCCTTACCCAAGGGGCTGCCCCACTAAAGAAAACACACGCATACGCACACACCAATCCCTGGTGCCCCCAAGGGGGGCAGATTGGCCTAACAAAAATCGGCCAATCTGCCCCCGAGCGGGGCAGAAATGGTCTAAATACAATTTGCCCCCCCAGGGGAGCGACCCTTGACTAAGGGGTCGCTCCCCACCTCTAAAAAACTAAACAAAAAAAATAATTATTTTATCCCTGGTGCCTAGAGGTTTCTGCCACACCTGGGTCGCTCCCCATCTCTAAAAAAAACAAACAAACAAAAAAACATAAAAAAATTAGCCCTGGCGACTAGGACTAATAACAATAGGCCGATCTGTCCCCGGGGTTGCAGAAATGGCCAAAAATAAATTTGCCCCCCCGGGGAGCGACCCTTGCCTAAGGGGTCGCTCCCCTTCTGTGAATTTGGCGTAAAAAAGAAATACTCCCTGGTGTCTAGTGGTTTCTGCCCCTCTTGGGGGCAGACTGGACTCATAAAAATAGGCCAATCTGCCCCCAAGGGGGGCAGAAATGGCCTAAATATAATTTTCCCTCTAGGGAGCAACCCTTGCCTAAGGGGCCTCGCCCCAACTAAAAAAAAAAACAACAACAAAAATTATCCCTGGCGCCTAGTGGATTCTGACCCCCCTGGGGAACGACCCTTGCCCAAGGGGTCGCTCCCCTCATGCCAGTTTCCATACAAAAAGAAATCCCTGGTGTTTAGTGGGCATTTCAAAAGCCGGATCGCTTTACGATCCGGCTTTTGAAATGCTCTGATAGACTTCAAAGGGAAGGAAATTTCTTTCCTTCCCTTTGAAGCCTCTCAGGCCCCCATCACATGATCGGAAGAGAAATGCTTTGCATTTCTCTTCCGATCGCGCTAGAAGTTGAGCTTCCAGCGCGATTGGGAAGTGGCCTCTGGTGATGTCAGCGCGCAAATGTGCGCTGACGTCATCAGACATCACTGGGGGAGTGATGGGGGGGGGGGGGCGGGTTGGAAGGGGAAGGGCTTCCCCTACCATCCCTGCCTTGGGGGGTGGGACGCAAGCCCACAGAGGGAGCGCCAGCGCTCCCTCTGAGCTCTGTGCCCAGGACGTAATGGTTTCGTCCTCGGCACACGAGCACTGTGCCTTTGGACGTAACCATTACGTCCAGGGCACAGAAGGGGTTAAGCTACCAAAAGTCACACCTTCAGCCAGCACAAATACAACCGTATTTAGGTGCTATCCTAAATACTCAGCTAGCTCTAGTGTATCCAAATGCTCAAAGGATACAAGCTTTTCAAAATCTAATTCAACTTATACAACCAAATCAAAAATACACTGTAAGATTTGTCAAGAAAATACTAGGAATGATGGCGTCTTGCATTGCAGTAGTCCCACATGCAAGACATGAGGCCCTTACAACAGTGCCTTGCACAACAATGTTCACAAGCACACGTCAACTTCAAGATCTAGTGTTGGTAGACCGCCAAACACATATGTCCCTTCAGTGGTGGAATCGCAGCAACTTAATTAAGGGGCGGTCATTTCAAGACCCTGTGCCTCAGACCGTAATTACAACAGATGCATCATTGATTGGTTGGGTAGCCCACCTAAACAATCACAACATTCAAGGGCAATGGGATGTCAAACAGAAACAGCTACACATAAACCATTTAGAGTTATTAGCTGTGTTCCTTGCCCTCAAAGCTTTTCAACCTCTTCTCAAACAGAAGAATGTTCTTATAAAAGCAGAAAGCATGACAACCATGTATTATGTCAACAAGCAGGGAGGGACACATTCATCTCAACTGTCCCTTCTAGCTTAAACAATTTGGAAATGGGCAATTCACAATCAAATTAATCTATTAGCACAGTACATTCCAGGGATAGGCAGTTAGTTGGCAGATGTCCTTAGCAGAAATCACCAACAAACACACGAATGGGAGATTCACCCTCAAGTACTTCAAAAGTACTTTCAAAAGTGGGGCACACAAAACAGAGATCTATTTGCAACAAGCGAAAATACAAAATGCCAAAACTTTGCATCCATACGCCCACATCCACTGTCCAAAGGCAATGCTCTGTGGATCAATTGGTCAGGGATATTTGCTTATGCTTTTCCCCCTGTCCCACTCCTTCCATTTCTGGTCAACAAGTTGCGTCAAACTTCACTCAACATGATACCCATAGCACCAACATGGGCACGTCAGTCATGGTACATAACACTACTAGATTTATCTGTGGTACCTCGCTCCAAACTCCCATGCAGACCGGATTTGTTAACACAAAACAAAGGTCAAATCATACATCCAGACCCCAAGGCTCTCAATCTAGCGATTCGGCTCCTGAAGTCATAGAATTTGGATATTTAAACTCCCATCAGAGTGTATGGAAGTTATTAAACAAGCATGCAAACCCATTACTAGACAGTGCTACGCAAACAAATGGAAAAGATTTGTGTATTATTGTCAATCTAAAATCATAGATCCTCTCTCAGCATCAATACAGGACATTGTATGTTATTTACTTCATTTGCAGAAATCAAATGAAGCTTTCTCCTCAATAAAAATACACCTTACTGCAATATCTGCATATTTACAAACTATTCAACATAGCTCTTTATTTAGAGTTCCTGTTATTAAAGCTTTCATGGAAGGATTAAAACACATCATTCCACCAAGAACACCACCAGTTCCAACATGGAATCTAAATATAGTATTTACCAGACTTATGGGACCACCTTTTGAACCCATGCACTCTTGACAAATTCAATTTCTAACATGGAAAGTTGCCTTTCTTGTGGCAATTACTTCTTTACGAAGAGTAAGTGAAATACAAGCTTTTACTCTTGAATAACCTTTTTTTCCAAGCACACAAACACAAAGTTGTACTAAGAACAAATCCTAAATTTCTACCAAAAGTAGTCTCACAATTTCACATCAATCAAACAGTGGAACTTCCAGTCTTCTTCCCACAGCCAGATTCTGTGGCAGAAAGAGCTCTACATACATTAGATCTCAAAAGAGCTTTAATGTACTACATAGACAGTACTAAACAATTTAGGAAAACAAAACAACTTTTTGTAGCTTTCCAACAACCACATACAGGCAATCCTATATCAAACAAGGTTTAGCTAGATGGATTGTTAGGTGTATACAAACATGCTATATCAAAGCAAAAAGACAACTTGTAATCACCCCTAAAGCACATTCTACCAGAAAAACAGGTGCAACAATGGCTTTTTTAGGGAACATACCAATGGCTGATATATGTAAAGCAGCTACATGGTCAACACCTCATACATTTACTAAACACTTCTGTGTAGATTTTTTCTCACAACAACAAGCCACAGTAGGACAAGCTGTCCTAAAGACATTATTTCAAACAACTTCAAATCCTACAGGCTAGCCACCGCTATTTTGGGAGGACAAACTGCTTTGTAGTCTATGCACAACATGTGTATCTGCAGCTACACATGCCATTGAACGGAAAATGTCACTTACCCAGTGTACATCTGTTTGTGGCATGTTGTGCTGCAGATTCACATGCACCCTCCCTCCTCCCCAGAAGTCTGTAGTCGTTTAAGTTAATACATTTGTACATATGTATTCATATTTACATTTGCATAGACCTCTCTTTTCTCTTATATACTTTATTACTCTTTTCTTCACCCTCCTCGGGAAAACAATCTAACAATGGAGTCGATGACCATGCGCAATGGAACCGAGAGAAGGAGTCATTCGATCCCGTGACTCTAAAACTCTTCTTTAACCCCTTCGCTGCCAGGCCTTTTCCCCCTCCTGTGCCGAGCCTTTTTTTGGCTATTTGGAGCAGTTCGCGCTTAGGCCCTCATAACTTTTTGTTCACGTAAGCTACCCACGCCAAATTTGCGTCCTTTTTTTCCAACATCCTAGGGATTCTAGAGGTACCCAGACTTTGTGGGTTCCCCAGAAGGAGGCCAAGAAATTAGCCAAAAAACAGTGAAAATTTCAGTTTTTTAAAAAAAATTGGAAAAATGGGCTGCAGAAGAAGGCTTGTGGTTTTTTCCCTGAAAAGGGCATCAACAAAGGGTTTGCGGTGATAAAATCACCAGCTTCCCAACTTTCAGGAACAGGCAGACTTGAGTCAGAAAACCCAATTTTTCAACACAATTTTGGCATTTTACTGGGACATACCCCATTTTTACGATTTTTTGTGCTTTCAGCCTCCTTCCAGTCAGTGACAGAAAAGGATCCCTGAAACCGCAACATTTCTGAAAAGTAGACAAAATTCTGCATTCAGCAAGGGGTAATTTGTGTAGATCCTACAAGGGTTTCCTATAGAAAATAACAACTGAAAAAGAAAAATATTGAAATTGAGGTGAAAAAAACATCAATTTTTCACTAAGTTTTACTCTGTAACTTTTTCCTTCAATGTCAGATTTTCGAAAGCAATATACCGTTACGTCTGCTGGACTCTTCTGGTTGCGGGGATATATAGGGCTTGTAGGTTCATCAAGAACTCTAGGTACCCAGAGCCAATAAATGACCTGCACCCTGCAGTGGGTTTTCATTCTATGCCGGGTATACAGCAATTCATTTGCTGAAATATAAAGAGTAAAAAATAGCTATCAAGAAAACCTTTGTATTTCCAAAATGGGCACAAGATAAGGTGTTGAGAAGCAGTGGTTATTTGCACATCTCTGAATTCCGGGGTGCCCATACTAGCATGTGAATTACAGGGCATTTCTCAAATAGACGTCTTTTTTACACACTGTCTTACATTTGGAAGGGAAAAATGTAGAGAAAGACAAGGGGCAATAACACTTGTTTTGCTATTCTATGTTCCCCCAAGTCTCCCGATAAAAATGATACCTCACTTGTGTGGGTAGGCCTAGCGCCTGCGACAGGATATGCCCCAAAACACAACGTGGACACATCACAGAAAACAGACCTGTTTTTAGCAAAGTGCCTACCTGTAGATTTTGGCCTCTAGCTCAGCCGCCACCTAGGGAACCCTACCAAACCTGTGCATTTCTGAAAACTAGAGACCTAGGGGAATCCAAGATGGGGTGACTTGTGTGGCTGGGACCAGGTTCTGTTACCCAGAATCCTTTGCAAACCTCAAAATTTGGCTAAAAAAAACACATGATCCTCACATTTCTGTGGCAGAAAGTTCTGGAATCTGAGAGGAGCCACAAATTTCCTTCCACCCAGCGTTCCCCCACGTCTCCCGATACAAATGATACCTCACTTGTGTGGGTAGGCCTAGCGCCCGCGACAGGCAACGCCCCAAAGCGCAACGTGGACACAGCCAAATTTTCGAAGGAAAACAGAGGTGTTTTTTGCAAAGTGCCTACCTGTAGGTTTTGGCCTGTAGCTCAGCCGCCACCTAGGGAAACCTACCAAACCTGTGCATTTCTGAAAACTAGAGACCTAGGGGAATCCAAGATGGGGTGACTCGTGTGGCTCGGACCAGGTTCTGTTACCCAGAATCCTTTGCAAACCTCAAAATTTGGCTAAAAAAACACATGTTCCTCACATTTCTGTGGCAGAAAGTTCTGGAATCTGAGAGGAGCCACAAATTTCCTTCCACCCAGCGTTCCCCCACGTCTCCCGATAAAAATGATACCTCACTTGTGTGGGTAGGCCTAGCGCCCGCGACAGGACACGCCCCAAAGCGCAACGTGGACACAGCCAAATTTTTGAAGGAAAACAGAGGTGTTTTTTGCAAAGTGCCTACCTGTAGGTTTTGGCCTGTAGCTCAGCCGCCACCTAGGGAAACCTACCAAACCTGTGCATTTCTGAAAACTAGAGACCTAGGGGAATCCAAGATGGGGTGACTCGTGTGGCTCGGACCAGGTTCTGTTACCAGAATCCTTTGCAAACCTCAAAATTTGGCTAAAAAAACACATGTTCCTCACATTTCTATGGCAGAAAGTTCTGGAATCTGAGAGGAGCCACAAATTTCCTTCCATCCAGCGTTCCCCCACGTCTCCCGATAAAAATGATACCTCACTTGTGTGGGTAGGCCTAGCGCCTGCGACAGGAAACGCCCCAAAGCGCAACGTGCACACAGCCAAATTTTTGAAGGAAAACAGAGGTGTTTTTTGCAAAGTGCCTACCTGTAGATTTTGTCCTGTAGCTCAGCCGCCACCTAGGGAAACCTACCAAACCTGTGCATTTCTGAAAACTAGAGACCTAGGGGAATCCAAGATGGGGTGACTTGTGTGGCTCGGACCAGGTTCTGTTACCCAGAATCCTTTGCAAACCTCAAAATGTGGCTAAAAAAACACATGTTCCTCACATTTCTGTGTCAGAAAGTTTTGGAATCTGAGAGGAGCCACAAATTTCCTTCCACCCAGCGTTCCCCCACGTCTCCCGATAAAAATGATACCTCACTTGTGTGGGTAGGCCTAGCGCCCGCGACAGGAAACGCCCCAAAGCGCAACGTGGACACAGGCAAATTTTTGAAGGAAAACAGAGGTGTTTTTTGCAAAGTGCCTACCTGTAGATTTTGGCCTGTAGCTCAGCTGCCACCTAGGGAAACCTACCAAACCTGTGCATTTCTGAAAACTAGAGACCTAGGGGAATCTAAGATGGGGTGACTTGTGTGGCTCGGACCAGGTTCTGTTACCCAGAATCCTTTGCAAACCTCAAAATGTGGCTAAAAAAACACATGTTCCTCACATTTCTGTGGCAGAAAGTTCTGGAATCTGAGAGGAGCCACAAATTTCCTTCGACCCAGCGTTCCCCCACGTCTCCCGATAAAAATGATACCTCACTTGTGTGGGTAGGCCTAGCGCTCGCGACAGGAAATGGCCCAAAACACAACGTGGACACATCACATTTTTTCATAGAAAACAGTGCCTACCTGTGGATTTTGGCCTCTAGCTCAGCCGGCACCTGGGGAAACCTAGCAAACCAGCACATTTTTGAAAACTAGAGACCTAGGGGAATCCAAGATGGGGTGATTTGCGGGGCTCTGACCAGGTTCTGTTACCCAGAATCCTTTGCAAACATCAAAATTTGGCCAAAAAACACTTTTCCCTCTCATTTCGGTGACAGAAAGTTCTGGAATCTGGGAGGAGCCACAAATTTCCTTCCACCCAGCGTTCCCCTAAGTCTCTCCATAAAAATGGTACCTCACTTGTGTGGGTAGGCCTAGCGCCCACGAAAGGAAATGGCCCAAAACACAACGTGGACACAACATATTTTTTCACAGAAAACAGAGGTGTTTTTTGCAAAGTGCCTACCTGTGGATTTTGGCCTCTAGCTCAGCCGGCCCCAGGGGGGGGGGGAAATGCCCTAAAATAAATTTGACCCCCCCCACCCCTCCAAACCCCCCTGCCCAGGAGCGACCCTTGCCTACGGGGTCGCTCCCCCTGCGTGACATTGGCGCCAAAAAACAAATCCCCGGTGCCTAGTGGTTTCTGCCCCCTTGGGGCAGATTGACCTAAAATCGACCAATTTGCCCCCAAGGGGGGCAGAAATGCTCTAAATACAGTTTGCCCCCCAGGGGAGCGACCCTTGTCTGATGGGTCGCTCCCCATCTCTGAAAAAACAAACAAACCAAAAAAAAAAACACACACTTTTTTTTTGCCCTGGCGCCTACAGGTTTCTGCCCCCCCTGGGGGCAGATTGGCCTAATAATAGGCCGATCTGACCCCAGGGGGGGCAGAAATGGCCTAAAATAAATTTGCATCCCCAACCCCCCACCAGGAGCGACCCTCGCCTATGGGGTTGCTCCCCTACGTGACATTGGCGCCAAAAAAACAAATCCCCGGTGCCTAGTGGTTTCTGCCCCCTTGGGGGCAGATTGACCTAAAATCGACCAATCTGCCCCCAAGGGGGGCAGAAATGGTCTAAATACAGTTTGCCCCCCAGGGGAGCGACCCTTGCCTGATGGGTCGCTCCCCATCTCCAAAAAAACAAACATACAAAAAAAAAAACACCAAAAAAAATTGCCCTGGCGCCTAGAGGTTTCTGCCCCCCTCTGGTGGCAGATCGGCCTAATAATAGGCCGATCTGCCCCCAGGGGGGGCAGAAATGGCCTAAAATAAATTTGCATCCCCAACACCCACCCCCCCACCAGGAGCGACCCTCGCCTACGGGGTCGCTCCCCCTGCGTGACATTGACACCAAAAAACAAATCCCCGGTGCCTAGTGGTTTCTGCCCCCTTGGGGGCAGATTGACCTAAAATCGACCAATCTGCCCCCAAGGGGGGGCAGAAATGGTCTAAACACAGTTTGCCCCCCAGGGGAGCGACCCTTGTCTGATGGGTCGCTCCCCATCTCTAAAAAAACAAACAAACAAAAACACAAAAAAAAAAATTGCCCTGGCGCCTAGAGGTTTCTGCCCCCCCTGGGGGTAGATCGGCCTAATACCAATAGGCCGCTCTGCCCCCAGGGGGGGCAGAGATGGCCTAAAATAATGGCCTAAATATATATTGCCCCCTAGGGGAGCGACCCTTGCCTAAGGGGTCGCTCCCCACCTAAAAAAAAAGAAAACATCACAAGAAAAAATAAAAAAGCTCCCTGGTGCCTAGAGGTTTCTGCCCCCCCTGGGGGCAGATCGGCCTAATAATAGGCCAATCTGCCCCCAGGGGGTGCAGAAAAGGCCTTCCTAAAAAAATGCCCCCCCTGGGAGCGACCCTTGCCCAAGGTGTCGCTCCCTTTTGACAGTTTCATTAAAAAAAAATAAAAAAATCCCTGGTGTCTAGTGGGGTTTCAAAAGCCGGATTGCAAGCAATCCGGCTTTTGAAACCCTGTGAGAGACTTCAAAGGGAAGGAAATACATTTCCTTCCCTTTGAAGCCTCTCGGGGCCTCCCCCATGGGATTGAAAGAGAAATGCAAAAGCATTTCTCTTTCAATCGCGCTGGAAGCAGGGGGAGACCCTGTGACTAATCAGCGCGCACTCGCGTGCTGATGTCACAGGGGGGGGGGGGGTCGGGGGTGGGAGGGGAAGGGCTTCCCCTTCCATCCCTGACTTTGGGGGGATGGGGGGAAGCACACGGAGGGAGCGAGAGCGCTCCCTCTGGGCTGTGTGCCGAGGACGTAGTGGTTACGTCCTCGGCACAGCAGCACTGTGCCGCAGGACGTAACCACTACGTCCGCGGCACAGAAGGGGTTAAAGAAAAACAACTTGTAACAATCCGAGCCCAACACTAGATGTCGGAATCGATATGCACAACATGTGAATCTGCAGCACAGCATTCCATGAACAGATGTACACTGGGTAAGTGACATTTTCCATATATGTATGTGTGTATATATATATATTCATGAGTCACCAAAGGTGCCGGCATTTCACCGGGGCTACAGACGCGGTGATTCGAGCAGGGCCCCGGCTGCCCTAACAGTCATAAACACACCTTTACAAAGAAAGAAGTGCTCAAATCTCCTGTGCGTGCAAAAACGGTTTATTCAGATCTCTCCCGATGTGTTTTGGTCCCAATGGACCTTTGTCACAGGTTACAGGAGTAAAGTGACGAAAACAAATATAAATATACTAGAAACAGTGAAAGGACTAATACATCATCAGTAAAGTGGGCACCATCTTAGAATGGTATTATTCGAAGTATACATCGTCTGACATTCATTGACTACAGAGGAAAATATAATGAATATAGACTTGCATTCTTAATTATATTTCATAAGCCTAAATTATTATCATGTACTATTGGATTATACTATTTTACCCCATACTGTGTACCCTGCAAAACTCGAAGTCCCTCATGTTACTAAAGTCAGGTTCAAGGATAACTGTAGCACAATCAGTCATAGTGTTATGCACCATAATTATAACTGTGTAGTGGCAGGGTGAATAAAAATATCCTGATCTCTACTCCATTAACTGGCTGCAGTGAAGACCCCAACAGGACCTCCTCATTGCTCGGTACATCATCGCACCACTGTGCTGCACGTGTAAAGACAGTATTCCTTGCGAAGGGCAAGCACGTAATTGGCTCACAAAATAATACAGTTGAAGATCCGGCAGCCCCAGACCCCCCAGCTCGCATCCAATTTGAGTATTTCCAGTTTAACCCTGTTCCTCTTACTGGCCAGCACCAGGGACACAAGGAGACTATTTAATTTTGCGAATGTGGATATGGGGACGGAATACATGGCATTCTGTGGGACATAGAAGCACCGGGCAACTGAACCATTCTGCATAGTGAACCCAAAATTTGATTGATTGATTCTTCAAGGTTAGTCAAGACTGTACACATATTAAGTCGGTAGCAGGTTTCTGTGGTGTTAGCCATCTGGGCTCCCAAGTAGCAATAACGACCTATGTCCCCCTGGAGCTCAGTCTCTGGGAGGTCAGCCAGGAGTAACCGCACCAATGCCACCAAGAGGAATAATACCATCTTTTGTTTATTAACCTGTAGACCAGATGCAGCTCCAAATTCAGTCATAACCTGCACTAGTGCCACAACAGATCTGTCTGGGTGCATGACACACATTAATGTGTAGTCTACATAAAGGAAAATGACGTGGGTCACGCCGCGCACCTCAATACCCCACTCCGCTATGTCTCTACGAAAGCGAATCACCAGAGGCTCCATTGCTATTGCCAAAAGGAGTGGTTGAAGAGGGAAACCCTGTCTCCTGCGCCTCCCAGTATGAATGCTGTCCGACACAACCCGCTCAGAACGCACTTGGGTGACCGGGTCTGTGTAAAGCAGCTGCACCCAGGACAAGAAGACTGGGCCCAGTCCCAGCCTTCGGGAAATGTCCCAGAGCTACTGCCAGTTAAGGTTTCGAATGCCTTTTCAGTATCTAAGGCGACCAAGGATTCCTCCAGTTCCCACTCAGCGATAGAATTGAGCACATGTGACAGCCTCCTCAGATTCATGTGGGTCCCCCTACCAGGTATGAAGCCACAACGATCTCTGCGCACTGAGAGACCACACCACGCAATCTAATCGAGAGGGCCTTCGCTTTTATCTTAATGTCCACCCCCAACATCGAAAGTGGTCTGTACGATCTTGGATCTAACAGATATTTACCTGACTTGGAGAGTATAATTATTTGGACCTCTCCCTTAGTCTGAGGTAGAGTTCTGAGCTCCTGCACTTCCCTAAGCATTTCCAGTAGACTGGGCAGGAGTAACACCAAGAATGCCTGATAATACTTTACTAGGGGTCTGTCTGGGCCCAGTGCCCCGCATCAAGCCATATCCTGAATCGCTACCTGCAACTCCTCCACCAGGAACTCTTTCTCCAGATTCTCCACGTGGGCCCTGTCGCTGTCCTGTCTGTGCTCTGCCCTGTCTCCCTCCCTATAAAGTAACTGATGGTAATCACGCCGTACCAGGCGGCCCAATGTATCCCAGGTTTCCCCCACCGATCTCTATGCTGACAACAGCACCTCCTGTCTATTCTCAGCATGGGGGCCTCTCGCTGGAAAACCACCAATTGCAGTTACTCGTTCTTCTAGCTAGTGCCTGGTGCCGCTACCACAAGACAGGCACTCCTCCCGAGTCACCACCTTTAGGGTATCCCATTCGACTCCATCGTGCTTCGTTGTAGACCAGTTGATCTCAAAGGAACCTACAGTCACCGCTAAAAGCTCTTCATGGAGCTGTGTGTCACCAAGGGTCTTGGGGCGCAAGTGCCACAACAGTACCCTGGGTCTGCTCCCTACTCTCCCCAGTCCAAAAGCAGTAGCGGATGGTCAGAGAGAAATCTGCCCAGTATCTGTACATCAGCTACCCCAGGGACAAGTTCTAATGACAGCAAAACTATCTAGGCGGCTGTATGATTGGGGGCATAGCAAGTATACTCTCTGGACCCCAGGTGAGTAATGTACCAAGCAGCCAGGTAACCTGTGCGCTCCATCACACCTTGCAGTGCAGACACCATGTTGGGCTTCATACCTCGTCTCGGGGGGTTGCGATTCCTGCCCCGTCCACCACACAGTTGAAGTCCCCGGACACAACAGGGATTCCAACATAGGAGAGGGGCTCCCGCTCCAGTGCTAGATAAAAGTCACCATCATCTGCATTGGGTGCACACAAAGACCCCCCCCCCGGCCTAATTAGACTAGGTAGCTGAGAACAACTACCATCTCCATTTTTGCTGCACCTCCCGAACCGCAGTATCCAGCAGATGTGTCTCCTATAGCAGTGCAATCTGTATTCTCTGCCGCTGGAGATAGGTTTTTACCCCATAGCACTTGACATGGGAATTGAGTCCCTGCACACTCCATGTCACTACCTTAAAGCGGGCAGCCATACTCACATGTGTTCAACCGCCTGCCCCCAATTCTCAACCCACCCCGCATCCCCAGCATCCATTACACCACTGCTGCTGCAAAAGCAAAACAAACCGATCCCATATATTATAATCCTCCCACCGGGTAAACACAATTGAACACCACATGTCTCCCCAAATAGCATAGCTCAGTCAAACTCCTCCACGATAGAACCTCTCAACCCGCTATACAGTTCAGTCTCCCCCAAACTTCGCAGTCAGCTCACAAAGTCAACGATATAGTGGGGGGAGAAGCTTCATCCACTAACCTGAACTGCGGTTGCCGTTTCCAGGCACAAACCACCACCCCCACACACAACCTCTACTGCACTCTTCCTCACACTCTCCCACAAATCATAGATACCTCCACCTACCACCACACCCTTTTAATTAAACAGACTCTACGCTAAACAAACAATCCAAATAAAATAAAAACTCTGCCAGTGCCAGCCACAGGAAAAAAGCTAAAGGGGGAGGATGAAAACATGGCATCTCCAGTGATTTTCAGCACATGCACCTGCTCATTAATATAGTCATTTACTTGTCCACAAGTCTCAGGAGCCGTAGTTTGCTTTCAACAACTATGAGGCCCAAGCATGCGTCATCTTGTCTCACACGTCGCCAGGATGGACTCTGGCAGTCTCCTGTAAAGGGCTAGACCATTGATATGGTGAGCAACACATATATCCAGCAATGTGTGTCCTGGGTCTCTTCGTCCACATTACAAGTGCTATCATCCGAATTGGAGGCCATCACTGCCTCCAACAAAGCCTTTACCACCCCCCTCTCTGACCCTTGTTGCTCCAAGTCCAAGGTGCCATCCTGCCAGGCCACCACTTGAGAGGAGGATCTGGAAGCCCAACCACCCTGTCTCCTCCTGTTTGCTGGCTGCGAGCTGTGGGAGCTCCCAGTGCGTTGTCCGGAGCCACGGGGACACGTGCCAGGTTCTGACCATCACCATGAACCTCCAGCCAGTCCCTCACCTCTTCAGGGCTGATAAAGAAGTGTGACCGGTCCGCATGAATCACCTTTACCATGGCTGGGTAAAGGAGCATATAGTGTAGTCCCATAGCTCCCAATTGCTGCTTGCCCCTCTTCCCCCAAACGTAAGCCGTAGCGGCTGAACCTGTCTCGTGTAATCTGGGAAAATCCAGATCACATTGTTCTCAAACTGTGGGTCTCCGGTCGGTCTGACCGCCTGCAGTAAAGCATCCCTGTCCATATAGCTGAGCGTCTTGGCTATCACAGTGCGGGGTGGGGCGGCCCCCCAGCAGATGGTCAGGGCATTAGGGCGCAATGAGCTCTTTCTGCCACAAAAAAACGGAGACAGCTGGGTCGAAGAAATTATTGTTTTTATCCATTTAAGAAAAAGCTCTGGGGTCCGACCTTCTGGGAAACCCACAAAGTGCAGATTAAATTAGCGGGAACGTCCTTCCGCTTCCCTAAATTCCACGGTGTCCGTTTTGGTCAACAGGGTTCTCAGCTCGGCCCGGTGGAGGCCACCTCCTCCTTCAACGGGAAGACGTCAGCTCCATGGCCAACGTTAACTCCGCCACCTTACGCATACGTCCTAGGAGACAGTCTTTGTTTTTGCCTGGACTACAGCACTCGAGGCCTCGATAGCGGCAAGTACCTGGGTCCTCGTTGGACCCTGCGGGTTCATGGGATTTACGCTGGGTCCTGCAGCAGGGGATTAACCATCAGACTTGAGCCTGGGGCTGTGAATTGGTCCATCTTGCTTTACTGGCCTCTCTTTGCGGTCTATCCTACCCCATGTTAAGCTCTACGGGGCACTCAGTTCCTGAACGGGCCCCTCCTTGCAGCATGCAGTCGCAACTTGTAGTGCCATTAGGGGAAGGAGGCCAGAATATCTGCCCAAATTAATGCAGGGTTCAAGGATCTGTAAAGCAGTTGCTACTTCCGCTTCACTGCACATTCTCAGTTGTAAGGGTGATAGCTGTCAAGGCTGCCAGGAGATCCCCAAGGTCTTGATTATTTCCATTAAGCAGTCACAATCACAAATAACATATATATTAAATATACTGAGTGAACCATGCATCCCTACAAGCCTTGCCTTGTTTCAGGTAATTAGGGTTATCACAATCTCTAACGGGTTTTATGTGTGTTGCCGATTTAACACACTAGTGACAATATGAGATAAGCCAGAAACAAAATATGCAGTATATGTAGATTTTTTTTTAAGAACAGTCTAATAAAAAAGGAAACGTTTTCTGCAGTTAACAGTTCATACAGGCTTTTGTGGTATATATGGCGAATACATCATCAGGTGCACATGCAGCATACATGTAGTCTTTAAAGAATCCATACAGATCATATTCATTATCAGTTTTTTGTGTATTCGATCGACCAGCACTTGGTTGCTCGTTTGAGGCACTTGATGGTAATTGCAGCTTCTTTTCAGGAGGCTCGAAAGATAACAAGGAGTCAAGCCATTTATCAAGAGCTGCGTTGAAAAGTGCCACTGGTAACATTGCTCTGTCATAGGTATCATCCTATAGAAAGCACAAGTGCATTGCTCTGCATTGTCTCTAGTGATTTTTGTGGTGATAAGCCACTGGGGACTGATCCTGTTGTAAGTGCAAGATGATTTCTGTTGCACAGTTTAAGCACCAGATCACAGGTTTCACTTATGTAGCATCCATTTTGCCAAATGTGAGCATCCAGTGCTCGCTTATTTCAGACAGCCAAGCATGTCTCATATAGTGTATTAGAGACTCTCTGCATCTCTGTTCAGCTGGATGCATGTACTCCATGTTGTTGATTTCCTTGTAGGAACAGGAGCAAGATGGTGATTCCACAGCTGACTAGCAGTATGATGAGTGGAAGCCCTCCAAAAAGGCTGGAGAGTAAAGAGTGAAAAAATGATGGAATCAGTTCAAATAGTGCTTTAAACCAGTCATCGGACCAGATCAAATGTTCTTCACAAAATGCATAACATCCATTGACAAAGATTAATTAAATATCGTTTGTATGATATCTGCAAAGTGTGTCAGGTACTGCATTTCTGAAGCAGTTCTGGCTGTCTGCAGATTATAAGTTTCAACCACTGAAGTCAATGGGATTTCTTTTTGTAATAGAACATACAATAGCCTGTTTAGATAATCAAAATGCATAGGTTTCATGTTTATTCGAGGCCAAAGGAAGTTCCTAATGATATTTCAAGGTGGCAAGTACAAGGACGTTCCACAACACAATATTGTTTCGGAAACTGTTACCAGGTATGGTTGGCCGGGCACTGGGCCCTTGGTGAGGTGAGCAGGGTAGGGGGCCCGTGGTCCAAAATACGGGAAGAGAAAGGAACTCTTATACACAAGAGAAACATTGTGCAGGGTTCCTGTAGAATGTGTGTTTACATCGACTTGTTCTTATATTTACACTTAGTGTGTGACTACCGGGAGGTGTCCCCACTGGACTCCAGTTTTGCATATCGAGAAACCTGACGGCGGTGACATCACTTTGGGTGAGGGGGGATGTTTTTAAGAGTTTTGCACTTAACTTCTATCTGTCAAAGTAGACCCGATTTGGGAAAACTATTTAAATGGAGTGCATGTACGATGATGGGGCTTTAGGCACATGGGTACAGGCAACATTTTATGAGTGATAATGAGACAAGATGGGGACGAAGTAGTTGGTTCACTAATTTGGATTCTGTTTCCATATTCCCTTATAGGCAATTCTGAGAGTGTGTGTACTAGAAGAAAAAGAGTGTATATTGAACCTGCATGTACCACTGATCATTAACTAAGTAGTGAAAGGTAGGAAAGGGAACATTAAGAGGATAGATCGTCCTGATAAAGGCTGAACGACCCTTATGGGTGATGGTAACGGACGAAACATGTTGACCTTGTTTAATATTTCAGGGGTGAAGGGGTGATTGCTTCCCCATTTTACCACCATTTCTTCAACCTTTATTAACCCTATCCGGTGAGACCGGTAATAAAGACTGAATATGTATCTCCCTCGAGATAGTTTTAACTATTGAGTAAGGTTCTCTTTGTGTGTGTGGTCCCCGTCTGTCAGTTGTTTGTTTCTGTTTCCCCTCCCTATGGCTCCATTCCTTAAGTTGGCTAGCGTGGGAATGTGACAGCAAAGCTCTTTGATGAAGCATGCCACTATTACTGGGTGAGGGCAGTTTTTTTGATAATAATATGCTGTATGTCTAGCTGGTGAGATCATCATTTGGGATCTCATTGATGATCTCTTGTCCTTTTTGTGTGTTCTGCTAATTTGTTGGGAGGTTGGACAGGGATTTTCTTCCTCTCACCCTTTTAGTGTGTGTTGGTGGCCAGGCTCCAACCCACATCAAGTAACATTTGTTAGAAATAAATGAGAAGTTGTATTCAGGAGTTTGTGATGTGTAGGAATGGATGCAAAGCACAACTTAATCCTGGCATCAAAGCAGTACACACTCCATGTAACAGTATGGTATCACATGGAAGGAAGTGCCCTAAGGGATTTCTGTAGTTTGCAATACCGATATAGGCATGGTCATCTTCATTTTCATTCAGATAGATGTGGGAAAAAGAAACTTCCATGAATGGAACATTTGTGAATTGTTCATAGTTTCTTACCTGCCAATGGATTTATATTTTTGACAGTCGTGAACATGAAACATTGTAATTGGCAAGAAAGTAATACAGTGTATTAGCCAAGTAATAGGTGGAGTGTCACTAACGGGAAATGGTGCGTCTTTGTCTTGTTCTCAAATCAAATCAAATCATAAACATTTATAAAGCGCGCTACTCACCCGTGCGGGTCTCAAGGCGCTAGGGGTGAAGGGGTTACTGCTGCTCGAAAAGCCAGGTCTTGAGTAGTCTCCGGAAATCGGAGTGGTCCTGGGTGGTCCTGAGGATGGTGGGGAGGGTGTTCCAAGTCTTGGCCGCCAGGTAGGAGAAGGACCTCCCACCCGCCGTGGAGCGGCGGATTCGAGGGACGGCGGCAAGAGCGAGGCTGGTGGAGCGGATAAGACGGGTGGGAGCGTAGAAGCTGAGGCGGCGGTTGAGGTATTCTGGTCCCTTGTTGTGGAGGGCTTTGTGTGCGTGGGTGAGGAGTCGGAAGGGGATCCTTTTGCTGACGGGAAGCCAGTGCAGGTGTCTCAGGTGTGCGGAGATGTGGCTGTTGCGGGGTATGTTGAGGATGAGGCGGGCGGAGGCGTTTTGAATTTGTTGCAGACGTTTCTGGAGTTTAGCGGTGGTTCCTGCGTAAAGGGTGTTGCTGTAGTCCAGGCGGCTCGTGACGAGGGCGTGGGTCACGGTCTTTCTGGTGTCGGCGGGGATCCAACGGAAGATCTTCCGGAGCATGCGGAGGGTGAGGAAGCAGGAGGATGATACGGCGTTGACTTGTTTGGTCATGGTGAGAAGTGGGTCCAGGATGAAACCGAGGTTGGGTGCGTGGTCTGAGGGGGTCGGTGCGGTGCCAAGAGCCGTGGGCCACCAGGAGTCGTCCCAGGAGGTCGGGGTGTTTCCGAGGATGAGGACTTCCGTTTTGTCTGAGTTCAGTTTCAGACAGCTTAGTTTCATCCAGTCTGCGATGTCTTTCATTCCGTCTTGCAGGTTGGTCTTGGCACTGGTGGGGTCCTTGGTGAGGGAAAGTATCAGCTGGGTGTCGTCGGCGTAGGAGGTGATGATGATGCTGTGTTTGCGTACGATGTCGGCGAGGGGGCTCATGTAGACATTGAAGAGAGTCGGGCTGAGCGAGGAGCCTTGTGAGACGCCGCAGATGATCTCGGTGGGGTTTGAGCGGAAAGGTGGGAGGTAGACTCTTTGGGAGCGGTTGGAAAGGAAGGAGGTGATCCAGTCTAGGGCCTGTCCTTGGATCCCGGTGGAGCGGAGGCGGGTTATTAGGGTGCGGTGGCAGACGGTGTCGAAGGCAGCCGAGAGGTCGAGGAGGATGAGGGCGTTCTGTTTCTCCGTTGTTGTAGTGCTTTCCTCTTATTTAGTTTCTAAGCACTAACATAACACAACAGAAATGCACTTCTGAGGTCAAAGAAGACTTTTATTGTTATTTTATTCTTCCCCAACCACAATGTTTATGAATGAATGACGAATTAGTAGCTTTCAAGTCCGCGTTAATCAAACAAAATATATCAGTTTGCAATATACACAGCAGGTTATATTTATAAGATATTGAATGCAAAGCAAAACAAATACTTCACCGTGTGGGAACTATTCACAGCTTCATCTTTCTAAGGTCTGCAAGCTGAGGACCCCTGTCAGCCGCGAGAAAGAGAGATTCATCTACCCACACGGGATTGCTGGCAGCCTGCGCCAAGCTCCAGCACGAGGTCCGGCAGATTCGAATCTGACTCTCTGCAGCCTGTTACATTCGTTACAAAGGTGTGCCCCCTCCCCTCAGACCTGGGAAACTGAGCAAGCCTTTTGGAGACTGGCCAGGTCTCCAAGACTACTCCTGTTCCCAAGCTCAAGGGAAGAGAAACGACGCCCATGTACTCTCTCTTATCAGGTCTAGTCTACTGTGAGAGCAAAACATCTTGGTTCTCTGGTGCAAAAACACAGCTTGGAAAAATACAGAACTCCACGTTAAAGGCAATGGGCAGCTAACCTAAATATCAAATTCAATGTCATGTTAAAGGCAATAGGCAGCTAACCTAAATATCAAATGCAATGTCTAGTGTCATGTCAAAGCCAATAGGCATCTAAGCTGAATACAAAATGCAATGTCTTATATCATGTCAAAGCCCATAGGCAGCTGAGCTGAATACAAAATGCAATGTATAATATCATGTCAAAGCCAATAGGCAGCTGAGCTGAATACAAAATGCAATGTATAATATCATGTCAAAGCCAATAGGCAGCGGAGCTGAATACAAAGTGTAATGTATAATATCATGTCAAAGTCAATAGGCATGCAATGTCAAAGCCAATAGGCGGCTAGACTGGATACAGCATGTCAAAGCCAATAGGCGGCTCAACTGAACAAAACATACCATGTGCTACTGGTGAACATTGAGCAACTAATATGCGCAGTGGTGAAACACAAAGTCATTGGTCAAAACAAAACTTATCAAATGGCAGGACATTCCGCCCTTTGACCAATGAATTTTTGTTTCACATATCTCATATTTCAAACAAACAAAAAAAAAACATCAGCACAAAAAAAAACATTATGATCAAAGCAATCCCTGTAAAGCAATAGAAGTGAATTAACACATTGATCTCATAACCTTTCACATCAGATACATCTACATAGAAAAGACTGGGCAATTTTTTTTTTTTTTTTTTTCTGAATGAGTCTCTAATTCAACAGTGTTAGCAATTTGATGTGGCATGAGTTCTGCTCATGTAAAGGTGCACGGTCCACCTGAAAGGTTTTCTGGAAGGTAAGCAAAAGTCAGAGTTCCATACGAGAGGGAAAAAAAAAAAAAACACAGCAAACAAGTTGAACTTGAACTGAAGGCGCAGTTTGCGCAAAGTGGATCCATGGTGCTGGCACTTTACTCAGCCAGGTTCAGGTTGGGGATTCGGTCCCTTCCCCGACCCCACACGCACACACCGGAAGGGGGACCACACAGCACACACAGGGACAGTGGCGAAACGTGGTCGGATCTGCAAAAGAAACAAGTATGACTTTTCTTGCAAATAACATTTTTCATTTAAACTGCACCCTTCCTCTTTCTTTCCCTGTTTTATAATCAGCAAGACGTTTTTGGGGCCCTTTGTTATATTCACTGCAGGTTCTGGAGGATCACTTGGGGCTTCAGCCCACACATCAGTACTGAGGTTTTTATCTGCTGCGCCACAACTCCCCTTTTCTTGCACTGTCAGAAGGGCTGGGGCAGACTCCTTCTTTACCAAACCTCCATTCACTGCATTTTTGTCAAGTTGGGCCATTCTGTCTCCAATTTGTATGAATGAATCAGATTCTTTTCTAGGTATCAGCATAATTTCGATTTTTCCTTGGTAATTTGCAGCAATCACTTTCCCTAAAACCTGATCAATTTGCCATTTCTGTTCTGGTAACTTTCCTCTCCCCAACTGCTCTGTGACTGCTTGCATGACAGATTGCTTTTGTGCGTGCTGCACAGTTTTTTATCAAATCTAGGGGAATGTGCATCTCTCTCATCTCTGCCCACCTGTAAGTGGCCTTTTCACATTTCTGGGGCACCCACATAGCCATCCCCACTAAGGCAGAATTCTGGGTGAACACTTCTCTCTCTGCATTTTTCTCATTAACATCTGCAAGGTAATTGAACCAGTTAGGTGCTAAAACATTATCAAAGAACCAAAAATCAGCATAAAAATGACACATCTCATGTAGCTCTTGCTTTAAAATCTGACACACATTATACAACTCTGTTCCTTCTACGGTGCCAGAAAACAACATTTCAGTCAATGAATCATCAGTAAAACAAACATGCTTTTTATCTTCAGTAGACACGAATTCAAATGGTGCACACAATTTCATTGGTAATTCTTTTATCTGTGGTACTCTAGCCCTGTCTTGCAAGTACCAGATCCATTGTATGATTCTAGCTAGGGGCACTATTTTCTTTCCTTGTTCATGATTTAAATGTACATAAGTTTTTCCTTCTTGCACTGCGCAGAAACCTAAAGTCTGCATTATTTCATTTGCCAAATCACAAGCGCGCAGCTGCATATTATTTTTCACAGTGACCATGTACAAAAGTGTTAGGATTTCTCTCAAATGAGGGCTATTCTTTTTCCAAAAATCAAACAAGCTAATGAAACTCGGGGTGTCTTGCTCTAAAATCCTTCCTTTTACTTGTGCATTTTGCAACGGTAACTCGTAAATCACATTCTGGTCTCTCTCCTCCGTGTTATCAGTTAAGGAATGCATTTTGGCTGCCAAAAACCCTGGCTCACACGGAAACTCAGTGCAGCTCGGAGCTGTCTTAACCCCCTCATTACTGGAATGGGACAAGAAAGATTCTTCAAAAACAGCAGTTTTATAACTTTCCGTCTTATTTTGAATTATTGTATCCTGGCTAATTTGCTCACGTAAATTCCTATTTTCATGTTCCAACTTCCTACATTTCTCCTGCATTTCTCTGTAAGCAGATGAAGGTATCCAGACCTTTCTGTCATCATTACTTCCAAAACACACGTTTTCTACATATATACAACGGGAATTATTTCTCAAAACAACATCAGGCATTTTAGCTACACATGCATTTTCTTCTGTAATTCCCCAAACAGAAAACAATTCACAGTTTTTCTTAGCACCATCAGGCAGTTCATCAACACATGTATTCTCAGACATGGTCTGCCGTGCTACTGTGATTCTCCAAACAGAAAACAATTTCTGTAATTCTCCAAACAACAAAAAACAATTACACTTTTAAAGTGTGCACTTAGAAATCTACTAACTCGTCAAACCCCTTCTTAATCACCTCTTAATGACCGACACCCCACGACCTCTGGTACCAATTGTAGTGCTTTCCTCTTATTTAGTTTCTAAGCACTAACATAACACAACAGAAATGCACTTCTGAGGTCAAAGAAGACTTTTATTGTTATTTTATTCTTCCCCAACCACAATGTTTATGAATGAATGACGAATTAGTAGCTTTCAAGTCCGCGTTAATCAAACAAAATATATCAGTTTGCAATATACACAGCAGGTTATATTTATAAGATATTGAATGCAAAGCAAAACAAATACTTCACCGTGTGGGAACTATTCACAGCTTCATCTTTCTAAGGTCTGCAAGCTGAGGACCCCTGTCAGCCGCGAGAAAGAGAGATTCATCTACCCACACGGGATTGCTGGCAGCCTGCGCCAAGCTCCAGCACGAGGTCCGGCAGATTCGAATCTGACTCTCTGCAGCCTGTTACATTCGTTACAAAGGTGTGCCCCCTCCCCTCAGACCTGGGAAACTGAGCAAGCCTTTTGGAGACTGGCCAGGTCTCCAAGACTACTCCTGTTCCCAAGCTCAAGGGAAGAGAAACGACGCCCATGTACTCTCTCTTATCAGGTCTAGTCTACTGTGAGAGCAAAACATCTTGGTTCTCTGGTGCAAAAACACAGCTTGGAAAAATACAGAACTCCACGTTAAAGGCAATGGGCAGCTAACCTAAATATCAAATTCAATGTCATGTTAAAGGCAATAGGCAGCTAACCTAAATATCAAATGCAATGTCTAGTGTCATGTCAAAGCCAATAGGCATCTAAGCTGAATACAAAATGCAATGTCTTATATCATGTCAAAGCCCATAGGCAGCTGAGCTGAATACAAAATGCAATGTATAATATCATGTCAAAGCCAATAGGCAGCTGAGCTGAATACAAAATGCAATGTATAATATCATGTCAAAGCCAATAGGCAGCGGAGCTGAATACAAAGTGTAATGTATAATATCATGTCAAAGTCAATAGGCATGCAATGTCAAAGCCAATAGGCGGCTAGACTGGATACAGCATGTCAAAGCCAATAGGCGGCTCAACTGAACAAAACATACCATGTGCTACTGGTGAACATTGAGCAACTAATATGCGCAGTGGTGAAACACAAAGTCATTGGTCAAAACAAAACTTATCAAATGGCAGGACAGTTGTCCATCAGGGTTCTGATGTCGTCTGTGACTGAGATGATGGCGGTTTCTGTGCTGTGGTTGGCTCAGAATCCGGACTGAGAGGGGTCGAGAAGGTTGTTGTCTTCAAGGAAGTTGGTAAGCTGCTTGTTGACGGTCTTCTCTATGACTTTGGCAGGGAAGGGGAGGAGCGAGATGGGGCGGAAGTTCTTCAGGTCGCTTGGGTCAGCCGTAGGTTTCTTTAGTAGGGCGTTGACTTCAGCGTGTTTCCAGCTCTCGGGGAAGGTAGCAGATGAAAAGGAGCTGTTGATGATGGTCTGGAGGTGCGGGGCGATGATGTCGTCGGCTTTGTTGAAGATAAAGTGTGGGCAGGGGTTCGAGGGGGCACCGGAGTGGATGGAGTTCATGGTGGCTTTGGTCTCTTCTGTGTTGATGTGGGTCCAGGCGTTGAGGGTGATGGCTGGGGTTGTGGGTTTTGTGGTGGTCGGCTGGGTCTGGTGTCTGAAGCTGTCGTGTCGTCTATACTTTATAGTGTGTACTTGGATTCTTTCTTGGCCAGTGTTTTTTAAGTGATTATGTTGTTGAAACAGGGTTGTTTCATTGAGAAGTTGCCAAGGCAGAAACCTGATCTTAGTGTTTGTAGTGCCCAGTTTAATTGCATAATTGCTCTTAAGTAAGCCTGCCCAATGTCGTGATAAATTCAGGTCTCCTTTCATGAGGTCTGAGGCTGAGGACGGAATGTGGTTTAATGAGTTCACTCTTTTAGAAAGAGTGTGCATTCAATTGTCAATAAATAAAATAAAAAATGCAAGTTTTGTTGATCTATTTGCCTAATTCGTTCTGCCGAGTCTTCTCCTGAATATTTATTTAATTAATTATAAATGATGTATATTCCTGTGGCGATGAATCTTTTATTTCTTTCAGGGTGTGGTCTCAGAAGAAAGTCAGAAAAATCCATATTTTCTTTAATTAAGGAAAAGTGTTCCTTCACCCTTGTAAGACTAGAAAGTTCTAGCCATTGTTGGCAGAGCTTATGTACACTATATGCAGTAACTACTACATGTGTTTGTGTATTATAACGTGGGTCAGGAGTATTAATCTTAGATCCAGGAACATTGGAAAGAACACACTGCATACAGTTGTCAGCTATATAATGTCATAAGGCTAAACCTTCAACAGGAAATTGGGTGGAAGTATAGGTTCTATTTTGTATTTTATAATTTATGTTGGATTCTGACAAATTAATTTGGAATTTTTCATTTATTGAACATGGTCAAATTAGCTTTTGGTTTAGCGGTTTCTTTCAATCCTTCATTGTTCCAAATTCCAGACAGGTAGTCTGTTGGACAGTTTTGTTTAGAGGGATTATTTATTTCGGTATTTTATAGGTCCCACAGTTTTGTGTAGAGGGATTATTTACTTCGGTATTTTATGGGGCCCACATCTAAATGTGAGAAGATGGTGGCCTCTAGTACCCAAGATGGAGTCAGGGTGTACATAAAATGGAGTCAGACCTTAGGGTCTTCATGTCACCTTCACTTGTTTCCTCACTCTTTTCATTTGCTGATCTTGACTCTTCTCTCTCGGTACTTCCTCGCCTGGATTCCTGACTCCTAAGTTTCTTCAATCATGTGAAGACTTCATTAGCAAGTAGGTGTTTTACGCCTTTGGCTTTTTTGTCCTGAGAAGGTGGTAGCTTCTCCATAGGACTTGCCTACTGTGTATTCCAGCGTGTGGTGACTTTGTTACTTCTGGAAATGGTCACCCTTACCTTGGACCATGCAAGACCCAGATCTGGTTTATGGTAAGCGTCCATACCTGAATAGGTTATGATGCCAAAAATCTCCAACTATTTCAGGCATGGAACATGGTGTTGCCCTGGCTGCTGTTTTCTAGCAACAAACCTTTGAATTATACCATTTGAGGACCCAGAATACTGCCCTTCATCAAGCAGTCCACTCCAGGTCTTGCCATCTGCCAGTCTTCAGCTCCTCAGCATCAAACTTTCCTCTGGCTGACCAAAGTGGGATATTTGATTGGTTCTTTGCCAGTGCATCTCAGGCCTGGGCAACTCCTCTGGTTGTCACTGAAGAGTCTTGCCTGAAAAAATATGCAGATTTATTAGCAAAGTTCAAGAAGAAGTTCGAGAGACCATATCATAAAGCTTATCCTGAGGATTCTCTTTATGAGATCTCTCAGGGAAGTTCCAAAGTACTCACCAATTGAACTCAGTTTTGTGGTCTTGCTGCGAAAACCACCTGGGTGGAACACACAGAGATTAATTTATTCCAGAGAGAGTTGAAGAAGGAGTTAAAGGATCAGCTGGTAAGAGTTCCGTGAGCTGCCTCTATTTCTTAACTTCTGGACCAGGTTCACCTGATTGAACACCAACTTAAGGAAAGGAGAATGGAAAAAGAGAGAAGCCAAGGTTCACTTCTGTTGCAGAATTGTACTATTCGACCCACCAGGTCATAGGGAAACGCCAGTGCCCCGTCCTTTGTAAGAGAGAAAAGAGAGGGAGATTCCACTCTTCTTGAGGTTTTTGGTTCCTCTGATGGATCCAATTCATTCTTGTTCATGTTACATTTAATCCTTCAGCTCATCCTGGCCAGCCTGTCTCTGTTCCTGCCCTTTTAGATTTCAGTAGCTTCTTCATGCATATGGACTTGAACTGTGCCCACACACTCCGAATTCTGCTCAGTAAGAAGTCATTTCTAAATCACTTATAAATAATAGATAGCTTTCTTTCAGAAATGAGGTTTCTGGTTGGCTTAGGTATGCACCTCAGCCAGGCAGAACCCACCACTCTAGTCAGGACAAGTAAGTTACACACTAAGGATATTCTGTGCTCACCACCTGGTAGATTGGCACAGAGCAGTGAGGCTTAGCCTCACATCAGTGACACAAAAAATACACCACAAAATAGACTCCATGTGATTATATAAAAATGTATAGTCTGTATTGTACATAAAACTTAGACCAAAACAACGTTATTCATAAATACTGTGTACATTATGCAAATCCTGAGCCAGTACTCATTAGCAAGGCATAATCGATGTACACCAACAAAATGACTTTGTAAGTAATGCAGATAAATCATTCAGATTGTACTGAGTCAGAGCCTTGTGAAATGTTCCATTGGCACGTATCCCAGTACATGTATGTCAGGTTATGTCACAGGAAAATGACATCCATCACCATAGTATACAAATCATCATATGTTTTTACAAATACTGGATAAGTAAAGTGGTATGTTGCAGGACACACACACACCCTCATCCATCCCCATATATTATCAAAGGGTGCCGAGAACGACAGCTCAACATCAAAAACTACTCCCAAGATTCCTAACCTTAGGCACTGGTTTAGGGAGAGAGCTAAGGGCCTGCGGCCACCAAGAATTGTTCCAAAATGAGGTCTCCTTCCCTAAGAGGAGAACCTCTGTTTTATCTGAATTTAACTTTAGACAGTTGCCTGTCATCGAGCCTACGATAGCACCCATGCACCTGTTAAACCGGTATGCGACCTCCTCTACATTACTGGAAACTGACACCACAATTTGGTTGTCATCAGTGTAGGCTACTGTAGCAAATCCAAAGGAATGAATCAGCTTGGCCTGGGGTAGCCACATAGATGTTAAAAATCTTACGACTAAGTGATGATCCCTGAGGGACCCCATAAGGCAAGGAAAAAGATTTGAAATTAAACTCTCCAAGGGCCACCATCTGCTCCCTATCCATCAAAACTGATGAAAGGAGATCATGAGCAAAGCTGGCCATCCCGATTTCTGTCAGACGCTTTAGCAGTACTACATGGCATACCATGTCAAAGGCTGCAGATAGATCCTGAAGGACCACCGCAGCTCTCCCACCATTGTCCATCATAAGTCTAATCTCTTCCAGAACAGCCACCAGGGCCGTCTCGGTGCCGTAGTCTGACCTAAATCCATACTGCCCATTCAAAAATGTGTTCACCTCTAAATAATCTGACAAACTTTTAAGACGTTTCTCAAGGACCTGCTCTGCTTATGGGAAACCGTGAGATCGTACGATCATTTTTCTCTTCATTGGGATGGAGTGAAGGCTTTTTTAACCGGGGTAGATTTGAGGCTTTTTGCCAGTCTTATGGAAAAATGCCTGCTTTGATGACAATGTTCAGCAAAGTAGTTAAGACTGGAGCGAACTTGTCCACTGAGCCTCGTAATAGCTTAGACAGACAGAGATCTGAAGGATCTCCTGCCTTATTGTGGCCAGTTAGCTCAATCATTTGGTCTATCGTCGGGGAAGGAAAGTTGCAAAGCTCAGGCTTATTTGAGCTTGTAGAGGAGCACTCTGAACTTAAGTGTGATAGAGAGCAGGTGAGATTGAATTCCCTATATACTGCCTCAATTTTTTTTTTTTAAATCAGTTAATTTGTTGCTGAAAAACTGACTGGGATGGGTACCAATTGGAAGATTAGGACTCGAAAGAGCCTGGACAATTTTAAAAGTTCTTTCAAAGAATTAGAGGCCAAATCAATTTTTTCCATATAGAACTTGGTTTTCTCCTCGACAATGAGATTCTTATATTTGCGAATTACTTCTCTATATCTACGTCTTCCTATTTCACTGTAATCCAATTTCCAGGCTTTCTCGAGCCTATGACAGTTTTGTTTCATGGCACTAAGTTTTGCACAAAACCAAGGAGCGGTTGGCCTTTTCGTATAAGAGTTAACCTTCATTAATGGTGCCTGTTTTGAAAGTGCCTCACTAATCCAGTCAGAATAATTAGCATCCGCTACTTTGGGATCTTCATTAAGCTCAGGCAATGCAGCTTTGAGGCTTTCCTCCAAATGGCTTTTGTTGATCTTGTTCCACGCTCGGATAGTTTTGGCCTTCTTGCCTCCCCATGTACATTTCCTGTTGTCAATGTGCATAATAAAACTTGGTGAACTTCTCTGTCTTACGCCCCCACAGCAAGTGACCTGATAGGGTTTCCTGAGCTAAATGTTGGGAGTTCAACCCACAGGCCCAGGGGAGTTCGCCAGCCATAGTCCGTATAGGAGCATTCCAGAGGGGACCTGCCTCCACAACGGTGCTTACAAAGGTAGAGCTGCTGGAAAGCCTCTCAGCCTTCAAGATTGTACTTTGAAAAGAACTTATAACAGATATAGCTGAAATCGGATTTTGGCGCCAGAGTGGACAATCTGAAGGTGCACATTGATCATGCTGACTCCCGGGAGGTGCAATGGAATCACCAGTGGGGAGGTATGGGAAAAGGAAAATATTTTTTTAAAGATGCTTTCCCACGCCATGGTGCAGTCGATTGCTCTAACCCTAAAACATGAAGATTTGGCGAACTGTCTTTGGCACAAAACCATTTGCATCAAGAACCTACAGAAGATTGGCGAGGGCTCAGACTTAGAGGATTTATGTCCTGCCTTTCCATCCATATGGCCTCCTCAACATTGAAAGAGTGTATACGGCAGGTCCAAGGGGACAAAGGGACATTGCCAAGCCAAGAGATATCTTGGTGACATTTTTGATCTTTCCAACTAAGGAATGGTTTTAATTGCAGCATGGTAGGCAGGCCGGATCTCTTTCTAAGACTAAGATTGTGAGCTATGTCAGGATATCGCTCTTGCCACCCTCACAAGGCGACAATTCTGCAGGCCAGTGACAGATAAACTGGAAAGGGAAAAAATCAGATATAGCCAGATGTTTTCTTTTGGCATCGCTTTTGAGTGACAAAATAAACCTCAACATTGCACAGATCGGAACTCGGGGTCTGTCTCTTAGATAATTCCCCTCGCAGACAAGGCAGAGCACTAGAGTGATCAGGAACTACTGTCAAAAGCTGCTCCACTGGATGCAATGGGAGGTGCCACGTGTGCAACAGCGACATGAGAATAGACTCCCTACTCAAGACTGGAAGGATATGCCTTCATGATATATGCTATTGACTGTCTGCAGGTTGACACTTAAAAGTAGCTTTTTTAAATACTGCTGCCTCTCTGCTCCCTCCCCTTCTCTGTCTTTGCCTGCACTGAAATACAAGGCTATGCCTATGCTCTCCAAGACTATAGTACACAGCTACCCTTTCCTGGACAGCCTTCAAAAGGGGGGGGGGGGGAATCCAGAATGGCCCTCCCGTGGGATCCTGGAAACATGGTACTGCTGGCTACATTTCTAGTGCACAATGATGACCCGTCCCATTCGGGTTCAGCGTGCTGGTCACCTTCAGGATTACCTACCTGTACTGCACTTAATCCAGTTTTTCTTGATTTTATTGTTTTATGCTCTCTTGTTGTTTTGTCCCTGTGATATTGCTGATATAATAGATGCCTCACTTTACTTGTTTAAGCTCCCTAGGCAGATACCTATTGAGCATTATGGGTAGCAGGGGGGAACTCCTTGGTGATGAGTTTAAGAGGCACCATTTCAATGTGTTATGATGATTAAGATCCACACCCACTGCAAAATGTCTGCACCATATCTGGAAGGGATGCTATGATATTATTGCTGTGCAAGAGACTCACCTCACCAAGGAAGATGAATACTGCATCAGGCATATGATGTACTCATGTGCCTTATACTTCTCGACTACTACCAAACACAATGGGCTTGCATTATTTTTTCACAATGCATTAGGGTTTCAACCTCAGGGCACCCAAGGCAGATAAGAACGGTTGATATACTGTGGCGGGTAGACACCTCATTATAGTGACGGTCTCTGCTCCTAATTTCAACCAAGATACGTTTCTAGGCTATTTTCTTAATACTCCATGGGATTCTGTATTTGGGGATATTATCCTCACTAGAGATTTCAGCTTGTTTGGGGACCTGTTTTGGACAGAATATCCTAATCCGGGCTTGTCAAGGTGCCTTCTCCAAGGCACCTAAATCCTCCCTGAAGGCCCTCGATATTAGAGACCATTGGAGAGAGGGAATAAAGACACCAGCAATTACACTTTTCCTCTCGCACTTGCACAGGAGCTACTCTACGATAGATGATATTTTACTTAGCAACACACTCATGCACTAGGTACAAAATATTATGATGCATCTGATACCCTTTTCGGCTGATGCTCTGGTTCACCTGGGGTGGGGGCCCACAGGGTGCGGGGAGAGGGATTTTCCACCCAACAGTATTGAGAGAGCTGGTCCTGAAATCTGAGTTGCGCACTTATATCACTGACTATTTCACCTAAAAACACCCTTAAGATGCAACTAGTGCATGTACCTGGAGCACATTTAAGGAGAGGCCATGTTATTGCTGCTCTAGCTGGAACCCCAAAGATTAGACTGTAAAATGGGTTCCTTGATTGGCCAGCTCCCTACAGCAGAATCCGAACATTAAAATAACCCCAAAGGAATGTTTCAGAGAACAGTGATGATGCTTGGAGGGAAAATTAATGCACTAAACACAGATAAAGCTGAAATTACGTTACTTCGGCTGAGGAAGACTCTATGATTATGGGAATACTGTGAGTCCCCATCTGGCCAGACAACTTAGACTCAAACAGAAACACATTTCCATAGGAGATCTTGTGCTCCTGTCTGGCCAGATCGAGAACCAAGATGCATAAAAACCCGGGGCATTTTGCGATTTCTACCAGTCTCTTTACATGACAGATTCACCCCATAAATCCCAGCAATATCTGAACTCGGTTGACTTGCCTTGATTATCTGATGATCTGAGGGTAGAGTTAGGTGCCCCCATTTCTGCAGAAAAGGTTGGGGTCCGGATAGTTTTATTTCCCGTTTTTACAAAACTTTCACCATTACTCTGCCTCCTTATCTAATGCAAATTTTCAATTGAATTACATATGACGGTAGGGTGTCCCCTGATGTCTGAAGCCTGGATCTCTTTGCTCGTCAAACAGGGGAACAACCCTTACCAAATCCTTCATACAGGCCTACCCCTTTACTTAATCTTTTTGCAAAATGAAATGAGATTATAACAATGGGGCTAGAGCTGCTGCTACCTGGATTAAACACCTGGATCAATTTTACTTCATTAAAGAGAGACAGATAACATTAGGAGGGTTGTTCACCTGGTCAAAATGGTACATGCGAAGGATGTCTCAGCCACATTTATTTGAAAGCAGCTACAACGTAGAATCATCACAGATTGGTCCCTAAGAGCCTCTGAGAAACATTGAGTCCATATTGACCTGACAGTAATTGGTAGATCCATCTGGGATTTAATATGGAAGCTTAAAAGGAGTAGATTAAGTAACACCTACTTTAGCACTCCTTCCAAAAATACTTTCGAAGTTTTGGATACTATTTCAAGACGTTCACCAGGCATGTTTTTTTCATCACCTTGCACTCCTAAACACCACAGTACTGAGTACCTGAGCAATGGGAGGCAGGTGACTATTTGACAATCTCTGATATGTTTACTAATTATGAGATTCTTTCTTTTGAAGAGCATAAACTGAAATTGTTCCTACAGGAAAGTGAGCGATTCCCCTGTACTCATCTGAGACAATGGGTTACACATCCAGACGGTTGAGCAGCATCCATAAATGAGGTGTCCCTTCTAGAAAAAAAATGAAAACTGCTTGAAAGTCTAAAGGCAACATTTCTGCACTATATTATCTTATTTTACATAACAACCTCCCAACACCCCTGTTGTGGTCACGCTGGACAAGAATTGAAGATTGTTAATGTTTCTGATTCTTAGCTACAATCCCTTTGACATGATTTAACTAAGAATTCTCATAGCACTTTAGGCCTGGAAGCTCATTGCAAAATTGACTTCAAATGGTAATACTACCCCACAAAGCTCAAGATGTTTTATCCTAACACTAACTCTTCCTGCTGGAGAAGCTGCGGCATAGAGGTAGGCTTTAAACATTTCTGGTGCCCAAATATTAGTCTCTTTTGGTGTGAGATCCTTGCAGCTATGATAACAGTTTTGGGCTAGCTCATGCGTTCAGACTTTTCCTTTGTTATATTAGGCTTCAGTTCAGTCACCCTGCAATAACAAATGGGATATGTCAACACCAGGACAGTGCGCGCTCTACTGGCAACATAATGCAAAGAGACAAACCTTATGCAATGTAAGAATTCATGCATTGTGTGCTAATATTGCATATTAACTTTTTGCATTGCAGGTATTTATTCTGAAATGTCTTTAATACTGTTTGCAATGTATTGTTCATTTTCAAGCCTTTCCTGCAGCCTGGCTGGGTGTGGCAGGTGGCGGGACTTGGGTCTATTTAAGGAACCCAGCCCAGCTCCACGTGCTCACTATTCAGAGGTCCCGTGCAGAGCAGCAGCATTTTCCAGGGCTCCTGTTCCAGAGGCCTACTTGGACATTTCCAGGCCCTGTCCTCATTACAGTGGTGATCCTCAAGGAGGGCGATAAGGCGGAGGTCGGGCTAGGCCCCCCGACTCCGTTTCCAGAGATTTTCGAGTTTTGGTCTTTTGATTAAATCGTGTGTGCGATTGTTTCTTGGCAATTAACCCTTGCAGTTCAGATCGGCAGAGTGCGCGATCATTTCCTAGCATTTGAATCTTGATGGTTGAACCGGCAACAGTGTGCGCGATTCATTCTTGGCAATTAACCCTTGCAGTTCAGATCGGCAGAGTGCGCGATCATTTCCTAGCATTTGAATCTTGATGGTTGAATCGGCAGCAGTGTGCGCGATTCATCCTTGGCAATTAACCCTTGCAGTTCAGATCGGCAGAGTGCGCAATCATTTCCTGGAATTTGAATCTTGATGGTTAAATCGGCAGCAGTGTGCGCGATTCATTCTTGGCAATTAACCCTTGCAGTTCAGATCGGCAGAGTGCGCAATCATTTCCTGGCATTTGAATCTTGATGGTTGAATCGGCAGCAGTGTGCGCGATTCATTCTTGGCAATTAACCCTTGCAGTTCGGATCGGCAGAGTTTCACAATCATTTCAGGTATTGGAATCTTGATGTATAGTTTAGCAATAAGATGCATAGTAATTTCTGGGCAATTGAATCCTGAAACTCAAATCAAAACAGAGTGGGACTTTACAGTATCATTCATGAGTCTTTCGCAGTTCATGTTTTGGGAATTAATTTGTTAATTGATTCTTGTTATGACGTAGTTGCTATTCCAAGAACTAACTTGAGAGAGTTCCATGTTCTGTGCATAAGATGTTGTTCTGGAAACGCTTATATGAAAGTCTGCGTAATCCTTCTTTTACTTCCAGGTATCCAGAACTAAAAAGTCATGTTATTGAAAAACTCTTGATCTCACATAAAAGTTCATGAAGATTAATGTGAATAACTTTGCTATTATGTTCTTAACTCTTGTTTCCACAGGTCTCCTTCCCCGCTGTTCCCAACCTAAACCCCATCCCTCGCTTGGCCATTCTTTAACTCTGTGCTATAACGGCTAGTAGAGTTTTGAGCTGTCAAGAGGTGGACATATTGGGAACAGGTGCAAACCCCGAGGATCCGGTCTCGCTGATAGGATATGATTGTATGGTTATGTGAAATTGCTTCTGAGCTCCCAAAACAGTAGTAGTGGCTTTCTGGAAAAACCCGGAGCGGCCACATATCTTCATTTTGTATCCTCGTCTATGGAACATCATGGCCATGGAAAAACTACCTTCTGTCCTTTCTAACTCCAAAACATTAATTGAACCTATCTGGGAACCATTTATAACTTTTCTCTTGCAGGGTTTGCCCTGGTCCGCTTGCCCTACAAGCTTAATAGTTACAGATTTGTTCCATTGCTGATGCCATTTGCATGCTTTTTAGGGAATATGCCAAATTTGAAAATCATGTCTTTGTCTAGGTAATAGTGATCTAATCTATTATTGCTATATCTATGCTGTTAGTCCTGACAGCCTTAAGGTGGTCTTCTCCCTGACCTTTTGGTTGCCTCCATTTTCTAACCTCATTTTATTGGCTTTAGGACTCTGTGCACTTTACCACTGCTAACCAGAGCTAAAATGCTTGTGCTCTCTCCCCTAAATCATGGTAACATTCAGTTATTCCCAATTGGCATATTTAATTTACTTAAAAGTCCTTAGTAAAAGTGCAATCTGTGTGCCCAGGGCCTATGAATTAAATGACACTAGTGGGCTTCACTTTTTTTGACACCCAGTTAAGTAGCCCTCTCACCATGGCTCAGGCCTGTCAGTGCAGAGGCTATCTACGCAGTTTACATTGCTACTTCACCTTGGCAAGATAAAATTCTTACCAGGCCTAAACCTTGCATTTTTATACATCTATGTCACCCCTAGGGTAGGCTCTATATGACCCAACGGGCAGGGTGCACTGTATTTAAAAGGCAGGACGGATACTTTTACATTTTACATGCCATGGTAGTGAAAAACTCTCAAATTTGTTTTTCAGTACTGCAAGGCCTATCTCTCTCATAGGATAACATTGGGATTATCTTATTATGTTTTAGAAATGTAATTCCCAATCTAGAAAAGATATGTTTGTCAAGTTTGGTGTCTCTGTACTCACAATTTCCAATCACAGTTTATGGTGAAGTTGGATTTTAAATTGCAGTCCTGAAAATGCCACTTTTAGAAAGTTTGCATTTTCTTACTTTAGCCATTTGGTGCCTGCTGCCTGTCTCTAATACATGTCTGGGGTGGGGTAAAAGCTGGCCTTGTGCATTCCCTCTAGGCAGCCACACAAAAAGGGGGCTTAAGTGTGACTGATGGGTCATCCACCGCCTGATGGGCCATCCTGGGCAGGAAGGGGGGGGCTGAAACTGACACCTGAATAGGTAGTGTCCTGACCCACACAAAGGGCTGTATACCCTCCTGTAGTGAGTCTGGAGCCCGGGCAGGAAGGGACGGCCTCTGTGCACTTCAAAGACCTATCTTTAAGTCTCCTCCACTTCAAAGACACAACTGGGTATAAGTATGGGACCTCTGACACCACCAACTCAGTACACTTCTGGACCTGTGAATAATCTGCCAGGAAGAAGGACTGCTGTGCTGCTACAAGGACTGCCACTCTGCTGGGCTTCTGCTTTCCTTAACTGACTTGCTGCCCTCTTGCCTGGAAGTGAAAAGGACTGGAACTGCATCTCTACATCCCAGAACCAAAGTGAGTGCAAGGGTTTGCTGGCTTGCCTCCTGTTTTCTGAAGTCTCAGGGACGCAAAAGACTTCCAGCTCACCTGCTCCAGCTCCTGGACCCGTCGTCAATTAGCTCCTGACCCCCAAAAGGTGCCTCTCCAGTCCTGGGCCCTTAGAAGTGGTTCTTGCTCCTGAAATCAAGCTTTTAGGCTCTTCACGACTGTGAATAGGGTAGCTCGCACTGGAACCGTGCTGCTCGCCTGAAGAATCAGCACAAGCCGCCGCAAGTTTGTCTCTTCACACAGAAAATGTTGCTGATTTTGACTGCGAGGCTCCAGCCTGCCCTCCACGACACCCGGCCAACTCTTTGTGCCTGCAGACTACTGCAAGCAATGCAGTTCTTGCTCTCTGCGAACTTCTTCCATGCAAACAGGACTCTTGGCCTGATTCTTGAGAAGGTAAAACTTCAGCTGGACTTACCTGGGACTGTATCCGACCCGCGCTCCGTCGCGGTCGGCCTGAACTTATGCATTTAACCCAGTCTAGTACCACTAGATTTCCCCATTTGTCACTTGATGCTTTTAAGCACTATATTGCATTTTAATCTTTAAAAATACATATCTCAAGTTCTGCTTATTGAATGTTTGTTGTTTTGGTCTTGTTTTGTTCATTAAATTAAGATCTATTTTTCTAACCTGGTGTGGATTATTTTTGTATGGCATGTTTACTGTTTTACTGTTTGAAGTGTTTAACAAATATTTTAATATTTTACACATGGCCTGTTAAGTTAAGCCTGACTGCTCTGTGCCAAGCTACCAGAGGGTGAGCACGTGTTAATTTACGGTGAGTATCTGACTTACCCTGACTAGGATTGTGGTTCCAGCTTGGACAGGGTGCATACCTCTGCAAACCAGAACCACAGTTTCTAACATGTTTGCTATGTCCTCTTTATCCTGGCTGTAAGTGGAGGTTGAGGGGGGAACTGTTGGGGTTTTCCTGAAATTATATGTGAAAACTGATATATTAACTACATTACTGAGTTCTATGTATTTGGTTATACATTTTTGAAAATTATTAAACAGATGGTTACAAAAAAAAGGTAACACTGTGTCATCTCAAAGCTTACTAGGTCAGCTCAACTTTGCTCTCTAGGTCATCCCAATGGGCAGCCCAGGCCTATATTTTCTGCACTTTCATTCAACAGGCAATGTCTAGGCTCAAACAAAAGCACCCCAGAACCCACTTATCTGCTGAACTTAAGCAAAGATCTTAGGTTCTGGCTATTTTTCTTGGAGACGTTTAATGATACCCTTGTCTAGCCTTAGCCCTTAAGGTCAGACTTCAAGCTTGGTTTGTTTACCAGTGCAGCAGGCAGTGTAGGCTTTGGGGTCATCTTGGGAAATGAGTAGTGTGCTGAGCATTAGCACCAGCAAAGATTTGATTGTGATCTTATCAAGAATGTCACGTTTATGGAATTGTTTCTCATCTTGATTGTTCTTTGTATTTGGACCATTTTTTTCAGTGATCAGTCTGTCATAGTCTGGTGGGATAGCATGTTAGTGGTTAAGTCCATTAATATGCAACATGCCAAGAGCAAGATGGTTTTCAGGTTCCTTGAAGAAATTGTACTCTTTTGCTTGAAAAAGAATATTTTGTTTAGAGCTAAACCATGGTACCTTAAATAATGCGGCTGATGCTTTATTTCATTCCACGATGCAGGAATTCCAGCAGTTGCATCCCGGGGCGGTTGAAGGAAGTCACTCCATTTGAGAAAAACATTGGAGTCTGGTGCTCAGTCCAGCTGTACGACTGTCTCAGCTATCTTATCCAACAAAATAAAGAGGGCTTAAGAATTGGCCTTGTAGGTATATTTGTTAAATGTGGGGGGAGGTCACACAAAGGGCTCCTGTTTCTTGCTAGGGAGCTGAGTGGATTTTCTTGAACAGGTGCTTCAGGAAGGGAGGTTGGTGTATTTGCAAGGATACATGTATCAGCTATAGCATTTTTCTCAAAAGCTGCGGGGGTGCCCAATCACGCTCAGTTTTTCGTCATCAGGAAGGCCTTTAAGGGTTGGGAAAAATTGGAGGGCCTAAGCCTGATAAAAGGTGTCCCATTGATTTAGGCAACTTAGTGAAGATCCTGGTATCTCTGGCCATAGTTTGTAGCCCAGACTATGAGGTGGTGTTATTTTCCATTGCATTTTCCCTATCATTTTATGGGGCCTTCACAATTTCACAGCTGGTTGCTAAATCTTCAACTAATACTCATGGCATGACATTGCATTGGTGAGAGGAGTCTTTGTGGTCATCCTCCCCTTTTCTAAAACAGACCAGTAAGGCAAGGGCAACCGAGTGGTCCTGAGGAATGTGGGGGGAGGGTGAGGGCGAGGGGGAGGTGGTTGCCCACTTTCCTTCTTAAACCAGTACCTGATCCTTCAGCCTGTTTGCCAGGGTACTGCTTTGCTACTGTACAGTATGAGGGTCCAGTTGACTAGATTTCATTTTGGTAGAGTGATGTCCATGGCACGACAAACAGTGGGGAGAGGGGTCCCTAGTTTCACCGCCTGATCCTTCAGGACTAAGACCACAGCTTCGTAATAGACCTGGGCTTTGAACCAGGCACGATCAGGAGGATTGCAAAGTGGAAATCGGAGTATTATAAATGTTATGTTCACCTCAATCTAATCCAGGCCAGTGCACAACAGGAAGGGTATTTGCATTAAGGATCTGTTTATGTTTCTCATGCCTGTTCTTTTCCCTCCTCAAATCTTCACATTAGGTGTGCATTGCTGCAGCTAGTGTACAAGTTCTTGGCCATTCTTTTGTGAGAAGAGCCGATCAACATTTAACCATGGTGATTACTGGAGGTGAGCAGCCGAAATGTGGCTACACATGCACTGGGACAGTGTGAGGAGGCTTTGTCTTGATGGTATTCTGCATCTGGCTGAGAGGGTGGCAGCCAGGGGGCTGCAGCTACCTACACTGATAATCCTGCATGTAAAGATTTTGCTGTTTTAGGTAGGGCCGGCCTATTTAAGCTTCTCATGATTTGAGATTTCATGTATGGCAAAAAGGTTCCCAAACGCTGTCATCGCGTAGTCACATAACATACTACAGAGTGTGTGGAAAGGGGTTTGCTCTTCTGTGAGAAGGTAGCCTCTTTCTAGCCTTGTTACCCCCACTTTTGGCCTGTTTGTGAGTGTATGTCAGGGTGATTGTCACTGTTTTCACTGTCTCACTGGGATCCTGATAGCCAGGCCTCAGTGCTCATAGTGAAAACACTATGTTTTCAGTATGTTTGTTATGTGTCACTGGGATCCTGCTGGTCAGGACCCCAGTGCTCATAGGTTTGTGGCCTATATGTATGTGTCACTGGGACCCTGTCACACAGGGCCCCAGTGCTCATAGGTGTGCATGTGTATGTTCCCTGTGTGGTGCCTAACTGTCCCACTGAGGCTCTGCTAACCAGAACCTCAGTGGGTATGCTCTCTCATTTCTTTCCAAATTGTCACTGACAGGCTAGTGAACATTTTTTACCAATTTACATTGGCTTACTGGAACACCGTTATAATTCCCTAGTATATGGTACTGAGGTACCCAGGGTATTGGGGTTCCAGGAGATCCCTATGGGCTGCAGCATTTCTTTTGCCACCCATAGGGAGCTCTGACAATTCTTACACAGGCCTGCCACTGCAGCCTGAGTGAAATAACGTCCACGTTATTTCACAGCCATTTTACACTGCACTTAAGTAACTTATAAGTCACCTATATGTCTAACCTTTACCTGGTAAAGGTTAGGTGCAAAGTTACTTAGTGTGAGGGCACCCTGGCACTAGCCAAGGTGCCCCCACATTGTTCAGAGCCAATTCCCTGAACTTTGTGAGTGCGGGGACACCATTACACGCGTGCACTACATATAGGTCACTACCTATATGTAGCTTCACCATGGTAACTCCGAATTTGGCCATGTAACATGTCTATGATCATGGAATTGCCCCCTCTATGCCATCCTGGCATTGTTGGTACAATTCCATGATCCCAGTGGTCTGTAGCACAGACCCTGGTACTGCCAAACTGCCCTTCCTGGGGTTTCACTGCAGCTGCTGCTGCTGCCAACCCCTCAGACAGGCAGCTGCCCTCCTGGGGTCCAGCCAGGCCTGGCCCAGGATGGCAGAACAAAGAACTTCCTCTGAGAGAGGGTGTGACACCCTCTCCCTTTGGAAAATGGTGTGAAGGCAGGGGAGGAGTAGCCTCCCCCAGCCTCTGGAAATGCTTTGTTGGGCACAGATGTGCCCAATTCTGCATAAGCCAGTCTACACCGGTTCAGGGACCCCTTAGCCCCTGCTCTGGCGCGAAACTGGACAAAGGAAAGGGGAGTGACCACTCCCCTGACCTGCACCTCCCCTGGGAGGTGTCCAGAGCTCCTCCAGTGTGCTCCAGACCTCTGCCATCTTGGAAACAGAGGTGCTGCTGGCACACTGGGCTGCTCTGAGTGGCCAGTGCCACCAGGTGACGTCAGAGACTCCTGCTGATAGGCTCCTTCAGGTGTTAGAAGCCTTTCCTCTCTCCTAGGTAGCCAAACCCTCTTTTCTGGCTATTTAGGGTCTCTGTCTCTGGGGAAACTTTAGATAACGAATGCATGAGCTCAGCCGAGTTCCTCTGCATCTCTCTCTTCACCTTCTGATAAGGAATCGACCGCTGACCGCGCTGGAAGCCTGCAAACCTGCAACATAGTAGCAAAGACGACTACTGCAACTCTGTAACGCTGATCCTGCCGCCTTCTCGACTGTTTTCCTGCTTGTGCATGCTGTGGGGGTAGTCTGCCTCCTCTCTGCACCAGAAGCTCCGAAGAAATCTCCCGTGGGTCGACGGAATCTTCCCCCTGCATCCGCAGGCACCAAAAAGCTGCATCACCGGTCCCTTGGGTCTCCTCTCAGCATGACGAGCGAGGTCCCTCGAATCCAGCGACTCCGTCCAAGTGACCCCCACAGTCCAGTGACTCTTCAGCCCAAGTTTGGTGGAGGTAAGTCCTTGCCTCACCTCGCTGGGCTGCATTGCTGGGAACCGCGACTTTGCAGCTACTCCGGCCCCTGTGCACTTCCGGCGGAAATCCTTCGTGCACAGCCAAGCCTGGGTCCACGGCACTCTAACCTGCATTGCACGACTTTCTAAGTTGGTCTCCGGCGACGTGGGACTCCTTTGTGCAACTTCGGCGAGCACCGTTTCACGCATCCTCGTAGTGCCTGTTTCTGGCACTTATCCGGGTGCTACCTGCTTCAGTGAGGGCTCTTTGTCTTGCTCGACGTCCCCTCTCTCTGCAGGTCCAATTTGCGACCTCCTGGTCCCTCCTGGGCCCCAGCAGCGTCCAAAAACGCCAAACGCACGATTTGCGTGTAGCAAGGCTTGTTGGCGTCCTTCCGGCGGGAAAACACTTCTGCACGACTCTCCAAGGCGAGAGGGATCCGTCCACCAAAGGGGAAGTCTCTAGCCCTTTTCGTTCCTGCAGAAACCTCAGCTTCTTCTGTCCAGTCGAAGCTTCTTTGCACCCGCAGCTGGCATTTCCTGGGCATCTGCCCATCTCCGACTTGCTTGTGACTTTTGGACTTGGTCCCCTTGTTCCACAGGTACCCTAGATTGGAAATCCACAGTTGTGCATTGCTGGTTTGTGTCTTTCCTGCATTATTCCTCTAACACGACTATTTTGTCCTTAGGGGAACTTTAGTGCACTTTGCACTCACTTTTCAGGGTCTTGGGGAGGGTTATTTTTCTAACTCTCACTATTTTCTAATAGTCCCAGCGACCCTCTACAAGGTCACATAGGTTTGGGGTCCATTCGTGGTTCGCATTCCACTTTTGGAGTATATGGTTTGTGTTGCCCCTATCCCTATGTTTCCCCATTGCATCCTATTGTAACTATACATTGTTTGCACTGTTTTCTAAGACTATACTGCATATTTTTGCTATTGTGTATATATATCTTGTGTATATTTCCTATCCTCTCACTGAGGGTACACTCTAAGATACTTTGGCATATTGTCATAAAAATAAAGTACCTTTATTTTTAGTATAACTGTGTATTGTGTTTTCTTATGATATTGTGCATATGACACTAAGTGGTACTGTAGTAGCTTCACACGTCTCCTAGTTCAGCCTAAGCTGCTCTGCTAAGCTACCATTATCTATCAGCCTAAGCTGCTAGACACCCTATACACTAATAAGGGATAACTGGGCCTGGTGCAAGGTGCAAGTACCCCTTGGTACTCACTACAAGCCAGTCCAGCCTCCTACATCTTCTAGATGTGGTTGTCTTGTAATGAGTCAACTAGGCTCTTAAATATCTATTTTGAAGGTTACTAAACACATCCACTAAAAATGGTTCCTCATGGCTGTCTTAAAGAAGAACAATATGCCTATGGTGACGGGATACATTTATCCTCCCAGAGTAATCAGTCATTTGTGGGCTCTCTTCTGGTGTTTGCTATGCACCCGCTGTCCTCACCTCAAAAACGGAGGGTGTTACGGGGGCCAAGATGGTCAGGTAATGATCTGGGTCTGTGGTGGGATAGACTCCTGGTTGGCCACAAGGCAGGTTGACACCTTAGCATGACACAACAACAGGTGAATTCTGAATTCAGCTTTATATTTTTTTACCCCAAGATAGGGTAGTGGTCAAGGGAGTTTTGGCTGGGCTCTACTGCAACTGCTTCTTAGCCTTTTTATGAGTCCTTCTTGGGAGAGCTGGTGCTTGCTCCAGGACCAAGTTATGTCCCGCTCGCCCAGACCCATCACCCAAGGGATGCTGGGTAGGGATCCCTCTTTAGGTTTGTTGGTGGCATGGTTCTCTTTAACGCACATCTTATTAGGCCTGTGGCAGGGTGAGATCATGATTGGTGGAGTAATTCGGCTTACCTTCCTTACTTGAGCAGGACACCAAGGTCATGAGACCCTCCAAGGGGTGCTGGCTATAAATCAAAGGTGAAATCCAGGAGTGCGGGGGTTGCGAGCAATCGCTGGCATCTGGTCCCTAGGGCCAATCTCCTGCGCAATGGGGACAAAGCTAGCACTGGCACTTTGGGGGGTGAGTCTGTGATGTGGAGGGGGTGCCTGAGGTAAGTATCCTGGCAGGCAGGCGGCTCCTGCACAAAGATTACACCTTGAAGGGTGGGGCTCTCCCATATGGGGGGCCTACGCCTGGGCCACTTGCCGAGGGGGTGGAACAGAGTCTGGGAGTCTCCTTGGAAGCCAGTCATGATCTCATCCGCAGTCACTGAAGTGGATACTCAGCAACTGAATTTAGGTAGTGCTAGGAAACGTCATGTATTGACGTACTCTGTTAAGTCTAGACATCCACAAATGTAAATTACGCTGTACATATGATGGGGTTACTGCTTACAAATATGTTGAGAGTTTATTTGAAATGTATTGATTTTTTATTTTAAAATAAAATAGGGCTGGGGTTTATGACCCCTAACCCAAGGGAATCAAAGGAATGTGATTTATCGATTAAAGGTTATTTCTGGGCCAGAGGAGGGAAGACTCATGGGTTGGCGGAAGGCCTCGTCGGTTCCTGGCCATGCATGTAATGATCAGCCAAACCGGTTTTATGCATAGATACTGTCTTGGGATTTTATCCTCGCTACTGGTGGGTCTCGGGCTGAGTTTCTTGGGCGTGAACGTGGGAACAATGTTGGTGTTTTTCATTGGCTCTTGGGCCTCCAGTCATAACTGCCCTTGTAGGCTGCCTTGAGTAAACCTGTTTGTACAGAGATGATGACAGTCTACAGGTGTATAATGTGATATGTGTAAGTGATGTAGGCACACCCATGAAATGCATTATTGGATATATCCAGTTTCCCAACAAGCACTCCCTTTTCGAGATCTTTTCTAAAGTCTTGGCTGCTGTACTGAGTAATGACTATCACTTATGCTCCCCTGGCCCTTTCAGGGGTGCAGTAGGAACACCTGAGCAGTATGGAACAGTAGACACAATAAGTAGTATTGAGCGGATTAATTTGGGCGAGTTGTCCTGCAGTTTCCATGAGTACCATTTTGGGTTTCCTGGAGTGAGATTTCAGTTTTACTGGAGTAATATTCAGTTTTGGTACAAAGACGTTTCGCTTCTAAGGAAGTGACATTTTCGTTTGCCTATAGAAGTATTTCCGTTTTACAGGTCTGGCATTACAGTATTGAAGGCGATGTATTTCCGTTTTGGCGGAATGGCATTTCAGTTTTAGCTATACTGTTTGACGCATGAGCACTTCGGTGTTGCTATATAAGCACTTCACTTTATTGGAATTCGATGCTTCTGGTTTTCAGTGACATCACAAGGAATTTCCTTTCGGTGGCCGTGGCACGGCGGAAGCACATATTGTTTAGTGGTTGTTGAACCCCCAACACTGTATTCCGCTGGTTCTAAGCGAGCTGCAGGCCTGCAGAATGCGTTTAATTTCTGGCTTATAAGTGGCATCACTTTCGCCTAAAAAATGTGAAATGAGTGGAGCAATTTTCGTGTCGTATTTGAAGCCTTGCCCAATACTAGCCACGTCGGTGGCCAGCTCTGCCCCTTGCCCCCGCCCCCATCTTTGCCTTTGACACAGTAATGAAAACACTGTCTGACACTTCGCTTTCAGCCACGTTTCTAATTGCCAGCGTCAGTGGACGGACTGGAGCCCAATCCACATTTCCACAAAGGCGGTCATTAGGGCTCGGCCGGCAGGAGGTGGCCGAGCGCAGCTGGGGCGCTGGGACTGCAAGGCCCATTGCAAACACTGGTCGGGGCTCGAGGAGGGCGCCTTGCGGACAGCTGTCAGGCCTCACTCACGCCAAGGCTGCACTTGGGCTTGTGTGTGCCTGAATGTGCCAAACTCTGCCCAGGCCGGCTTCCATGCAGCGCAATTATCCACCAAACATCGGGCGTTGCATTCCCTCGGGCTCCTGCAAGGAGTGCTTTTGCAGCTTGGACATACGCTTTGCATATTCCGCCATCTAGTGGTTGAGTCGGAGAAAGTGAATCTAGAAGGGCCAAGCTGCAAAACTATTGTCACCGGTAAGTGACTAGTTTCATCTCTCAGTCTGACTGCTGAACTCTCGGCTAGCAGGATGTCCAGACCAGGCTCACAAGCAAAGGGTGGTGGTGGCTCGGCGGATGTGGAACTAGGGACTCTGGGTGCTGGCTAAGCCAGCTTCCACCCCTTGTCTCCTCTGTTGTCCAGCAGTCCCCTAGAAGCTGCCAGGAGGGAGAAGACACACTGCCATGTACACACGTCTGTCCCTTCCATGCACCCGCATGTTCCTCGCAGCATCCTCACCATTGTAAGGTTAGCAGGTGGCTCTCCGTCATCAGGGGCATCTTATTCAAGTCCAATCTTTACTTCAATTAACTACTGAAATCTGGAACTTTACTCAAACTGGTTTGAGGTAAACCAGGACTACAACCTCTAGAATGCATCGGGTTGTCGTAGGAAGCCGCAGAAGGCGGCTGTGTGGGTAGTCATTCTCACTTTTCTTTCCACCTCATGAAAGCAGTAGGGACCCCCAACAATTTCTTTGTCTTGTAGCAGAGCATCTCTTTTTTGTAGGAGCAGGACTCGTCTGTTGATTGTCTTTACAATGAGCACAAAAGGACCAATACTGGGAACTGGAATTACGTGATACAGACCAACAGGATCATTGTGAAATGGAACCCAAGCCCTTCCTGGTGAATCTGTCCACATATTTGTCTCTAGGAACTAGCTGCCAAAAGCCGGGGAAGGCGGTGGTTAGTCTGGTTCCCAACCCACCTCGCTTGCTCAACCAAATCAATAAGGAACCAGTATAACACCCCTTTACAACAATTACTGACTAAAACAGGCTCATAAATCAGTTTTCCGGATATCTTCTTATAGCTGACAAAAAGGTCCCTCGCCTATACTAGATGCAAATAGCAAAGAATAGTATTTACATGGTGACCAGTTTAAACATAACAGGGTATTCATTAGTTGCACAACACTCAGGTCTAATTCCACATTTCTATTCCACCTTCACACACACAGACAAAACTGGCTCCCAGCCAGCCTGATACCTGTCTTGGACTTTTTTTGTCATGTATAAGATGATGTCCGGAAGACTGATTATGAACCTGTTTTACTCTGTCAGTGACCCATATGGCGCGTTCACACTCTATCGGCCTGCTCTCCAGGTATGACTGGGCACACTGGAACGAGATGGCGGAGCTCCTCCAACACCTCCCCGAGCAGTAGAAGAAGCTCATTTTGAACACCGCCATTCGTTGTGTCCTAGACACCGCTGGCACTGCAGCGAGCTGTATCAACTCCAGCATCCTCATTCGCCACCATGCCTGGCTGTGTGTCTCTGGCATCAAACCGAAAGTGCAGCAGCATCTGCTAAACATGCCCTTCAGCGGAGAGCACCTCTTCAGTCTGCAGGTTGGCCAGATGCTTGAAAGCCTGGGGGGTGGGGGGAGCTCACCATACCTTTTCTTCCTATTGGTGCCTTTTATAGGTGACAATGCAATGGAGGGGGCAAAACCACCTCCCCCCAAAGTCACTAACTCCTATTAGATGCTGCGGTAATACCAGACCCCTTCACAGGGCTATTGAAGGGGAGGTTACAGAGGAAACAATACCTGGGGTAGAGGATAAGGTAGAGCGGGGCACTCTCGGGTTCGATGTCCCACTCTTTGAATACTGCCAGCCACAGATACAGGATGGCTCAGTGAGCGGAACGCTCACTGCTGAAATTGGCAGTGCTCTCTGGGTTAACAGTTCGAAACCCAGCAAGGCCAAATCATCGTTCCGAGGTTGTAAAACCGAGCACACATGTAATGTGTTATTCACAGTGCCTACAAAAGCAATAGTTGTGCTATGAATAATCAAACATGTTATTATCGTTTCCCTTTTGAGGCCAAGCTTGGGTTGTATCAAGGGACTGCCGGGGTTTTATTCCCTTTGGGTAAAACGCCCTCACCAAAGTGGGGGGCTCACTCCCCCTTCCTGGCTGCACCAAAGGTGGTGCATAGTGCTGGCTGGACTTCCGCCCCGAGCCTTGCGAGGCGTAGGGGCGGAAGTGCAGCAGGGGGCTGGACGCAGATTTGACGTTGGCTCCTGACCGGATTCGGCCGCCGCAATCCGGTGGGGGGCTATTTAAGAGCCCCCCCAAGAAGGCTAGTCCTTCTTCACCTGTTGCGGCGGGCGAGTTCACGACGGGCCCGCGATTGACCCACCCACCCTCTCCTTTAGTTAAGTTGTGAAGTGTAGCCTCAGCTGAGATTGAGATATAAATGTGGCTAGAAACAACAGGGGGGGTCCCCAAGATTGGGCCCCCAGGAGGACACATGGGATAGGATCCTGAAGTTCTGAGCCAACTAGCGGATGTACACACCAGATCAGGGGGTAAGAGAGCTCAGATCGCTGGGGGAACATGGGGCTCCAGCTCTTGGCCGCCCCGCTACACCCCAAGTCTTATTGGTGTTTAGAGGGGGGGCGGAACCCGAAACATAAGGACAAGGTACGGTGTAGTCAGGGTAACCGCCCCTCCTATGGATACAGGTGAGATATGGGTCACCTGTGTGGTCCAATGGTGGTTCAGGACAGGAAGGGATCCTGTCAGATTTAATTGATGGTCACTAGACTCTTACGACATGTAAATATGAAAATGTTGATGGAATGAATAATCTTTACACTTAATATAACTAGTTTGCTTTAAAAAGTTATAAGATGTTTTTGAAATGTTTTTAATAATAAAAACCACTTCCAACGAGTTAAGTTTGTCGGTCTGTGTATTTATGGTGAGGGGAGTGTGGGCTGTCTGGAGGCCTCCGGACCCTATAGCCTTGGGACTATATGTTAGTGGGGGCACCCCTCCCCGGGCAAATACAGGTGCATGCGATTTTGCTGCTGTTCATGTTTGTTTCTTGCCTTTTTTTTTTTTTTTAAGTAGACGAAGATTTGTCTTTTGGGAAGGGGCCCTCTCCCTTCAATAAATCTTATACGAAGTAATCACTGGCAGTCGGACATTGAGGGCTCGTGCCAACCACGCTGGTACGGTTCCCAAAAGGTGTCAGCGCGTCGGCATATTTGCTTTTGTTAGCTACAAGTTGTGTCTGCATAGAAATTAGCTCTTTGTGGCACGTTGACCATGGGTCCATATAGCACATTGGCTCGGTGGTTGTCCTACTTTTGTTAAAGGGGGTACACAGGGCAGGGTGCACATAGTCTCGACTGACACATTGGCACAGTGGCTTGGATGAAACGTTGCTTTGGTTTGGCCAGTTAACAGACTTGTAGTGCACAATGTAGCGCATACTTCACAGTTTCTACACATGCTTTAGGCTCTCTCTTTCTGCCTCACTGTGATGTCCACTTGCTGACAACCCGCTTCTTATCTCCTCAGTGTAGGATATCCCAGCGTTTCCTGGGGGTTTAATGTCATATACCGCAGAGCATTGTTGGGCCTTCTCTGCTCATTTGAAGAGGTTATAAAATAGCCATAACAATAATATATCGTTCATGTAACTTTGACACGGCTGTTTGTTTTTGGGGCTGCTGGACCGGTCTCGCCGCTGAAGAACCCACTATTCCCCATGGGTGGCCCAAAGGCCACCAGAAATACCATTGGCTCGTAATCTTATTTGGGAGTGTTTGCATTCCATGTTACTCTAGGGGTGTTGTACTTGGGGCTATGGTTAGGTGCCCCAGTGAGGGCGAGAGATTGGGGCGGTGTTCGATGGAGGGTCAGTTGGTTCTGTACAAGTGCACCGAACATTTCAGAGGTTCTTAATCTGCACGAAAGCAGATGTTTTATGTATTGCGCGTGGTGGATTCTGCATGTGAGGGGTGGGGTTGAGGCCCGGGCGTAGTCTGATCTTTGTCTGCGAGCATGGATAGGTAATAAATATATACTCCCTAGCTTAAGTTTGCTGCATCGGTCCACAGCTAACTGCTCCTGCCCTGTTTTTCAAAGCTGACACAAGTTTGTAAACTGCAGCTTTCTGTTGCGTTCTCTTTACTGCATGGCTAATAAGTAAAATATTGGGGATCTGCAGGTAGACTTGGGTATTCAGAGCGCTTCCGGTGTCTAGCAGTGGTGGAATGTCGGGCTCCTGACTTGTGCTTCCTGAGTCAAGCCCAAGAATCGTCATCAGCTCTTTTTCACCCGGAAAGCTCACCTAGAGGGTGCAGACCGGGATCAGGGTGGCAGGCAGGGGCATTGATTCATCCTCTGGTATGTTGAGAGAGGAGATGTGGGTTGGTGGTTAAACTCCTGCATGTGGAAATCACAATCTCTGATCCCGGCTTCCCCCATCTTGTGAGCTCTACGATCCTTGACAAATCGCTTTGTAGCCCAGTGCCTTCCTTCCCTTATCTAAAACAAATGGAGAGGTAATGAAACCTGTCACAACTAGGCACATGTGGCTATCCGGTATTCACAAAGGCGAGAGGGAGACAAGTGTTCTAAAAGGTTACTAATTCCTACTATATTTCCACCAGTGGCATAGCCAGTGTCACGTGGGCTAGTGCAAGGAAGCATATGTTGTTAGAATTGTAAAATATACCAACATGTAGGGTTCAGTGCAGACGCTGACCCGCAAGGCTGCTTGGTCATGGGTATTAACCTGTTGTTGTGTGGACTCAGGTGTGGAGCCCTGGCGGCTCTGGGGAAATGATCTACATGGAGGTATGCAGGGTGCTAACAGGTCATGGGGCTTAGTTGGTGAAAGTATGGATCTGATACTCAGGAGATCTGGAGTTCACATCACAGCAGGATCTGTCATTTATGCTAACCGGTTCTTGAGGATCATGTGTTCTTTAGTTCTGCCCCAGTTTAGTTGTGGACACCGGAGCTCGAAGGACATGCTTAAAGTTTGTTTTATGGGTTCGGGCTGGGGCTTGCACTCCCTTGGGGGGCACCTGGTTAATGCTGGTGGAGTGATTACTCATATGGTTACCCTTCAGGTTGCTTGCGCCCTCGCGATGGGGAAGCTCGTTTGTGTTTGTCTCATATGGATGGCATCTCTTCTTGTAGATCTACGAACTGGCACGTTCCCCTGTGGTCTCTCAGTAAGGCTTGCACTCACCCTGGGCACGCCACTGGGAAAGTATAGTCCGTTTTTTACTTCCTTTCAAGACGCAAGCCGCTTGCTCTCCGGAAATTCCATTGTGTGATACAGTTCGCCTTACGTTTTAATTTTGTCTTGCATTCCCTAAGGGTATTCGAGTCCCTAGGCTATTAGTCATGTAGCTGCAATTCTTTTCGCTTCTAGAAGGGGTAAGTGCTGGCTGGGTGAGTGCTCATGGCAAGATATGAGGGGGGCTCTGGAACGGAATCTGAGGCTGTGGGATTTTTCAACAGGCTCGTCTGCATGGGGGACAGTCGTGTCCGTTGCCTGATGGCAGACTCGATGGGCACACATATGGAGGGATGAAAGGGAGTTGATTTGTGAGGTTAATAGTACCATTTACCCCCACAGGCTAAAACCAGGGGCCAGTCTGCAGTTCAAACATAGGTAAAGCAATGCTGAAGCGCGGGTTCAGCTTTCGGAGAGACGGTTAGGGAGCTCCTTGTTGTCAAGTAATCAGCTCATTACAGTCTTCAGGCTGGTCCTAAAGTTATGCGCTCCCCAACAGCCCAACGGGACCTACATCAATTTTCAGGTATCACACAGGAACTTTATTTATGGGAGGGGGTAAGAACCAAGAACGCTTAGTTGCTTGAGAGCCACTCTGTAGGGTTACCTGGCACAGAATAATTGTTAACACTCATTAGGTCGCACCCCTACCCACCCCAACTCGCGTCTCATGTGGGATGCTGCCACAAGTTCCGTGGGGTAGGAACTCCAGTGGTACACGGATGTGCTGGGAGCTCATTCGTTTTTCCCTGAGGTAGAGCTTCCAAGTACATGCACCTTTGAGCGTGTTAGGGCATTGGCGGCACTGTTAGATACAATAAATACATGCCTCGCGCAGATTGTAATATGGAGCTGCAGGTACCCTAAGACCAAATGTTCCAGTAACCCAAGTCGGGTCTACATGAAGCGCCCTGCCTAGGTTTGGCCTACACAGCTGCGTTGTTGTACTGGGCGGCCGGCCCAACCCTCTGAGCCAGTCACAACCCAAAGAGGGGATGAGAGACAGCAATTAAACTTTGAGCTGCACAAGGTTCCCTTGTGCCCCGGTAGGTAATTAGGGTTGCCCATGGCAGTTCGCCTAAATACTGGTGCCCCAGCAGTGTTTGTCTTCACATGGGTGTAGAGTGCTTGGTACGGTTTCAGTTCTCTTCAAGCTGGGTGGCAGCCGTAGGAGCAGCTGGGGTGACCCAGCTGGTTATTTGTCGCAGTCATTTCAGAGAGGGTCAGCTGCTGTAGCGGCAAACACCGGTGTAAGGAAATGCCTCCTTGGCATGGTTACCCCCTGACTTTTTGCCTTTGCTGATGCCAAGTTATGATTGAAAGTGTGCTGGGACCCTGCTAACCAGGCCCCAGCACCAGTGTACTTTCCCTAAACTGTACCTTTGCTTCCACAATTGGCACAGCCCTGGCACTCAGATAAGCCCCTTGTAAATGGTACCCCTGGTACCAAGGGCCCTGATGCCAGGGAAGGTCTCTAAGGGCTGAAGCATGCCTTATGCCACCCAGGGGACCCCTCACTCAGCACATGCACACTGCCTCACAGCTTGTGTGTGCTGGTGGGGAGAAAATGACTAAGTCGACATGGCACTCCCCTCAGAGTGTCATGCCAACCTCACACTGCCTGTGGCATAGGTAAGTCACCCCTTTAGCAGGCCTTACAGCCCTAAGGCAGGGTGCACTATACCACAGGTGAGGGCATATGTGCACGAGCACTATGCCCCTACAGTGTCTAAGCCAAACCTTAGACATTGTAAGTGCAGGGTAGCCATAAGAGTATATGGTCTGGGAGTTTGTCAAACACGGACTCCACAGTTCCATAATGGCTACGCTGAAATCTGGGAAGTTTGATATCAAACTTCTCAGCACAATAAATGCACACTGATGCCAGTGTGGAATTTATTGTAAAATGCACCCAGAGGGCATCTTAGAGATGCCCCCTGAATACCAATCTGACTTCTAGTGTGGGGCTGACCAGTTTCTGCCAGCCTGCCACAACCAGACGAGTTGCTGGCCACATGGGGTGAGTGCCTTTGTCCCTCTGTGGCCAGGAACAAAGCCTGTACTGGGTGGAGGTGCTTCACACTTCCCCCTGCAGGAACTGTAACACCTGGCAGTGAGCCTTAAAAGCTCACCCCTTTTGCTACAGCGCCACAGGGCATCCCAGCTAGTGGAGATGCCCGCCCCTCCGGCCACTGCCCCCACTTTTGGCGGCAAGGCTGGAGGAGATAATTAGAAAAACAAGGAGGAGTCACCCACCAGTCAGGACGGCCCCTAAGGTGCCCTGAGCTGAGGTGACCCCTGCCTTTAGAAATCCTCCATCTTAGTTTTTGGAGGATTCCCCCAATAGGATTAGGGATGTGCCCCCCCTCCCCCACAGGGAGGAGGCACAAAGAGGGTGTAGCTACCCTCCAGGACAGTAGCCATTGGCTACTGCCCTCCCAGACCTAAACACAGCCCTAAATTTAGTATTTAGGGGCACCCCAGAACCCAGGAAATTAGATTCCTGCAACCTGAACTAAAAAGAAGGACTGCTGACCTACAAACCTGCAGAGACGACGGAAGACGACAACTGCTTTGACCCCAGCCCTACCGGCCTGTGTCTCCTGACTCAAAAACCTGCAACCAGCGACACATCCAGCAGGGACCAGCGGCCTCTGAAGCCTCAGAGGACTGCCCTGAATCCCAGGACCAATAATCTCCCGTGAGTAGCGGCTCTGCTCAACAATCAGCAACGAAGTTGCAACTTTTCTACAACTTGAAAGACCTCACTCTTGCCGCCGGAAGCGTGAGACTTCACACTCTGCACCCGACGCTCCTGGCTCGAGATCCAGAGACCCTACTCCTCAGGGAGGACTCCCCGGCGACTGCGACCCCGTGAGTAGCCCGAGACGACCCCTCTGGACCCCCACAGCGACGCCTGCAGAGAGAATCCAGAGGCTCCCCCTGACCTGTAACAAGGGACCCGACGCCTGGACCAAGCACTGCAACGGCAGCCCCCAGGACCAGAAGGAACCGAACTTCAGTGCAGGAGTGACCCCCAGGCGACCCTCTGCCTAGCTCAGGTGGTGGCTGGCCCGAGAAGCCCCTCTGTGCCCTGCCTGCACTGCTAGAGTGACCCCCGGGTCCCTCCGTTGAAACCAATACAAAACCCGACGCCTGCTTTGCATACTGCACCCGGCCGCCCCTGTGCCGCTGAGGGTGTGTTTTGTGTGCCTGCTTGTGTCCCTCCCAGTGCTCTACAAAACCCCCCTGGTCTTACCCCCCCCCCCAAAGGACACGCGTACTTACCTGCTGGCAGGCTGGAACCAGAGCACCCCTGTTCTCCATTGGCGCCTATGTGTTTTGGACACCTCTTTGACCTCTGCACCTGACCGGCTCTGAGCTGCTGGTGTGATAACTTTGGTGTTGCCTTGAACCCCCAATGGTGGGTTGCCTATGCCCAGGAACTGAGACTTGTAAGTGTCTTAGTTACCTCACAATCTAACCAATACTTACCTCCCCCAGGAACTGTTGATTTTTGCACAACTCTATATGTTATTGCTCTAACTCAAAGTTCCTAACTTACCTGTGTGGAGTACCTTGCATTTTATGTATTTACTTCAAATCTTGAACTTGTGGTTCTAAAAATAAATTAAGAAAATATATTTTTCTATATAAAAACTATTGGCCTGGAGTTAAGTCTTTGAGTATGTGTTCCTCATTTATTGCCTGTTTGTGTTCAACAAATGCTTAACACTACCCTCTGATAAGCCTACTGCTCGACCACACTACCACAAAATAGAGCATTGGAATTATCTAATTTTGCCACTATCTTACCTCTAAGGGGAACCCTTGGACTCTGTGCACACTATCTCTTACTTTGAGATAGTATATACAGAGCCAACTTCCTACAACCGGTATGTCCTCTGGGTGAATGGAAACGAGTGGCCGGTGGTCCTCTGTCTGCTATTGACGTTATATTGGCCTGTGGTGCAATGACAAAAGTTATGTTCGCTTTGCTTATGCTTCACTTTTGTTTTAGTAGCAGGATGTCTTATATGGTATGGGTGCTCTGTTGTCCGGCAGGCGGCTTCCAGGTTGCCACCCCCCAGTGGTGTGTGATAGGTGGTCTGAAAGAGTGCCCTGGTTCAATACCCCACACAGACTTTTAGAAGGTGCAGGCAGCAGGGATGTGGAATTCCTATCACCCAGGACATCTTGTTTGGGGTCAAGGGCAACAAGTTTTTATGTTTACTTTGTCCTTGGGACAAGTAGGCCCAACCCTCTGCAGTACAAACCCTTTGGCTGCCTGTTTACAGAGAGTGGAACTCTCTGCAGTTGAGGTAATGTGTTTCCAAAAGATAATGTTGTTCGAACTTGTATTTATGGTTCATTATTTGAAAGCCTTGATTATTAGGGTGAGTGCTGTAAATAAATGTTTTAAGGTCACACTTCACTACTGACGTTGGTTCCAGTACAAAAAAAAACAGCTGTGTATACACATGTTTGAAAACTTTAGGCTATGAGGCTAAGTATACTGCTCCCAGAATGCTCTCTGATTAGATGCAAATGAAGTGTCATTTAGTAAAATGTGTTGATGCATACTAGTATTTCCCAAAAATATTTCTAATGGAAAATCAGTGTAACCATTTTCAACACGAATATGGGAAGCATGAAAATAAACAAACACTGACAAAGCCAACTGATCTGACATATTTTTATAAGTCTTTTAGTTTCATCAATGCGTGTCTTGTTTTGACATGGCTTTTGTAACACTTTATTGTTGTGGGAGCTACCAGGCCCTCAACATTGTAACAAACACTGCCAAAAAAAAAACCCAAATTTTTTGAACTCTAAAAGAACACGTTGCCACCAGTGGCATAACAAAGGACCCACAGCCGCCCTCCAGGGGGCCCCTTTAGCACAGCACCTGCCCTGAGTGAGTCTGGAGAGGGGGCTCCTCCATGTTCTTTGCAAAGGGGCACCCTACAGTTTCGTTACGTCACTGATTGCCACTGTAGTTCCTGACACTGAACAAAACTACTTTGTGTGCCAATATGCTCCTTGTGGAAAAGCAGAATGCAATCACTCACAGTAAAGCCAGCCAAAAGAGAGAGAAATAGAAGTTTTTATTAAACAAAATGTCTTTGTTAACACCAGACCTAATTAGGGACCAAGACCCACATGTAGGTAGCTTTTTGCATGTCACAAACAGCGACTTTCGCTGTTTGCGACGTGCAAAAAGCACATTGCGATGCACAAACCCAGTTTTGCTATTCAGTAACCTGGTTACCGAATCGCAAAACGGGTTTGCGAGTCGCAATTAGGAAGGGGTGTTCCCTTCCTAATTGCGACTCGCAGTGCAATGTAGGATTGTTTTGTGACCGCGAACGCGGGCGCAAACCAATCGCAGTTTGCACCCATTTCAAATGGGTGCTAACACTTTCGCAAAAGGGAAGGGGTCCCCATGGAACCCCTTCCCCATTGTGAATGTCACTGTAAACATTTTTTCAGAGCAGGCAGTGGTCCTGCGGACCACTGCCTGCTCTGAAAAAATGAAACAACGTTTCATTTTTCGTTTTTGTAATGCATCTCGTTTTCCTTTAAGAAAGCAGTCCCAGACATGGTGGTCTGCTGTCTCCAGCAGGCCACCATCCCTGTGAGGGCCGCTATTCGCAAGGGGGTCGCAAATTGCGACCCACCTCATGATTATTCACTAGGTGGGCATTTGCGAAGCCCTTGCGAATCACAGATGGTGTCAGGGACACCATCCTACATTCGGATTTGCGACTCGCAATTTGCGGGTCGCAAATCTGAACCTACCTACATGTGGCCCCAAATTCTTAAAGAAAGTCACAAAAGTGCACCCATGGTATATGTCATACCCCTATAAAATATTTGTGAACTGTATTTTAGCATGGGTAAATACGCATGTGTAGATTTGCTCATGTGAAAATCTATTGAGCATCTGCAAGTTCATTTTCCCTCCGGCCACTTTCTTCCCAACCCTGGAAGAAGTTCTAATTCTGCCATTGTCAGGAGTAAATGTCCAACCTTTCTTATTAAGGGAAAATATTAGAGAGAAGCTGGTGAAAATCTTTAAAACATGCAGGTTAGTAGGTTTGCAGACTCAAAGGCATTCCAGCCCTGGAACTATTGCTTACTGCTTCCTCCAGCCCCAGTATGCAGATCTGCAGAAAGGTGGCAAAATAAGGAAATTGCTACAGTATTGATTGAAACTGCAAGTATTCAAGCCCTATTATGGTAGTAGCCCTGGCATAATCAGAGAGGCTATTATCAGAGCTCTTACATAATGAGATTGCTGCCATAATTTGTCGCCACACTACATGGCACCAAAGGGACAAGTAGATCTTTTTACAGGACAAGTAGATTTGAGAAGCAACCTGTCCCCTGGACAAGTAGATATTTTAATAAATTCCACACCCCTGAGGCAGGTGCTAAGAAGAGGGTACATTTCTCTGAAGGTGGTACAGACCGTTGCATTGAGGATGATAGGGCCTTTTCCCATAGTTTGTTTGGGGGTGGAGAGGGCAAAGGACCTCTGGGCCCCTGGTTGCCCTCATGGTGTGAGATGAGATAGTAAATTCACCCTAAGCAACAGAGTTGTACCCAAGGCAGGGTATCCTGGATAACACCGAAGGTAAGATCCTGCAGTCCTGAATCAACCGGCGGATGTACACACCAGCTTGGGGGTTATGGTTCCCAGATCACTGGGGTGGGCACAGGGCTCCCGCTCCTGGTCACCTCGTTGCACCCCCATGGCAGTTTGGTGTTGGGTGTGGGGGGGTGGAACCTGGAGCACAAGGACATGGGACGGTGAGAAGTTGGGAGCCGCCCCCCTCAAGGACACAGGTTAAGTACGGTTCATCTGTGTGGTCCATCGGTGTTCGGTACGTGGGAGGATCCTTGGTTGTGTCGTTATCATGATTTATGAGATTTATGACAGGATTGAATTTTGACTTACAGGATATGTTTTTTTATGATTTATGATTTTAATTAATTGACATTTGTAAATAAAATTCTTCCAATTCCAAAAACAATCAGACTTTGTTGATTTATGTTTGGTGGGTGTTGGGGCGGGGGCCTACTTGAAGCATCTTGGTTCTATGACAGAGCGCCTCCCCAAGTGGGGGGCGCGGCGCTTAGGATCCGGGGCTGCCGTGGCCCAAGCCTTATACGCTGGTCCTACGTTTGCTGGCCTGAAGCTTAGTGAGGGGGAAACGGATGCGCGCGTCATTTTCACCCACCGCCTGTGCAGCTGCATCTACTGGGGGGGGTTTTAAGTGCCCCCCAGATCAGGTCTCAGCCTTTTTTGTGGATGCGGCGCGGGAGGCGCGACCGGTGATCAGCGTTACCAACCCTCCCATCCCTTAGACATGAGATTGAGGATACTGTGTGAGGTGGAATACTAGGCGTGAGATGAGAAAATAAATTCACCGTAAGCAACAGAGGGGTACCCAAGGCAGGGTACCCTGGATAACACCGAAGGTAGGATCCTGCAGTCCTGAATCAACCGGCGGATTTACACACCAGCTTGGGGGTTAGGGTGCCCAGATCGCTGGGGTGGGCATGGGGCTTCTGCTCCTGGCTACCTCATTTAACCCCCATGGCAGCTTTGTGGCTGGGGGGGGGAGAACCCGGAGCACAAGGACAAGGGATGGTGAGAAGTTGGGAACCGCCCCCCCCCCCCAAGGATACAGGTGAAGTACGGTTCACCCGTGTGGTCCAATGGTGTTCGGGCGCGGGATGATCCTTGGTTGTGTCGTTACCATGATTTATGAGATTTATGACAGGATTTAATTTTGACTTACAGGATATGTTTTTTTATGATTTATGATTTTAATTCATTGACATTTGTAAATAAAATTCTTCCAATACCAAAAACAATCAGACTTTATTGGTTTATGTTTGGTGGATGTTCCAGCGGGGGCCTACTGGAGGCATCCGGGTTCTAAACGTGTTAGCGAGCTTCAGGCACTCACTCAGGAAGAGCCTTTTTTCCAGGTGCACAATGATAGAGTCGTCCATCAGACCAATCCAAAGTTCCTCTCAAAGGTTAGTGTCTTCCTTCCACCTAAATCAAACTAATGAACTACTGGTGTACTTCCCACACCCAGATTCTGTACCTGAGAGGGCATTTCAAACACTAGACGTTGAAAGGGCCCTCATTTACTACATTGACAGGCAGCACCCATCCAGCCTCCCCAGAAGCCTCAGGTTGATGCAGATATCTTTCCTTCTCATTTGTTTTGCATGACCATACTCTTCTATTTGCCTTATCTTCATTTCACTCTCACCGCCATGTAGACCAAACAATCTAATAATGAGCTAATGCCCATGCACATTACCAGTAATAGGAGGAGTCACTATACTTTGTGACCCAAAAGACTTATTTGAACAAAAATAACTTGCAAATGTCCAAGCCCAACGCTAGAAGGCGGGAGTATGGACAGCATGTGAATCTACAGCAGTACATGCCATTCACAGATGCTTACAGAGCGTGTAACATATTCCTTTCATAGCAGAGGGTTTTAAACAAGATAGGCACATATACGGGAGACAAGTAAGCTTTGCTAAAATCTATTGATCTAACTGTACATCAATCTGTCAGGTTCTCTTCTTGGCACTGACAGTAGGTGAAATTTCTGTGATTCCTTTGTTAAAATAAAAGTTACTGTAACTTGCTATACCTTTATGTCTGATGCCTTAGACTTAGAGAAGTATTCAGCAGGACCTACCTAGTCAAAGGCCTTTGTACATCCGAGTGGCCTCAGTCCTCAATATTGCAGTTACTGCATGGATGCCTTCAATTTGTCCATCACCATGTTTTGCAGAGCAGGCATCATTTACCACCACACCACTGGGCACAGTACTTCTTTCATGTGTGTCCACCTAGTCTTCTGTCCCTACCTTTAGTTATGTTATGGGTATCAGCCCCTCTATACAAGTCTCTAATGTTTAAATACAGTGATGGTGCTGAGTCCTAGTCTCTGACATCCCTGCTGTGTGGGGCCCACCACTACTGATCTCATTGCTTGCCCTTCACCTCTGCTGAAAAGGTTGTGTGCAAGGATAGCTGAAGTGACATCATACTGTCCACTGATGACATCACGTGGTCGACCAGCTGTTCCAGTAGGGGAGGGGAAATGATTGGAACTGCAGAAATTAAACGAGCCTATTTGGGTATGTTTACTTCCGGTCCCTGTAGCTGCCTCTGGGAGCGGGGGTATGAAGGGCAGCGGAAGCAGCTGTGTGTGCTCCTTCAGCCAATGACTGGCTGCTTTGCATCTTGTTTCACGGCCCCACATCAGTGACTGCTGGCGGTAGGATGCGGCCCACCTTGGCATCTTGTTTCACAGCCCCACACCACACGCCAGTAACCTCTAATGAATGCCCAGCCGGCCCTGTCTGTTTTACCCTGGATTTTAACACATGTCCTGTATTACAAGTGACTATTATCTAAAAAGCCATGCCCTAACTATGGACACTGATTGCTCCTATTCAGAGTTTGTCACGATTGACTTTGATCTTCACAAGGTACCCGATAGTCACGGCGATTGTAGATAATTAACATCTCCCCACTCCAGGCGCCATTAGCAGGGCTCAGTCCAGCTGTCACGTACGGACAGTCTGGGGCCTGGGCGCCTCTGGCTTGTGTGAGAGGACCCCACCCCTGGCCTTTTATTCCACTCGGTAGCAATGTGCACTGCACACGTCAGTATTACCCAGCTCACGGGAACGCGTTTCCACATCAGGGTGAGATGGCCACATCATGGGTGAGATACCGTGCCGACGCGGCCCAGAGGAGGTTCGAACCCGTGGCCTGCAGTTCGCGCAAACTTCTCTGCAGCGAGCGCTCAACTCGCGGACATTTCTCGTTCGTTCGCGCAGTGTGGATAGTATTTTACATAGCGCACACTATGAGGTAACTCGCCCGTGGGCGCTCAGTCGCACGTAAGCGTGGGATTCGAGGCTGGTGCAATGGGGCAACCATGTCAGGGAGAATAAATAACAGTGGAAATTTGCAAGCGTCACACGCTAGCCGTCAGCACCTCCAGAGGCAGGCGAGGAGCTAGATCGGACTCTGGGTCAAAGCAAGCGGGTAACTGAGTTCTGCTGCCGTTATAGTGGATTTAACGTTACCTAATCAGGATACAACCCACGCTGCAGGGAACTGAGAAAAGCGTGCTCCCCGGACCAGGTGTACTATCCAGTTAGTGATTTCTTTGTACAGCAGAGAGCAGACGCTTCTAGGCGCACGAGGACATGCGGCGCCTCTCTGAGCGTTGATGCCCGTCACATCAGTAGAGTGGATGGGGCGGTACCGACTGGCCAAGAGTGAGCAGTTTGCAGCAACCCTCTCCCCATCCAGGCATGAACGTCAATTCAGCAAAATGCCAAGGGAAGCAGAAGTGACATCACACGCCCTTTGAACTTGAGTTTCACTCACCTGCGTAGACACACACACACAATATTCACTATTATTGTACTAAAATGAGAGTGGAGCCCCAACCGACTTCCGCAGGACCAAGGACAAGCTGCCCGGGTGTTTGTGGCACGGATTTTGCCACCTCTGAGGCCAGGGGGTCGTCTGCGACCCCATCCAGGCCCAGGCCATCCCAGCACAGCGACACTTCTGTTGAGCTGTAGCAATGACCGGCAGGTGCTTGCCTGGTTACTTATTAATACTCTTACACATTTTAGTCCTGGAAGTATTCTTACCAGTCATTATCTCGACATCTCCCCGTCCTCGTCCAAGTCATTACTTTTGAGGACACCAAAGCCAAACTAGCAATACCTGTTCCTTTCTCCTGTGGGAGGAAAAATCACCTCAAAGGTAATGGCTGGGACTAGGACGAAAGGACGCAGGGCTTTCAGCATGCCCCACCTCTGTATCACGCGAAAACAACGCGTGGAATACAACAGGAATACACAATATTAGCAGGCAAGCTTCTGCAAACTCCTAAAAAGAAACTGAAACTAAGCAGGTCAAGTGAAGAGTATTTTCATTTTTTTTTAGTAAAAAGCACAAACATACGATTTGCCTCAGTGGCACCCAGTTTACCCCTCACAAAAGAGCCTGAAAATCTACTCGTTTTGCAGTATACGCTTTACAGAGCAATAAACGAACATCATGCTTTCTCTCCTTTGCCTCTGGGGGGCACTCGGTTGCAGACAGGCATGTCTGTACTCTGAGATTGCTAGAGTAGATGCTGTGGGTTCTCTATTTTAAAACAAGCACTGCCAAAGCCAATATGTTTGCCGTTGCCTGCCAGCCTTTATGCATCGGCAATGCTTGTTTTGTTATGGTTTTGCAAATCTTTATTGTTGGGGAAACCACGGCGCTTTCACCAGTCTAAAACAAAACTGCTAAAAACAAGAATATGTTTTCGTCAAAAACAACACATTGCAATAGTAGTCACTGGCACTTAAGAGAACTACATAGTATGTTGATGGGCTTCTTGTGTAAGGGCAGAATCATCCACTACCCCATGCTTTATGCTCTAGTGGGTCGGAAAAGAATGTCAGTTGCACAATATCAGACCAATGGATGAAGACTTCCGACTGAAAGCACCTATACGTAAGTAAATTATACATATCATTTAGTAAAATCAATAGGTCTTGGCTAAAACCAGACATAGGAAGGCTTCATTAAGAACATGTGCCAGGCCTTTCCTCCTCCTTTACATCCTAGAGATAGCCTGGTCATCATTTCCAGCTCTGCAAGGTCCATTTTGTCGCCGCTCCCAATGTAGGGCCTGAGACCTAGAACAGTGAAGTATACATAATTGACTGTAGCAACAGATGTTTTTCTTAAGAGTCCACTGTCGGTGCTGCCAAAAGCTATGGTTGCTAAGTACCAAGGCTGTCTAGTTTTTATTCCTCCTCATGATTTAATGGAAAAAGGGTCGTAAGATCCAACTATTCCAGTAATGCTGAGTTAGTTAAATGTTAGATAGTTTGTAAGTATCCCGTTGAGGGCATGACCTTGCCCTCACAGTATGACAAATCGGAAATTTGTAAGCAATACGGGGATATTTACATTCAGGTCAAGTAATGCCAATTCATATAGGCCCTAATTATGACCCTGGCGGTCTTCTGACCGCCAGGGTTAATGTGGCGGTATCACATTATGAGTGTGGCGGGTAGGCAGCTGCCAACCCGCCACATCTCCACTCATACTGCCATGGTGGTATGAACCTTCGGGCAGAGATGTACATCTCCAACCTGGCGGTCCACAGCACACCGTCGCCGGCATTATGAGCCAGACTATTGCCATAGTTTCCGCGGCAGTAGCACCGCCACAAAAACCATGGTGGTAGGGCTACAGGTGACAGAAAATTCCTTCCCTGTCACCGGTAGATGGCTCCCACACCCCCACAGGACGCACCCGACCCCCTCCCCCCCCCTCTACACACATTGCAGCCCCCACACACATAGCGCTACCCACCCCCTCCCCACATAGATGCACACATACACCCACTTGCACCACACATACACCCATTCACTCACACTTCAATACATGCATCCACTTACTCTCATCCATACACGCATTCACTCACACATACTGACACGCATCTACTTACTCTCATCCTTACACGCATTCACTCACACGTATTCAGGCACGCATACACACATACATCCAAACACGCATTCACACATACACACTGCATGCACACACGCACTCACTTCACCATTCACACACACATTCACTCACACGCATACAGCCACGCATACACCACAACACTCACAGTCGCATTCACACACGCACACACATTCTTACACACCCGCAAACACCACACACTCACACACAACACTCCTCGCTCCCCTGTCGGATGCCCGACTTACCTTGTCCGGCGAGGAGGCCATCCAGTAGGGAACGGGAAGGGGGGCTGCTACCGCCAACACCACCCTGCCATCAGGACACCACCAGGCTGTATTAATGGTCATAATACGGCTAGCTGCGTTTTACTGGCGGGGTGGTGCTGGTGATAGCAACGCCAGAGCACCACCGACCGCCAGCATGGATACTGCCGGATTTCCACCCAAAGTGTGGTATCCATAATATGGCGGACAGATGTTTGCCTCCGCAGTTGGTATGTTGGCAGCCGTCACCGCGGCAGTAGGCGGCAAATACCGCCAAAGTTATAATGAGTACCATAGTGTCTTAAAATTACATCAGTAAATAGAACATTAGAAATACTAGTAACCACAGTCATCAAAAAATTAAAGTGGAATAAGAAAAGACTGTAGATATTTGATGTTGATTTATTTATTCTAGGTTTTCTGCAACCAAGAAATAACAGCCTACATGTGCTTCACTCGTTGCGGTGCTCAGGCCTGGGACTATTTCAAGGCTTGGAAGCAATGAGTAAGTCAAAATATTACTCAGTGAAAGGTCATTCAGTCCTGTTATGTAAATCTTCAAAAAACTCTTTGGAGTCCGATGAAAAATCGTAACTGTCATGATGAAAAAAGTACAGTTAGAGCCTCAGCACTAATCTGTTGTGTCCCGTGATATCTGTTGGGTCAGCATTCTGTAAGGCGTTGTATTCATGCCCTAAAGTAACTATAACTTGCACCCTCGCCTTGCACTGCTAATTACCTCACATATTACATCACTAGTGACATGTTCTATGACATCATTGATAACATCATTGCAACATCTGAAATGACATCATTGATGACAAACAACACTGCATAGTGAAGGCGTGAGTTATAGTCACTTTAGGGCATGAGTTATAATTACTTGAGATAAATATAACCAGTGAATTTCAGTGGTTTTGTTGGTTTAAAAGGTATGTTTTAACTAACTTTTTCACATAACTATAACGTCCCGTTTAGCCTTTCGTTTTTTCAGTAAATTTGTAAGTTTTTTCTTTTTAGTAAAATTAAGTAAGATATTATTAAACTTATCTTTATTGCATATTCATAAACCACATATTTCATTTTGATCAGCATACAGTGGGTGCGCTTTGCTAGTGCATTAAGGATACAGAGCAGAGTGACCTTAGTTTAGTGTCCCAGGTGGTGCGCAGCACAACAGTCGGGCATCATGTGTACGGGGACTCTTGTGGAGTTACTGTGGATATTTTAAGCTACACATGTCTCTCCCGCAGTGGAGGAATGATTTACTAAAGCGTTGTCCCTCGTCCAGAGCATACTTCCGATCCTCCTGATAATTCTAAAAGCTCCAAACTTTGTGTTTTTTGTTGTTGCAATTAACAACAACAACTTACTATAAAATGAACCAAAAACAAAACCTCCCCAAAATGTGGCAGCGGTCGGTCAGTGTATATGTTTTTCATCAGCTTATGTATAAATAGGGGTGCTCAGGGTCAGGGAAATCGGACCTCTCTGTATATCAACAACTGCCTGACCCTCACGGGGGAAACTCAGTGTACAGTAGTGTGGTGCCCTCAGAAGTTGATGTCTGCCCTACCTTCTCAATTCTCTCCCTCCCACTTTGGGTCTCCTCCGTGGTCATGTCCAGCGTTTGTCCAGGTGGTGTGGGTGACTGTGGCTCCCATGTCTCCAGGTCCTCTAACAAGTCACTCCATATCACTAGATCCCACTCTGCGTTTTCGTTCATGCGGATCAGTTTTAGCCTCCTCTCCATGGCTGTTCCCCATTCACACAAGTCTGCCCTCCATTTTTCCAGAGTGGGAGAACGAGTTTGGGTCTAATGTATCACAATGCACCGGATCACAATGCACCGGATCACAATGCACCGGACCTAACAGGGCAAATCGACATTTCATTTTAGTCCCTTGTTCAGGTGTAGGAAGTACACCCAGCAGGGAGTGTTTGACCAAGGGCTTGAGTTGCATCCCTGTGATCTCTTTCAGATCATCCAGTATGGTGGCCCAATAACCCTGTAGACCGGGCAGTTCCAGGTCATGTGGAGGAATGACGCCAGTTCAAACCCACAGCGTGGACATCCAGACAAGCGTGTTGTGTACATTTTTGTAGCCGGTGTGGAGTAAGATAAGTACGGTATAAGTAGTGGAATTGCATGAGTTTAAACCGGGCATTGCTTGCCACCTCTCAGCCCTTTGCAAATGCCAGTCACCACTCTGCATCCATGAGAGGGATCGGCAGATCCTCAGACCATCTGTCCCGAATCACAACTACATCACTCTGCAATCCGCTTTCAGGGCTCTGTATGTGCGAGATATCATGTCTCTATTAGTGTCTGGGACCAAGAGGAGCCAAAGAGTGTGGTACTCTTCCAGCTCCACAGGAAAGGTAGGCCATATCACTCAAACCGTGCAATAGATCTTGGCGTATTGCAAGTACTGGCCAGGGGTTAGTCGGTAGCACTCCTGGGCGTCCTTTATTGTGAGGAATACCTCATTTTGATTCAAGTCTCCTGCTGTTTCGCATATCATACCATCGTGACAAGTCCATCACCGCCTGTACCTGTCTAAAGCATGGTAACCATTTCAGCTGCAGTAGCCACGCATATGGGGCCCTGTGAAGTACAACTGAGACCACCCGCTCCCACACCTCAGCTACCCGTCACACCACAAATGGGGCCCCCGCTGGGACTCCATATCCTTTCATTAGGTAGCCCAGGAGATCTGCCACCTCCTTCCAACCTGCCAAAAAGGCCTTGTCTCCAGAAGGTCCTGCCGCACACCACTGTGTAGCGTAATGTAGGATTCCAGCGAAGTAGTACACCTCAGGTCTGGGATCCCCAGGCCCCCTAGCCCTGGGTCGCGTTTTAGCACTTCCTGTTTTACCTGGCTTCAACTACCCGCACATATTAAGCAAATTAAGAGGCTATTAAGTTTAGCAAACAGGGCATGCGGAATAAGGCACATAGGGCCTGATTTTAACCTTGGCGGACGGCGGAGGCCGTCCGCCAAGGTTCCGCCGCCAAATGACCGCACCGCGGTCACAAGACCGCGGCGGCCATTCTAACATTTCCTCTGGGCCGGCGGGCGCTCTCCAAAAGAGCGCCCGCCGGCCCAGGGGAAATGCCCCTGCAACGAGGACGCCGGCTCAGAATTGAGCCGGCGTAGTTGCAGGGGTGCGACGGGTGCAGTTTGCACCCGTCGCATATTTCAGTGTCTGCATGGCAGACACTGAAATACTTTGCGGGGCCCTCTTACGGGGGCCCCTGCAGTGCCCATGGGCACTGCAGGGGCCCCCAGGGGCCCCGCGGCACCCCCTACCGCCATCCTGTTCCTGGCGGGAGACCCGCCAGGAACAGGATGGCGGTAGGGGGTGTCAGAATCCCCATGGCATGGAGGATTCCCCCGAGCAGCGGAAAGTCGGCGGGAGACCGCCGACTTTCCGCTTCTGACCGCGGCTGAACCGCCGCGGTCAGAATGCTCGTGGGAGCACCGCCAGCCTGTTGGCGGTGCTCCCGTGGTCGGTGGCCGGTGGCCGCCAGGGTCAGAATGACCCCCATAGAGTTCTGTAGAACATAGAGGCAATGGGAGAGCAGAACAATTCTGCTTAGTGCCGCCCTTTCCATAATGGAGACTGGGAGGCGGTTCCAGAACCGGGTTGAGTCTTCTGGCTGGGTGATTGTTGCTCCCATATTTAGATCATAATTGACTGGGTCCAAGTAGACCACCAGCATGCCCAGGTAATGAAATTGACTGCGCTCTCAGTCAACCGCTGTCTGAGGCAAATCTGTGGCATCTAATGTGGCCAGGCTCCCCAACAGAAAGAGAATCGATTAATGCGCAATCCAGAGACTTCCTCAAAAGAAATCTTCATTTCTAATAACACAGGCATGGAGCGTTCCAGGTGACTAATGTAGAGTATCGTGTCATCCGCATATAGGGAGACTATGTGAGTGCGGTTCCCCACCGCCACACCCCATCTGCCCATATCCCGTCTTAATCTCTGCGCAAGAGGCTCCATTGCCAGAGCAAAACGAAGGAGGAGGCAGCAGACAACCCTGCCGAACCCCCCTTGCTGTGGTTATAACTATGTCTTGCACCCTCGCCGTGCACTGCTAATTACCTCACATATTACATCACTAATGACTAGTTCTATGACATCACTGATAACGTCACTGCAACATCTGAAATCACTTCATTGATGACAAACAACACTGCATGGTGAAGACACAAGTTATAGTCACTTTAGGGCATGAGTTATAGTTACTTGCGATAACTAGAACTAGTGAATTTCAGTGGTTTTGTCGGTTTAAAACGGTATGTTTTAACTTACATTTTCACCTAACTATAACGTCATGTTTAATCTTGAGTTTTTTCAGTACATTTCTAAGGTTTTTTTTGTAATATAAAGTAAAGCTATTAATAAAATTTGCAACCAAACGCTGAAGGGTTTGTAACTGTCACCAGAACCACAAGATGGCACTATTGGACAATATTACATACGGTACCCATTTTTGTGTATTTTTAGGTCTCGCCTAGGCAGCGCATGTACCGCCGCTTCGAGGCATGGTGTTTCTCATTTTTGGGCTCAGAGCACGCCCATGTCTTGTAATTCGCTCCTTTGTGTGCCCTTCGAAAATCCTTGCTTTTCTATGGGTAATCGCTTACATTTGGCCCTCCTTTTGGTGTGTTGCTAACACCCATGAGGACTGTCCCTATTACTTGTAGGCTTTCATTTCTGCCCCTTTGCCTTGCATTCCTGCACTATTTTTTTGTTTTTATTTTTGCTTCGGCCCCGGGGAGACGCAGGCGGCCGAAGCAGTCTCGTTGCTAAAGCACATACAGTATTTAGTATATGTTTGAGACATGGCACATCTCTGTGTTTTACTATTGTTTTGTTTTCACGGGGAGAGCACACTGTAACTTAATTCCAGGCTATTTCTTTGTGTCTCTCTCCTCGTGTTTTCTCAATGTAGTGTTGTTGTGCATTTCGAAGTAAATACGCTCAGACTACGGTACATTTGAAAACCAAAAATACAGTAATTTTTTTAAAAATAGCATGTCTCAGTTACGGCCTGTCGTTGTGTTTTACTAATTTTGAGTGATGTTTTTTATTTTTATTTTGGGACTAAACGCATGTGTTAGTCACGGCTTGTCTCTGTGCTTTAGTATTTTTGGGTATCACGTGGGAGAGCACGACTAAACTTGAAGCCAGGACTTCAGTCGAAAACAATAGATGTTATGCAACATGTATTGCTTGAGAATGTTGTGTTTGTGTGCATATCCAAATAAATATGACTGACGGTATTTACTTTATTATTTGTAAACCATGCATGGTAGTTTTTATTTGGAAAACAGTATGTTTTAGTCAGCTTATGAGCATGCGGAAGCTTTTTCTCGCTTCCCCACACCTCTACTATAAATATAACTTGTATCGAGGTCCCCAGCCCACAACACTAGATGTTATGTGGCATGTTTTGCTTATGAATGCTGTGTTTGTGTACATTTCAAAATATATGCGTTTGATAATATGACATGTGCTTTAACATTTGTAAACCATGTAGGGTCTTTACTTTTTTTTTTAAACGGCTAGCCACTTAAATGCTTAGCTGTAAGTTCAACATTTGTGCACATTTTCAGGAAGACTTGGATGGTGTTAAAAGACAGTTTGTCATTATAAAAGGGTTATATTGGTCTGTGGGAACGTTTTAAATACTGGTGGCCGCATTCCTCCATTCCCTACCAGCCCAGAACAAGCATTAAACTAGCTGCAGATGGGGCTTATTAGACTTACGTTTAGGAATGATAACTTCAACATCTGTTTCCTTTCAGTACATGCACGACTTCTTTAGAGTACTGCATTTTTTTTTAATTAGCTTTGTTCACCTTACATCAATTCACACACCTTTTTGATAGCCTCTTAAAATACAAAATACACACTGCAACATTTTCACAACTGATTATAGTGTCTCTTACAATTTTTCCAACTCTTGGCTGCTGGTATACAACTGTTGCTTTGCAAAGGGGCAAAACTTCGCTGGTTTTCACATTTTGTTTTTTTGGTGAGGGATACATGTTTATTGCTTTTCAAATTCACTTTGCATTCTGCCTACCTTGGTTACATTGTATGCACATTTTATTCAAGGGGAAGCATTGTTTTTAGCCATGTTCACCAAACTGCGTATTACACGCATTGTTGCAATTCTCGTGTCAAACCTCAAAGCTGCATTTTGTTTGTGTTACCAATTTACCCATAAATGGCAGATGCCATGATAAGCTGACAATTTAGTAACTCTTCTGTGTGCATCCTGTTGGAGCTTGTACAGCACTTTTCAGTCTTTCTGTTCCTTCAGCGATCCAAAGTGACATAGAGGAGGGAAGGTACATGATTTTATAATATGTTACTTGAGAGTATTTTGCAGTTGCACACAGAATGTTATAGTGCTGCTCACTTGCATCGAGGCACTGATCTTTCTGTCTGCGCATAAAAATTCCCCGAATGTGTCTATAAATGTTTCCTAAGGCAAGCATGTATTCTTGAACCATACCGCATGACCCAGTGTGTAGTAATTGTATAGCTCTTCAATGCCAGGCGGCGCAGCACCCAGGATAATGTGCTGCATGGCTAAACACTTGTACGGTCCCAAAGGCGAGACCTATTGGCTATGTCAATGCTTGTTTATATTACTAATTATTTTGGGATAGTTATCTTGGGAAAAAAACTGCTTTTTTCACAGTGCAGCAAAAATGGGCACTGAGTGGAGTTAGAATGCTTAAGGCTTTTTTGAATTGGTAAAATAATGGAATTGTGAGGGTCAGTGGATTAAAATCATTATTTGGCAGCAGCATTATTGCATAGTTATGGACTTAACACATTTGCCACAAAATGTGCCACACAATCTGAAAAAATGTAGATTTTACCAAAAATGTTGTTTCTAGCTCTAATGGCTGACAATATATACTCTTTAGAAGGGTCATTTTTAAGGCTAGCCGTGCCCACATATTCACAGATAGAGCATCTTGCAGTTAGGAGAAGGAGAAACCCACTACCTGGCAAGCCTCCATGTCCTTGCCAGTGCCTTTCAAGGTCTGCACTAAAACCCACAGAGAACCCCTTTAGGCACCTGCATCTGCTGAAACACCAACACAGTTTGCGCCGCAATGAAAGAAACTCCTTCTTCTACACTGAGCACTAGGACAAAAATCAGGCTGCCTCACAACGTGCTAAGTGTAGAAATAAGGAACATGTTGCTTTCTCATAACTGCACACCGCTGCCTCTGGTCAGTTCCTGACACTGATATCACAGTATGCTCCCATATCCCCACCCTCACTTGAAGCTCCAAGTTTATCAGGATGCTGATAGAAAACAACAAACAAATGGGGGAGCATGAACTGAAGAAGCATTTTCCCATGAACATGTACTAGATGGATTTTTTTTTCCAATGAATTAGACAATTAAAACAATCTAAAAATAAAATTGAGAGCCACAAATTTCTTGAACCACACATTCTGGTGGCCCTTGTTCCATAATTGGTGGAGGTTCAGCAGGTAGCCGATGATAATGATCAGGAACATATGGTTTCAATTGTGAAGACATGAAATCCAGATTAATTCTCCTAGTGAGAGGCAACTTCATTCAAACACCTACAGTATTAACATGATGAGTAAATACAACTTGACCAAAATACTGTCAATAGTTGATTGGAAATGTATGAACAGGAAGAAAACAGCTGCTTAACAAATCTTTAACTCCAGTACAAAAAGGATTTTAACGTAATCTAGACTTGTCAACATATTCTTTCATTTTAATCTTAGAATTATTAAGTTTGTAAAAACTATTTTTTTTGTTTTATAAAGTCAATAGCAGCTGGAACCAAAGGATAAGTACAAAGTGAAGAACAAACTTAATGCAAGCAGACAAATGGTGAAATCTTGGTAACACTATGAGCCACATGTTGAAAATCTATAATCAGTAGAGAAGAGGCCAAGTTATTTTGAGTAGCATTACAGTCACATCAGAGATACTATTCCAGATTTTGATTAGTTTGTTCTGTTTGGCCATTAGACCGAGGGTGGTGACCTGAAGAAAGAGCTTGTTCGATTCCTAAAGCCTTGCAAAGAGCCTCCAGAAACATAAAAGATAGTGAGTACCTCCATCAGAAATAATGTAATACGGAAAACCATGAAGGCGAACCATTTCTCCCATGAAACATTGCACCAACTCTTCTACTGTGGGCAATTTAGGCAAAAGGGAAAATGTGCCATCTTTTAAAACGTGTCCACTGTCACTATTATTACTTGAAATCCTTCAGAAGGTGGAATTTAGATATTCTGATGAGATCCCATGTCGAAAACCCCAAGAGTTTCCCCACATCAGCTAATAGATCACTCACCCAAAGGGTGGTCTTCCCTTTCACGTCAAACAGCTGGTAGCTGTTCTAGAGCAGATGCAACATGTTGTGGAGCTTGTAACTGGAAAACTGCGTTTGTTTTTTAACTTGTTTTATCGCTCTCATGAACACATTTGTATGGCTAGTAATTGTATGATTCAGCTTGTAATAGAGACACAGTGCTATTCTCTAATCTATATTGCTAATTTATTTATTGTTTTAGTTTGGAACATGACTTTCTGAAAAGTTTATTCAAAACGTGGGAACAGAAACATGTAGACAATACAATTAGCAATTGTGAAATTTGTTTTTTGTGATATTCTATTTGCCTTAATGTTCTCTTTAATGCCGATTTCTGAATAATTACAATGGGGAATTTGTGGGTTGATAGTGCTTAAAGTGCATACAAGTTGTAATTTGTACCTAGAGTTAAGCATGCAATGCTCTTACAAAAGGTGCTTATTTTAAAATTCGGGTTTTCTTTGTATGATAACATTTTGGGCCATTTTGTCTTTCTTAACTAACTAAGTACTCAGACAAAAGTTTGTACAAAATGCACCAACTAAGTTACACTTTCGCTGCCAATTTATTAACAACGAAGAACACCACAATTGAAGTGGAGGTTAAAAAAATGTGTCTTTACTTTTACTTTGTCAGAAAAGATGTACTGTAAAAAAATGCTCTGATGGCAAAAGGTGCTTCCAAAAAACAAATGTCCTGCTTGGGTTACTGAAGGTAGGGCCTTTTCGTCTTGTCCTGCTTGGGTTAATGAAGGTAGGGCCTTTTCGTCTTGTCCTGCTTGGGTTACTGAAGGTAGGGCCTTGTCGTCTTGTCCTGCTTGGGTTACTGAAGGTAGGGCCTTGTCATCTCGTCCTGCTTGGGTTACTGAAGGTAGGGCCTTTTCGCCTTGTCTTGCTTGGGTTACTGAAGGAATGGCCTTGTCATCTTGTCCTGTTTGGGTTACTGAAGGTTGGGGCTTTTCGTCCTGTCCCGTTTGGGTTACTGAAGGTAGGGCCTTGTCATCTTGTCCTGCTTGGGTTACTGAAGGTTGGGCCTTGTCATCTTGTTCTGCTTGGGTTACTGAAGGTATGGCCTTGTCATCTTGTCCTGCTTGGGTTACTGAAGGTAGGGCCTTGTCATCTTGTCCTGCTTGGGTTAATGGAGGTAGGGCCTTTTAATCTTTACGCTGAGAAACTGGTTGCTGTTAGGCCCTCTGAGATTCTCTCTCTCTTTTTAACTTTGCTGCCTTCCCCCAGTGGCGCTAAGTTCAAGTGGAAGGCGGGAGACCTCCACCTCAACATCCTCCCTCAACAAAAATAAGAACATACCAGTCCATGGCAGTAATAATTTGCTCAGGGGGTTTGACATTTCAACGGGGTTGAGAAGAAGTGCTCAGTGGGGCAGTAGGTAAGGAAGCCAAGGACAAGGAATGAGATGGAGATTGGCAAGAAGGATAAAAAGGGAGTTACAAACAGCATGGGTGATCTGTCAGCATCATAGTCTGAATCATGGACCCTACCAGAAGCAACATTGGTGGCATCAGCGCCACCATTGTCCAGAAAGTCAGCAGCACCTGTTACTTTAGCCTGGTATTCAGCCACACGAGAGACCAGATCCATGGGCAGCATTCCCTCCAGCTTGCAGGGCTTTAGTAGAAGCTTTCTGTTGGAAAGCAATAGAATCACATTCTGCAGTGATCTGCAAATTGGGAGCTCCTCACAGCTATTATTTTCAGTTTGCAGGGCCGAGCCCGTTCCTTCAAGGATGTAACAATGAGTCCATCGTCTTTCCAGGCTTTTGAATAGTGGAGTGAAATGTGTATTTTTATATTCATATTTTTCCATCTTTAAGCGGTTTTGGGTTGGTCGAACAGTTTGTCGCGCTTTTTTCAAACTGAATGCTGTGTAGCTTAAGGAAAACTAAATAAAATGGGTACTGCCAGCGGTGTTTAGCATTGTGAAAAAAAAAACATAACAAACGTGTCGATGTTTACGCATGCATGCATCACCACACTACTGCGGCCCAGTGTGATGACTTGTATCCACGCATTCATCACCACGCATATGCCCGCATACCTCATGATGTCACGGCCATTTTGTGTTTTGTAAATTGAGGTTCCATTTTGGAGATGTATGCTAAAAAATAAAAAATAAATATGTGCCAAAGTGCATTTACAAAAAGAGCAGCCCAGTAGAAAAAAATGGGAGGCGGAGGGAATGAACGAGCAAACGGAAAGCTGGAGCTTGGGGTGGGAGCAGGGCCGGCTTTAACGGTGGTGGCGCCCTGTGCAGCAATCTTTTTTGGCACCCCCACCTCATGACCAACTCCAACATTAATCACAAGAGTTATCTTGTAATTGTTTCCTGAAGGCTGGACGTACAAGGAGCTTTTCAGCAGGTGCTTTTAAATCGCTATTTTCGTAAGCTATTGTTAAACACAGCGCCCCCCTGTGGTCAGCGCCCCCACAGCCAGGTCAGCATCCGTTGCAGCCACACCGGTCGCACCGCCCTAAAGCCGGCCCAGGGTGGGAGCAATTAAGAGGCACTGTTCAGCGGTGGTAACAAGCATGAGGCAGGTGGAAACAACAGAGTAAGGGTTTATTTAAAAAAAGAAAAGCTCAGTGGGTGGGCTAGGAGAAAAAACTGATAAGATGGGGATGAGAACAAGAGAAAAACTGCAAAGGACGGTGAGTCTAGGTGGAAGCAGCACACAGGAGACAAAGCAAGAAAATACTCACTCTCCCAGTGAGTGCTAAAAGAAAAAAAGTAGTTCCTTGCAAGTAAGCAGCGGGAGGACACAAGTCAATCCATTAGAACAAGACAAAAAGGATAAGGAGCAAAGCCACTGAATAAGAAGCAGAGATATCAGACATGAAAGACACCCATTCAAGAGCAATGGGTTAGCCCAAAGCACACTATGGGGGTCATTCTGACCCTGGCGGTCATTGACCGCCAGGGTCAACGACCACGAGAGCACCGCCAACAGGCTGGCGGTGCTCTCAAGGGCATTCTGACCGCGGCGGTTTGGCCGCGGTCAGAAAGGGAAAACCGGCGGTCTCCCGCCGGTTTTCCGCTGCCCTCAGGAATCCTCCATGGCGGCGCAGCTTGCTGCGCCGCCATGGGGATTCCGACACCCCATACCGCCATCCTGTTCCTGGCGGTTCGCCCGCCAGGAACAGGATGGCGGTATGGGGTGTCGTGGGGCCCCTGGGGGCCCCTGCAGTGCCCATGCCAATGGCATGGGCACTGCAGGGGCCCCCGTAAGAGGGCCCCACAAAGAATTTCAGTGTCTGCTTAGCAGACACTGAAATTCGCGACGGGTGCAACTGCACCCGTCGCACCTTCCCACTCCGCCGGCTCCATTCGGAGCCGGCTTCCTCGTGGGAAGGGGTTTCCCGCTGGGCTGGCGGGCGGCCTTCTGGCGGTCGCCCGCCAGCCCAGCGGGAAACACAGAATCACCGCAGCGGTCTTCAGACCGCGGAGCGGTGTTCTGTCGGGGGAACTCTGGCGGGCGGCAGAGTTAGAATGACCCCCTATATTTTTAATGTATTCAAGGCAATAGGTTTTTGACAACACGCAACTAAACCTGTTTGAGAGACATAAAAACAGAGCATTAGGTCAGTAGTTCACATTTGTTCAACAACTTGCAACTATTGTAAAATTTGTGTTAATTTCTTTACAATTCACATTCTCTTTACAAAAAAGGCTTGTGCGCTTGTGGTTCACAGTCACTCGCTGTATCCCAAACAGTCCTCCTTGAAGACTGAAAGCACATAGGAGGGCTACTTGGGACAATCCAATGCCTAAATTACACGCACGAGCTGTACTATTTGGCTACAGAGCTTTGCATCTAACCTGCAAGCAGATCCAAATGCATGCATGGTGTTACTGACGGATAACAGCATAGCAGTATTTTTTTTGCTTGTCAGAATGTACGCCCCCCCTTGAGGGCCCGCATATGGCAGCTACACTAGACTGAGAGCACCTTGCTGAGGGGGTGTGACACACCTCTGACCCCTCAGAGAGGGCTTGTGGCATTGGAGGTTGTGCAGGCCGGAAGCATTTTAGCACTCCCGGGCTGCGCACACAGATGACCCTGCCCTTGAAAGGGGGTAGTGGTCGGCGAGCGGGTCTTTAACTTCCGCTCGCTAACCGCGCCAGGACCTGTGCTGCTGCAGGAGGAGCTTTCTTTAAAATGCTCTTTCTCTTTTTTTTTTATCTGCCGGTTCACAGAGAAGAGTCGCTCCGCTCGTGCTCTGCATTGGGCAGGACCAGGCATGCAACAGTAGCCCGGCGTGCCTTACTGAGAGCCGCACAAGTTTGAGCCTAGCTCACCTGACCCGTGTTTTGCCCGGTGGTGGCTCTGGTAGGGGCCCTGGTGCTGCAGGTGGGGTGGGGAGCTGTCCTCTAGAGGAAATTGTGCCTGGTTGTTTTTTTTATAGCGCAGGGGGGCATTCAATGTGATTGCATAACAGGGTCACTGGTAGTCTGCTGGTAAAGTGCATGAAGTGTGATTCTGTAGGTTGAAAGTTCAAATCCTGGTATGGTATAGTAGTGTTTCTGTTTTGAAAGCGCTAAATAGGGGTGTTAGTATTTTACACCAGTTCCTGGTCATCAGGCCTAGCCGTGGGGCTTACTATCTGTTAATAGGCCTGTTTTTTACGGTGGGGTGTTGTGGTTTACACCAACGGTGGGCAATTATGTATATTTGGTTTAGTAGTGTCTGCGAGCAAGACCTGTTGGTCGTTAGGGGTGTAGGGGCTAGGGTGTTTTCACAGGGCGTTTTTTGTTGGCGGTACTTGTTCCTTGCAGGCAGGGGTAACTTTGCCCCTTCATCGTGGCAGCAAGTGGACATAGAGGTGCTAAGTGCTCGCTCACGGAAACGCTGCTGGAAGTGCAGATGCTCAGGATGGATGCTATGGATCAGGCCATAGCGTCATTGAGATCGCAGCCTCCCATCCCAGAGGCGCTTCCCAGCAAGCAGACAGATAGGCTCAGGGGGACGGGGGTGATTCCCAAGTAAGCATTCCCTCCAGGTTTCAAAGAGGGTGCATGGGCAGAAGAAGGGTAGGAGGACTGCAGTGGGGTGGGCAGAGTCTGATCAGGTCATTACATCTCAGATCTCTACGGAGGTGGGGATGGGGGGAGCACCTGAGGGGCTAGCTCCAGCCCAGGCCCCTCCTTTGCACAGTACAGACCAATCCATGCCTGTGGTTCAGTCGTCCCCCATCCACTGGTGTAGCACCAGTGTCAAGTGGTGCTGATCAGGGAATCGTTCAGGGCGCTGCTGCAAGAGTATCAGGGGAAGTGGCGATGGGTAGTGGAACTTTGGCAGTGGTTTCTGGTATGGCTGGAGGTGCTACTTCCGTTGGAGTTTGGCACACCAAGATGTGGTTCTTCACTTGGCATCCATATTACCATGGCTTTCTGAGGTAGGTATGCTGTCTGCCCCCCCTACTTGGGGCCCCCCTAGCAGGCACAGACCAGAAGGATGTGATTGAGAGGGCTCGGTGTAGGAAGCCGGCTCTGTATATACTATATCAAAATGAGATCTAGTGTGCACAGACCCCAGGGGTTCTCCAGAGGCTTAACAGAGGCTAAAGTAGATCATACTAATGCTCTTTTTTTGTGGTAGTGTGGTCGAGCAGTTAGGCTTATCAGAGGGTAGTGCAAAGCATGCATTTGTTGTACACACACAGGCAATAAATGAAGCACACACTCAATGACTAACTCCAAGCCAATTGTTTTTATATAACAAAAATATATTTTGTTACTTTATTTTTAGAACCACAAGATTCAAGGTGCAGGTAAGTACATTTGCAAGTAAGTATCCAACATATGTATCAATACCACTTTGTTTAAAATTGGCAAGTTATATGTTTTTTGAATAAATAGCAATAATTTGTTTTAGAAGTTGACAGTGCAGTTTTCAGAAACAGTTCGGGGGGGGGAGGGTTGCACAGTTTTGAGGTAAGTACAAGACTTACAGTTCCAGTCTCCGGGGATTAGGATGTCCACAGGCTGGGGTTCAAGTTAACCCCAAACACAGGGCTGGCCGGGTGCAGAGGTCAACATTGAGGTTGATTTAATATTTACTCTCATGGAGACTGGGGGCACTCGGAATCAGGCCTACTTGCAGGTACGTACCTGTGTCTTCGGAGGGCAGACCTGAGGGGTTTCGAGGACCAACTGGGGGGGGAGGGGAATGCCTCAGGTCAGCACCAAAGACACCCCCTCAGCGCCGCAGGGGCGACACGTGCAAACACAGCATCGGGGTCCCAGTGCTTGCCTATATAGGGGACCCCAGAGGTCACAAAGATGCTGCAAGTGAAGTCCAGGGGGTCGGTTCCGGGAAACTAAAGGCTGGACAAGGAGGAGGGCCGTCTGCTGGATCTTGCTGCACCGAAGGTCGGATTCCCCAAGGCCATGGAGAATCAGGCTGCAGGCGTCGTCATATTGGACAGGAGGGGTCAACCCAGGGTGGGCACTTACTCAGAATCGCCTGGGAACCAGCTTTAGTCGGTTGGGCCATCTGGACGCGGCCTGTGGGCGTCAGGTGCAGAGTGGGCAGGACTTATGGATCTGGGGCAGTTCTGGAGTCTTTCTACGGAGTTTCTTCTTGGACAGGGCCGCTTCCCACAGGAGTTCTTGGTCCTCTGGGGTGCAGGCAGTCCTTGAGGCTTTTAAGTGGTCGCTGGTCCTGCAGGGTGCTTCGCCTTGTTTTAGCAGGGCTTTAGAAGCTGGAGACAGGCCGGTAGGGTTGGGGCCAACTCAGTTTGCGTCTTCCGTCTTCTTTGCTGGGGGTCAGCCAGGCAGTCCTTCTTTCTTCTTGTGAGGTTGCCAGGAATCTGGTGAGCTGGGTTCAGGGATGCCTTTGAATCCTGAATTTAGGGGCGTTTCCCGCCGAACTTGCTGCCAAAAGTTGGGCTTCATCTGGGGGTGAGAGGGTCAGGCATCTTAACTAGCAAGAGTGCCTAACAGGAGGCCTGAGCCTTTGAGGCTCACTGCCAAGTGTTACAGGTCCTGCAGGGGTGGAGGTGTGAAGCACCTCCACCCAGTGCTGGCTTTGTTTCTGGCTTCAGAGAGCACAAAGGCTCTCACCTCATGGGGTCAGAAACTTGTCTGTTAGTGGCAGACCGGCACATACTGGTCGGTCCTGCACTAAAGGATAGGGCAAAATACAGGGGGCATCTCTAAGACGCCCTCTGAGTGCATTTTACAATAAATCCAACACTGGCATCAGTGTAGGCTTATTGTGCTGTGGAGTTTGTGGCGACAAACTCCCAGCCCATGTACCTAATATGGCCACACTGCACTTACAATGTCTAAGAATTGACTTAGACACTGTAGGGGCATATTGCTCTTGCAGTTATGCCCTCACCTGTGGTACAGTGCACCCTGCCTTAGGGTTGTAAGGCCTGCTAGAGGGGTGACTCACCTGTGCCACAGGCAGTGGTTGGTGGACATGGCACCCTGAGGGGGATGCCATGTCGACTATCTCTTTCTCCCCACCAACACACACAAGCTGCATTGGCAGTGTGCATCTGATTGATGAGGGGTCCCTTTGGGTAGCACAATATATGCTTCAGCCCTTAGGGACCATCCATGGTCACAGGACCCTTGGTACCACTGGTACCTTTTACAAGGGACTTATCTGTGTGCCAGGGGTGTACCAGTTGTGGAACAATGGCACAGTTTTAAGACAAGAACACAGGTGCTGGAGCCTGGTTAGCAGGGTCCCAGCACACACTCAGTCAAGTTAGCATCAGACATCAGGCAAAAAGTGGGGGGGTACAGCAAACAAGGGGCCCGTTTTCTGCACAAGACACTGCAGGGGCAGCACCTCCAGAATCCTTGGGAGAGGACTGGTACTGGACCAACTCCTCTTTCGGGCTCTGATCAACCTCTGGGGTCATTTCCAAGAAAACAATGAAGGGGAAGGTCTGTACTGACTATCTCCCTTCTCTAGCTAAACGTTTCACCCACTTCTAGGGGCATTAAAGCTACAGGCCTATTAGTGACCTCTCTGGGCTAACCCTTACCCTGGCAATCTCACCTGGAATGTACTGGTTTGAGAGCACCAGCCTGCCATGCACAATTGTGTGACTAGCACAAGGTTCTCACAGGGCAGTGGCTGGGATTCCATTCACCAGTAGGTGGCGAAAGTGTCTGCTTCCCTCTGGAAACTCCAACTCACCTGTGGGGCCCATTTTCCAGTTAAAGGCTATGAAGACCTCCTCATCTGAGGAGTCATCCCCAGTGGCTACACTGGCTACCCCTGGGGGTTTGCTAGTGGTTCTATGTTTGGGATAAGAAATGTCCTTGGTGTGGTGCCCTGTCTGTTTACAGTTGTGGCACCATACCTTAGTGGCATCCCAGTTTTTATCCTGGTACCCACTTTTGTTTTGGAATGTGTCTTGGGGCTGACCCACCTGGGCAGGTTTTTGGGGGCCTGCAGGGGAATCTTATTCTTTATTTCTAGGAGTGTCACCCACTTTCTCCTGGGAATGTTTTGTATCCCCTTTCTTTTGGTCACCCCCAGTGGAAGTCTTAGTCACTCTTATCATGACCCAATGGTCTGCCTTCTTTCCCAATTCTTGATGAGAAATTGGACCTAGGTCTACCAGATATTGATGCAACTTGTCATTGAAGCAGTTACTTAAAAGATGTTCTTTCATAAACAAATTATAAAGCCTATCATAGTCATGTACTCCACTGCCAGTTTTCCAACCATGTAGTGTTTTCACTGAGTAGTCCACAAAATCAATCCAGGGCTGGCTCGAGGTTTTGCGAGCCCCACTGAACCTAATTCTTATACTCCTCAGTGGTGAATCCAAAGCCCTTAATCAGGGTAGCCTTCATGTGGTCATAGGATTCAGCCTCTGCACCAGTGAGTGTGAGGAGTCTAGCCCTACAGTTACCAGTAGACAGTTCCCAAAGGAGAGCTCTCCAATGAGATTTGTTTAACCTTCTGGTTGCACACGCCCTCTCAAAAGCTGTGAACCACTTGGTGATATCATCACCTTTTTCATACATAGAGACAATCCCTTTGGAGATTTTAGGCCATCAGAATGCTCTCTGACCCTATTTAGATTACTGCCACCATAATGGGTGCTAAGCCCATTTCTGCTCTCTCCCTGTCAATAGCTAGGAACTGTTGCCCCAAAGCTAATCTTTTGGCCACCCTTGCTAAAGGAGGCCCTCTTCATTGAGGCTGCCCTCAATGTTCCCAGAGGAACTGGAAACCCCTGTGGAAAATCCAGATCCTGTGAGCACTGACCTTGGAGACAGGGGCGTTGGAGTTCATCCTCCTTGTTGGACCTGGCTTTTTGACAGGGTCATCCCCAAACATTTTGCCTCCTTCCTCCTATTTTTTCTGACCTGTGGTTGTTGGCTTTTGAACTCTGGGCACTTTACCACTGCTAACCAGTGCTAAAGTGCATATGCTCTCTGTGTAAATTGTACTGTTGATTGGTTTATCCATGATTGGCTATTTGATTTACTTGTAAGACCCTAGTAGAGTGCACTATATGTGCCTAGGGCCTATAGATTAAATGCTGCTGGTGGGCCTGCAGCACTGGTTGTGCCACCCACTTCAGTAGCCCCTTAACCTTGTCTCAGGCCTGCCATGGCAAGGCCTGTGTGTGCAGTTTCACTGCCCCTTCGACTTGGAATTTAAAAGCACTTGCCAAGCCTAAAACTCCCCTTTTTCTACATATAAGTCACCCCTAATGTGTGCCCTAGCTAACCCCTAGAGCAGGGTACTGTGTGGGTAAAAGGCCGGACATGTACCTGTGTAGTTTATATGTCCTGGTAGTGTAAAGCTCCTAAATTCGTTTTTACACTACGGTGAGGCCTGCTCCCATCATAGGCTAACATTGGGGCTGCCCCCATACATTGTTGAAGTGGCAGCTGCTGATCTGAAAGGAGCAGGAAGGTCATATTTAGTATGGTCAGAATGGTAATACAAAATCATGCTGACTGGTGAAGTCGGATTTAATATTACTATTCTAGAAATGCCACTTTTAGAAAGTGAGCATTTCTTTGCACTTAAATCTTTCTGTGCCTTACAATCCACGTCTGGCTAGGTTTAGTTGACAGCTCCTTGTGCATTCACTCAGACACACCCCAAACACAGGGCACTCAGCCTCACTTGCATACATCTGCATTTTGAATGGGTCTTCCTGGGCTGGGAGGGTGGAGGGCCTGCCCTCACACAAAGGACTGCCACACCCCCTACTGGGACCCTGGCAGACAGGATTGAACTGAAAGGGGACCTGGTGCATTTCTTAGCCACTCTTTGAAGTCACCCCCCACTTCAAAGGCACAATTTAGTATAAAACAGGGCCTCTGCCCTACCACCTCAGACACTTGCTGGAGAAGAAACCTGAACCAGAACCTACATCCTGCCAAGAAGAACTGCCTGGCTGCTCAAAGGACTCACCTGTCTGCTTTCTACAAAGGACTGCTGCCTTGCTGTTGCCCTGCTGCCTTGCTGAACTCTTGTCTGGCTGTAAAAGTACTCTCCAAGGGCTTGGATAGAGCTTGCCTCCTGTTCCCTGAAGTCTCAGGACCAAAAAGACTTCTCTTTTTCATTTGGACTCTTCGTGCGCCAAACATTTTGACGCACCCTGAGGGGGATGCCATGTCGACTTTATCTCTTTCTCCCCACCAACACACACAAGCTGCATTGGCAGTGTGCATCTGTTTTGTGAGGGGTCCCTTGAGGTGGCACAATATATGCTGCAGCCCTTAGGGACCCTCCCTGGTCACAGGGCCCTTGGTACCACTGGTACCTTTTACAAGGGACTTAGCTGTGTGTCAATTGCAGAACAATGGTACAGTTTTAGGGAAAGAGCAAATGTGCTAGGGCCTGGTTAGCAGCATCCCAGCACACACTCAGTCAAGTTAGCATCAGACATCAGGCACAAGTGGGGGGTACTGCAAGCAAAGAGTCAGTTTCCTACCCTCAGCATCTGTTTTCTCATTTGAGCATTGCAACGGCGGTGCATGGGGCCCAGGAGAGTAAGGTAGGGCCCGGGCTCAGCTGGGGAACAAAGAAGATTAATCCCCTGACCTCGTCGGGCCCAGCAGAGAGTCAGGTCGCCCCGCGTCCTTGGCGCCTGGTCAGCCATCTATGGTAAGCACTACAAGGAGGGTTGCCTGCCTAGGGGGAGCGGCTGCATCACTGATATCTCCTACTGCTCAGGAATGGCAAATTCAGGTACTGGACACTCTTTACCCCATATGGGCCTAGGCGATATTCACTCTGAGCATGAGCGCTTAGGTCTGCATGTGCCAACTGAGGTAAAAGACGTTTTGGAGGGTGCTTATGTGGATATTTTTGGTCTACTTGTGGACAAATCAGACAAAGAGGAAGTTAAACATTGTAAGGAGTGTGCACATTCCAGAGAATGTGGCCATTGGCCTCATAGGAGGAAGGTGGAGAAGTCATTGGTAAACTAGGTGAAGCTTTTCTTGACATATCAAGCCATTCTAGTGGAACGTTTCAATGATATAGGAGTTCAGCTGGCTTGTCATCAGAATAGAATTGTGAGCGTGCATGATGAGTATGGTGGCCCGGTATGGAAGGAGAATGATAAAGAGTTTAGAGGGATCAAGGCCCATAGGGTGGGACCAGATTGATGTAATCACATGGCTGCAATGCATAAACTGACCACAGGGGTCTGGGAGTCAGCCCTTTATGGCAGGGGCAGGAGTTTCCTCGAGTGTGGCCGGAGGGAGTGCAGCAAAAAAGGAGCCTGCTGGGATTTTAATAGGTGCACGTGCTCCCGGTCCCCTGGTTCCTGCCGCTTCATACCCGCTGTTCTTTCTGTGGTCAAACCTCCCTTCCTGAATTTAGATGCTTCAAAAAATCTCGAGACAAGGGTAGGATTGATGATTCCATTTTTGGCAAGGCTTCCTCCCCGGTTAACTTTTTGGCTATGGTCCCTTGGTTTAATACTTATAGCAACCACGCTGCCGTGCAGACATTGTCTGAGGGCTTTAGGGACGGTTTTAGCATCCTGGCTCAAGGCTATGTAGGCTTACTCCATTGTAGGAACCAGCTGTCTTTGAGATCTAACCCGACGTGGCCAAGTGTCTTTAAGGAACTGAGGTTGGGTCGCATAGTGGGGCTCTTCGATGTAGTTCCCATGCAGGGTTTGGTCTGTTCCCACCTAGGTTGTCCCTAAAAAAGATCCATGGAAGTTCAGATTAATCCATAACCCGTCGGCTGCAAAGGGCCAGTCTGTGAATGAAGCAATCGATGGGGCACTATGCTCAGTCAGGTATGCGTCCCTGGATCAGGCAATTCAGATTTTGCAGGAGCTGGGACTTGGGGCTCTGATGGGAAAATCGGATATTTAAGCCGCTTTTAGGCTGCTACAGTTTCACCCAGACAATTTCCATTTCCTGGGTTTCCAGTTTGATGGGGCTTACTACTTTGATAAGTGTATGCCAATGGGCTGCTCTGTGTCTTGTTCCTATCTTGAGAAATTTAGCACATTTCTGGAGTGGGTCTTCAGACGCAAATCACAACACCAGTGGGTACTTCACTACCTAGATAATTTTCTAATTCTCTGCCCTTTTGGATCAGGACAGTGTGCAGATGCTTTGGGAGTCTTCCAGGGGCTTATGGGCAACTTCAGGGTACCACTAGCGCAAGGCGCGCCTGTAGGCCCCTCCACGACAATTGAGTTCCTAGGTATTAAATTAGATTCTGTGGCGGGGGTGTCCAGGCTTCAGATGAGCAAGGTCATCGCTTTCTTGCAGGCCTTACGGGCATGCCTGAGGGCGAGGAAAGTCACGCTTCATCAATTGCAATGCCTGGTTGGTCAACTTAATTTCATGCTGCGGATCATCCCCATGGGGCGCCCTGTCTCTCGGTCCATTGCTCAAGCCTTGCCAGGGTTGAAGGTAATGCATCACCACACCAGCCTTTCCAGTGAGTTCGGACAGGATATGAGTATTTGGGAGTCATTCCTGCATGACTTTAATGTGGTGGTGGAGTGACTGGGGATGCCTAGATCCAACGAGGAGCTAGTTTTCTTTACAGATGCAGCAGGAAGTTGAGGTTTTGGCCCCATATTCGGCACAGCGTGGTGTGCGCGGCGATGGCCTATTGAATGGGTTCAGCCTGGTCTGGTAGCTGGCATTGGTTTTCTAGATCTATTTCTGATTCTGGTGGCATTGTCGGTCTCGCCTGAGTGATTCTGCAATCAGTGTGAGAGTTTCTGATCAGGCAATATGGCGGTAATGGAATGCATAAGTCAACAAGCTGCCAGCTGCAAAATGATCCTGAGACTGTTAAAGGAAATTATACTGGCATTTCTGCATTTGAATGTGTTGATTAGGGCAAAGCATGTGCCTGGTGTTTTGAATAAAGCAATTGATGCCCTGTCCAGTTTTAAGATGCAGGTTTTTAGGTTCCACCACCTGGAAGCAGAGGAGTTCCCAACACCCTTCCCAGAGCATCTGTGGCGGATTGTTGCCCAAGATTACCAAACCTCGTGGCAGCCAGTCTAGCCAGTCAAAGACCAGAAGGGCTTTTGAGGGGGCTTTCACAGCCTATTCTGAATTCCTTGTGCATGCAGGGCTGTCTAGTTGGTCTGATGCATTGTCATTGGCATTTTTTGATACTCTAGGCGCCACACTGCCATCATTTCTTTCTTTGCACTTCTCTTGGGGGGGTGGGGGCTGGGGAGAAGGGTGATGGGTCAAAATCCTTCTTGGTAAGGAGGGCTCTTAAGGGTTGGCAGTGACTTCAAGTGACCAGACTGGATTCTAGGTGCCCCACTGATGCAGTAAAACAGGTTTATCCTGGGATCTCTGGAAGGGATATGTACCTTTCCCGAGGAGACCATCCTATTTAGAGCAGCCTTTACCTTGGCCTTCTATGGGGCCCTCAGACTCAGTGAGTTGGTGGGCAAAAACAGGAGATATATTACAGGGGGTTTACAGTTCGCGGACATTCTTTGGTTGGATGGGGCGAGGGCATTGACATTCTAAGATGGATCAAGAAATGAAGGGTGACATATATTTTCTCAAAGGGCCCCTGGCAATTTGTGCTGTCCAGTTCATAATTTGGAGACTTTCTTTGTGCTGTGCCCCCAGGCCGGTGTTGGTGCACGCAGACGGTACGCCGCTGACCAGGTACCAATTTTCGCAAATACTTGAATACTTGTCTGCAGCGGGTTTTGATGCCTTTGAATTCAGTACTTACTCATTTAGAATTGGGGGTGCCACGGCAGCGGTGGTAGTAGGGCTTCCAAGTTCAGTGGTTAGGAGGATTGGCAGGTGGTCCTCAGATTGATACATGAGGTATGTGAGGCTGCATATGCTGTGAGTGCGCCGCCTCTCACCCTTCATTCTTTTCTGTTTTCTACCTTAGGTGGTCTATATGGTCCTTTGGAGGTCCGAAGGATTCCAGTGCACGCAGGAGCATCAGGGGTCATGAATGTTTGGGTTATCAGTCACTCCTGTGCAACGAGCAGGTGATCTGTAAGGAATGCCTGTGCGTCATGCGCATTACAGGCCGGATGCCGCTTGGCTTTCTATGGTCGTGGTGGGCTGCCTCTCGTGCAGTTGAGACTGGTTCTGGACTCAATGCTGCTACGGGGGTGCCCACACTCGGGTGTAATTTTTTTGCATCTGGGGGTAATGTCTTAGTTCCCCCTGGGTCAGCAGCAGGTTTTCGAGTTAGTGGTCTCAGAGGTTGGTTGGTTGGTTGGCTAAGAAATTTCCACAGGTTGTACTTGCCTGGTCGAACATGTTCCCCGACTTCAGTGGAGGGACGGCATTTCACTCAAGGCCCTTATTGATTTGGTGAAGAGAATAAACAACAAGGTGGCCAAGTTGTTCAGACCACTTAGGTTGGCTGTAATTCCACACAGCTATATTCAGGAGGAGTGCTTCTTCCTTCAAGATGTAGTTCATCTTTCACGAGCTGGGAATGTTATGTTGTTGGAAAACGTCCTGGCTTTGTTGGTCCGCCTCCCTCGATAAGAGAGTGATTTTGGGAGGGGGAGGCCAGATAGTCAGTCTACTATGCTGACTGGTGGCAGGGTGAGATCATGATTGGTGGGACAATTTGGTACCTTTTTTCTTACCTGAACAAAACGGCCAGGGGGTGCTGGCTGGGAAGCAAAGATGAGATCCAGGGGCGTAGGGGGTGTTGCCAGCAGTCACTGGTATCTGATCCCTAGGGCCAACGACTTGCACAAAGGTCTGGCAGCTAGCATTGGCCCTGGGGTGGAGTACAGTCTTGTAGAGTCTGAGGGTGTAGGGGGGCCCAAGGTAGGTATCCTGGTGGGCAGACAGGCCTCCTGCACAGGAGTAGATCTAGGAGGATTGGTGGGGGTGGATGGGGGGTCCCATATAGAGGGCCTACCCTGGGGGGTTTCTAGACTTTGGGAGCCAGAGGTACGGGGGCGGGGTTCACCTTAGGAATCAGTCATGAGCTCATCTGCAGGCACTGATTATGGTTACGCAGGAACTGATTTTAGTTAATGCTAGGAATTCTGATGTATTCGCATACTCTGTTAAGGCTAGGCATATACAAATGTATACTTTTATGTCAATATGGTGGGGTTACTGAGTAAAGTTTGTTGATTGATGGTTGATTTATATGTTGTTGTAAATAAAGTACGGCCGGGGGCTTACTACTCTTAACCCAAAATATTGTGAATTTCATTGTCAAAGGTGATATGGTTTAAGGCAGGGGGGTGCTTTTGGTAGAGTGGCTGGAGGCCTCAGCGGTACCAGGCCCTATGGGTAGTAGTAACATTTAGGGTGGTCACAGTGCTCAGATGCCACTTATCAGTTATGTCATTTATTTTCCATGTCGTCTTCTGGATTAAATGTCACACTTTCGCTTCATCTAACCTTGTCCAGTGTCATGTGATTTGATTTCTAGTCATGTAGTGAGTGGAACTAAGTTCAAGTGACGTAATTTCAGCAATATGCTGTTTGGTGGTTTTGAAACCTGAAATACCTTTTGGTCACAGAATGTTGGTGAGCATGGTTGACAGATGCATATATTACACAGCAATATATTAAATCCCTACATAATTACTGTTGATTAATTACCGATGATTCTGATTCAGTGGGGTACTTCTGGATTGATGAAATGCATTTGTCAAACAGTAAAGAAAGGAGACAGAATTGAAGGGCAACTTGCGCTTTAATGAAACTCATTTTCTGTCATCGTATATTTTGTTGTGTAATAACTACTTACGTCACTAGCAGCGGTGGCTCCCCCGCTGTGGTGGAGGAGCATTGCCCCCCCCTCCCCTTGAGAGCAGCTGCACAACTTTAAGAGCCTGTGCCTGCCTGCAGTGACCATAAAAGGGGAGCAACGTGGCAGAGAAGGTATGTTTTTTATTTTATTTTTATTTAATGTTTTTGTCCCTGACCCCCCCCGCACCGCCCCTTTAACACGCAGCGAGCTGTGACTGGTAACTACTGCTCTTCGATTAGAAAGAGGTTTAGCAACCGCTTATTATAAACAGTAAGGAATATTTTCAAATAGGTAGATGGTTAAATATATTCATCACATTCCTTGAGATACATAATAATTGCAGCATTTTCTGGCAATAACGTCAGCAGCTGTTATTTTCCCACTCTCAAAGATGCCAAAGTCGTTTTTCTGTGCATATTTATTCAGGGGCATTCCTTAATCTAAACAGTCCTGGAGTATATAGGAAACGGATGGGAGCACCCTGCCTCACATTCCAGCATGCAGTCAGCCCCATTGCATCATGGTAAATGCAGTACAAGTTTGTTTTCACTCCATAAAGTAGTCTGTAGTTTTTCAACTTAGAAGGTGCAGCTAGTGCTGTATATCTTTGGACATGTGTTTATGGGTTTAGCCCTTCATCAGTAGAGAGCAGCTTTGTCTGTGTGGTTGCTGGAAATGCAGCATTTCTCATGGTGTGCCACATTACCCTTTTTGCCAGGGCTGGGAGCTTTTGAGCACCAGGCCGTGGTTTCTACCAGGCATCCAGAAACTATCCAAGAGGAAGAGGCTCCCCCTCTGAGTCTTCCTCGTTCTACCCTTCCCGTAACAGAGGAGGGCAAGCCCTTGTTAGGGGGAAGGATTCGGTGGTTTCAACACAATTTGTAGGTGATCACTCAAGACCCTTGGATGTTACAGACAGTTCAGGGATTCAGGTTGCAGTTTTATTCCACTCCCTATCAGGGTTCTCATCCGACTCCTCTCCTTTTTTCCTGAGCAGAGAGCTTTTTCATAGACAAAGAAATTCAAGCACTTCTTTCAAAGAGGGAGATTTCACAGATTACCCCTCACCCTCATGGCTTCGTCAGCACGATATTTCTGATTCAGAAAAAAGACAAAGGTTTTCCTTTGGTCTTGAATCTCAAACAATTCAACTCATGGATTGTTTATCACCACTTCAAAATGAAGGGCATTCATCTTCAAGATCCGTTACAGGAAAGGGATTGGTTAGTTCGATTGGACATCAAGGATGCTTATTTGAAAGTTCTAATTTTTCTGCCCCGTTAAAGATTCCTCCAGTTTCAGTGGCCGCACCAATGGTACGAGTTCATGGCAATGCTTTTTGGCCTGTCCTCCGCCCCTCGGTGCTTGAGCAAATTACTTCGACCAGTGATTCAATTCTTGCGAGAGAGGGGTGCGCTTGATAATATATATGGATGACAATCTCGTCATCGGGCAAGAAAGGGACACGGTCATCCTCCATCCGTCTTGGGTGATCCAGCGTCTTCAAGATCTGGGTTTTGTTATAAAATCAGAAAAATCCATTCTGTTTCCTACTCAGATTTTAGAGTTTCTGGGTTTTCAGGTGGTCTCTGTCAAGACACAACTTCTGCCTTTAAAGGAAAGGATGTCAATCAAGAAAGAGTTGAGGAGAGCGCTTGCCTCTCTGACTATATCATTGAGGATCCTGGCTTGCCTGATACGGTTGTTAGTGTCTTCCATTCATGTTATTATTTTTTTTCAGGTCTGCTACATTATCAGGCCCTTCAGAGGTTGAAGATTTTACATCTTCGACAGGGTTTGACTTTCTGAGATAAAATAGTGTTGTCAGAAGAAGCCAGGACGGAGATGTACAGGGGGCTGGATCATATGGATGCATGGAACAGCAGGGTGATCTTTGCATCTCTGCCGGAAATAGTGACAGAATCAGATGCCAGCCATTGGGGCTGGGGTGCCAGATGTGGTCCAGTAGAGACAGGGGGGCTGTTGGTCCCCCGGAAAAGGACTTCACCTGCACATCAATTGCTTGGAACTTCTGGCCGGTTCATTTGTGGTTCCCACCCTTTCTCCTCGCAGGACAAGTTGTTGCATTCTGTGGAAAATGGACAATGTGTTAGGGCTTTGTCAACCGTCTGGGACGGACAAGGCCCTGTATTCTGGCAGAGGTTGCTAAAGATTTTGGCAATATTGTCTCCAACACTGAATATTGATGACAGCGGAGTACATTCCACGTCAAACCAATTTAATTAGGGAACGGAACTCTCAATTCCTGAGAGATTCCAACGATTGGAAACTTAATGCTCAGGTCTTCCAACAGCTGAATTAGCGTTGGGGCCCTTGCTTGATAGATCTATTTGCCTCTCCGCTAAATTCTCCACTTCCAATATTTTACTCTTGGAGGAAGGACACTCTGGTGGCTGCATTGGATGCGTTTCTTGGGTCTTCTGTATGCGTTTCCTCCCTTCTCGATGATCTAGAGGGTATTGTCGCCGGCATGTCGACAGAAAGCAGAATTGAATCTGGTAACTCCTTGTTGGAAAGCTCAGTATTGGCTCCTTGTAGAGATGGCATTGTCGTGTGCTCCTCCCATGCGGATTCTTCCTTTTCTGGATCTTCTTTTGGGTCTGATGGACCTGCCACATCTGTTAGTGATCCAGGTGCTATTGATCCTCATGGCTTGGAGACTTTCAGGAGTCGTTGGCAAATGGCAGGGGTTTTGCAGGACGCTATGTTCTTATCTCAGTCATGGGCTCCCTCTACTCATAAGCAATACGAAGCCGCCTGGTGACGATGTGTATGTTGGTGTAGCGAGCAGAGTGTGGATTCCATGGGAGCAGGTGTCCATATGATTGTGAATTTTCTATCAGTTAGCCAGTCAGGGTTTGGCGTATAGGACAGTTAATCATTTCCGTTTAGCCATTTCTGCAGGACATCCACATCTGGATGGTAGACCAGTTGGAGAATACCGTCTGGTGTGCAAAGTCCTTAGAGGTATTAGAATGGTTCGACTTCCCCAACCAAAATACTGTTCTTTATGGGATTTTTTTGAGGTTTCTTACATCCTGACCGGCGAATAAAGACTTATGTTGCAAACAATTGTCAGCTAAGCAGACTCTTCTGTTATGCCTGGTATCCTGCAGACGTGTTTCAGGTGTACAAGAATTGGATTTAGCAGCTATTCCTTCAGGAGTTTCATTCGCGATTTCCAGACGTACAAAGACTGCATCAAAATGTATTAGTTATCCTGCTTTTCCTCACCATCATAAACTGTGTGTGGTTAAATACATTAAAGCGTACGAGGATTGCACTCATGAATTGAGGAGAGATTCTGCTGGTGAGTTACTTATTTCTTTACAGAAACCTTTCTGCCCTGTCACTTCTGCTACCTTTGCTAAATAGGTTAAATGGCTTTTGAATGAAGTGTGAATAGATGTCTCCAATTTTGGGGCTCATTCGGTAAGGGGTGCTGTGGCCTCTATGGCTTTTTCTACTGGTTCTCGCTTGGATGATATTATGGCTGCGGCAGATCGGTCTTCTGATTCCTCTTTTAAAGTGTTTTATCATAAACCTATAGTGGATGTTGCCTCTGTGGTGGTGAATCAACTTTAAACTAGCATAATCGAAAGCCCCCGGTCAAGACATAGAATAAAAAAAATTTCAAGCTGACACGTTAAGAATTTTCAGTTCTATTAAGGACACGGAGGGGAGGATCACCACAGCTGGGGCAAATTGTACTCTCATTCAAGAACTAGGTTTATAAAAAGGTATAATATTATATATATATATATATATATATATATATATATATATATATATATATGCCCAGATTTATGTGGGGCTAGCGCCATTCCAACACCACATTAGCATCATTTTTTTTCCACTAATGTGGCATTGGAAGGCCAAAAACGCTGCACCATTTTTACAAAGTGGGGCAGTGCTTGCATTACACCACTTTGTAAGCCCTTGCACCACATTATGCCTGCGCCAGGCATAATGTATGCAAAAGGGGGGGGCGTTCCGGCGCTAAGAAGGCCGAAAAAATGGCACAAAGAAATGTAAGAGAATTCTTTGCGTCATTTTTATCTGCATTTTTTTTTTTTTTTTAATGCCTGCTGCTAACAGCAGGCATTAAAAAGAGGCCCCCATTGTGTTCAATGGGCCTCTGGGTGATTTGCATCATAATTGTTTACGTTAATCCTGCAAAGCACCGGAATAGAGTAAAAAATTATGACTCTTTATTAAATGGCATAACTATAGAAGATAAATTTGAGTTGATGTTCTTGTATTCCAGGTTCAGACGTGAAGGCAACATGAATTTTGTTCATGCAAAAGACGTTAGTTCATCTGCAGAATGCAGTTCAGTTGGAAGGGTTCTTTTGGTTACCAGTGTAGTTCTTGTTTGAGTCAGGTTTTTGAGACTTGTGGTTTTGGGTCACAAAGAAAGAGGAAGGACTATGGTGTGATCACTATTTATAGAGGGACGCTATACTTATCATTGGAGGAGACTGTGGGCTTATGGGTTATGTAGTTTAAAGTTTATTTGTTTTCGATTGGCTGCTGTTAAAGCTAAAGTAAAGAAAGAGAAGCATAATCCTCGTCTCTGTGTCCTTAACCCCTCGGGTGCCTGGGACGAGCAGATTACGTCTTCTGCCACGGCGCTCGGGTGCTGAGGACGTAACCAGCTCGTCCTGCACCCGGCCCACTGGGAAGTGCTAGCGCTCCACTGTGGGCCTCCCATCTCCCCCCCCCCCCATCCCCTGGGAAGGGATGGAAGGGAAAATCGCTTCCCCTTCCACCTCCCTGCTCCCCAGTGATGTCTGATGACGTCAGCGAGTGATTGTACGCTGACCTCATCAGAGGCCACCCCCATTGCGCTGGAAGCTCAGTGGAAGAGAAATGAAAGCATTTCTCTTCCAATTGGGGGCGGGTGGGGGGTGGGCAGAGAGACATAAAAGGAAAGGCCTTTCCTTTCATGTCTTTCTGAGCATTTCTGCAGCCCAATCGTAAAGTCAGAAGCCACTAGGCACCAGGGGTCATTAAAAAAAAATGAAATTTACACTTGTGAGCGACCCCTTAGGCAAGGGTCACTCCACTTGGGGGGGAATTGTTTTAGGCCATTTCTGCCCTCGCTGGGGGCAGATTGGCCTATTTTTATTAGACCAATCAGAAACCACTAGACACCAGGGATTTTTTTTGCACCAATTTCACAAAAGGGGAGCGACCCTTTAGGCAAGGGTCGCTCCCCTGGGGGCCAAATTTATTTTAGGCCATTTCTGCCCTTCTGGGGGTAGATAGGCCTATTTTAATTAGGCTGATCTCCCCCGAAGGATGGCAGAAACCACTAGGCACCAGGGATTTGTTTTTTTTTTTTTTAAACAGATGGGGAGCAACCCCTTAAAATTTATTTAGGCCTATTTATATTAGGCCAGTCTGCCCCCAGGGAGGAGCAGAAACCACTTAGGCACCAGGGATTGAGTGTTTTGTTTAGCGGGGCAGCCCCTTGGGCAGGGGTCACTCCCCATGGGGCACATTACTGTTGGCCATTTCTGACCCCCTTGGGGGCAGATCGGCCTATTTTTTTAAGACCCATCTGCCCAAAAGGGGGGCAGAAAGCCCACCTGAGACCAGGGAAGATTTTTCTTTAAAAAAAAAAAAAAACAACACAGGGTGGGGGTATGGTCATGCCTCCCACCCCAAATAAATGGGGACAAAGTTGTTCAGCCCACCGGTGGGCAGATGGGGCAATTATCCCCAATCCACTACCTGGGGTGGGGTGGGGGGCAGAAAGCCTACTAGATGCCAGAGAATTAAAAAAAATATATATATATATAAGATAGTGGGGTGGTGGCTACCAACCATTAAGGGGATGGTTATGCCCCACCCACAACTGAAGGGGGTAACAGTCTTTCAGCTCTCCCCCGCACACTAAAAGATCTCATCCCAAAGGTAAGCAAGAGGACATTTAATTATTTTGGGTTTTGGATTTACATTTGGGCCATGAGAGCTTGTTTAAACTCTCAAAATCGTCCCACTTGGAGTGGTGAGGGCTGCACTTTTTGGACGCTGCCATGTAGAAAAATCTACAAGACCTAGACACATCTGAAAACTAAACATCTGGGTGAGTCCAGGGTGGTGTGCTTCACATGCACCCAGCACCATTTTCTTACCCACAATGCCCTGCCCAACTTTGTTTGAAATCACACATTTTTCCCCACATTTTTGTGATGGAACCTTCCGGGATTTGCAGGAATCCACACTATTCCTACCACCCAGCATTGTTGCATCTATACCGATAAAAATTCTGCCCTACTTGTCAGCCTATAATTTTTTTTTTTTCAAACTGCCCTTTTGGACCCGCTTTGGTTCCCCCTCAATTGCAACATGTTTTTGGCTCTTCCCTGTCACAGGCACTTGGCCCCCCCTACACAAGAGAAGTATACTTTGTATCGGGAGATTGAGGGGAACGTTGGATGGTAGGAAATTTGTGGCGGTGTGGTGATCCCACATGGAAATGTGGGGAAAATTAGATTTTTGTAGCTAAATTTGAGGTTTGCTAAGTAAGAAAACACTGGGGGATCCACGCAAGGCACACCTCCCTGGACTCCCTCAGGTGTCTAGTTTTCAGAAATGTCTGGGTTTGGTAGGTTTCCCTAGATGGCTGCTGAGCCCAGGACTAAAAACACAGCCCCCCCCCCTTCCTTCCCCTACTACAAAACAGGCAGGTTTTTATATTTGATAATTTTTATGTGTCCACATAGTGTTTTGGAGCATTTCCTGTCGCAGGCACTAGGCCTACCCACACAAGAGAGGTCCCATTTTTATCAGGAGACTTGGGGGAATGCTGGGTGGAAGGAAATGTGTGGCTCCTCTCAGATTCCAGAACTTTCCAACACCGAAATGTGAGGAAAAAGTGTTTTTTGCCAAAATCTTAAGGTTTGCAAAGGATTCTGGGTAACAGAACCTGGTGAGAGCCCCACAAGTCACCCCATTCTGAATTCCACAGGGGTGTCTAGTTTAAAAAAATGCATAGGTTTGCTAGGTTTCCCTAGGTGCCGGCTAAGCTGGAGGCCAAAATCCATAGCTAGGCACTTTCCCAAAAAAACACGTCAGATTTCAATGTAAAAATGTGATGTGTCGATGTTGCGTTTCCTGTCGCGGGCATTAGGCCTACCCATACAAGTGAGGTACCATTTTTATTGGGAGACTTGGGGGGAACACAGAATAGCAAAACAAGTGTTATTGCCCCTTGTCTTTTTCTACATTTTTTCCTTCCAAATGTAAGACAATGTGTGAACAAGACGTCTATTTGAGAAATGCCCTGTCATTCACATGCTAGTATGGGAACCCCGGAATTCAGGGATGTGCAAGTAACCACTGCTTCTCAACACCTTATCTTGTGCCCATTTTGGAAATACAAAGGTTTCCTTGATACCCATTTTTCACGCTTTATATTTCACCAAATGAATTTGCTGTATAGCCTCTATACAATGAAAACCCATTGCAAGGTGCAGCTCCTTTATTTGCTTCAGGTACCTAGGGTTCTTGATGAACCTACAAGCCCTATATATCCCTGCAACCAGAAGAGTCCAGCAGACGTAATGGTATATTGCTTTCAAAAACCTTTTATAGCTGAAAAATGTTATAGAAGAAAACGTGGATAGAAATGGCTGTTTTTGTCACCTCAATTTCATTTTATTTTTTTATTTTAGCTGTTACTTTCTGTAAGAAAACCTTGAAGGATCTACACTAATGCCCCCTTGCTAAATTCAGAATTTTGTCTACTTTTCAGAAATGTTTAGCTGTCTGGGATCCAGCATTGGTTTCACACCCATTTCTGTCACCAACTGGAAGGAGGCTGAAGGCACAATTTTTTTTTTTTTAGTAAAAATGGGGTATGTCCTAGTGAACTGCCAAAATTGTGTTGAAAAATGTGGTTTTCTGATTCAAGTCTGCCTGTTCCTGAAAGCTGGGAAGATGGTGATTTTAGCACTTCAAACCCTTTGTTGATGCCATTTATCAGGGAAAAAACACAATCTTTCTTCTGCAGACCTTTTTTCCCATTTCTTTTTTAAAAAAACGAAATTTTAGCTGTATTTTGTCTCATTTCTTGGTCTCCTTCAGGGGAACCCACAAAGTCTGGGTACCTCTAGAATCCCCAGGATGTTGGGGAAAAAAAGGACGCAAATTTGGAGTGTGTAGCTTATGTGGACAACAAGTTATGAGGGTCTAAGCGCGAACTGCCCCAAATAGCCAAAAAAAAAAGGCTTGGCACAGGAGGGGAAAAGGCCTGGCAGCGAAGGGGTTAAAAGAATTGAAAGTTCTTAGCTTACCATTTTGTTATTCCTCTAATCATAAATGAATCAGCCCATGTCTTCTAGTCAGCAAGAACTAGAATGCCAAGCGGAGGATGGATTTCTTTTTAGTGGTGAGTTTGGGGGTTTCTTCTGTGTTGCAAACTAATTTTGTGATTATCTTTTTTTTCTCCCAACTACTAAAGTATTTTCTCACACGCTACACTTCACTCAGCAGGGCTCAAGCAATAAAACTGTCATCAGCTTAGGGCGACATCTAGTGGACAGTTGAAGATATACGTGTGTTGTGCATGTGTGTGTGTGTGTATATATATATATATATATATATATATATATATATACACACACACACACAAATATAAACATATATATATATATATATATATGGCGGAGTTACAATGCTCCTGACAAAAGTCTGAAAAATTGTGTCAAAACTCATGTCCTACCCCATGTTACAGAATGTAATACGTTTTTTCAGTTGCAGTTGCGTTAATCTGGGTCTGCAAAGCTGCATTGTTTTATGTAATTGTAACACCCTCCAATGGTACTTCCCACTTCCTTTATTTTCTCATCTTCTCCCTCCCATAGCCCTTGGTGACTTGTATTTCAGGCTCAGGTCGGAGGCACCACACGCATGCGCCCTAAAACTATTGACTAAACACATCCCAATGAATAATAAACTAACAGTCAAAACAGCAAGAAAATGTTTGCCACCTTGGAAACCATCGGAAGCCCCTAATTCATCATGAACGGAGAGACATATGTTATCTTTAAATATTGTGGAGCTATGCTTATTTTGCCTTCAGATATGATCGTTGTCTGAAATACAAGTATTTACCAGTCATAAGTTTGCAACTTTCTGGACACTAAGCACATATTCTACCATATTAGCAAGCCATTCTCTGAACATATGTTTGTCCCAAACATCAGCTTGAAATATTTGTGATGTAATCTAATTTTGCCCAGCCCATCTTTTACAGACGCCATTTAGGGTTCGCAGCTTCGACCCCCCACCCCCACTTGCCCCTTGCGACACATGGCACTGCCTCTGCGACGCCTCGTAGGTGGCAAAAACATGCTAGGAACACAGGCGCAGCTCGTCCTTATGAACGCTGCTTGGGGCTCCACTTCCTCGTTTTCAGTGTTTTTTTTTTTTTTAAATAATTACACTAATAGTGAATGGTATATTATTCACTACGAGTGTAATATATGGATTACAGTTAGCTGTAATATGGCCCTCCTTTCTAGCTAAGTAAAACACTTTTAAATGTATGCTGTGTGCATGCCTGCGGAGGAGAGTGTGCGTCTGTAAAAGTCTGTGTGCACGAGTGTGTGTTTGTGTAAGCGTGTGTGTGTGGGGAAAGTAAAGATGAGCTGGCGCGTGATGTCACTTCCGCTACCCCTGGTGTTTTGGTGAATTGACGTCCATGCTGCTGCTACAGCTGACGAGAAAAGTAGAATTAATGCGGGAAGTCGGGCTGCAAGAGATTGACAAGAAAAAAATATCAACAATACCGATGCATCGTGGATCAGGTACGTATTACTGATCAGTCAGTAGGCCTCTACTCTGGGAAGGCAAGCCACTCCCCTGCAGTCCCTTTCCATGTGTCACAAAACAGGTAGCTATCCCGCCAAAACCCATCTTTATCCTTCACCGGGTTGGTTGAAATGTGTCCGATCACCCAAGTGCCCCAAACACTGTGGTATTAAATGTAATACCACATTTCTTGCAGTAACACCAGCAATTTACATGTAAGCATTTTAGAAGTACAGTTAGGTCACGATTGGTAGCATGCTTAACATTTGGATGTGTAGCCCAGTGTCGGAGTTGTTCTATCTAAATTTGGGGGGGGGGGGGGGGAGATGGGGGATGTGTGTGTGTGTGTGGGGGGGGGTGTCTCTCTCTCTCTCTCCCCCTCTCTCATGGCGCATAGGCGTCAAGGGGGGGGGGGGGGGGGATGTAGTTAGTGGCTGAGCTTTAGTACTCAAGCCTCATACCTCTAACAGTGTGCCACTTAGATTACCAAAGCATAAATGTTGTGGTTCGCCTTTTTGGGAAGCCACACAACTTCCCATAAAGTTTTCTCTATCACTTCTCGAATCACGTGTGTCCAGTGCTTGGCTGCTTACCTTATTGCACACTCAGCTTGACAGGCTTTCTATTGCTTCTTAATGTCACAGAATCAGAGCCCCCTTCTCTCCCTGGGCTCTTCAGTCATAGTGTTAGATTCCTTTTGCAGAACTTTAATGGTATTTGAATCTGTCTGGCTAGGAGGTGATAATAACCTGGGGATCACAGACATCTTTGATGGCCACAACACATTCACATCAAGAGAAATGCAGACATTGATGTAATGGCGGTCTCCTTCACTAGGAAATCAGGCTGGTAGCAGAGAGAGCAGACTATAGACTAAACAAATGATTTACTTATATTCTATAACGCTCTTTCTGGTGGCTACTCGATCTAACTGCAAGTTCTTCACCTTTAGAACCCCTAGACTGGACCTTAAGTGTTTCATTGCGATGCTCCTTCACTCAGCCCGATAGCGCCATGTGATTCTGCCCTGGTAGTGACCGAGCAGACCCACATAGAAGCGCCACCCAGTGCACCAGTCATTTTCTCGCTTGACACTTTCTGCACCCTAATTCACAGAACACAAAAACAACTGCAGATGCCAGTGTGCAGTCTCTGATTTTGGACCGTTTTAAATGGTGAGAAGTACCACCTCCACAGAATGGGGAGGTGGAAGGGTAGTGATGAATAAGTGTTTAGAGTATCCACCAAGAAGAGCTTTACTGATTGCAAGTAATTGCTCTTCTGATGGCTACTTCTAACAGCATATTGCTCACCTTTAGAATAGATACCAAAGCAGTACCTCCAAAAGTGGAAGGTCTGTAGAGTATCAAAAAGGTTCTGCAGGACTGAGCATGTGAAATGTCCTTCCCATCAGACCTGACTGTAAGACAGCAGTTCATCAAGAATATGTACACAGGCAGCCACGTAGCAGCCTGCCAGATGCCAAGAACAGGCATTCCCCATTGCAACACAGTTATAGCAGCGTTGGCCCAGAGAAACGAGCCCTCAGTGCTTCCAGGGTGCTTCTTCGCCAGTGAGAGGCAGATCTTAATGCAGAGGTCTATCCACCTTGACGAAGTGTTTCTGCAATGCTTTATGATTCTTTGCCCACACAAAGTTGATCGTCCATCCGATGGTCTTTGGTGCAATGGATGTAAACTCTTAAGGCTCTTTTGGAGTACAATCCATGGAGTCTCTCCTCCTTGGAGGTGTGAGGGTGAGCAAAGAACATTGGAAGGTGATTGGTTGCTGGACGTGAAAAGGAGTCATGACGTTTGCCTAAATTGCTGCTCTGGTCCTCATCCCACTGTGGAAGGGAACATTTGTGTAAAACTTTTAATAAACTGCATCACAGGTGACCTAAACAGGTACAGTTGGTCCTGCTAAAACAAAATGGCTGGAAGTGCTGACAAACCTTTATCAGTATCCACTGCAAGGCTTTCTGGGCCAAACTTAAAATAAACAATAAAACATCACAGTTTGGATTGCCAAGGGTCTGTTTTGGGGACTCCACTCCAGGCTACAAATGTTTCCCATCACCTGGCATAATTAGACCTTAGGAAGCAGATCGAACGCAGTCAACTGCTCCTGCTCAATTGCCACATGTGGAGGTGTAGATTGCACAGGCTCTGGCAAAGAACTGTGTCCTGCTGCTACGAAAGAAGATCCTCCTAAAGCTGTAGCCTGACCAGAGAACAGATGCTCGTGTCCAGTACTCCCACTCCCAATTCAATCTGGAGCCACAACGATGACTTAAACCCAGTATTTTGTGATATTTTTCAGAACTGGGGCAGCAAAGGCAAGCAGGAGCCCTGTGCTCCACTCTAGCCTGGGAGCATCTCCCAGAGAAATCGTTCTTGGGAACTCAAACACAGAAATGTTGATACTGAGCGTTCTCAACGGTAGCAAAAAGGCCTAGCCAGGGTTCACCACACTGAGCCTGGGGATGCAACCTCTAGTTAGGACCAGCCAGTCATCACCAGCTGGGCTTGCCCACCTTTGCATTTAAAGATCCCACAAGGTAGTTTACCATTCGTGAGATGCCTTAACGCACCAGCCACCTCCAGAGGTGCAGTGCCTCTTGCCACTAGGCCCAAGACCCCAACTCTGCTCTGCTTGTTGCCATACCACATTGCCATTATGTCCATGAGAACTTCAACCAGCATTCTTTTGATGGACAGCAGGAAGGTCTTCAATGCTAGGTGGATGGCCTGCAGCTGGTTGAAGGTTGGACCACTACATTCTGAGGAGAAGGATGCAGCGTAAAAAAATCAGGGTCACCAGACCCCCAGTCTGTGAGATCTGGTCATTGGTGTGAACAGAAAGATTTAGATCTAGTTTCCTTAACAGTGCCAGTTAGGGTTTCAGGGAATGGTACTAAGTGCTGAAGAGAAGATGCCCCAGGATGAACTAAGCACATTTATTTTAAATTCAACAGAAGAAATTTGTAAATTGGTGACCTCAGGAGCATGTCTGATGACTATAGAAAAGGAAACCATCTCTCAGGATGGGCAGCTCAAGTTGGGAAGTCAGCCCTGTATCAGGAGAAATATCAAGCCCACTGGCCTCTTATAAATCCATATGTAAACTGTCATCATATTGTGGACGTAAATCCTCCCCCATGGTCATCACCAAGAGGTGGCAAACTCTAGGAAGAGTTGGAGCTGAAAAGCTGTCGAGCAAATGAGGAAGTCTCTGGTAATCAGAAAACTGGTGCACAGGAATGGAGTAAGAGCACAACCTCGCGTGGGGTGGAAACAGACTTCGCTCAGGGTCAGACACTGGAGTCAGCAGGGAATCCACCTCCGGCAACTTCTTTTAAGAGAGAGAGTGGGTACATAGGTGTGAGTCCTGCTTCTCCTTGGGTTTCCAGATCAACTTGGAGTTCAACTTACCAGAAGCCCAACCCCATGAAGAGGATCTATCATGATCAGCCTTGAAAAGAGGAATAGGTCCACGCCCTCAAACTAGAACAAGAGTTTGCGTAGCTTTTCTTTTGATGTTCGGTGACATACAACTTTCCTTCACAGTCCCAAATTGCCTTCGGGTGCAAAGGGCACACTCCTTGGCAGTCGTGCCCTCAGCCCACACACCAGAGGCACACTTCGTGCAGGTCAGTCAGTAGCATCTATTTACGACTGCCCCTGTAGTTTTAGATATATTATTTTTGAAGCAGAGATATGATAGTGCCGGTCTTTCAATCAGGAGAAATCATGCCAGAGCTTAGTGATATATTTGCAGTTTGGTATGCATAAGGTGCGACTATTGCAGCATTTTGGGCTAGGATGTAATCAGGTAATGGATGAAGTGGTGATCCTGATTTACAGATTTTAATAAGATCTGTTACATTTTCACGTGATGAAGTCTCGAATTCTGACCAAGAGCGGGTACATTTTAAGATTAAAATCTCTCTGAGGTCAGTATTCATACTTCTAGCTTTTTCAACGTTTTGTCTTTTCAGAATACTTTTAGTTTCTAAGAAAGAAGCCAACTAAGGAGAAGCTATCGGATATATAATCTGTGAATTCCTGATTACGGTTTAAAAGATTATCATGAATTCTAGGCACTTCTTTAGCAGAGTTTTATGAGTTTGTGATTCTAGTTGAGTAACTTTCTCTTTTAGCCTAAAAATAGCAGATTTATAGGCAGATGAGCATTCGCAAACAAATGTTTAGTTTTTGATATACAAGGATCGCCATATTTGAATTAAACAAAGGCCATTTATACAGCTTATAGCAGACTTCATAACACCAGTTTCCATATTTTAAATGATCATGACTATTTAAAAGGCTAGTCATGACAGTTCCCAAAGCATCAGTTTTGACATTCTTCCACAAACTATGTTCTGAAGAAAAACCTGCTGCAGAAGCTCATTTGTCGACAGTTAAGATGGAAAGAAATTTGGGCATTATCAAGTTATGTGGCTGACTGCAACCGAACAGCTGCTATATTCTGGGGCAAGTATAATATTTAGAAAGGTTTATGAGTAGGAACATTTATGGAGCCTACAAGCTGCATAAAAGCTATAAAAATCCAGTAAAGGCTCTAACGAGATTTTACCAATAAGCAAGGTAAAATCGTTCAATACAATTAGTTGATCATTGTTTGTAAGCAAGTTTAAAATTGTTTCCTCAAGTTGGCGGAAGGTACAATGAGGAGTTGTGGGGGAGGAGGGTTATAAATAATGAGTAAATGGGGGAATTTTTAGCCGAACAAGCAGACAGTCTGCATTATCGAGGTAGCTGCAATCGACTCTGAGCACATAATATAAATTCTGCAATGTTTATCCCAGGGCAACTCACCAAGATGATTTTTAAGCCATTAGGACTGACTTTAGATAGAACAGCTTTATCAAGATCTTATTGTCCAGGTTTCAGTGGCTATGCATAAGTCTAAATTCTATCAAGCCATGTATATCAGCACACGGCCATGGAGTGTACATTTAACCCCCTTGGTGTGGGTGTCGACCAATGGCCGAAACCCACACACCTTCCCCAGTCAATCAATCAATCAATCAAGGATTTATAGAGCGCACTAATCACCCGTTAGGGTCTCAAGGCACTGGGGGGGGGGGAGCTACTGGTCGTAGAGCCATGTCTTGAGGCGTTTCCTGAATGTCAAGGAGTCTTGGGTCTGGCGAAGGTGGAGCGGTAGGGAGTTCCAGGTCTTGGCGGTTAGGTGAGAGAAGGATCTTCCTCAGCGGTGGTGCGGCGGATGGAGGCGAGGGCGAGGCTGGCAGAGCGAAGATTGCGGATGGGGGTGTGGAAGGCGAGTCTGTTGTTGAGGTAGGCTGGGCCTGTGTCGTTGAGGGCCTTGTGTGCGTGGATGAGGAGTTTGGTGATCCTCTGATACTGGAAGCCAGTGAAGGTCTCTGAGGTGGGGGGAAATGTGGTCGCGGCGTGGGATGTCCAGAATGAGGCAGGCGGATGCGTTCTGGATTCTTTGCAGCTTTGTTAGGAGTTTGGTTGTTATTCCTGCATATAGGACGTTTCCGTAGGCCAATCGGCTGCTAACCAGGGCGTGGGTAACAGTTTTCCTGGTTTCGACGGGAATCCACTTGAAGATTTTCCGGAGCATGCAGAAAGTTGTAGCAGGAAGAGGAGATGGCATTGACCGGCTGAGTCATGCTGAGTGTGGAGTCCAAGATGAAGCCTAGGTTGCGTGCGTGGGTGGTGGGTGAGGGCGCGGTTCCTAGGGAGGTGGGCCACCAGGAGTCATTCCAAGTTGAGGGGTTGGTCCCAAAGATGAGGATTTCTGTCTTGTCTGTGTTTAACTTGAGGTGGCTTGATTCCATCCAGCTGGCGATGGCTTGAAGTCCGTTGTGGAGGTTGTTCTTTGCAGTTGTAGGGTCATTCGTGAGGGAGAGGATGAGCTGAGTGTCATCTGCGTAGGAAACTATGTTGATGTGGTGGGTTCGTGCGATGTTGGCGAGGGGGGCCAAGTAAACGTTGAAGAGCGTGGGGCTAAGCAAAGATCCTTGGGGAACGCCACAGATGATTCTGGAGGCTTCTGACAGGAACAGTGGGAGGTGGACTCTCTGGGTTCTGCCTGAGAGAAATGACGAGATCCAGTCGAGTGCCTTGTCGCGGATTCCAGCATTGTGGAGGCGTGTGCAGAGAGTGTGATGACATACCGTGTCGAAAGCTGCGTAGAGGTCCAGGAGGATGAGTGCTGCTGTTTCTCCTTCGTCAAGCATGATCCTAATGTCGTCTGTGGCAGCAATGAGTGCAGTCTCGGTGCTGTGGTTTCTGCGGAATCCGGATTGGGAGGTGTCGAGTACCTTGCTGTCTTCCAGGAACCGGGATAGTTGGCTGTTTACGATTTTTTCGATGACCTTGGCTGGGAAGGGGAGGAGAGAGATCGGCCGGTAGTTCTTGGGGTCGCCTGGGTCTGCCTTTGGTTTTTTCGGCAGGGCGTTGATTTATGCGTGCTTCCATCTTTCTGGGACGGTGGCTGACTCGAAGGAGCTGTTGATGGTTTTGCAGAGGTGGGGGGCGATGATGATGTTTGCCTTTTTGAAGATATGGTGTGGGCAGGGGTCAGATGGTGATCCGAGTGGATGGAGGCTATGGTGGTGGCGGTGTCCTCTATGATGACGGGGGTCCAGGTGTGGAGGAAGTGGGTGTTGCTTGGAGCGTTGGGTTCTTGGGTGTTTGTTGTCAGCTGGTGGGTCTGGGGTTTGAAGCTATTGTGGATTTCTTCTATCTTTCGATGGAAGTGGGCTGCCAGTGAGTTGCAGAACTCCTGTGATGGCAGGGGTTCGTTGGAGCAGGTCCTGGGGGTGGAGAGCTCATTGACGATGCCGAAGAGCTCTTTACTGTTGTGAGCGTTGGCGTCGATGCAGTATTTGAAGTGGGTCCTTTTGGTGGTGCGGATCAGTTGGTGATGTTTGCGTAGGGCATCCTTGAAAGCGATGTGGCTGGAGTTGGTAGGGTCAAGGTGCCAGGTTTTTCCCGGTGCATCTGTTGGCCATTGGGAAGGGCTTAAAAGGAACCTCCAGTGCAAGCACTGGAGTATTCCTTTTTTTTTTTTTTTTAAAGAGCAGGGGAGACCCAGAATTGCTGCTTCCGCGTCAGCTCCCACCCACTTATGTCCTCCCCACTCCTAAGTGTGACGTCAGCACCTTTAGTCAAATCTGTCTGACAATTTGGTGCTCTAACGCATAACTCCAGTGACCTTAGTGACAGCAGTGTGAGATTTCACAAGGAGCAAGCCGGTGCATAAAGTTGCAGAAGCTACTTTGCGAATGTGTGCTTCTTGAGCTAGGTAGCAGTAGATCTGTAATTTCGGGAAATTACTTTTATATTGACAATGGCCCTGCAGGTCCCCCAAGAATAAAAGTTTGCATAAGCCCTAACAAACGTTTGCTGTGGTATTGGGTATGTGGCAAGGTGAAGTAATGCTGTGTCTTTTTTTTAGTGTCATTGGAGAACCTGCATATTCAAGAAAGATTAGGGAAGTTGACAGTCTTTATTTAATGTTGCACACATCCATCTTTCTCTCTCTCTCTCTCTTTTAGAACACTACTTCTGCCTTCTATGTAGGACAGTGTTTTAAAAGGACGGTTTTAGTCAGTAGCAGAGATGGTGTCTTGTGGATGACTCCTGCTCAGCCCCTAACTGGGGTTATGGAGGACAGCTCCGAGGTAGGATCAGAGACTGAGACAGCATCTGAGGGAGAAGAAAATGGAGCAGGATCGGGGAGAGATTTTTCAGTCTGCAAAAGTCTATATGACAAATCATCTTCTAGTGATTCAAAGGGCCATGACTGGCAGTCGTGCTGTCCCTTCACAAGTATAGTCACTGCAGCAGAGCAACAGTAGGAGTTTAGATCAACCCAGGGAGCAGGAACTTGTGATGGCAAGCACAGACTGAGTCCTCTCTTGGCAGCCCCCCCAATTTAGTTCAGCCTCAAATTCCCTCTTTCACTGGCGATGCTGGATTTAAAATTGAAATGGCCAATTTTTTGTCAGTTGACTACGTCCATCTCTTTTTGGATGCTGACGCCCTTGAGCAAATTGTGCAGCAAACAATTTGCATGCCAAACAATTTCTGAGGGAGCATGGAGGCACTGTAGGGCCCCATTCTAGGGCACACCAGTGGTCTCCCACTTCGGTTGAAAAGTTGAAGATATTTAGTGCACAAACCAAACTTGCAGTCTGACTGGTCTAAGCACACAGTATAGGGAACTGCACCATACATGATCAGAGATTTTTTTTGTTTTTTTATAGTGAAGCATATGCAGCATTTCAATGACAATTCTGTTGCATTTCCTGGGACTATCCAGACCATGACAGGATGTTCAAAATTCGGCCTGTTGTGGAACATTTTACTGCCAGGTTTCCAGAGGTTTATACTTCTGGAAAGAATATAGCCATCAATGAGATATTTTCATAAACTAGACACCAAGGATACTCCAGGGCGGTGTGTCTTGCGTGGATCCCACAAGGGTTTCTTACCCAGAAGCCCTTGTTATCCTCAAACATAGGCAAAAGTACATTGTCTTCATATTTCTATGACTCAAAGTACTGGCTTTTAAGGCTTTTGCAAGTGGCGTGTGGGCCTTGTTGACATGTTCATAATATTCACAGTGAAAAGATATAGTCTTCTCATTAAGAGTTATTTACTACTAGTGTTTAACTGGCCCTTTACATTTTTTACTTTCTTAAGATCAAACCTTGTGCCAGTTTCTTTATGGTGAGTGTAAGGAAATGCCTCCTTGGCATGGTTACCCCATGACTTTATGCCTTTGCTGATGCTAAGTTTTGATTTGAAAGTGTGCTGAGGCCTGCTAACCAGGCCCCAGCACCAGTGTTCTTTCCCTAACCTGTACTTTTGTTTTCACAATTGGCACACCCTTGCATCCAGGTAAGTCCCTTGTAACTGGTACCCCCTGGTACCAAGGGCCCTGATGCCAGGGAAGGTCTCTAAGGGCAGCAGCATATCTTATGCCACCCTGGGGACCCCTCACTCAGCACAGACACTGCTTGCCAGCTTGTGTGTGCTGGTGAGGACAAAACGAGTAAGTCGACATGGCACTCCCCTCAGGGTGCCATGCCAACCTCACACTGCCTATGCAGTATAGATAAGTCACCCCTCTAGCAGGCCTTACAGCCCTAAGGCAGGGTGCACTATACCATAGGTGAGGGCACCAGTGCATGAGCACTGTGCCCCTACAGTGTCTAAGCCAAACCTTAGACATTGTAAATGCAGGGTAGCCATAAGAGTATATGGTCTGGGAGTCTGTCATACACGAACTCCACAGCACCATAATGGCTACACTGAAAACTGGGAAGTTTGGTATCAAACTTCTCAGCACAATAAATGCACACTGATGCCAGTGTACATTTTATTGTAACATACACCCCAGAGGGCACCTTAGAGGTGCCCCCTGAAACCTTAACCAACTACCCGTGTAGGCTGACTGGTTTTAGCAGCCTGCCACACTCGAGACATGTTGCTGGCCACATGGGGAGAGTGCCGTTGTCACTCTGTGGCTAGTAACAAAGCCTGTACTGGGTGGAGATGCTTATCACCTCCCCCTTGCAGGAACTGTAACACCTGGCTGTGAGCCTCAAAGGTTCACCCCCTTTGTTACAGCACCCCAGGGCATTCCAGCTAGTGGAGTTGCCCGCCCCCTCCGGCCACGGCCCCACTTTTGGCGGCAAGGCCGGAGGAGATAATGAGAAAAACAAGGAGGAGTCACTGGCCAGTCAGGACAGCCCCTAAGGCAACCTGAGCTGAGGTGACTGACTTTTAGAAATCCTCCATCTTGCAGATGGAGGATTCCCCCAATAGGGATAGGAATGTGACCCCCTCCCCTTGGGAGGAGGCACAAAGAGGGTGTAGCCACCCTCAGGGCTAGTAGCCATTGGCTACTGCCCTCCCAGACATAAACACACAGAATTTAGGGGTATTTAGGGGCTCCCCAGAACCTAGGAACTCAGATTCCTGCAACCTAAGAAGAAGAGGACTGCTAAACTGAAAACCCCTGCAGAGAAGACGGAGACACCAACTGCTTTGGCCCCAGGCCAACTTCCTACAGTGAGCCTCAGCTTTCTGTAGTTCCACCGCCACCTTAAGTTGAGTCAAGGCCCTATTTTGTTTATCTGCAGCCACATGCAAATATTTTCCCCTTCCATATGCCTTCAGTGCTCCCCATCATGTTTCTCTAGATGTGTCTGGCTGATGGGTTAAGGTTTGTGCTATTTCTACTCAATGCATGGGATCTTGTATTAAGGAATGGGTTATGTGGCACTTCCTAGTCCTTGTGGCCTTGAATATACATATAAACCAGTGAAGGAGGGAGAAGGAAGCTGTCTCTAAGGTTCACTCAGCTTCCTTTGTCCAAACACTAATAATCAAAAGAAGTGAACCCTGATACCATATCATTCCAGGCCCTCTGAGATCATTTATTAGTGGCCATGAAAAGGATAAAGGTAAGATTAAAAACAGGTGATGTTTTGAGGATCAGCAAAGACTCCTATACAACTAAAATCAAGGTCAACATGTTTCAGCCTGACACGTCCACTCAGGGTCCATGGCTTTCATCAGGACGTACTGTTAATTAGATTACCTGCAACTTTCAAGTAAATCACCAAATGTAGTTATGATTTGTGGTTCAACCAGTGCCGTAACATTGGGAGCACAGAGGGGAATCTGAAATAATCAACAGACAAGGAGGAAAGACTAATCAGTATTATTCATTATATTCTCAACCCATATCCCCCTCACCCACTCCACGAAAGCTACATTTTAAGTGCATTTAAAAAAACATAGCTTAGTTCTAGGTGAAAAAAGGGTGTCATTGCCCAATTTTGTATGTGCATTTATTGACTTCATCAACAAAAAAGCTTTTTTAAGGAATAAGTGGCAGTTAAGGTGTCAACTTAGTTCAGTAGAGTCCACAAATAAAATGAGCAATCTGAGGATGGTCTACAGCAGTCAAAATGGAAAATAGACAGAGAAACTATATACAAAAAAGATATACAAAAAAAGAACTCAAGGTTCAAATACCTCAATGGGACCTCTCCCTCTATCCCACCATGGAAAAGGGTATTTATCTGTAGAAATATACATATATACATACACACAAAAAGATGTGTGGAGATAGATGTCTGGACTAAAAAGGAAGCCTTAAAAAAGTCCAGATGTAAGGAGAAGACCTACTTTTGGAGAAGCAATCAAAATCTTCCAAAGATCTGTAATGCCGTCCTGATTCAAGTGAAAAGGATGGCAAAGATGGCTGTGCTTAAATACAGAAAGTTCAAACCAATTAGTAAAAAATGTGAAGCTGGTGTGAACAGGTACATTTAGCCAAACAAAAGAAAAACAGCCAAATGTTTGCAAAAGGACACCAAACGTCCTGCAGCTCTATTGGGAAATGTCAGACAGTGAAAAGGGACTTCCCATCCGAGCACTCCACATTGGAAAAGTGGCCTAGATTTCCAAATGAAAACTAGCCAGATGTTGTCAAAATAGTGTTGAGTATTCCACATGTCTGCTTAGAAAATAAAAAACAGTGACAACGGACTCTTGAACAAGGCTGGCTCTTAAACCTCAACAATATATTCAACATCTATATTTTCCTAAACTTAAAACAAATGTGTTCAACATTAATATTTCATATTGTAAGTGCTGATGCTTTAAAATTATTGAGACTAAAAATTATTTTAAAGTCATTGCATATAACATTTGTGATGTACCAGACTGAGGAAGTACTCCCTTACTCAGAAAACAAAATGATGTGTACTTGGGCTGTCCTCTGATAAAATACTTGGGTTCAGGTGATTACTACAAGAGTGTTGCTGAAATAATTGAACTAGTAAAAACAGCTCTGCAAGGGAGGCTTACAGTATCCCTAGGTGGTCCTACGGAACTGTTATCGTCACCTGGCCCGTCTCAGGTATGTGTATCATTGGCCAAATGAAAGCCATGGGATGTTGTCATTGAGACCTTTGTCAAAGGTCCTCAATCGGTATACCCACCGCTGTTCTTTCTGTAATAGAACTTGGTCTATATTGTCCTTTTTTCCATCTAACATTTCAAGTACAATCCATGAGATAGAGTGGCTTGTACTTGAAATGATTCCTTATAACACATCATGGCCTATTTTAAATGGTGTGAAACTGGCCACATCTAAAACTGAGTATATCAGGTGTTGATACACAACATGATTGGCAATCAGGCCTTCAGCCTCAAAATTGTCAGTATAGAAAAAAATCTGTACACTCACATGTTGTTCAAGTTTAAACAGTTGAACCTGCTGAGAACCACTAATTAGCTGTGCTCAATCACTGTTGCTACTGTGAGCACTTTCGCCCACTTAAGATCTCTATTTCTGATAGACGAATCATGAGAAGCATCAGATCGTGCAATTTGAAAGGGTATCAAACTTATGACCACTACAACACACTTTTGAGTTCATGGGACAGAAGGTCATTATAGCAGAAGCTGGCATATGTAGCAATAGAGCATTGGAACTGCTCTACTACAGGCAGCAGTTTTCTAATGGGTATTTTACCATAAAGATGTTTGAACTGGACTCGGATGAACCGTTATCTGAAATTCTATTGCTGGTTAGTGAGTCATGGCTTCAAAAGAACCCTGGTCGTGAGTGAGAGAGGCATTGAGGAAGGGAGGGGGGAAGGTATGGTTGAAGGAAACTCACAACTAGTGGTAGTCCTGTAGGAAGTTGGCTCTGTATGTGCTATTTCAAAGTAAGGAATAGCATGCACAGAGTCCAAGGGTTCCCCTTAGAGGTAAAATAGTGGTAAAAATAGATAATACTAATGCTCTATTTTGTGGTAGTGTGGTCGAGCAGTAGGCTTATCCAAGGAGTAGTGTTAAGCATTTGTTGTACATACACATAGACAATAAATGAGGTACACACACTCAGAGACAAATCCAGCCAATAGGTTTTTGTATAGAAAAATATCTTTTCTTAGTTTATTTTAAGAACCACAGGTTCAAATTCTACATGTAATATCTCGTTCGAAAGGTATTGCAGGTAAGTACTTTAGGAACTTCAAATCATAAAAATTGCATGTATACTTTACAAGTTATTGACAAATAGCTGTTTTAAAAGTGGACACTTAGTGAAATTTTCACAGTTCCTAGGGGAGGTAAGTTTTTGTTAGTTTTACCAGGTAAGTAGGACACTTACAGGGTTCAGTTCTTGGTCCAAGGTAGCCCACCGTTGGGGGTTCAGAGCAACCCCAAAGTCACCACACCAGCAGCTCAGGGCCGGTCAGGTGCAGAGTTCAAAGTGGTGCCCAAAACACATAGGCTAGAATGGAGAGAAGGGGGTGCCCCGGTTCCGGTCTGCTTGCAGGTAAGTACCCGCGTCTTCGGAGGGCAGACCAGAGGGGTTTTGTAGGGCACCGGGGGGGACACAAGCCCACACAGAAATTTCACCCTCAGCGGCGCGGGGGCGGCCGGGTGCAGTGTAGAAACAGGCGTCGGGTTCGCAATGTTAGTCTATGAGAGATCTCGGGATCTCTTCAGCGCTGCAGGCAGGCAAGGGGGGGGTTCCTCGGGGAAACCTCCACTTGGACAAGGGAGAGGGACTCCTGGGGGTCACTTCTCCAGTGAAAGTCCGGTCCTTCAGGTCCTGGGGGCTGCGGGTGCAGGGTCTCTCCCAGGCGTCGGGACTTTGGATTCAAAGAGTCGCGGTCAGGGGAAGCCTCGGGATTCCCTCTGCAGGCGGCGCTGTGGGGGCTCAGGGGGGACAGGTTTTGGTACTCACAGTATCAGAGTAGTCCTGGGGTCCCTCCTGAGGTGTCGGATCTCCACCAGCCGAGTCGGGGTCGCCGGGTGCAGTGTTGCAAGTCTCACGCTTCTTGCGGGGAGCTTGCAGGGTTCTTTCAAGGCTGCTGGAAACAAAGTTGCAGCCTTTCTTGGAGCAGGTCCGCTGTCCTCGGGAGTTTCTTGTCTTTTCGAAGCAGGGGCAGTCCTCAGAGGATGTCGAGGTCGCTGGTCCCTTTGGAAGGCGTCGCTGGAGCAGGATCTTTGGAAGGCAGGAGACAGGCCGGTGAGTTTCTGGAGCCAAGGCAGTTGTCGTCTTCTGGTCTTCCTCTGCAGGGGTTTTCAGCTAGGCAGTCCTTCTTCTTGTAGTTGCAGGAATCTAATTTTACTAGGGTTCAGGGTAGCCCTTAAATACTAAATTTAAGGGCGTGTTTAGGTCTGGGGGGTTAGTAGCCAATGGCTACTAGCCCTGAGGGTGGGTACACCCTCTTTGTGCCTCCTCCCAAGGGGAGGGGGTCACAATCCTAACCCTATTGGGGGAATCCTCCATCTGCAAGATGGAGGATTTCTAAAAGTCAGAGTCACCTCAGCTCAGGACACCTTAGGGGCTGTCCTGACTGGCCAGTGACTCCTCCTTGTTGCTTTCTTTGTTCCCTCCAGCCTTGCCGCCAAAAGTGGGGGCCGGAGGGGGCGGGCAACTCCACTAAGCTGGAGTGCCCTGCTGGGATGTGACAAAGGGGTGAGCCTTTGAGGCTCACCGCCAGGTGTTACAGCTCCTGCCTGGGGGAGGTGTTAGCATCTCCACCCAGTGCAGGCTTTGTTACTGGCCTCAGAGTGACAAAGGCACTCTCCCCATGGGGCCAGCAACATGTCTCTGGTGTGGCAGGCTGCTGGAACTAGTCAGCCTACACAGACAGTCGGTTAAGTTTCAGGGGGCACCTCTAAGGTGCCCTCTGTGGTGTATTTTACAATAAAATGTACACTGGCATCAGTGTGCATTTATTGTGCTGAGAAGTTTGATACCAAACTTCCCAGTTTTCAGTGTAGCCATTATGGTGCTGTGGAGTTCGTGTTTGACAGACTCCCAGACCATATACTCTTATGGCTACCCTGCACTTACAATGTCTAAGGTTTTGTTTAGACACTGTAGGGGTACCATGCTCATGCACTGGTACCCTCACCTATGGTATAGTGCACCCTGCCTTAGGGCTGTAAGGCCTGCTAGAGGGGTGTCTTACCTATACTGCATAGGCAGTGAGAGGCTGGCATGGCACCCTGAGGGGAGTGCCATGTCGACTTACTCATTTTGTTCTCACTAGCACACACAGGCTTGTAAGCAGTGTGTCTGTGCTGAGTGAGGGGTCTCTAGGGTGGCATAAGACATGCTGCAGCCCTTAGAGACCTTCCTTGGCATCAGGGCCCTTGGTACTAGAAGTACCAGTTACAAGGGACTTATCTGAATGCCAGGGTGTGTCAATTGTGGATACAATGGTACTTTTTAGGTGAAGGAACACTGGTGCTGGGGCCTGGTTAGCAGGGTCCCAGCACTCTTCTCAGTCAAGTCAGCATCAGTATCAGGCAAAAAGTGGGGGGTAACTGCAACAGGGAGCCATTTCTTTACACAAGCCCCCCCCAGCCCACAGGCCAGGAGACTCAGCCCAAGCTGGGAGAGTCTTCCTAGTCTGTCAGGCGAGGAAGAGTAGGAGAAATAGGCTGGTTAGTTGCAGGGCCTACTCTGCCTTACATCCTTCTGTTCAGGTCATTCCCTTTGGGGAACTGACCTACTTCCACAGTGATAGGACCTAGTCTGAATTGCCTCTTGTCTGCCTCTTCAATGTCTCCACCCATTCTTTCTATTTTGGTCTTAGAGGTATCCACCTCTGCTAACCTTATCTTGGCCAGGGTTACCCCTAGCTTACCCAGAGAGGTTACCCAGAGCTGGAGTAACCCCACCATGACTAATAGGGTCAGGGGGCCTAACTTGCTATTTGGCATGGGGTCAGACCACCATGCTAAGGATAGTGCAGCCATAAAGGCTAACACCCAGCAGAGGCCACTGACAGCTGTCAGTGCCCAAAACCACACCTTTAGCTCTTCACCTAAAAGGGAAGGGGCTAAGTTACAGGCCTCTTTGGGTTCAGGTTGCCTGTCTGCTGTATTAGAGTGGGGGGTTACCACATCTTGTAGTAAACACCCTTCTTCCACTCTTTCTTCTGTTAGCTGAGGAGCCACCCACTCGGGTTTAACAGTTGCCTGACTAGCCAGGACTTCTTGTGGGTCAGGTTGGACTTTATCAGGGCCATTTTTGGAGTTCTCCCCTACTGGAGCAGAATCTCCTTGGCTTGCTGTAACCTTGGCTAAAGGTTGTCCACCCTTCCTACTCTGTTTTCTTTTCTTCTTCTTCTGGGGCCTGCTTGCATTTACTGCAGAGGCAGGACTTCCAGAATCCTTGGGAGAGGACTGGCACTGGACCAGTTCCTCTCTTGGGCTCTGACTAACCTCTGGGTAGTCATTTCCAAGGAGACAATCAAGGGGGAGGTCTGTACTGACTACTACCCTTCTCCAGCTAAGAGTGCCACCCACTTCTATGGGCACTAAAGCCACAGGCCTCTTAGTGACCCTGTCTAGGCTAACTCTTACCCTGGCAGTCTCACCTGGGATGTACTGGTTTGAGAGCACCAGCCTGTCATGCACAATAGTGTGACTGGCACAAGTGTCTCTCAGGGCAGTGGTTGGGATTCCATTCACCAGTAGGTGGTGGAAGTGTCTACTTCCCTCTGGAATCTCCAACTCACCTGTTGGGCCCTGTTTCCAGTTGAAGGCTATGAAGACCTCCTCATCTGAGGAGTCATCTCCCATGGCTACACTGGTTACCCCTGGAATTTTGTTCTGGGGTTTGTTTTTGGGACAAGAAGTGTCCTTGGTGTGGTGCCCAGACTGTTTACAGTTGTGGCACCATGCCTTAGTGGCATCCCAGTTCTTACCCTGGTACCCACCTTTGTTTTGGGTTGTGTCTTGGGGCCCACCCACCTGTTCTGGTTTTTGGGGGCCTACAGAGGACTCTTTTTCTTTGTTTCTAGTGTCACCCACTTTCTCCTGGGGAGTTTTTGTAACCCCTTTCTTTTGGTCACCCCCAGTGGAAGTTTTGGTTACCCTAGTCTTGACCCAGTGGTCTGCCTTCTTTCCCAATTCTTGGGGAGAAATTGGACCTAGGTCTACCAGATACTGATGCAACTTTTCATTGAAGCAGTTACTTAAAATGTGTTCTTTCATAAACAAATTATAAAGCCCAACATAGTCACACACTTCATTTCCAGTTAACCAACCATCTAGTGTTTTTACTGAGTAGTCTACAAAATCAACCCAGGTCTGGCTCGAGGATTTTTGAGCCCCCCTGAATCTAATTCTATACTCCTCAGTGGAGAATCCAAAGCCCTCAATCAGGGTACCCTTCATGAGGTCATAAGATTCTGCATCTTTTCCAGAGAGTGTGAGGAGTCTATCCCTACACTTTCCAGTGAACATTTCCCAAAGGAGAGCACCCCAGTGAGATCTGTTTACTTTTCTGGTTACACAAGCCCTCTCAAAAGCTGTGAACCATTTGGTGATGTCATCACCATCTTCATATTTTGTTACAATCCCTTTGGGGATTTTTAGGATGTCAGGAGAATCTCTGACCCTATTTAAGTTGCTGCCACCATCGATGGGACCTAGGCCCATCTCTTTTCTTTCCCTTTCTATGGCTAGGAGCTGCTTTTCCAAAGCCAATCTTTTGACCATCCTGGCTAACAGGGGGTCATCTTCACTGGAGTTATCCTCAGTGATTTCAGAGGTGTTGGTCTCTCCTGTGAGGGAACCAGCATCTCTGACTATTATTTTTGGAGTCAGGGTTTGAGGGACCCTGTTCTCCCTAGATAGGACTGGTAGGGGGGAATTTTCCTCCAAGTCACTATCCTCTTCCTCTGAGTTGCCACCCTCAGAGGGGTTGGCCTTTTCAAACTCTGCCAAAAGCTCCTGGAGCTGTATTTTGGTAGGTTTGGGGCCCATTGTTATTTTCTTTATTTTACAGAGTGACCTTAGCTCCCTCATCTTAAGATGGAGGTAAGGTTTGGTGTCGAGTTCCACCACAGTCACATCTGTGCTAGACATTTTGCTTCTAAAAGTTGGAATACTTTTTAGGAATCTAAAACTGGTTCTAGAATCTAATTCAAACTTTTACAAACTTTTAAACTCTAAAAGAAATGCTAAACAGGATCTAACAAGGCCCTAGCAGGTCTTTTAAGAATTTAGAAAACTTTTCAAATTGCAAAAATCAATTTCTAATGACAATTTTGGAATTTGTCGTGTGATCAGGTATTGGCTGAGTAGTCCAGCAAATGCAAAGTCTTGTACCCCACCGCTGATCCACCAATGTAGGAAGTTGGCTCTGTATGTGCTATTTCAAAGTAAGGAATAGCATGCACAGAGTCCAAGGGTTCCCCTTAGAGGTAAAATAGTGGTAAAAATAGATAATACTAATGCTCTATTTTGTGGTAGTGTGGTCGAGCAGTAGGCTTATCCAAGGAGTAGTGTTAAGCATTTGTTGTACATACACATAGACAATAAATGAGGTACACACACTCGGAGACAAATCCAGCCAATAGGTTTTTGTATAGAAAAATATCTTTTCTTAGTTTATTTTAAGAACCACAGGTTCAAATTCTACATGTAATATCTCGTTCGAAAGGTATTGCAGGTAAGTACTTTAGGAACTTCAAATCATAAAAATTGCATGTATACTTTACAAGTTATTGACAAATAGCTGTTTTAAAAGTGGACACTTAGTGAAATTTTCACAGTTCCTAGGGGAGGTAAGTTTTTGTTAGTTTTACCAGGTAAGTAGGACACTTACAGGGTTCAGTTCTTGGTCCAAGGTAGCCCACCGTTGGGGGTTCAGAGCAACCCCAAAGTCACCACACCAGCAGCTCAGGGCCGGTCAGGTGCAGAGTTCAAAGTGGTGCCCAAAACACATAGGCTAGAATGGAGAGAAGGGGGTGCCCCGGTTCCGGTCTGCTTGCAGGTAAGTACCCGCGTCTTCGGAGGGCAGACCAGAGGGGTTTTGTAGGGCACCGGGGGGGACACAAGCCCACACAGAAATTTCACCCTCAGCGGCGCGGGGGCGGCCGGGTGCAGTGTAGAAACAGGCGTCGGGTTCGCAATGTTAGTCTATGAGAGATCTCGGGATCTCTTCAGCGCTGCAGGCAGGCAAGGGGGGGGTTCCTCGGGGAAACCTCCACTTGGACAAGGGAGAGGGACTCCTGGGGGTCACTTCTCCAGTGAAAGTCCGGTCCTTCAGGTCCTGGGGGCTGCGGGTGCAGGGTCTCTCCCAGGCGTCGGGACTTTGGATTCAAAGAGTCGCGGTCAGGGGAAGCCTCGGGATTCCCTCTGCAGGCGGCGCTGTGGGGGCTCAGGGGGGACAGGTTTTGGTACTCACAGTATCAGAGTAGTCCTGGGGTCCCTCCTGAGGTGTCGGATCTCCACCAGCCGAGTCGGGGTCGCCGGGTGCAGTGTTGCAAGTCTCACGCTTCTTGCGGGGAGCTTGCAGGGTTCTTTCAAGGCTGCTGGAAACAAAGTTGCAGCCTTTCTTGGAGCAGGTCCGCTGTCCTCGGGAGTTTCTTGTCTTTTCGAAGCAGAGGCAGTCCTCAGAGGATGTCGAGGTCGCTGGTCCCTTTGGAAGGCGTCGCTGGAGCAGGATCTTTGGAAGGCAGGAGACAGGCCGGTGAGTTTCTGGAGCCAAGGCAGTTGTCGTCTTCTGGTCTTCCTCTGCAGGGGTTTTCAGCTAGGCAGTCCTTCTTCTTGTAGTTGCAGGAATCTAATTTTTCTAGGGTTCAGGGTAGCCCTTAAATACTAAATTTAAGGGCGTGTTTAGGTCTGGGGGGTTAGTAGCCAATGGCTACTAGCCCTGAGGGTGGGTACACCCTCTTTGTGCCTCCTCCCAAGGGGAGGGGGTCACAATCCTAACCCTATTGGGGGAATCCTCCATCTGCAAGATGGAGGATTTCTAAAAGTCAGAGTCACCTCAGCTCAGGACACCTTAGGGGCTGTCCTGACTGGCCAGTGACTCCTCCTTGTTGCTTTCTTTGTTCCCTCCAGCCTTGCTGCCAAAAGTGGGGGCCGGGGCCGGAGGGGGCGGGCAACTCCACTAAGCTGGAGTGCCCTGCTGGGCTGTGACAAAGGGGTGAGCCTTTGAGGCTCACCGCCAGGTGTTACAGCTCCTGCCTGGGGGAGGTGTTAGCATCTCCACCCAGTGCAGGCTTTGTTACTGGCCTCAGAGTGACAAAGGCACTCTCCCCATGGGGCCAGCAACATGTCTCTGGTGTGGCAGGCTGCTGGAACTAGTCAGCCTACACAGACAGTCGGTTAAGTTTCAGGGGGCACCTCTAAGGTGCCCTCTGTGGTGTATTTTACAATAAAATGTACACTGGCATCAGTGTGCATTTATTGTGCTGAGAAGTTTGATACCAAACTTCCCAGTTTTCAGTGTAGCCATTATGGTGCTGTGGAGTTCGTGTTTGACAGACTCCCAGACCATATACTCTTATGGCTACCCTGCACTTACAATGTCTAAGGTTTTGTTTAGACACTGTAGGGGTACCATGCTCATGCACTGGTACCCTCACCTATGGTATAGTGCACCCTGCCTTAGGGCTGTAAGGCCTGCTAGAGGGGTGTCTTACCTATACTGCATAGGCAGTGAGAGGCTGGCATGGCACCCTGAGGGGAGTGCCATGTCGACTTACTCATTTTGTTCTCACTAGCACACACAGGCTTGTAAGCAGTGTGTCTGTGCTGAGTGAGGGGTCTCTAGGGTGGCATAAGACATGCTGCAGCCCTTAGAGACCTTCCTTGGCATCAGGGCCCTTGGTACTAGAAGTACCAGTTACAAGGGACTTATCTGAATGCCAGGGTGTGTCAATTGTGGATACAATGGTACTTTTTAGGTGAAGGAACACTGGTGCTGGGGCCTGGTTAGCAGGGTCCCAGCACTCTTCTCAGTCAAGTCAGCATCAGTATCAGGCAAAAAGTGGGGGGTAACTGCAACAGGGAGCCATTTCTTTACAAGTCCTATGAAAACCTAGAAGGCCCACCCTTCTCACACAACTTGATCAAAGGGCAGGGTGCCCATTTTATGTTTTCTCTGTAGATTTTGCAGATAATTGCCTCCTTGGTGCCTAGCTCACTAGCTCTGTGTAGCACAATGTTGAATAAGGTTTTCGATGGAGACAAAGACTTTGTACCACTCAGAACCGAATTTCCTTAAGATTCCAAACAATCTTTCTGCACAGACGATGCACAAGGCAATATTTACAGCCGAGTGAAAATTCAGGAGTACACCAACAGGGCTGAGCAGGCACCTCGTTCCCAAGTGTGATGGCTAAGGAAGAGAGAGAATCCCTCCTTTTCAGGGCATGGGTAGCTTGGGACCGGGGTCTTTTCTGGGACTGAAATCAGCTCGAGGAATGTGAAGCTACTGATGGTTTATGTCTGGACTTTTCAGAATAATCATTGAGGGCAATGCATTTTTACTTTCTCAGTAGCCACAAGCTATTTTGGGAGTGTCTATGCATACAAAGCTTCATCATGTTCATGTGGCAGACAGACAACACACTTAAAATGTCTCTTTACAATGACTATCTCGAAACGTCACTTCTCAACAGAAGAATAATCAGCGTTTCAAAATAAATTACTAAACTATGCCCTGTTCACTCATCTGAGGATAGAGACTCCAAAGTGTGAATAAATACCTTCAGATCAGAAAAAAGAAAGTTAAAAATAGTGTTGGAAAGGTAGAAACTGTGTCCAAAAATGTGAGGCCCTGTTTTCATTACAAGTACTTTTGATTGTTTTAAAATATGGATTTATTTTTGCATAATGAAACAGATGAGAGGAAACAAAGGAAGACAATGTTTAAAATGTTTTCTCGAACTCCGCATAGCAACATTGAAGTATTCTATGCGTCTGGATAATGCAAATAAAACAGACTAAAGAAAACCTAAAGTGAGAAATTGTTTAAAATGTTTTCTGGGATTCAGACTACTGATAATGAAGTATTCTACCCTGCTGGATAACACAAAAAAACATGAGAGGCACCCTAAACCAAGAAATGTTTTTATAATTTTATTTGGGGATTTAGCCAAGCAACAGTAAATTATTCTATGCATTTGGATCAGACAGAGTATGTGGCAAGAAAACTTTTCTTATAAAAATATATTTGTGCCTTTACTTAAGCGCCAGAATCGACATATTTTGATGTCTGTTCTTGGCCCTTTGTTTCTTATGGTGCAAAGACGACTTTCTGGTGTGTGACATGGTTTATTCTAAAACACTAATACAATCCTTAAAACAAATTATTATAGTGCTGTCACACCAGAATACATCTGTGATCCTTAAAATATTTATTCGGTCATTCATTTCACAGCCAGTTTACATACATTACTTTCCTTGATGTCTCAAAAAGTCTCCATTTTTAAACATCATTTATTTGAATTCCATCGATTTACAAATACAATCATTAAGGAACAACTTATCATAAGAGAACACTTTTTTTTTTAAAAGGCACATTTGTCTGGAATACGTTGTCATTTCTTTTTCCCCTTGGAAGGTTTTGCAAACAAGGATGGATCTATCTGGTTTCTGGTCAGTCCTTTAACAGAAAAAAGCCTGGCAGCTCTTTCTTGTAAAGTGCCCCCACATTTCAGTCCACGAGACATCAACTCCTGCTTCAGTGTTTCTAATCCAAGATGCTCCAGTGTGGCAGCAGATGAGAAGTCCTCAAGGTCCACCGGGGAAGGAGCCTGCAGAAGAGAAGAGGTACACGAATTAATACTTCATCAGATAGCAGACTTATTGCTAGAGCCTGTTTGCTGGCCTCTTTTCACTTGCAAAAAAAGCATGCTGAGCTTTTTGGATTTCAGTTAGGTTTCCAAGTTTGAGCACAAACCATTAATGATCTTTATTCTTCGGGTTAAAAAAGTTTGTGTTCTTAAAGAACAAGTTACCTACCTAAGGTAACTCATTATCTGGTAGAGAATATCGAGGTGCAGATTCCTTACTTTTGAATTTCCCCAAGCGTCAAACTCGATCCCGAAACTTTTGCTTGATCAATACCCCTGAATGCGCCATCGGGTGGCAATGTTTGGTTGTGTGTGGCACCGTTGGTGTGATGTCACAGTTACCTATATAGGCGCTACCCATGCGTGGACGACACTTTAATCATGACTTTCCACGCCAGGAGCGCAGAGCCATGAAAAGAAGTGGCGTGTATGTGTCTCGAAACTAGGGCGCTGAAAGGGATCACCCTGACCCTAGCAAATGAGTCCTCAGAGCAGGGGAGGCATGGGTGGGTGTAAGGAATCTGCCGCTAAATAGAATATCTACCAGAAAATGCATTTCTGAAGATAAGTAACTTGTTCACTTGTTAGAGACTTCTATCTGCAGATTCCTCTCCTCTGAATAGATACCCAAGCTATATCATCCTGGTGATGGGCTGAGGGGCCCAACGGGTGAAATGCCTATCCCTGCGGACCTGACTGTCCAGGCAGTAGTGTTTGGCTATTGTGTGCAGGGATGTCCAGATTGCTGCCTGACATGTCCAGGACTGTGACGCCACAAGCTAACACCAGGGTCACAGCTTTTCCCCTGGTGGATTGGGTTCTTAAGCCCTCAGGAGGCTGCTTCTTTGCCAGGGTGTAGCAGATCTTATAGCGAGAATGACCCAGCGGGAAAAGGACCCGACCTTTCTTTGCTCCCACAAATCCCACAAAGAGTTGGTCGCCCACCTGGAACTCTTGTGCTTTAAGGCAGAATGACAATGCTGTTTTTGGGTCTAGTCAGTGGAGTTGCTCCTCTTCTTTAGAGGAATGCGGGGGAGCAAAGAAGGTAGACAGGGTGACAGTTTGTCACAAATGAAATGGGGTCACACCTTTGGGAGGAAAGAGGCACTGGTGCGAAGCACCACCTTGCCAGGAAAAATTGAGTTATGGAGGACTGCAGCTCACTCACCCTCTGGGCAGATGTTATTGCCATGAAGAAGGCTGTCTTGATGGTAAGTAGCAGGAAGGGACAATTGTACAGTGGATCGAAGGGAGCACATAAGGTATGTGAACTAAATTAAGAAACCACTGAGGCATGATAAAGGGCGTAGGGGGAAACATGTACAAGCCCTTTGAGAAACCTATTTACAGTAGGGGACTTAAAAAGGGTTGGTCAGGGAGTCATAGAAAAGCGGATAGAGCAGACAGATAGCCCTTAAGAGTGCCGGGAGCAGAACCCTGCTGGGCAAGAGATAGAATGAAAAGAAGAACGTCAGAGAGAGAAGCAGAAAGAGGATCTTCAGACTTCTCTGTACAATATTTTACAAATCTTTGCCAACTGTAGGCATATACTGTTTTTGTGGAGAAACGCCAGGCTGCTAAAATAACATTACAGACTTCAGGAGAAGGTCGAAGGCTGTCAACTGTCGCCGCTCAATCGCCACGCATGAAGGTTCAGAGTTGACAGGTTTGGGTGGAGAACCCTCCCCTGCTGCTGCAACAGAAGATCCTCCTGAAGGGGCAGCCTGATCGGAGGATCGATGCTCAACTTCAAAAGCTCAGGATACCACAATCGGTGACCAGTCCAGAGCCACAAGGAATACCTGGGCCCGGCCATTCTTGATCTTCTTGAGAACTCTGGGCAGGAATGGTATGGGCAGAAAGGCGTACAGGTGGCCTGAACTCCACTTGCAATGAAAAGCATTGCTGAGCGATTACTGCCTTGGAAACTGCTTACTGAGAGAGCTCAGTCTCGGCCTCAAGGAATCCTGCATGGTGATCTGTATGCCTCCCAGTCTGGGCCCTGGGACAGTGAGGTGAGACCGGACAGCCGCTGGCAGAGCACCCTGAGTGGAGGCAGGAGGAGGGGTGACGCCTGGCCCGCCATCTGGTCCATAGGGCTTGCGTGTTTGCTGAGGCGCCTCTGATGCCGGACTGGCGTGGTGGGGGGGGTGGGGGGGGGCACCGAGACCAGGAGGAATCTCCCAGGCAAGAGTGTGTCCTGCAGATTCCCCCCTACACTTGATCGGGCGAAGGCAGTCTGTTCAGAGGAGACTGGAGAGAGCGAAAAGAGGCCTCACCTGGTGAGAGCATGGAATGCCTTGCGGCAGACGGACGCGCACTGAAGTGCGAGAGGTGAGGCCCAGAGTTCGCCAGGGAGATCACGCCAGAGAGGGGACCTTTGGAAGGGTGGTAGTTAAGGGTATACTCTCCCCGACTCTCCACTCTAACCCCCACACCCCCTCCTCCTCTTGGCTGAGAGTCGCACGCTGCTGGAACAGATAGAGGTTGCTGCTTGAGAAGGCCTCGCCGTGGGACGTCCCCTGGTGTCATGTGTGCTGGTGGGGACAGGATTGAGAGAGATGAAGATCCTAAGCCGGCCCAGCAGGGCCGCATAGACCAATACACAAAGGTGGTGACCCCCCCAAAAGTCCTGGAGCCCCCTGCAGTGCCAGACAAAACTGCTCTTCTGACTGAAATTCAGTCCTCCCAAGATCAGAGGTTTCCCTCCTGCGTTAAGATCTCCGGAATGTGGTGGAGCATGTCATGTTGCTGGAGACTCGGATATCAGACCTTGAGGACACGGTCTGAAAGCTCCATAAAAAAATGGCAGAAGCCAGGGTCCTTAATAAGGATATTATGTGGCGGCTGGAGGATGCAGAAAACTGGGCCCACAGAAACAACCTGAGATTTGTGGTCTTCCAGGAAGGGGCTGAAGGGACGAACGTGGGCTGTTTAATAGATACATGGCTGCAGCAAGTTCTGCCGGCTTAAAAGTTCTTGGCTTCTTTTGTGATTGAATGTGCCCATTGGGCTCTTGGGGGGGGTAGACCCCCTCCAGCGGCCCCTTCTAGTCCAATAATTGCCCGCTTTCTAAACTTTCAAGACTCTGAGACTCTTATCTTCCCCAACTACACCAGAGAAGTTCAGAGGCAGCGCTGCACGTTTGACTCTGTGAAGGCCAAACTCCGCAGCTTTCAGCTGCAGTATAAGCTCCTTTTCCCAGCCAAATAGAAGGTCCTGTTCCAAGGGAAAACCTTTTTCTTCTAAACAACTGAGGAGGCATGGGTTTTGTAGGAGGTTTGGGGGGGGGGGCGGGGAAATCGGGAGCTGGACTTGTTTTGAGGGGGCTTGTTCTTTATGTGTTGTTTAGAGTAAGGAATCTGCAGGCACAGGCATATAGTACGTCTCCTCTGATGGGATATCAGACTCTGGGCGTCCAGTGGGCTTTTGTAGGGGCAGCAGGTGTAGGATGTGCTCTCACATACTGCCTCCACCCTTTGAATAATCATGGGCTCTATGGGTGATCTGGGGCTTCCCAGGGTAGATCCACAAAATGTGAATGGATTGGGGGGACAAGGTTAAGTGTGGGTTGGTGTCTCAATATATAAGGAGGCTGCACCCAGATGTAGTGCTCCTGCAGGAGACATCTCAAAGGAACAAAGCGTACATTCTTGGGTAGAGGGCCCTATGTTACATTAGCCCATGTGGGCTTTACTTCTGGCTCTTGGGGGAGAAGAGCCCTTCCAACGCATGAGGCAGTGGACGGATCCGGCAGGTACATATGTCGGAGTGCAGGGGTTCTGGGGTGGACATGAGGTACTACTCTTGAGTGCTTATGCTCCACCCATGCTTCAGTCTCCCTTGCTAGAGAAACTGGCAGAGATTTTATTGGAGACAGAGTCTCCGCTCCATATGATAAGAGAGTGATTTTAGTGATGTGATGGTGATCTGGAGTAGCTGAGAGTAGGTAGGGTCTGTCCTCCAGGCAGATTATCTGGCATGGGGTTTGTCTGATCATTTGCCTCTGCTAGTGTGGTTTGGGAGGCGTGGAGAGGGGACACGGAGATGGAGACTAAGAGCCTGGGACTTGCAGGACTGAGAGGTGGCATATGGGCTGCGGGTGGACACTGAACTATATTTCCAAGAAAAAGTGGGATCGGTTGAGTCTCCGGTAGTGTATGAGCCACAGCTTCTGGCTTTGGAAGAGGCTCTGGGACGGGTGCCCGCCTCCACCCCCCCTCTTGCTCTTCGTCAGCTGAAGCTTGTGAGGGCTGAATACAAGGAGGCGGCAGAGAATGAGGCTAAGGCCCAGCTGCGTAATGCCTAATATCGGCTATATGACACGGGGATAAAGCAGGGAAGCTCCTCGTTTGGCTGGGAAAGAAGGAAATGGAAGCCAGGTGGATAGATGAGATAGTGACCCAGGAGGGCAAAAGGGTTATCTCCAATAAAGGCATAGCGGAGGCTTTTGCCGGGTATTACCGGGAGTTATATGCGACATGTCCACTACAGGATGTCCCCCCGGATTAGAGGATATTTGCAGGGCATTAATGTCCCGTTCTTGAATATAGAGGCTTGGGAGGGGCTAGAAGGAGAGATCGCCTTGGAGATCAAAACGGCCACCGTTAAGCTGCGTTCCAGGAACGTCCCAGCGGAGCCATTTAAAAGATTTAGCGATATTTTGGCCCCTCATCTGTTGGATATGCTCCTGGAGGTGAGAGGTCACTGGGCCCTCCCCCGGACCTGAGACTGGCAGAAATAGTGGTAATCCACAAGGAAGGGAGGCCTAAAACATCCTGTTCATTGTATAGACCGATTTCCCTCCTTAATGTAGAGGTGAAAGTTCTAACCACGGTTTTAGCAATGCGCTTACATGGAGTTATCACCCCCTTGGTCCATAGAGACCAATCCGGCTTTATGCCGGGACGCTCCACAAGGTATAATCTAAGACGTACACATAACTCAATACATACCGTACTACTGTGCCCTGATTTGCACGTTTTTTGCCCTTAATGCTGAAAAAGCATTCAATGCTGTGCATTGGACCTCCCTCCTCCCGCCCCCCCCAGTTGTTTGTCCTCCCAGTAGAATTGTCGTTGTGCCAGATTCAGGCGCATCCAGCGTTAAGTGGGTTTAAATTGAAAGAGGGAGAGATGGATGATTTCATTGTGCGCAGATGATATACTTAAAAGGCCCCTTGAAACCCTTCCAAGACTTTTTCAAGTGTTTGCAGAGTATGGGAGCTACTCTGGCTACCAGATCAATTGGGATAAATCTGTGTTGTACGCCCCACAGGAGGATGCGGTCCTTCATTCTCTCCCAGGTCATTTGCAATACTCGAGGGAGGAGTTTAACTATCTGGGGTGGAGATGCCACTTGTGATCTGCTAGGCATCGATTGCTGAGTTTGTCCACTCTGGCATTCAGAGAACCTGCCAGGTGTTGAACCACCAGGGTTATGCCCTGCTGTTCCAGCTATGTCGAGAGGCACAGAGGCTCCTGACAAAGGGTTCACAACTCCACCCTGCTTGTTGCAGTACACATGGGGGCGGTGTTGTCCATGAACATCTGCAATTACTTCTCCTTGACAGAGGGAAGAAATGCCATCAATGCCTGACGGATTCGCCTGAAGCTCCAACAGGTTGATGTGGAGCCTCAAATTCACCTCTCCCAGATGGCCACCCCATCCTGGAAGAGACGCATCTGTCAATACTGTGAGGTCTTGGGGGAAAAGGAATGAAGTCTGCCACTAACCCAATCACAGTTCATAATCCACCAATGAAGGTCTTTTGCAGTTCCCCCAAGGATCTGGACCTTGTCGAAGAGTTATCCCTGATGCTGCACCAACTGGAACTTCGGGTCCCACTGCAGAGCCTGCATACGCCACCAGGCATGATTTACTAGCAGGATGCAGGAGGAAATTAGGGCCAGCGGCCTCAGAGTCAGTCTCATCGAAACCCAGGATAGAAGCTGAAATATCGGGATCAGCCTGAATACCCTGGACTCACTGCTCGGGAGGAGAGTGTCTGAGAGGGAATCAGGTGCTACTACCATTTCCATTGTCCCATCTCCATTGTTGAGGTGCTCTGTGTGGGTTTACTAGCACCTTAAAGTCTTGTGTGTGAGGCCAGCCAGTTGGAAGTACCACTGAGTGAGGGGCTGTCAAGTCACTACAGTACCCATCCTCTCGGAAGAGAGGAAAGTGGTGGGTATTGAGGTAACTGCAAAGGTAGAAAGCTGGGAAGTCAGGAATTCCTCTACAACAGGTCTTGCCAGGTTGGTGCCAACCAGATATTTCCAAGAAATTTGTGTTATAGCACTGCCCGACTGGACTGTCTCAGCTGATCACCTGATCAGGTGCACAAGATGTGTCAGGGTGTTTGAGTATAATATTATGTCAAGAAAATCAAGGACAAAAATATTGTAATGGTAAGTTTCGACTGGTAAGCACATTTTTACTATACTTCACTCCATATAAATGTATCTTGACAAGATGTAACTTCAAGGTATGTAGATGCAGAGTCAAGAATAGTCAATCTATACTTACCTCTTTGCACGTACCTTCTCGATATTTTGGCCCTCAATATTTTTGACAATATTCTGTCCATATGACATTTTTGACATTGATATTCTGTCAGACAACCTGAGTCAGAGAGGAAGAACTTCTTAATGCTTGCTGCTTTCTTTTGAGTACAGTTCTGAAGCTTAGTGTACCCTATCGGAGGGCATCAGTAGCACATTCTTTCTCCCATTACTGTCTCACTTTGGCAACTCTACTTGGTGCAGTGCAGAGATACTGTTACTACTGGCTTCCAGCAAGGAACTATTAATAGGTGAACAGAATACGGAATCACCTAAAACATTTGAGGGTACTGTACTAAGTGGTATCACTCTGTCAGCGACAAGTATATTGAATCAGCTAGAACTTCGCACTGCAGGCAATAGATACATCTGGAACATGACTAAAAACAACAAGAATAAATCTAAAATTACATATGATGCATGTAAGATATGCACTGCTCAGGATTTTTACTTTGTGCAGACTCGATCCTGCAAAGCAGCCTTCATTAAAATAAATCCTGACAAGCATGCTAATTGGCTTTAAACATCCGTGCAATTTACTTTAACCAATCTGGAGAGTAAATGTAACATGGCACCAGCAAAAGATGAGTATCTTGAGGTTAGTTTGCAAAGGAAAAATGTGCTAGAATTAACAAAAGTAAGCAATATGAAGCGCTTTGTGGACTCCTTCGCAAAAAGTAGCCCAAACAGGCTCAGATGTCAGCTCAGTTCACGGTGGAGGGTGCACACAGGGAAATGGCCCTATTCCAGGCGCAGCTGCAAAGCAATGGTTGTAAATTTTAGGGATCATAATATTATACTGAGGCTTGCTAGGGCAAAAGCAGAAGTACTATATCACGGTTGCCAAAATATGTACTTCTGCATTTCACAACATCTGTGCACACAGATCATTTCAAGTTTAATGTTTGACGGATCAAACATGTTTCATTGTTAAAAGAATACATGCAGTTGATTGTGCAAAAATCTGAACAAATATAAAACAGTTAAAAAAATTAAAATCCTATTGATTAGGGCAAATTAATTGATTTAATCAAACAAGGTACATAAACAAGTCCTTAAGTAGGGCTAGTCATTAATGATCAGGCGGTCACATTATGTCTAATGGACCAAGCGGCATACAGAACTTTAGATACAGCAGCCACAGTAGTAGAATCAATTTTTAGAGCATTTGTACCATTTGTCATTCCCAGAAAACGGCACAGAGACATAATGGACCTAGCTCTTGGTCTAGAATATTTTGGGCAAAAAAATAGCAGATGTTACTCTGTCTCATCAAAAAGCATGCATGACTGGCACAAAGTAGACCTTGCCTGAGAAGTGACCCATGTTGATGTAAACACGGCAATTGGCAAAATACTCTACCTAAACTGCAAAAGAGGACAACATGTGCGTGGGACCGGCTGTTAAGGTTAAAACATTGCCTTGGGCACACTTGTGCAGTAAGAGAAACCTAATGCTGCTGCCTGTGGAACTAGACGGTTCATTCTGAGCAGCAGCTATAACCCAATATCTGAATTTGACAATAACAGCAGTAGACGTGATGGAATGCTCTTCCCACAAATTAACAGAAACCCTAGCCATAGAATGACTTTTTGACTTAGGCCAGCCGCTTATTGGCATTGCATAAATTAAGGATATCAACGACACCTTCTCTAAAGGATCGCAATTCATCAACGGCCCATATGCGAACCCAAAAGAGCAGCAGTCTTAGAGAGGCCAGCTCAGAAACAGGCTTAAGATCAAGGTCCAATCCAAGGGGAACTAAGAGGGTGACTTTCCCCTTGCATGTGTAAAGCTCCTCTGAAACTGCTCTCACTGACATCCAGAGGACCCATGGGGCTGTGGCCCCACAGCTCTGCGCCATACAATGCTGCACTCCTTGGTTGGTCGTCATTTAATGAGATTAAAATAAATAGCTCAGACAATACAGCATAAAAACGCCATGTTATGTCCAGCAAATCACTGTTTTGAAAACAAGGGGAAATCTTATTTGTCAAGGTTTCTGGATCCTCTTCGAGAGTTCTTGATGCAGCAGGTTATGGAGATGGGGCCAGTGGGAGCTGCCAAAAGAAATATTTCTGACAATTGTTCTTGCATTGGATCTCTCATGAACTTAAAATGATTGATTGCGAAAGTGGCCAATGTGATTCTTGATGAAGAAAAATACAACCTTGAGCCCAGAACAAAGGGGCCCTGGGGGAAACTGAATCTGGCTTTAGAGGGTATTTGGGAACTGCTGAGCAGTATTTAAATGTACACTTGCTGATCGGCAAGTATAGTAAAGCCTGCAGGGGTACTCTGCAATTGGGTTTTATTCGTCAGAGCATGGGGTCTGATTCTGTAAATATATCTACTTTTTGCTTAATATCTTGAAACAAAGCGATGGAGTTTAACATAATTCATGTTTATACTTAACAAGGGCCATGAGAACACCAGGCATAAATATATATATAAAGAAAAGCGCAAGTAGAGGCTTTTCGGAATAATTTTGAAAACAGAAAAGGGTGTTTATATCTGATGCAAAATAGAACCAAGCTATAGGTGGTGTCTTTTTTGCCACTACAATGAGCAATAACCCCCTGGCCCATATCCTAACCATCTATGAACAACATGAATTTCTATGGTGGCAGATGTGTGGGGTTTCATCAATCTTTCGAGACTGAAGAAAAACATGCTGCAGACATCTTCTGGGTTTGCTACAAAGTTCTCCCCCTTTCCCTTGTCACAAGGAACTAGCCTTCGGCTATATGGAGGATGAATTAAAACAGCTCCATTGGTAATATGCATCTTGTGGGTTCTAACCACGCTTCTATTCTTAACTGAGAAATATTAGTGGCCTGTGTGAATATGGAAGCCAAAGGCTAAATTCAGTGGTTGCAATACTTAAGTAGAATCGCTGTTGATTTGAGACAGCCTGAGCTGAATAAGTCCCATGGGAAGATTGGAACAAAAAATTAACTCTGGGCCAAAAAGTTTTCTTGGTTCTGTAGCACAATCCTATGGAGGAAATGCAGCTCCGTAAACAGTCAGTAAGTAGTACTGTCTGTTACAAACTTCAGAGCTAGAGTTTTACTTGGGTCTCTTCCTTTCCTCATATAAGCAAAAGTTTCTCACTAGACAGTTTTGGCATTGTACCACATATACTCGTCTTAGCAAAGGGATTTGGGTTACTCAGAATCACCTTGGTTCTGTACATGTGATAATATTTCTATACATTCCATGATACTTTTTAGTGATCCTTATAAAAGCATGATGAACACATTTATTCGAGCAGTGCTAAAGTCTGAAAGCCTAAGGACTTTCATAGCTGATTTCCTTACTCTTCGAATGCTAGCCATAGCTCTATCTAGTATGCTCTTCTGTGGTTAGCTATTTGCATGTTGTTGTGAGATTTATGTCTCGGTTGTTTTTTTTAACCCAAGTTTTTTAAATGACTGAAAGAATAATGCTTAACTATACATGTAAACATTTTATATTAACTTTATTGAATTGTTTTTATGTATTTGTGTTTATGGTTAAAAAGTATTAGGCAAAATAAATACATTTTGATTGGCTGCAGTATATGTAAAGGTTACGTACCTGTAGTCCTGATTCTGCATGGTAGATAGCGTCATTGAAGTTTTAAATATTAGAATAATTCCCTGCTGTTAGCGCCGTTCCCGGAACGGCTTTTTATATACTTTTCTTCCATGGAAATAGCATTAGAGAATGTCTTTTGTCCATATGTCAATGGGATGGGCGCCTAACAAAGGTCTCATTGTTTTTATGACTGTTCAAATAACTCTTCAGCTTATATTTATAGAACTGTTTTGCAGCATTCACATGCAGACAAAAAGGCACTGTTTTCAATACCGAACATGAAGGGAAAATGTACTGTTTGGCTTGCATTAGGCACAGGCAGAACAGAAAAGAAATCCTGTCCCTTTAAGAACTGGGGAGGGGGTGTGGGGGTTCTAACCCAGTTTTATTTTCTGGCTTGTGAGAGAAGAATCTCAGGACATCGGAGGCTTTTTGGTGCACCCGGGGGTCCCCTTATGGGCTGCAGCAAGCATAATGCCACCCATAGGAGCCCATGCAAACTGCGATGGCAGGCCTGCCATTGCAGCCTGCGTGAAAGGGTGCAAGCACCCTTTCACTTCCAAACCTTACCACTGCACTTAGACATTATAAGTCAGCCCTCTGGTAGGCCATTCAACCCAAGGGCAAGGTGCATGCCTTCTTAGTGTGAGGGTACCCCTTGCATGAGCAGGGTACCTCTAAAGACCTCAGGCAATTCATGGACTCTAAGTGCGGGGATGCCATCTTACGGTGTGTAGTGGACACTGGTCAACATAAGTGGGTCCAACTACATAATGGCTACTCCGAACGTAGGCATGTTTGGTATCAAACATCTTGGAATCATGCAACTACACCAATTCCAGTAACAGTTGCACAATACCATGTACTCTGGGGATTCCCCCAGTTCTGCCTGTGCAGCCTTACTGGGTCCAGCTGGCAGCCCACGCTGCTGCTGACCCCAGACATGATTCTGCCCTCCTGCTGAGGAGCAGAGCAAAGGATTTCCTGCAAGGGAGAGGGGTGACCACCTCTCCCTGTGTATTAGGTGTCTAAGGGCTGGGGTGGCCTCTGAGCGCCACCAGACTGCTTTGAAGGGCACATTTGGTGCCCTCCTTGCATAATCTGGTTTGCACCAGTTCAGGAACCCCCAGTTCCAGCTCTGGCACGAAACCACACACAGGACAGGGGAGTGACACCCCCCCTGTCCAACTCATCCGCTTTTGGGGGGGGAGGGGGCTTGACAGAGCTCTGCCAGGTGGCCATTTGATTCTGCCATCTTGAAAACAAGATGTGAAGAGGCCCCTGGGAGCATCTGGTTAGTTATGCCAGGCAGGTGATGTCCCTGACACCCTTTAAAGGGTAGGTCACTGCAGAAAGTGACCAACCCCCTTTAAAGTTATTTAAGGGCTCCCACGTGGGTGGGTCTGCAGATGCGTTGAGCAACACCGTACAAGGACCTATCTGCAAGACATCTTCTGCTCCTGGCCTCTGGAACTGCTGCTGGTCTTCGCCTCGAACCTAATAAGTCTGGTTCTGGTGGGAAATCTCCCATTGCAATACTGTTTCTACGATCCTGCAAGAATTCTGCAACATCCAAGGCTGTGCATCCTCCAGGGTCACAAGGACTCTGTTTGCACCAGGAAGCAAAAAGGAATCTCCTTTGGAGTGAAGGAGTCACTCCCCTGCATCCACAGGCACCTCAAGGGATTATCAACCGGTTGGTGGGGTTTGCCGTCTCTGGACATCCGAAGATCCTGCAACATAGGTGGTGAGTCTGTGTATCCTGTGGGTCCTACTTGACTTCTATCCAAGTTGTGAGACTGTAGGTCCTTGCTCCGGTCACTGGACTGGCTCCCCTGTGCACTGCGAATGTTGCAGTTGCCAAGGCTTGGTGACTCTTCCTCCGGGAGGTCTTCAGCCTCTAAGTAGCCCGGGCCCCCAGAACTCCGCAAACCGAAGACCAGCTGCTGTCCTGTGACTCCTGCGACATGAGACTTCTGTTTTGCTGGGCCTGGTAAGGCCTCCCTGTGACTGGCGCTTTTGAGTCACTTGTGGGGGCTCCATCGACTTCAGTTGGCCTTCCTGTGTAGAGTCACCCGGATCTTGCTGGTCCTTACAACTTTTTCTTCTGCTTTCATTTTCACTTGCCAGTGCTTGGTGACCTATCTGGTCACCGATCCTTCTGCAATCCGGCAACCGTTGACGGACAGCTTGTAGGCCTCTCCTGGGATCTTCACTGACTCCTCGACCCTGCAGCGGAACTTCTTCCACTGACTTGCAGGAATTTCATCTTCAGGAGGGTGGGCATTGCCACCTGCACAACCTGGGCACCTCTGTGGGTGCTGGACTCAGTCTGCTTCCTTTACAGGTCCTCCACGTCTAGAATCCGTCCCTGGGTTCCACTGGCCTGGTCCACGGATCATGACAGCAGCTGGACAATCTGAAGCATCCACAGTCTTCTGAGAGAGTTCCTTCTCCCCTCTGCATCTGGGTCTCTGGTGTAGGTACTCCTTGTCTTCTGGGTATCCTTGGGTAGAGGCACTCTCTATCTATCCTCTTGCCTGCTGATGTCCTCAGGTCCGCTGGAAAGGGTCCTGAACTCCACAAACTCCAAGCACTGCTTCCTGTGTTAGCCTATGGGACAACTGAGTGGGTAACTGACTTACTCCTGGTTGTTTGGGTTACCTACTTACTTCTGGTGTTTCTAACTGATCCCAGCCCCTAGCTAACCACCACACTTACCTTGGCTGGAGTTCCCACTTTCACATTCCACGTTTTTGGTATATGGTTTGGCCCTCCCCTAAAGCCCTGTATATTTCTATGCTATTTTTGATGGTTATTTTGTGTGTATAATTGTATGTCATATCTCCAAAGGGAGATATACCAATGTCAGTTTAGAAGTAGTGCTGTAATAAAGTACCCTTTATTTTTGCAACACTTATGTGGTTCTTTCCGGTGACTAAGCTATTGCCCGACAATGGTGGTGCTGCAAGTGCTTTACATTCCTCCTGGACTAGCTTGAGTTGCTCACCTCAGCTACCCCATAAAGAGCTTCTGCTATCTGGACACTTATTCACTATCACTAAGGGTTGCCTGGACTCAGTATACAGTGCCTCACCATAGGTGTACACCATAAAGCTGAGCCAGCCTCCTGCACACCTCTCCTCTAGCAATTTGTTTGAAGGTATATTATGATTTATAAGGCACATGGAGGACTGCTGTTTTGGTAACTGTCTCTCAATGCGTACACAAAATATAATTAGTTTCAGGAGAGAAGGTAGAACTGGATTAACAACACAGTCATTAGTTTATTAGACCCCTTATCATATCTGCCACCAAGCACATTCTATCTGCTTCAGACTGTGCACTATACCTGCCAATAATCCCAAGGATGTCTGGTCATTTTCATGGCATCAGGCCATGTATGGTGTGGTCCCCATAACCACTCTGTTTTCTACCAACCAATATATTACATCTACTGCTACCTCAGCCAGGTCCTCAACCACCTGGCTTCTTGGGGTATGTAAATAGATGCATCAAATTCAATTAAATGTAGTGAGCTACTTAAAAGCACGCAAAAGTCAATTGTAGATTTTAACATGATTTCATTGAAAGGCACAGAGTATTCTTCCTGCAACAAAACGTGGCCAGTTTCTTCAAGGAATGGTTATTTAACAGTCTAAAGTTAGTAAGACTAGATCCTCCTGTGCTGAATAGAGGATAATGTAGACCTACTACGAAGGAAAATGAGCTTACCCCCCACCAATGAAAGAAATGACTTACAATTAACCAAAATATAAGGTAGTACATTTGGCTTCCCAAATTATGTATATGTATAAGCAAATGTTAAATTGAATTATGAAAGGGGATGGCGCATTAAGGACCATCGACTGAACATTTTCCTCAGTGGCACAACATTTTTATTCTCTCCAAAATACTTCCCAATCAAAAAGCACCAGGGAATCAGTTCATATCGTGGTCAAAGATTTGAGAGGTCTTCATGAAAAATCCACAGTAGGAATACTACTGCCAAAAAAAACACTACTCACCAAACTTTTAGACATACTTCCAACTTCAGGAATTAATGTTTGTTCTTTGTATTTGTTACATTCTGCTTCTTGCCTTCCAGTCTGTTCATTTTGGGGGGAAACGTCCGTTGCCACTGTATCACAAACGGAATTGTTCTCTAAATCACCTAAAAGTTCTGGAGTCTTTTCAGAAAACTCAGTGGCTAAAGTACACTGGTTGGTTTTGTCTGAACTGCTGTCCTCGTCTGTGGGTTCTCTAACTCTCTCAACTGCAAGATCCGCATCGTCAGCTGCTTCATGCTTTCCAGGATTTGAATCTGTGTTCTGCATTTCTAATTTGGGCATGTTGCTTTGTGAACCTTCTTCAAAATCCCCATTATGCTCCTGGGATGTTAGCAAAGCACCGGAGTGTGATGTGCATGCCTCATTTTTCTGTGAACTGCTCCCCTCTGATGCTTCACTTTCAGTTCCCTCTGCAGGATTACCCGTGGATTCCTCACTTGCTCCTGACATACTGGTGGAGTCCTCACCATCACTTTCATCTCCACCACTACTAGAATCCTCCACACCTTCTATTCCTGTCCTGTTGGAGAGACAAACACGTTTAAGAGAGTGTTGAGAAATTAAACACCACAATATGTTCCAGTAGGTAAGCTGACAATTAGAAATCCTCTAGTCAAAGGTAAAGTGTGTATCCACACTGATGAAAATCCATCACAGTGAGAACACAAGAGATGGAAGAAATACAACTTTTGGTTAATCTGTTCGAAAAGCCAGTGTTAGAGCACACCACCACCAACCGCCTAAAAGATGCATATTGAGTTAGTGAACACATTCTTTGTAATTCATTGTGGTAATACATGTATAAGAGATTTTGGTACCAGAGTCCCAATTTTTCTGACCTTCAATTAACCAAATTAAAGATGGCACATTTGGTTTCCCAAAGTTTTGTAAATGCAAATATGAAATGGGATTGTGAAAAGGGAGTACACATTAGGAACCAAGGATCATCAACTGAACCCTTTTCCTCAGTGACACTACATTAAATTCTCTCCAGTGTGTTTCCCAATTACAAAGTGTCAGAGACAAGGTGTTTACTGCGGGCAACTAAAGATCTGGGAGAAGTGATCATGAACAATCCACAAAAAACGTACTCTACATTCAAAAGAACAGTACATACCAAATTCCCAAGCACACTTAATTCAGGAATTCATATTTTTTCTTGGACTCTTTCCTCCAATATTTAGTGAGAGGATGAGGCCTAACTCCTGGTTCTCTTGGTTCCAAAGTCTGCAGCTCAACATCCTGTGATTCTGAGCAAATCACTTAATCTCCCTGTGCCCACACTTCAGCGCCTTGAGACCCTCACGAGTCAGTTGCCACGCTTTACAAATCCTAGATTTGTTAGTTTCTGCTTCTTGCTTTCTAGTATTCCATCACCACTGTATCACAAACAGAATCATTCCCAAAACTCACCTGAATGTCCTAGAACCTTTTCAGAAAACTGCATGGATACATTACAATGAATAGTGTGCGTGGACTGCTGTTCTCTCCTGTTGCATCTTTAACTCTTAATCGTGAGACCTACATCTTCAATTGCTTTATTCTTTCCAGGATGAGCATCTGTTTTCTGGCATTCTATTTTGGCCCAGTTCTTTCTGTAAATATGCCCCATACTCACCTTTGCAGTAGCAAATTACATTTTAAACATTTAGAAAATGTAAAGTGCTGGAGGATATAGCATACCTAGTGAGGATTAAAACACAAGAGAAAGGAGAACCTACATATTTTGAGTGTGTGTTTCCAAGAAGCAGTGGGGCAGTGAACGGCTTTTATGGTAGACCTCTCGAGTGCCTTGGATGAGATGACCTCGTCCAGTACACCCGGGAACTGGGGGGAGCGCTAGCGCTCCCCCCTGTGCTCCCCACCCACCCCCCCAAGGCAGGGATGGAAGGGGAAGCCCTTCCCACCCCTGACCCCCCCCCCCCCCCCCACACCCACCCCGTGACGTCAGCGCGCGCTGATTTGTCACACGGCCTCCCCCATCGCGCTGGAAGCTCAGCTTCCAGCGCAATCGAAAGAGAAATGCTTTATGATTTATTTTAGGCCATTTCTGCCCAACTGGGGCAGATCAGCCTAATATTAGGCAGATCTGGCAGAAACCTCAAGACGCCAGGGCAAATTCTTATTTTGTGTGTTTTTTTTTTTTTTTTTAAGAGATGGGGAGCGTCTTTTTTTTACGTGAATTTCACGCAAGGGGAGCGACCCCTTAGGCAAGGGTCGCTCCCCTGGGGGGAAAATGTATTTTAGGCAATTTCTGCCCCCCTAGGGGGCAGATCAGCCTATTTTGATTAGGCCGATCTGCCCCCAAGGGGGGCAGAAACCACTAGGCACCGGGGATTTTTTTATTTTTTTGTTTTACAGATGGTGAGCGACCCCTTGGACAAGGGTCACTCCAGTGGGGGTGGGGGGCAAATTTATTTTAGGCCATTTCTGCCCCCCCCCTGGGGCCAGCTGAGCTAGAGGCCAAAATCCACAGGTAGGCACTTTGCAAAAAACACCTCTGTTTTCTGTGAAAAAATGTGATGTGTCCACGTTGTGTTTTGGGCCATTTCCTTTTGTGTGCGCTAGGCCTACCCACACGCGAGGTACCATTTTTATCTAGAGTCTTGGGGGAACGCTGGGTGGAAGGAAATTTGTGGCTCCTCTCAGATTCCAGAACTTTCTGTCACCAAAATGTGTTTTTTTAGCCACATTTTGAGGTTTGCAAAGGATTCTGGGTAACAGAACCTGGTCAGAGCCCCACAAGTCACCCCATCTTGGATTCCCCTAGGTCTCTAGTTTTCAAGTATGCACAGGTTTGGTAGGTTTCCCTAGGTGCCGGCTGAGCTAGAGGCCAAAACCTACAGGTGGGCACTTTGCAAAAAACACCCCTGTTTTCTGCCCAAAATTGTGATGTGTCCACGTTGTGTTTAGTGGCATTTCCTGTCGCGGGCGCTAGGCCTAACCACACAAGTGAGGTATCATTTTTATCGGGAGACTTGGGGGAACATAGAATAACAAAAGAAGTGTTATTGCCCCTTGTCTTTCCCTACATTTTTTCCTTCCAAATATACGAGAGAGTGTAAAAAAGACATTTGAGAAATGCCCTGAAATTCACATGCTAGTATGGGCACCCCGGAATTCAGAGATGTGCAAATTATCTTGTGCCCATTTTGGAAATACAAAGGTTTTCTTGATAGCTATTTTTCACTCTTTATATTTCAGCAAATGAATTGCTGTATACCCGGTATAGAATGAAAACGCACTGCAGGGTGCAGCTCATTTATTGGCTCTGGGTACCTAGGGTTCTTGATGAACCTACAAGCCCTATATATCCGCGCAACCAGAGGAGTCCAGCAGACGTAATGGTATATTGCTTTCGAAAATCTGACATTGCAGGAAAAAGAGTAAAACGTAGAGAAAAATTGCTGTTTTTTTCACCTCAATTTCAATATTTTTCTTTTTCAGTTGTTATTGTCTGTAGGAAACCCTTGTAGGATCTACACAAATGACCCCTTGCTGAATTCAGAATTTTGTCTACTTTTCAGAAATGTTTAGGTTTCTGGGATCCAGCATTGGTTTCATGCCCATTTCTGTCACTGACTGGAAGGAGGCTGAAAGTACAAAAAATTGTAAAAATGTGGTATGTCCCAGTAAAATGCCAAATTTGTGTTGAAAAATTGGGTTTTCTGATTCAAGTCTGCCTGTTCCTGGAAGCTGGTGATTGTAGCACCGCAAACCCTTTGTTGATGCCATTTTCAGGGAAAAAACCACAAGCCTTCTTCTGCAGCCACTTTTTTTGAAAAAAAAAAAAAAAAAAAAACATTTTCACTGTATTTTGGCTAATTTCTTGGCCTCCTTCAGGGGAACCCACAACGTCTGGGTACCTCTAGAATCCCTAGGATGTTGGAAAAAAAGGACGCAAATTTGGCTTGGCTAGCTTATGTGGACAAAAAGTTATGAGGGCCTAAGTGCAAACTGCCCCAAATAGCCAAAAAAAATGGCCTGGCACAGGAGGGGGAAAAGGCCTGGCAGCAAAGGGGTTAAGTCATTCAGGGCATACGTTTACAACCTTTAGAGTTCAGAAGAATAGCAACTCATTCTCTCAGAAAACAGAAGTCCTCTGCATAAAGTACCAGAGCCCTTGCTTTCACACCCATGTGCGCCTTTGCACAAGAACTATGAAAGGAACCGCAATAATGAAACTGTGTGTTGAACAATAAGAGCTGGGAAAACACATTGCACACTAGGACCATAAGAAAAATGGCAATGCTAAAAAGACAGTTCATGATACATCATCTCTCCTAGCGAAACTAAAACAGACAACACTGGTTATACTTACAGATTACTCAGCAATACATTGCAAAATACCAGCTTTGCACTGAAAAGTATTTTTTTTATTTAGCTCATATCTTTGGTGATGTTTGACGATCTGTATGAAACTTTCAAAAGAAGTTAATACTGTTTAAGTCTGGCATGGCAAGTTTCACAAAGATCTGCCCTGAGAGACGGAAAGGTAGAAGGGGGGTAAGGCTTATGCCAGACATGTCTCTGTTGGTCTGTCTAAAGTTTCTACTGCAACTTTTACAGTGCAATGAACATAGGGTTACATGTGATACTGCTTTTGAAAATACATTTTCATCCTCTTTTTGTTTGTATATAGAGATGCTGTGTTGAGGCCCTTATTCAGAGTTTGGCGGATGGGACACTGCACCTCTGCATGACGTATCTACTTTCAGTATTTTTTTTATACCATCTTCCAAACTAGTTATATTCGTATGACCAGGTTGCGAGATCACTCGGTTCTGTGGCGGTCTAAGTTCTTTTGGTAATTCTCAATGCCTTGTTTGAAGTTTTCCCTGGTTCTCCAGTGTCAAAATGTTAACTTTAACACACAAAGGTAACGGAGCAGTCCAAATACATCGTAGTCAGATAGTGGGAGAAAAAAAAAAAACCTGGGGTGGATTCTGTCCTGGTGCAAAATGAGTTTCAGGGGAAGTACTATGAGTCACCCCATAACAAAATCCTTCATTGGAGAAAACCAACTTGCAACTAAACAGCAGGAATGTGCACATAATGTGATCTAGAGGTACACATGCTCTAAACACATTTCTGGTGTATATACAGATTTATACATGCACACTGGTGCAAACTTTTTTTTTTTTTTTTTTTAGTTTTTAGGGAAAATACACCAAACCCTTATTTATATGTATTACATACGTGCAGTGTGCCATATAGTATCTTTTATATTTGCCGAGTGTGGGGAGGAGACCTGATGAGAGGCAAATCCTCAAGTGTGTCATGATGCCCTTCCTTCCCTTAACAATGGTAATAAATAGCATATTCCCCACCCCCCCAAAAAAAATGCAATTAAAAACCAAGAGGCAAGGAGTTACATTTATTGCTACGGGTAAACTATGGCAATGATGTCTTGTGACTAGGAATAAAGTTGTATGCTGTGTAAATTCATTGTAACATGCAATCTGTAAGGAAGTAAACAGTGTTCTCTCTTAGGGGATCTCCACTGATAGTCATAAGTACTGAATAGTCCCACCCATGTGCGGGGATTCCGGAGCACTTTTCCATAGTATAACTTCTTAAGTGTAGATGTTCGCCTTTCTTCGGGAAAGCCTGCAGTCACTCAAGAGACAAATACTATGCAGCTTACAAGAACAGGCTACAGTTGCCAAATTCTTCATATTGTACTTAAAAATGGCCAAGAAACATATATATATATATATATATATATATATATATATATATATATATATATATACACACACATATATATCTCCAAGCATGTCCTGTTATTCTTCCTGTGCTCGCCTGACGAGGTGGGTGCTCAAACAATGGGCACAGGACCCATTTTAAATATGCTTCACATAAGATTCAAACGATGGCACTCCATACAGTTTACTGTCCTTTATTCATGTCAGGAATTCCATATAAATTCAAAAGCCTCAAGTAATCACAGGTTTAGGGCGACGCGTTTCAACCATCACTGTCTTCCTCCTGGCCCTCCAAGTGTTCAAGTCAAGTGACCCATCTTACTCTTTAAATAACCACTAGTCTAATTAGTAGACATAGAAGAAATCTTTTTTTTTTTTTCTTCCTTTCCTTTTTCTTCCCCTTCTTCTTGGTGTCCCATATGCATTGCTCCTCTCTGTAAATTATACATTTCTAATTACCTAAAGATAAGGATTAAAGAGCAAATCGTATCACAAGCTATAAAAAGGAAAGCGTTTAATGTAGAGGGAGACTTCTCCTTCCAGGTCTTCTACGATATGTCTGACAACAGCATATTGACGTCATAAATTTGTTAGTCTTATTGACAATTTTAAAAGGCTAGGGGTACCAGCTAGTACTGTCCAGCTTGCCAAACTTAAGTCTTTCATAAGGGCCAGGCACACATCTTTTCAAGGAGCCACTGGACTTTTTGGACTCCCTTAAGAAGTAGCATGAGTGCTACAAAGCACTAAGTGCGGGCTAAGACTATATATAATGGTTGCTCTTTTTTCTTTCTTTTTTCTCTGCTGAGTTTGACTTTGTTAATTCCATGTTACTATATGTACATAAGGGTGATTCCACCGGCCTACACTTGGTGGGGACCGTGATGTGTTGGGTCTTTCGTGGAGGCAGTGGGAGGGGAACAAATTTTTTGGTGGGGGGTTTATTGTACGGGGGAAAAAAAGGCAGGCAATAATTGTAAAGGTACATATATTAATAGGTGTATGATTATATTCGAGCGAAAATGGCCCATTAAGGGCAAGGCCGTGGCTCCCTAACTCTCTACTCAAAAAATAGGGGATAGCAGGAAATAGCTTTAAAACTGTTGCTTGCAACTTGAATGGGGCCAATAACAATGAAAAGTGTCAAACAATACTCAATTGGATGAAGGCATTACAATCCCAGATATTCCTTCTTCAGGAGACTCATCTAAAACTCCAGGGAAAGCTGCCCATGCCTAATTTTAATCGCCCATTTTTTTTTTTTGCGTCAGCCAATGCAGCAGTTCGGGGGGGGGGGGCAGGGCATTTAGTCACATAGGACTTTCTTGGTGGTGATAAACCAGGACTTTAGGGATCCACAGGCAAGATGTATAATAATCAGTACATCAATATCAGGCAAGAATATTAATTTTGTGAGCTTTTATGACTATGAAGACGATACAAGCTCTTTATATGATCAATTATCTATACTTCCTGTTTTTTTTTTTCCATTTTGGGCGATTTCAATATTATACCCAATATACAGATGGATACCTCACTCAGGAATAAAATTCAGAATAAACCTAGAGCATCTCGACTGCTCACCAAGATGGTTTCCGATCTGGTGCTGGTAGATGCTTGGAGGGCAGACCATCCCTAGGGGAGGGAATTTACCTGCTTTTCTAAAAGGTATAATACAGCCTCTAGGATCGATTCTATTTTAGCTTTATTCTCTTTGGCAAAGCAGGGTTTGGATATTTTTGCTAACCCTTTTTTCAGATCATTCTGTTCCCCAGGTTAGTATCAATATGACAGAAAGCAGAAGAATGGGGATGGAGCTTTGATAAGTCCCTTTTAGCAGATGAAGGTTGGGTTACAACTCTCAAACCATCAGTCACTGAATTTTTGAAGATTAATAAAGGCTCGGCCCCCCTTTTCAATTTTTGGGAAGCCTCCAAAGTCTATATATGACGCAAAATTGTATCCTTTAAATCTTACATGGTTAGAGCAGCCAAAGAGAAAAATGTTAAACTTTAACAAGAACTTGATCAAGCATCAAGGAGTCACCAGATAGTACATGATCATTAGATAGCTTGTAGACTTGAAAGGGCTCAGAATCGCCTGAGAGATTATTATATGTCTCGGAAAATTCTTAATCGGCATACAATCTTTCAGTGACATTACGAAGAGAATGAGCATGTGGGGAAGTTCTTGGCCTGGTCAGTAAAAAGAAAGTCTAATACTAATTTTATTAAATCTATATTCAATGAGGGTCGAGGCGTAATTGTGAACCAGTCTAAAGATATAGAGGTTTTCCTCTCCCCCTATACAAATCTCTATACTGCTACGGCACAAGCTAACTCACCTCAGATTAATCAATATTTAAATTCACTCGAACTACCAAGGTTAGACGAAGAGGCTCAAGTCTTACTATCAGCTCCTAACACTCTCTCAGAAGTAACAGAAGCAATACAGGACATACCTAACGGAAATACCTCCTGAGAAGATGGCCTTCCATCCGAAATTTATAAAACTTTACTGGGCCAATTAGCTGAGTTCTTGGTTAGCCTTTTTAATGCGATACTCAGAGGGGTGGAGAGTCCACCCTCTTTTACCAGAGCCACAGTCAATTTAAAAAAAAAAAAAAGAAAAAGGACAAGCCACCGGAAAACCCGGACTCGTATCACCAGATTAAAACTCTTTACTAAAATATTGGCAGCTAGAATGGCATAGGTAACCCAAGCGCTTATCCACGAGAATCAGTGTGGCTTTCTACCAGACAGGCTCGTCAGCAATTTATTATTTTTCTCATAACTACCCTGCAGCCGTTATCATGCTTGATCCGATTAGGCATTCGATCAGGTCAAATGGGAGGTTCTGTTTACGATTTTGGAAAGGTTTAGGTTCCCCCGAGCAGTTTATTCAGATCCTGCGCAGCTTGTTTGTCAAGGCCCAAGCCAGGATTTTAATTAATGCACAAATAGTAGGGTCTGTACAAGTTTCGGGGGCTACGAGGCAGGGCTGCCCCTCTCTCCGGTGCTTTTTGCACTTTTTATCAAACCTCTTGCAGCGGCTATTCGTCAAGATAATTTCATACATCCTCCACTCTCACAAGCACCTAAACTGAAACTATTCGCTGATGACATGATTCTTTATCTTCATGCTGATCTGTCTAATATTGCTAGAGCTTTATCAAGGATCAAGGTCTTTTCGGACCTCTGTGGCTACAGGATTAATCATTCCAAGTCTGAAGCTCTTCTGTTCAATCCTCGATCCTGCCAGGGGTAATACGGGTCCAGTCCCAGTTATATAGCCCTATTAGGTATTATGGGGTATTTGTAACACAATTTTTCAGATCTTTTCTCAACTATGCATCTGTCTTCACGAAAGCCCATGGTCTACTTCAGAAATGGCAAGCCTCTTCTTTGACAATCATAGGGCGGGTGGCATTAGTTAAAATTATGATTCTTCCTCTGTTTTTATTTATTTTTTCGAGCATAATCCTTAAAATTTCCCTAAAATTCTTTAAAGACCGATTCAATGATTCAACAGTTTTTATGTGCCAATAAGAAACCTCGATTTCAGCTCGAAAAGCTAGCTCTCATGGTTGAGAATGGGGCGCTAGTGCTACCTAATTTCATCAAATATTACGAAGCAACCTTTTTGGATTGGGCCTCAAGAGCTGCCTCATCACAACTCCCATTTTTATCTCAAATGTATGGTAATAGAAAGTAGCACTCAGCTTCCCCTTTCCCTCAAAATCCAACAACTGCCTAAGCATGTGAGATATAAGCTGCCGTTAACAATCCGCACCAGGACTTTGTCAGTGCAGGAGAAATATCAAATTCCAAGCTTCCATCCGGCATTCATGCTTCGTGATTCTTGGATGTTAGGTTTCGACTTAAACCAGGTATATGTTCAAAATTGGGAACAGGCGGGCTTCAAGATATTCTCAGACTTTTTAATAGGTGACCAAATTAAGACATGTGTTCAATGGCAAACTGATGCAACTACTATTTCAGACGATCTCAGGTACTCCTTTATTCAAACCCAGCATTTTCTCCTAACTATCGAGAGAACAACTGATGCATCCAGCTCTACTATGTTTCAGGCCTTCTATGGGAATATACAAGGCATAAGTAGCAGGTATAGGATCCTTAATTCTTGGCTCTCGTCAATAATTGTCTCTCGGTTCTTGATGAGAGCCTAGAGTTTAACAGGATGTAAGATCAACTTACAGCAATGGAAAAAGTACAAGATCGTATCATATAAAGCAACTAGAGGGGCAAATTTAAACAAATTGCATTTTATTCTAAATGGATGCTCTATTACACCCCAGCCCGACTAAGGAACTATTTCCTGATGTGTCCGGCTCCTGTCAGCGGTGTAAGGCGAGTCAGGGGGATTAGTTTCACTTAAGTTTTACCTGTACATATTTGGTAGGATTTTGGGCGAAAATATTTGAATGGGTAAGTTCCGCAATTTCGGTTACCCTTACTCCAGAGCCGGCTGGAGCACTGTTCGGTATTTCGAGACACCCAGGTCTGTAAACCTGCTTGAAGCAAACTTTGTTTATTGCATCTCTCATTGCTAAATCTTTGGTTCTTCAAACCTGGAAGTTGCCAGTTCCTCCTACTTATAGAACATGGGAAGCCAAGATGAAAGTGGTACGTTTGAAAGAGCAATTATATGCTCAACGCATGGGCCCTATGTGTAAATTTGAGGACATTTGGGGAAAAACCAGGGATTCATTCCCAATAAAGGGGGAGGGGGTGGGACGACTATCACGGGCTGTGTTATCTTCGAGGAATATAATTGGAGGACTTTTCATCTCGATTATGTATTGTACTGTACCATATTGTTTTCCTAATCTCATGATGTGTTATTATACCTACCAAATTAAGAAAAACACAAGTGAAAAAAATGTATATTTTGTTAAATAAAATGCCTTCTTTATTTGACACGTTTCCTGGTTGTGCCACCATCTACTCCTCCTCCTCCTCCTCCACCACTGCCACCTCCACAGCCTTCACTTCTGGCACCTCTTCCACTGGCACCAATTTCAACTCCACCTTTGGAGGCCCCTCTTCCAAAGCCTAGAGTTTTACCACGCATATCGATTTAAAGAACATGCGTCATTTCAGAAGCCACAGATCCCAGCATTCTTCAAGGAGCTCGTCATCACCATTACTTTTATAGATCACAATCAAGATAGCACACAAGATCTAGACATCACTCCTATTGTTCTGTTTCCACTTCTACAGGAAGATATTCACCAGCTCTGTTAGACTCGCTGTCACCGCGAGTCTCCCCAGTGGAGGATATTACTACCTTCCAAGATGTCCTGGTGAGAGGAGCTGCAAAACTCAACATTCTGATGCCCGTCCCAACACCTTCAGTCATATTTGAGATGATTCACCATCACTCTGCGTCACAACCTCTCCTCCCGTTGGTGCTGAGCCTCTTAGAACTAGAAATGGAACAATTACTGACTCCAGCCTCAGCCAAATATACTCCATCCAGACTGCAGAAGAAATATAGACCTCCCAAGCAGGATCTCTTTTTCTCCACCCAACCCGCTTCTGAACTCTATGGTCCTGTTAGTGGGCAGAAACAACCCACTACTACTTCTCCATCTTCAGGTGTACCACCTGACAGGGAGAGCAAGAAGCTGGACTCAGTAGGCCACAAAGTATGCAGTACAGCTCTTCTGGGTAAATACGATAGAGCTTTATGGGACTCCATCCAAAAGTTTGTTGACGATCTTCCCAGAGAAAGACATGAAGATTTCCTAGAGGTCGTCAATTAAGGAATGATGGTTTTCAATCAGATCATTAGTGCCGCAGCTGTACTCCTACTTGCTAATGGCACATGAACACTGTCCTGGAGTGGCTCTGTGCAGGCACTCCTGGCTTAGACTCACGGACCTCAAAAAATGAGTTCTAGCATAGAATCATGAATCTGCCATTCTCAGGATCGAAACTCTTTGGCAGCCATACAGATGATGAGATGGCTTGAATGAAATCCGAATTGGAAACCCTCAAAGCGGTCTGCCTAGAAAAGCAGAAAGAACAGAAATGTCCTTACAAACCCTACCAGTGGTGCTTTTACGCCCAGAAGGTTCAAACCCCCCACTGGTATCAAGGTTGCCAGCAATCTCATCAGCAGAGGCCTTACCAGCAACAGCAGCGTAAGCAACCTTGAGAGAGAAACAACCAACAGCCTACTCAAGAGGGGGGTCAAACCCACCACAGGCTCAAAACTGTGAATCTTTCTTTCCCTCTCTTCCGTTACCCACTCCAGTAGGGGGAAGCAGTTTGCATTTTCTGGCAGAGTGGCAAAACATCACAAAAGACGACTGGGCACTAAATATCATACAAAATGGGTACTGTCCCAGATTCTCAAGTGCTCCACCGCACATACCACTAATGCTGTGATCGGAGGTCAACATCTTTCTCCAGAAGCAGGCGGTGCAGTCTGTTCCTCTCAAACAGGGTATAGGCACTTACTCTTGATACTTTCCGATAAGGAACAAAGTCCCCAAGAACGAGTTCAGACCCATTCTTGACTTGAAATTGGCCAACAAATGGATTTGGCGAGAGAAGTTTTGAATGCTAGCACTGCATCAGATCTATCCCTAAGTACACCAGGGAGATCGGCTCTGCGCCATAGCCCTTCAAGATGCATGCTTCCATATACACTAGGAAACAAGTCTTCGTCTACCCCTACCTAGATGATTGGCTCATCAAGGCGTCAAATCCTCAGGAAGCCTGTCTTCATTATCAGTGGATGTGCGATCCCCTTTGAAGATGAATGCTCCGTATCAACCACTCAAAGTCAACATCTATTACTGTTCAGACACCACATTATTTGGGGGCTTCCATCAAATCAAGTCAATCAAGTGTGTCTCCTTCGTCTGGGAAGCTTATCAATCCATCAGATTTGTCACTCTCTCATGAAAGCCTCTCATCCCACTGTGAGAACAGTGTCATCTCTCTTTGGCTCAATGGCTTTACGCATCTTTCTAGCTCCGAATACCCGTCTCCATATGCGCACTCTTCAGGAATGTTTTCAGGATCAAAGGGACCAATTTACAGGCAATTGGGAGGGCAAGACAGGATCACACTCTCCCCATGCAAACTAGTCTCTGAAATGGTGGTGCTCTTCGAAGAATCTGCTTCAAGGGATTCCCTGCCATCAGGCGGTTTCCTCCCAGACCATAGTTAACAGATGCCTTGTTACTAGGATAGGGAGCGCACATGCCTCGCCTCCAAATCCAAAGAGCATGGTCTCAAAGAGATGACGTACCACATCAATCTCCTCGAACTCTGCAGTTCAGCTGGCGCTGAAAGCTTTCCTTGCATCATTCACAACCAGATCCCTGCTTGTTCAGACGGAAAACGCAATAACCATCTACTACCTCACCAAACAGGGATGAACGGGGTCCAGTCCTCTATATCACAAGACCCAAACAATCTGGACGTGGCTCTTAGCCAGAGATCCAAGGATCACAGCAACTCACCTGCCAGGTGTCCAAAATATATAAGCAGACTCCCTGAGCAGGGTACTGCAGGAAAATCCTGAATGGGCCCTTCACAATGCCGCCGTAAAATAGATCTTCAAGCTATGGGGCGCCCCGCATATTGATTTGTTCGCCACCGCACAAAACAAAAACTGCCCAGGCTTTTCCGAGAGGTACTTTCAACCAGGGACACTGGGGAATGCCCTATGGATTGACATGCCCAACAAATTTCTCTACGCCTTTCCTCCGATCCCCCTGATCCAGTCAGTCCTCATCAAGCTGTCCTAGTCAAGAGCCAGAATTATCTTGATTGCTCCAGAGTGGCCACATCAATGATGGTTTACTGACCTTCTTCACCAGTCAGAGCATCCACATCTCAAGCTGCCATGCAGACCGGATCATCTAATGAAATCTGGAGGACAGATGGTTCACCCCAAACTCTCCTCTCTGAATTTGGCAGCACGGCTCCTGAGCTAGTACAGTATGGATACTTGGGCCTGCCACAAGACTGTATGGACCTTCTCAAGGAGGCTAAACAGTTGTCAACTCATTCAGCCTACTCCTTCAAAGGGAAGCAATTTTGCATTTTGTGTTCTGACAAGAATGTGGACCCAACAACCTGCCAGGAAGATGTCATCCTTACTTTTCTGCTCGATTTGGCAAAATCATGTTTACAGTTCTCTTCAAAGAAAGTTAATCTAGCAGCTCTTACTGCCTACAGAAAATGTCCTTCACAAATCTCCTTTTTCAAAATCCCAGTCATAAAAGACTTCTTAGAGGGATCAAAGAAGAATTTTCCTCCTATAGGGTGTCTATCTCCTCTTTGTGAGCTCAACATAGTACTCTCACGCCTCATGCAGGCTCCTTTTCAGCCCATTCACAAATCATGCTTACAACACCTCTCATGGAAAACTGCTTTCCTCGCAGCAATCAGATCAGCAAGTAGGGTTAGTGAAATCCAGGCATTATGTCTTCATGAGCCTCACACCGTCCTCCATTCCAATAAAGTGGTGATGAGGACTCATTATAAATTCCTTCCAAAAGTGATTAACAATCTTCTTTCAACATCCTTCCACACAGGCTGAAAGAACGCTCCATTCCCCTGATGCAAAGCAAGTCAAAGTTTTATTTAGACAAAACACAAGACTTACAAAGACTTTACGGAAGATCGGAACAACTGTTTATAAACTATGGTCCAGTTCGCATAGGCCTAGCTACTTACAAACAATCCACCTCCAAGATAGTATCTTGCATTCTTTTATGTTACCAGAAGGCCAACAAGATCTTATTAGCTAGACTTAAGGCATATTCTACTAGGGCCAAAGCGGACTACCGCATTAATGAGAAATGTCCACATCGTTGACATTTGCAAAGCAGCTACAAGGAGATCTGATCAAACGTTCACCAAGCACTATTGCTTGGACTCGGATGTTAGAACAGATGCTCAAGTAGGACAGGCCTCCTTTAGAAATGTATTTGCTTAAACGACTAGCTTAGTCGTTTCTCAGTTTTGACCTCCGCTCTTGGTGGTGATAGTCAAAAGCACTGAATAGAGTAGCAAGCTTATCAATAGAGCTCCCCTAAGAGAGAAGGAAAGGTTTCTTACCTGTAATCCCAGTTCTCTTTAAGGGGAATCTCCATTGAAGACATAATCAACCCGCCTGCCTCCCCAGTGGAAATGACAGAGGTTATTATGGGACCTACCTATCACTGACATATCTCGTCAAAAAAATGTCTGAAGCAACTGCCACCTGCTGGGCATGATGGGATACTGGTGGTCCCTGGGCCCTTAAAGGCACAGATGCAGTTTTAGTCTCACATAATGGTAGCCTATGGGGCTGCACCGTCCTGTTATCCATCCCTCTACTTTTACAAAAAAGGGGATGCAAAAGAGATTTAAGCTGCCCTACAGAACATTAGTATAAAATTATATATATTTATGGGTTTCACAGGCCTTTTTAAGTACAATCTGAAGAATTTGTCATTGTAGCCTGTTCCTATAGGCTTCATGTTTTTTCTCTTAAGTGACTCTGCAGGCTTTCCGAAGAAAGGCGACCACTGACATTTAAGAAGTTATACCATGGAAAAGAGCTCCAGGATCCCCGCATGTGGGCGGCACTATTCAGTGCTTATGATTTCAGAGGAGATTCCCCTAAGAGAGAATTGGGATTACAGGTAAGAAACCATTCCTTCTTCCTACGTGGTAATAACATGGACGTTTACCTTACCATTAAAATGATAAATGTGTTAATTAACTTTCTATATAAACTTGTTTTTTTTGTTTTAATTTATTTATTTTTCAATACCGCAAACCCCTGTTTTTTTAACCTGGTCCTACTCCTAAACCTAACCCTAATCTTTCACCTTAACCATTAGCCCTAAACCTATACTTTTCCAATACAATGATGTTTTGATTCACATACTTCCTTTAATGTTTATATGAAATTAATGTCCTTAAATGTGATGGACTACTGAAATGTGATCTCAGTTTTTATTTTTCCAATAAATCACATACTTCATAAAAGATCATCTACATCTTTCTAGAGCAAATATTCTTGGCATAAGTCTTTGATACGTAAGAAACTGACGGAAGTATTATGTTGCTCCACATTAAGTGATATGCTATGCCGTGTTTCCATAAAGCCATCCAGGCAAAATGTATGTACCTCATCATTACAACTAATTTGGGGTTTTGTTCCTTTATCAGAACATAGGAACAGTGGATCCTCATTTGGAATCCAATATTTCCTCTGGACACATGACAATTTGTACAAGGAAAAGGTAGATATCAGGAATATTCTCATGGTGTACTCAATGAACCCAGCTACCAGGGGTAGAAGCATCTAAAAAAAAAAAAAAAATAATTATAGGATTCTTAGAATAGGGCATTTTAATTTGCAAACCCTCCCACCTCATAAATGGATACAGATGAGATTAGCGAAGACTAATCACAGATGAGGCCTAACTATAATTCCTGAAGGTTACCTCTGCCAAAAACTGCACACCTGTGTGTATGTAAATATCTTGAGGGATGAGAGCAACTCTGATTTAAAAAGTAAACATGACAAAAGGTGTTCTGGACAACTGGGCGATCTGGAGCCATCAGCATCATGGAGCACCGTGGCATCCTTGAAGGAAACTGTGAAGTTCTTGCCATATGCCTTTTAGGAGCATTTCTGCTAGGTGTTCCTATTGAAGAATTGGACTTCAAGAAGGTAAAGGAATCTAAGACTGACAGGAATAAATTTTTTCAAATACTACATCAACAGAGTAAACCAAATCAGACGTTCTATCACACCTAGTGCATTTAATGCTGAAGGACCCAATATTAATAGGGTCAAAAGTGGTTTCAACATTCTAGTCTTCAATACTAATGAGGTTTTTCAAGTCATACCCATAAACACTATGCTAACCATCGGTGCACACCAAATCAAGTGCTTTGACATTGATGGCACAGTGATGAACCCAATCAAGTTACACTTTTTCAGATCTCTATTTTTTGAAGTCCCTAGATGTGTTTGCATCCTCTAAGGTACAATGAATATACCCCTGGGTCATCATCTGCCAAACCAGTCACAGACTAATTCCTATTTTTTTTTTTTTTACATCTTCTCTGCTGGACGCACTTACAATGTGACAAAGATCTTCTCTACTGATATGATGGACATTTCTCAGTCATCTGTGAGTCATGAAGATACATTAAGCGGAGCAGATGAGGGACTTTGATAGCTTTCTTTCTGTGACACAAAGGGAACTTAAGAAAACGTAAGGCAATACCAGCTGGTCTCCACAGCACAATAAAAAAATATAAAAAAAATCTGTGAAACAAAAACTGTAAATATTCCCATTAAATAACACTGAAGCATAATAAATATAGTAAAATATTGAGCAACTAGGCAACAGTAAAAAGCCTTTGTACTGTATTGAGCTATGTTATACTGAAGAATTTTTTGCCTCTTCATACCTATCATGATGTTGCAAAGCGCTCCCACTTGCATCAGGTTCTTGGATGACCTTTTTGAGTACATGCTTGATATGGCTGTTGGCTGTAATTTACCTTATATGGGAGGTGTTGGGTTAGGTGCCGGGACTGTGGATATGTGCTCCTAAAGTATATTCAGTTACCATTCTGTACGTAAGCATGAAGTGTTGCAGAGAGGCAAGACTAGATTTAGCGTCCAAGCAGACACAAGAGCACTCTGCATCATAAAGTAGAAACAGCCATTGATTCAGATCCCTGGGATGGCCAGAGTAATACTACGGGTAGTATGCAGAGAATCATAGACCCCAACCCAGGACGCACCAATAATCAGCCAGATAATATATCCTGTGGGGTTGACCAAGACAGTAGAAAGCATTGCTAAAACAAGCAGCGAAAATACTAAATGGAATTATCCAGGAGTGGCAGAGGCGCAGCCCTTGATGCAGTGTACCAGGCAGAACTGGATGTGGTGAAACCAGGAATGAACACGGGACTCAACCCCGGAGGCAATTTTAACCAGCCGATGAATATACAAAGAACAAAAGTCCACACACTGGAAGAACGGTTTAGCAACCAGTAAAAACTATATAGTCCCAGGTGGAAGCTCCACCTAAAGTGGCAGAAACTTAACCCCTGGGTGCGCTGTTAAGATCCCAGTGATAATTGTGTAGAGTCACTATTAAGTGTCCACTCAGGAGCAACAGAAGCCCAACTTCTATATGTAATGGCCACCAAAGAATATACCATACCATGTTAGCCAGGCACGACATGGTGTATGCAGGAAATCCATAGATACCTCATTAGAAGGATTATGGGATTACCAGAGGAAAGGTAGAGTTGCATCCCACTTGTGTGGGTGAAACTTGGAAATCTGAGGCAGGATTAATGGACTCTAGAGGTAAGGGGGTAAGGGATCTGCCCTATGAACTACATGGTATTAAAAACAACAAAGAAAGAAGATTTAAATCTCTTCTCCTGCCACCTGGGCACCTGCATGCTCAGGGGGAGAGGTGAAATAGGATCGGATAGGAGGAGGAGCCAGAGAGTTGGAATGGGTAGAAAGGTCAATTCCTGCTCAGTGGAAAAGCAGATATTGCGTGAATCGTAAGACCACCACCAGAAACAACTGAGTTGTGCTACCAGCTTTCACAATATCAGTGCACATTTAAATAGTGCAGTTCCGGAGATTGTGGTTCAGTAAACTGGGAACAAGGCAGCAGGCTATGTCACCTTTTAATCCTAGGATGGGTTATACTTAGTGTGCAGCTATTATGCACCAGTATCAGCCCACGACTGGCACTTACAGAGGAGCCAAGTTTCTAGCGTTCAGTGAAGGGTAACAAGTTCTCATTGCTTCTGGGAGATTAACTAATTAACCAGAAATAAAGGCTCGAGCTATGTGTAATCTATGGGATCAAGGATTGACTAATCATTGGCTAGTGTAAAAAGTTATGTAATTTACCGGGTACTAAGGCTCCAATACAGGTGGTCTGGTAGTGAAGGATATTCCTGCAATCCATTCCAGGAAGGTACATGAAGTAACTGGAAATGTGCAATGCTTAGTTTGTGAAAGAATTAGTGCTGGTGCCCAAAGCTCTGCTTAGAAGCCCGCGGCCGGTGCAAGTAAATGCTGGTGTGCCGAACACAAAGCTGCATAGTGTCTCTTCACTACCAGAAAATCTCTGCCACTTATCTTTCTCTCTTGCAGGTTCCTCCTTTCTCCCTTTGTGACGTTTTTCCATCTTTCTCGTCCTCAATCTTTGCCCTTTGAGTGTGTGTCCCTCTTTTGCTGTTGGTAAAGTACTGAAAAATAAGTGCAGGTCCCCAAATATAAGTACCTGTGGCCCCCACCGAAAACCACTGTCTCAGATTAAGCACTGGAAATGTATACTGGCTGGCTGTCACCTTTTCAATGCAGACAGAGCCTACTGGACTCCCTAAAGATCTGAAACTCACAGGCTCGTTATTCTTTGAAAGTTTACTGTGCCACTTCGAGGAAACCCAGTCACTGCTGCCACACGACCAGTGAAACAAGAAAACAGTACTTACCCTTAACTACAGTTCTTGAACAATGATGTAGCCCATAGACTGACATTGTTTGAATTACTGCCTTTCACCGAACTGGGAATCCCTGGTAAACTATTACAGCAGTATAGAAATACAGCCATTTAATATAATAGTGTTTGCAGCAAGTCTACCTTATTGTATAGGTTTGCAAGGCAGTCAATGATTAGGAAAGGCCTCAAACTCCAGCAGACATTTTTCTTGATGTGAAACCTAACCCCACTGAAAACAGAATGATCACCGTCCCACTCACACCATACTATTGTAAATCGGTATGTTTTCATGCCTGTATGTCTCACTAAATAGAGACTCCGTCTAATCTCTGCTAGTGATATTCATTTGAAAGGTGCATTTCTGACAAACACAATCATTCCTTTTTAATTTTAACCACCATTTGAATGTACAGTTATTTTTTTATTTTATAAAAATGTTTCCAGTGCAACTGTTATAGTGTTAGCTAAATATAAAAGTAAATAAACAGCGTTACAAAGCAAGAGAAGACCGGCCATTCTACCACTCTGTCCTTACCCCAGCATGCTTCAGGCCACATGGCTGCTTTCAGAGCGGTATCGGTTGCCATGACTCGACCAAGCCCACCAGCCCTTTTCTACCAACAACCTCTTGTCATATGGGTTAAACATTTTTGCTGGGGCTGAATTTGTCTTCCAGTCTGGTTCTGAGCAATAGTTCAAAGAATGTACTGTACCTCAACATGGAGGACGGGAACACTACATCATTATCTTTCATACATTCACATGCTTTCAACCAAACTGAAGAGCAGAACACATTATGAGATGCATGAAATGAGGTTCACCTTACTCCAGGCAATGCTCGGTCATGTTTCAGTAATGGCTAGAAATGCCTCCCTTCAAATATCTGGTTGTCAGGGTCTGCTGGCAAAGAACTGGCATTTCATGCTCTTCCTTCTAGACAGAGGTGGCGTTGCCCACTTGTCAAAATGCTTTCTGAAGCGGCTGGCCACACAAATCCCATTCTTGTCAAGTTCTGTTGTGCTTATTGAGCGAGTCTGCTCTGTTACTGACTTTACTGAACTACGGGTCTATTGCTATAAAAACTGTGTGTTGGCTGTAGGAAGGCAAGCCCAAGCTACAGATTTCGTTTATTCAACCACTTGGAGACAGACTTTGTTGTCGTTACTCAACAATCCTAACGGTCATGTTTATGACTCTCTCTCTCTCTATAAGTTCCAGTAATGCTATTCACCACTTCAAGTATGGGACCCGTGGAAAACTTAATGAAATTGCCCATAGCAAATAGTTATATTGATATATGATTAAACAAAACTTATTTCACACAGGGTCGACAGTTTCTCCCTTTTTTCTTAGGATGGCTAAGCTTTGCTTTGTAAAAATTCACAGGGTAATTCTGATTGGTATAGATCAGGTGTCTCTAGCCAGTCGATTGCAAACTACCAGTAGCTCCCAGACACCTTCAAAGTAGCTCACAGACTTGAGTTCAATTGTGAATAAGCACAAGGTCAACTTTTCTTTTTCAAGTTAAAGAAAGGCTATGTTCATTTTACATTATTATGATCAGGCTTCAGATAGCAGGGCCTGATAATGAGCAGTGTTCAGTCAGATTTATGGCTGGGGTTGGGGCATAGAGGTGAATAACTGAAGCACTGAGCTATTTAACTCTTAAATAAAAGCCCTTGTCAACTCAATATTGGAGCTGTGAACACCATGTTTCTGAATGCTTTTAAATGGCAGAAAATTACAATGGAAAGTTACCTTAATAATTAGGTTAACTCTTCACTTCAATTTATTCCCATTTCACAGTGTCACATTTACAAACAGCAGGCCCCTAACTCCCAGTGGCCAGTAGACACTGTGCCATAAGTATAATGGAAACATACAGCCCTTTTTTTAAATGGGAGAAATTTAAAGTGCAGAAATGTTTTCAATTTTATGAACTTTTTTGCAGAATATGTTTCTGCACTTTAAATTTCTACCATTTAAAAGAAAGATAATTGTATGTTTGTGTTATACATGTAACTGTGCCCTATATGGGGAAAGCTATGTCCTGTGTTGCAAGTATATATGAGACAGACTCTCAGTCACCCATACAAATATAACACATTCATGAGCACACATGTTCATACATTCCCCAAAGACCGGTCTCTCACAGACACAAATGACAGCCCTTTCATAGTGCCCTTAGTCATAGTATTTGGTTTAAACCATAGTATATGGTTCTATGGTCAATGAAGCTGGGCATGGGGTTGTCTGGTAACAATTTGCAAGTTATTTTCCCTTCAGTATCTCACAATGACTTTCAGAGATCACACTTCACTCTCACTACAGAAAATATTCGAGACCCATGGTATAGATGGAAGGCATTCTGAAGGAGAAGACCTATAGATTCAGTAGAACTTTAATTCTCAGTCCTGGAACAGGGAGCTAATGTCCTTAAAAGGTTTGAAGCAGTAGCCGGACACGATTATCTACAGCAAATCCAGCAATAAAAATCCAGCTATAAAGAGTCAAGCCAAGATTTGGGCAGCTAAAACTCTCCTCTATACACCACCATCATCGAAAAGGCATCAGTACTGTGAATCGTAGCTTCAAGGAGAGAAGTTACAAAATGCCAACAAAGAAAATTAACATCTCCTATCTGGACTTTTGCTTACTTTTGCTAGCTTACTCCTGGTCTAGAGCTACATAATCCAGAATATTTATGTATCTTCTGATACAAATCCGTTTATGTTTTCCAAGTTCTTTACCAGTCAATTCTACAATGGCCTTTGTCAACGTGGATCAGTTTGATACCACTACATAATTAATTATGTGTATTACTCTTCTTAAGTTTGTAGATCTATTTACAGCAACACATCAAATATAGATCAATACAATGTCTGGCTACACTAGCTAAATAATTTGGAGGTTCCATTAACCCAGCATAATACATAACACATACATTCTACCTACATGGTACTTAATCTTTATCCACACACGCACAATTTTACAGGCAAATCCTTTACAGGCAACCACCTTTAATGCTGAGAGCTATCAGATTACATTTGTTCATTCTATACACCGCATGCTTAATACATGCAAACTCCACAATGTTACTAACATCTAAATATGAATGTTTGGTTACAGGTTTAAAGAACTATTCCTGTGTGGGGATGTTCCAAGGGCTTACTTAACTCGATGTCTTAAGTTATTTTCCTATGTTATGCTGACTAAATGTACGCAATTCGTAAGCATTTTTTTTTTAAAGATACATGCCTACATTGTTGTGTAATAAGAATCTAAATGTTGTATCTCAGGCAAAATCTGCTTAAGTATATTTAAATACTAGTAACACCTGGTTAACTTTTCTGGGAATCGGAGTTACCAGAAAGAAATGCTCCATCTTCTATTGGCCTTCACAGTGAGGAGGAGGATAGAGTAAAGGGTATATCGGAGGGTTTGTCCGTAGTGGAGAGTTTGTCTATTTGTTCTCTTTAGCACTCTTACTTCTTGTTCTGCCAATTATTTTCAAATCTCACTTTACTTCCAGGGAAAAGCATGTCTTCCCTAGACATATTTATTGTTTCACATATGAAAGTACTTTGACAAATGCTCGAGCTAGTCCAATGTTAGCATATGGTAATCTATTACTGCCATTACAAGCCTTCCTTAAATCACAAACACCATTTCAATCAAGCATCTTTATACTGATAAACATCAACATTCTCAGCTAAATTCTGCATAGAAAGAAGCAAAAACACTGGCAGGTTGCTGGATAGATGAAGTGATCTGTTGCCAAGCTAAATCAAAGAAAAAATGAATAACTACTTTGCCTTCATAAAAGCAAATACATCTGTCAAATCTAACTGGTTTTGTGAGAGCAAATTGACCATTTTCAGATTAAACATAATCAAGCATTCTATGTCATCAACATTAAGGCCCCTGGCGCCAATGAGCCCCAGTTTTGGCACATACTAATTAACATGAAGAGTTTGATTCCACTGGAGTCCTTTACAGGCAGACAGCAACCTTTGTTTGTACTGCACACTAGATAGGTGTATGCTGATCAGTATAGTGTTGAAAAGTAACAAAGTGATGAATCAGACCTTGCAATATTTAGAAAAAGAAATAAAACAACTACACATTAATCACAGGCATTCCAAAAACAACAGTTGTTACAATCTTTAAGTAAGAAAAAATATGAACATCACAAACTCTTAAGATCCAGGGATGGAATTTGAATAACCAAACAGAAATCTTATGTGAGGAAAATAAATCCAGGAAGATGCTTCCTGCCTAAAATTCAAACAAGCCAAATCAAATACACTAGCAATCAGCGACAAAGTTGGCATAATACATACAAAAGCAGTGGCTTCCAACCTTTTGACTTTTGTGGACCCCCACTTTTTCATTAGGTGGAACCCAGGGACCCCCCCACTGAATCATTACTGGAACCCAGGGACCTCCACTGATTCATCACTGGAAATCAGGCACACAGGTGTAAACATTGTTGAGGATTTGAACCACAAAACATTACACAAAACATACAAAAACAAACATTCTATCAAACACATACACAAATGATAATCCAATTTATTTAATTTGCAAACAAATTAAAACATTTCTTTTTTTTAGTTTTAATAGGAAGGTTGGAGCTGTTCTAAATTCAATTTAAGCCACACATTGTCCATAGTATGTTCTGTCTGACGCATCTACCCTGCCCCACAAATCCATCTGGGGATACTAATTAAATTTTTAGCCTCAAATTTCAAATTCCTTGACATTTACAGTACACTTTAACATTTTAAATTTTACATTTATCCACTATTTAAATACACTTTATTACTCTGTTAACATTAGTTTATTTTGTGAGCAGTCATGGACCCCCTGACTAGGCTTAGTGGACCCCCAGGGGTCCCGGGACCACAGGTTGGGAACAACTGTACTAAAGCATATAAGGTAGCTAAAATCTTTACTGATTTGTGTGCAGAACTATATTCAGAAGATACTTAGATGAATATAGCAGATTGCGAAATAGATCTGGCAAAACAATCTTCTCCCAATTAAAGATTCTGACAGAAACACACTTAGCTTTCCAATCCAAGTCGAATAAGTATCAAAAATAGATAGAAATTAAAAACGGGTAAAGCACCTGGCTAAGACCTATTTATGGCCCAATTTTACAACATCTTATGCTCTGATAATCAGAGCCCCTTACCAAATGTATTCCATTACTTTGAACAAACAGGTTAAATCAGAGGCTCATACTTAAGGTAGTAATCCTTAGCATATCAAAAAGGTAACGATCCAATATGCCAAACAAATTACAGACTTATTTAGCTAATCAGCCCAGGTCAGAAATACAAGCAAAGGTCCTGTCTTAACAGACCAGGTAAAGTTTTACCACACCTCACAAAACCAACAAAAGTTGGATTTCTGAAAAACAAATTCTCCAATGAAAACACCAGGCTCTTTGGTCGTGTGATAAAGAAATTAAAACAGGCCTCGTCCTCAACTGCAGCTATTGTGTTAGACGCAAAAAAGTGTTTTAACAAGGTGAATTGGCTTTTCCTTAGAGCAGTTCTACATAAATACAATTTAGGTAAGAACGTCACTAAAATGGCTTTGTACACTAAACCAGTAGCCAGAGTCAAAACGGGGTTGGTGACATCAGACTACTTATCTAGTAAACCGGGAACGAGCCAACGCTATACTTTATCTCCATTCTCATTTTTACTAATAGAATCAGTATTACAATCCATCAGAAATAATTTAGAAATCTCAAGTATGAAATTCAACAATATCACAGATAAAACAGCAGCATATACCAATTACATTCTTGTATACACTGAACACACTGCTACCTCCATCCATGCTATGACACAAATAACTGAACAATACTTTGAAGTTTTGGGTTACTCATTAAATACACCCAATTTTTTCTGACAGCAGTAAGATAGAACACACTTTCTAACATAAAGATATGCTGGTAGCATCCAGGGAGGGAGTGATGATTTGATGTTGAGAGTTTATAGAGATGCCACAAGAGTAACTGCTGTTTGCAGAAGGCCATTGCTGGCCTAAAGACTGGAGTGAAGTGGGACAAAAGTCACCCCCTAATTTTATAATATGGAGTTTAGGAAGGCATTGCTGTTGTAAGGTATACATCTAGCTTCTCTGAAATCTAAAGATGGAACACTTAGAGGTTCCCCAACGGAACTGTTCAAGTGTTATGTTGTCTGCGCTCCTCATATAGGTCAAGCTATTCCAGCCAAGTGCGAAAGACATCTTTTGTTTAAGGCCAGTGTAACAGCAGTAGATCTATGTCATTTAAATGTATCATTGTTGTACAAAGAGACAAAACAAAGGGAAAATGTATGGGGAATCTTGTAATAATTGGTCAGAACCAAACATATGAGCCACATTCCCACATTCCTCATTAAAATCCCAGCACCTATTTTACTATTTTATATACAGCTTGTGACAGCATCTCAAGCTATTTATAGCAGATGACCATACGACCTGAGCGAAAAAAAAAAAGAAAAAAAAAACCTCAGACTGTAGCCAAAGACATGGTCAAGATCGCACACCTGGGCTACATGGCCATCATCCAAATCCTATGTCCTTTTCTGCTGGACAGAGAAGATTCCAGCAACAGCACTCAATTATTCAGAGGTCGCCTTGATATGAATTCACTCCCAGAGCCAAAGCTCCCCTGGGCTTAGTTGCCTTCGGCACAGAAGACAAGAAATTGCAAAACTGACCCATTTTGTTTATTCGGTGTTCACTTTTACTTTAAAGAGCTCTGCACATGTGTGTAAAGGAAGGCTACGACCAGAAGCAAAATCCTTTTCTCACCCACTGTAAACATAAGGGTCTAACTCCCAGAACTGAGTGAAAGGCTTTGTTGCTGCAGCATCTGAAGGAGAAAAGGAAAAAGGAGTCAACCTGCCTATGCAGACCGGTGTCCAAGAACATCATTCCAGAGAATTGCTACAAGGGTGGACAAGCCTACAGAGACCAGAAGAGTGCAATCACTGCCTAGCACAACACAACCTGTCATTTACTTTTGTAAGCAACCCTTCATCTGATGAGAGCCATATTGCTTCAGCCCAGTTGCTGCTTGGGTGAAAAAGGTCTACAGCTCACAGCCCTGTGTTCATGCATGCTCAAACTAGTTCAACCGCATCAACATGGATGAGGTCAGACAGCTGTGTGCCTGCTCCACCATATTTCTGTACCAGTGGTCGCTTCAAAAGCTAGAGAAGCCTCAAGAGGGAAAATGATACACTGGTCACAACCAGATGGTCGAATATAGGGCCAAGACTTGTTAAAAGGACCAAGTCCAAGATGCACCAACAGGCAAGCTGTAAGGTACATACCTGTATTGCTAGTTCTCCTTAAGGGACATTTCCATTGAAATCATATGCACAGAATAGTCCTTCCCATGTGTGAGGTTCCTTAGCAGTTCTTCCAAAGTAAACATTTCTGTATTACATCTTCTTCATACTTTGAGAAGGCTAGGCATTTTTATGCAACACAAAAATGTGTTAGCAGCCTATAAGATAGGCTCCTGCTCTAATACAATGTGGCCATGTGCGCAATAATTTCGCAGCCTACAATGCAGGCTCCTGCACTCAACCAAAATGTCTACTTGAACCTCCCATAGGATTGTATGAATATTCTCAGGGAAGCTAAGCACCTTCCCACCAGAGCTTCCTATTTGTAACTGGGAAAAAATCTGTATCTGGTGTTCTCAGAACAAATTTGATCCCATCAACTATCAAGAAGAACTTTTAGTTCCATATCTTCTGCAATGAGCCAGGTCAGTTTGTATACGTTTTTTCCCATAAAATGTCACCTGGTAGCCATTACTGCCTACAGGAAATGCTGCACAAACCTCTTTTTTCAAGATCTTAGTAATTAGGGACTTTCTGGGAGGGACTAAGAACATTTTCCCACCCTATTAAGACAGCTCCACCACAATGGGAGTTAAATACTGTCCTTTCAAGACTCACAGGCTTTCTATTTGAGCCTCTCCATAAGGTTTCCTCCTGGAAGGCCACTTTTCTTGTGGCTACAACATCTGCATGCAGGGTCTCATTAATCATATACAGTTTTCTATAGTAATAGATTACACATGTTCTTTCAGAACCCCTCTTCTCCAACAGAGAGATTCCACAATACTCTTGGCATGAGAAGAGACCTGACATTTTTTTGTCAATTATGGTCCATTATGTACTTTTTAAAAACCCATTAATGGAATTGGCCAAAATAGCATACATTATTTAAGCTGCTAAATGATTTTCTTGTGTCACATAAAAATTCCTGGCCTCCCTGAAGTAAGGTGAAGATGAAGATGTAACACAGAAATATATACTTTGGAAGAGGTACCTCCTGAATCCCAAATGTGGGCGGGACTATTCATTGCTGAAGTTTATTAAATGGGGATTTCCTGAATGAGAACACAAACGAACCCCCCCCACCCCCAATATATTTTTAATTTGGTTCTCCTTTCGACTTAAGGCACATCTGCAGTGGGAGACCACCATGTGTAACTGGATGTTACTATGATGAGGAGGGGGCAATGATGAAACATGTCTTGTTGGTGATTGAGAGCTCTTGTTCTTTTTTAGGAAAGGCCTTTACTTTTGGGTATTGTGTTTTGCTGGCATGAGATCCCAGAATAAGAGGTGTCCTAAAATACACTTCTTTTGTGCCAGGCTGCTGTAATATATAGTATTTAGGAAGCATATATCCTGACACATTACAGTTACATATCCTTTCCCTCCCCATAGTAATTGCTCTCCAGCATTGTCATGAGCGAACCCCTTCTTCAGTTACTCCTGTGTTGAAGTTGTGGATGAGCCTCATCTGAACTAGAATTCCTCCAAACATCAATGTAAACAAGAACTGGTTCACAATTTCTACAGACAAACATCTATGCTGGTTCCAGTCATCGGTTACGGCGTGTGACGATTTACAATTTGTAGTGCCTGAATTTTCACGTCAGTTGTTTAAGTCCTAATGTCTAGAAACACTGCTTATTGCACCAGGATTGGGTCCACAGCATGCCAAAATTGTAATATTATTGTTCAATGAAAAAATGCTAAGAAAAGACCAACCAGTGGCTGCAGATACCGCTTATAGTAAATCTGGCACTTTCAGTAATGAACCCCTTCCTGTTAGAGAAAGGAGAGGGGTTAAAAGAGTCAGGTCAGTTGACTATGTGAAAATGTGGGGCTAATAATTATTGCCCCCTTAAAGAGGAATCTTAAGGCTATCTCAAATGAAGCATTGCTAGTATGCTCCACCTTAATGCAAGTCAAGAGCATCCTGTAAATAATTTAAGGTGAACTTATCTTTAGCCTTCATTTGCACTTATCCATGTGCTTTGACCCTCAGTGCCTAGTAAGGCTATTAGTCTAAAAAAAACCTCCAACTACTGTTTGTTAAGGCCATGCACACCCAGGGCACAGGTTGTGGAGATTAAACAAAATACAAATAGGGTGGCAGCGGTCCTAAAATTTTGAAGTACTCTCTAGCAGATATTTCAGAGCAAGCATAGCTGTAGTCTCCAGGCTTCCTACCCTAACTAAGTACATCTCTTAGGTAAAAACGAGATAATGCAAAATAGTATCATCTAACAAAAGTCCCTTAGGTGTCAGTGATAAAAAGATTTGTAAAGATGCAACAGGAACTGTATTACAGTCTTTAAAAATGTTTACCTTGCACAACCAACGTGTCTGAAGCGGATATAATTTGACTTTACAATAAAATAAAGGGGTGCTCGTAGAGCAGAACATACAACGGTTAGGCTAACAATTGACAGCAGTACAGAAACATCAGAATAACTGATCTGCATTAAAAAAAATACAGTGAACTCAATGCAATGGTTGGCCTATTAGAGAATTAGGATAACAGTGAGAATAATGGGAAAACATAAAACAATGCCTAATCACAGGTTAGGAAGCGGAAGGTGCATATACCCAAACATTAAGGCAACTATCAGGCCAACCTTTGCTCACTTAGACTTTCAATAGCAGTTTCATTGCATCCCTTGATGGGGCTAGAAAGAATTGCACATGTGTTGCCTTCCAGTGTGGCCATCAGCAGATCTGTAGACATGTCCATCTGTCAGAAGTATTACACTGGAGCCTAACTACCCTGACCCACTTTCAGGAAATAAGGACCGGAACAAACAGCAAGAGACCTTTCAATATTTCAGTTACGCATGTGACCATCTTGCAAGCTGATCTTGCAACATCACCACAGGGACCGAGTTTAATGTGAGATTCCAAGATCTGAATTCTGGAAGGGTGTGAGATTCTCACTCAGATGTTCATTGTTACTCCATTGTGCTAACTTTATCACCATGGAGCAAAAATGAGCATCTGTTAAGGAGTGAATCAGTACTGAGCAACCCAAAGTGAACAACCCAACGTATGATCAAACAAAGGGATGCAATGTTAACTGGAAGCATGAATTATCTTTTGGCCGAATCTTACACAAAATTCTTCAATACATATAACTTAAAAATATTGCATGTGCAAAGGCACTTGATCCAGCATATAAAACGCAGGCTTACCAAAAACATTTCTTTTTTCCAGATTTTGTTCTTATTTCTGAAACATTTGGACGCTTACGGCTATCACTTGCTTCTGGCAGCACCATACTGCTTGAACTTGCTTGTATGCCTTCATGAAATAAAAACATAACTTACTATTGTGAAACCGTGTTCTTGAAATAATAAATCTAGGAAGTTTCTTCCTATCTTTTGATCCATGAGTCTTAATTAGGAGAAGAACATGTTAAACAATCTCTAAACCTTTGTCCCCATACTAATCATCCAAAGAACATAAACAAGTTACCTACCGTTAATTACACTCTTTCTGGTGGTTAATCTATCTAACTGCAGATTCCTGCCCTCATGAATACTGCCCAGGAGTCAGACTGGATCTATAGTTTTTTTTTTTTTTAAATGAGCAATTCCCGTACGTGCCGGTAGGTGGTATCATGTGGCTATGCATGGGATCCGTCACAGCTTCGAAGTGATGTCAGGGTTACAATACAACAGCCACCTCCATGCATCAACGTCTGTTTCTTTCTTATATCTGTCCGCTATGTCAGATGTGAATCCTCACTAATCAAATTGTGCCAGTGTGATGATCTACAATTGAAATCTTTTTAGTATGACTCAAAGGAATCCATTCCAAACTATGGGAAGGGGGGGTGGGTTGGTGAGGGATCTATATTTAGAGTATCCACTAGAAAGATCATTACTGAAGGTAAGTAGCTTATTATTCTGATGGATACTTCTAACCACAGCCTTCCTCACCTTGAGAATAGATACCAAAGCAGTACCTCATGAGGTGGTGGGTCTGTGGAATGATTGTGATCAGAAAATCCTACAAGGCTGAACGGGCTAAGTGCACATCCTGCTGGACCAAACTATCCATACAATCCATTTATGAACCTGTAAACCAATGCCCACGTTGCAACCTGCCAAATATCCACAAAAGGCACTCCATATGCCTGCACAGTGGTAGCAGCTTTGGCTCTGGTGGAATAACTCTTGCAGGCCTTCCAGGGGTTAATTCTTGGCCAGTCCATTGCAGAACTTTATATACAGGACAATTTATCTGAAGATGGTCTGTTTCTTTACTGCTCTTCTCCGCCCTCAAGAAACCCACATAGAACTGATCATCCATCCAGTGTTCCTTGGTGCGATCGATGTAGAAACTCAGAGCTCTCTTCGGGTCCAGGCAGTGGAGCTTATCTTCTACCTTGGAGGGATGCGGAGGAGCAAATAATGTTGGCAGGGTGATAGACTGCCTAATTTGGAAAAGCGTTAAAACATTTGAGAGGAACACTGCCTTGGACTTCATCACTAGCTTGTCCAGAATAAGGATATAGAGGCTTGCTGGATACAACATTCTTGCAGCTCACTCATTCGACAAGCAGCCTTGACCGCAATGAGGAAGAGTATTTTTAACATGAGAACCTTTAGAAGACAACTGTGCATTGGCTCGAATGGGACGCACATCAAGAACTAGATTGAGGTCCCACTAAGGCATCGCAAAGGGTTTCGGCAGAAACATATCGGTCAGTTTTTTCAGGAAACGCTTCACAAAAGATGATTTAAACAGAGATGGCTGATCAGGCAATTGTGGAAAAGCTGTTAAGGATCATAGATAACTTAACTGTTGCCAGATCAAGGCCTTGCTTGGCCAGGGACAAGGTGAAATGACAAACATCCAATACCTGGGCCTGTAAGAGTTGGACGTAATGGGAAGAACACTAAGCAACAAACTTCCCCTTGTGTCTTGCACAGATGGTTTTAGTAGAGGTATGACTTGCTGTCAAAATCATATTGATCACTTCAGAAGGGAGATCGAAAACTGTCAGCTGTCACCACTCAATCTCCAAGAATGGAGATGCAAGTTGTAAAGGTTCAGGCTGAGGATCCTGCCCTGCTGTTGCAACAGTAGTTCCTCCTGAAAATGCAGCCAAATTGGAAGACAGATGCTCATGACCAGACGTTTTGGGTGCCACATTCTCCTAGCCCAATCCAGAGCAGGCAGGCACACAGGAGTCCCAAGCACCAGTCTAACCGAAAGGCATTTCCAAGTCAGAACTGCATAAGGAACTTCAACATGGAAACTGCATGTTCTCTGCAGTGGCTAAAAGATCGAGCTAGGACTCTCTACATTGGCTCTGTACCACCTCTGAGTGTAGCCACCATTTCTGATCTGCTAGTCAATGCGGACTATACCCATCCACCCTGGCGTTTAAAGATCCTGCTTACTGCTGTGCAATCAGGGTGATACCATTACAAACCGGCCAGTTCCAGAGGCGCAGAGCCTCAGACCCTCCTGAAACAGCACCCATGACCCCACTCTACCCTGCTTGTTCCAGTGCCATAAGGTGGTGGTGTCTATGAGAACATGTTCCCAAACACCATTGATGGACGAAAGGAAGGCTTTTAGTGAAAAGCAAATCTAAAACAACTCTAACAGGTTGATGTGAAGGCGGGCTTCTACTGAAGACCAGAGACCTCTGATCTCAAACTCTCCCAGATAACCTCCCAAACCCAGCAACGATGCAACAGGCATGACTGTTCACTCTGAATGGGGCAGAGAGAGGGATATGCCACTGGTCCAGTAGCAGTCCAGCAGCCTTCAATGCAGATCTTTTGCAATCTCCACCAACACCTGGATGGAATCCAAGAGATTCCTTGGTGCTAAGCCCACTGACATTTCAGGTCCCACTGCACAGTCCACATGTGGCACCTGGTGTCATCCACCATGAGGATGCAGGAGGCCGAGAAGCCAAAGAATTGCTCTCACCGAGACCCAGGTCAAGGGCTAAAACCTCTCGATCACAGCCCGAATGTCCTGGACTCGTTTTCATGTCCAGGATGGGTACAATGTAAGGGAGCCTCTGTGAAAGAGCCAGGAGTGACTCATCTAGATGGCAAATCACAGCTATCTCAAACAAGCATTTGCAATGCAATAGGTCTTGCATTTGCTTGAGTTAGAGCTACTGGCGTTTAAATGCATAACTGGACTTTTCTTGCCACAAAAATTAGTCAACCCTGCTTCATATTCTGGTCTGCTCTGCCATATAATTCCAGTGGCCCTGCATCAGTAATAAGGCTGGGCACAAAAAGTTATTGTGCACATCCCAAGTGGTTAGAGAGCAGTGCAAGGCAGAGTGTGCGGTTTCCAGCCTGCCATAGAAAGCTTTAAATTATATGTTTGTGTCATAGTGGAAAACCCACTAATTGGCTACACAAGTTTAAGTACTGTTGTTGGCTGCTACTTCCTTTGACTTGTGTTACCCACTTGTGCTGTATAACAAGCATGTTTAATGAACAGAGCTCTAATTTATGCTTGATCAAATAAATGGCTGGACATAATAAAAAAAAACTCAACTTACAGGAAAAAAAAATCTTTTTTTGGGTGGGTTACAGAAAGGAACGCAGGTGTGTCAATTATTAAATAGTCTATTTTGCAGATTTGGACTAAAGAAGAATATTACAGTTTTTTTTCCTCCAGCTGACAAGATAAGTGGGTAAATTAACTGCGTTTCCAGTGGCTGAAGAGAGCGGAGCAGATTTGGAGGAGTGTCTAATGACCATCAAAGAGCACAATATAAAAACACCATCAGTGCCATTAACATCTGTGTGGTATGGTTTAAGGCTGAACTTCAATACTATTGTTTATTTTGGTCCTCCCTGCCTCGCCCTGATTTACACTGAGTCGACCAAATAAATCCCCTTTTGTAGTGCTGAGGAAATAAATTTTTATCCATTATCAATAATCCTACTAATATGGTCTAACAGGCTTGATGTCTCAACATCGATAAGAGCTGATCACTGCAACTGCAAAGTAAAAACTTGCCCGCCAAAAAAATATATGTGTTTGATCGCAATGAGAGTAAAAGCTACTTTTGAGACGTTCTCCATGTAGTTTGAGGCAACTGGCATATTTTAATACATAATCCAGGAGTTTGCACAGAGGAGGAAAGGCAGATTTCACTTAGACCGAGTCAAAACGCTATGGTTGACTGCGTCGAGGCATGCTGGCCGAAAACAATCCCTCCCACTGGTTTCTGCACCGCTCGCTGCCACGGTCCCTTCCTCTTTCCCCATAATAACTCTTGGCCTGATGACTTGTCCCTTCCAGCAGCTGGAACCCAGATGTAGTTTCCCTTGAAGATTGCTAGCTGGCAACTCACTGTAGTCAACACGTGCACAGCATAGGTTACTTCACATAAAACTTTTAAATTATGGAAAACATTATTTTTCCAAATGCCAAAGATTGCCACCTACATTGTACACTTAGGGTCATATGTACAAACACTTTTTCCCATAGACACAGAATGGGTAAAAACCTTTCCTACAGCTGGCCCTAAATCTTCAAAATAGATAGGTGTGTTTAGGGTTCTTCCTGTTTTCCTTTGAGTGTTTCCAATGTGGGTGTGATTAAGTCAGCCAAGCGGGAGCCATGTGGTCTGCTGACCCATTTAAATAAACTGGCAGAGTAAGCGACCTGCAAAGTCTGTGGAGCCATCTGGTAACTATGCGTTGTGATGGCCGACCAGGAGGAACCGTGGACATGTTGGTAAGGACAACAAAAAAAGAACAGGACCTGCAAAGCTGCGGAGCCATCTGGTAACCATGCGTTGCGGTGGCCGACCAGGAGGAACCGTGGACATGTTGGGATGGAGAACAAAAAAGAACAATGAGTGAAATCCCCTGGGCGTAAACCAAGCACTGAAAGGCGGGAGAATCAGAACCAATGCACCAATAAAACCCCAGCAGGTCTCAAGAGCACAACAAAGAACAAATGGTAATAGTGGGTGTAGGTAAAAGCCCATAGAAGTGATTACAGAATATCTTGCAGACAGCGCTGCCTAGGCTTGACCTAAAAATTGGCTGTCGTCTGGGGGAGGTCCACAACTGTGGCAAGTGCACCTTCAGCAACCAATCATCAAGGTAGGGAGAAGACTAATTTTTCAAAACTCTGAAGATGGGCAGGACCACTACCATCACTTTCTTTACCACCGAAGGAGTGCTGAAACAGCTGGAATGGAGCACAGAAAAATTGGGGTGATCATGGCCTGCTTGGAACCAAATATATAAGTCAAACAAGGACAATCTCATATGCCCTCAGGGACAAGGGTAATTCAATATACTAAATAAAAATAAAAAAAACAGTTGCCTGTGGGACTTATTTATGGAATATGTATAGTCTAACTTCAAGGTATCCAGTTGAATTGAATGATTAGTCTTATGCTGATCTTTAATCATATGAACGTTACTCAAGTCCCAATGCCACTTCTTGGTAGAAATGATATTGCTCTTCATATAAGATGTAGGCACAGACTATTCAATGGAACAGTGCAGACTACGCAGTGCTTGTATAGGTGAATATCTAAGAGTGATACAAATTTCACTGTACATATCTTTGGCTATCAACAATCTGGAACACAGTTCGTTTTGGAAGATTATATTAATTTATAAATTCTGTCCATGTGATTCTGTTACCACAGAACAGGTTGTCTGCGTTTTGATCCAAGCTCAACTGAAGAGTCTCCTCAGGACCAATGTTATCTGTCTAAAACACTTAGTGCATTGTTAAGTATCTGTACAGTCACGAACAGCCTCCAGAGAAACACATCCCTTTGGACATTCGCATTAATACAAAATTCATCAAAATTGTCCTCAAGTGGATGCAACCCGTTAATCCAGGATATGTGGTGCTCTACACCACTGCGTCTGTTGTCTCATTCATCAAATGAAGGAGGCTGGCCTGGTGTGTGGCAGACATCTATGGTGTTGGCACCTTATACCAGGCCCAGGCATTAGTAAGTGATAGCGTCTAGGAAGCCAGGGCTCTCAAGTGGTAGCTGTGGTGAGCATCCAAGACTTACCTAGGAGGAGTGTGAAGCACTTACAATATCACAATAGTCATACAGTAACTTATCACAAATGAAAGGAACCACACAATGTTGCAAAAATAAAGTACTTTTTAATAGTAACACTAAACTAGAATACTATAGGCAATCCCTCCTTTCTACAGGTACACACAAAATACACAGTTAAGTACTAGGAATTCGCATAAAAGCAGTAGAATTAGCAAGAATTAGCAAGAGCCCTAGGGGGAGCCAAACCATATACTAAATAGTGGAATGCAAGAATGGGTCCCCCATCCGAGGATATGGAGTGGTTAGCCAAGGGCTGGGAGAGTGCAGAACCCCAAGAGGTGAGTATCTAGAAGACCCCCAGCAACCAGGAGAGCAGAGGTAAGTTACCTGGTCATCCCATAGGCTAACAAGGGGACTTGGAATTGAAATAATGCAAGAACAGGACCAGGCCAGTGGAACCCAATGGTGGATTCCAGATGAAAAAGAAGGGGGCAGAGTCCAGTACATGCAGGAGTGTCCAGATGGGGCAGGCGGCAATGGCCACCCTTCTGTGGGTGAAGATTCGGGTCGACTGTGGTGGATGAAGTCCAGCTGAGGAGTCCAGGAGCTTCAGAGGAGTCCCTAAGAGCTGTCCCTCGCCGGTCGCCAAATTGCAGACAGATCAGTGGTCAAGAGGACCATCAACAAGCACCAGCAAATGCAAATTGGAGTTGAAGAAGATTTGCAGTGCTGAAGAGCAGCAGAAAGGTCCTGGAGACTCGACCCTTGGAGGGGAGTCCAGGCTGACCCTAAGAAGACAGGAGAGCCAGCAGAATCAGTCAGCGCCTCCACAAGAAACCCACTGGCAGCAGGCACAGTAAGTCGCAGTGAGGCCGAAGCAGCATACCTGAAGAGGAGTCCCACGTAGCTCAAGCAGCAGACAGGAGACTGTCCTTGCAAAGGTAGAGTGCAGGGGGCCGGGGCTACTTGGAGTCTGAAGATCCCTCAGAGCAGGAGTCGTCAAGCCTTGGTTCCTGCAACAGTTGCGGTGCACAGGGATTCTGTCCTGGAGGAAGAGGAAAGGGCTCATAGTCTTCCCAAGCTGGACAGAAGGCAAAGAGGACCCCTCAGAACCACCACCTGTGTTGGAGAGTCTTCGCAGGCCCAGAGGACAGGAGATCTAAGCAGCCGGACTTTGTTGCCTTAGGTGCCTCGTTCACTCCAAGGGTGATTCCTTCTTGCTTCTTTGGTGCTGCTGAATTCTTGCCGACCCCAGAAGATGCACAGCTGTGGAAAAGTTGCAAGTTGCTGACAGGAGCCGCGGAAACAATGTTGCAAGGAGGTCGTCTCAGGGTTGCAGTCTTGTTCGGTTCCTGTGGAGTCCAGCAGTGGTTACGGTGGCCAGGAGCAGAAGAGGTCATTGCAGCAAAGTCCTGGTGGAGTTTTGCATGCTGAATCTGAGGGCAAGGGGGTCCCTAAATAGCCCAAAAGGGGCTTGGTCACTCTGCACGGTGACCACCTATCAGAGAGAGTCACTGACGTCATCTGCCTAACCTGACCAGTCAGATGCTCCCAGGAGCCTCTGCCCATCTAGATTTCAAGATGGCAGAATCAAGTGGCCACCTGACGTAGCTCTGGGCACCACCCCTGGGGTGGTGATAGACAGGGGTCACTCCCCTGTCCTTTGTGCAGTTTCGCGCCAGAGCAGGGACCAGGGGGTCAGTGGACTGGTGTAAACTGGATTATGCAAGGCAGGCACCAAATGTGCCCTTCAAAGCAAGCCGTGGTGTGGGGAGGCTACCCCTCCCCAGCCTGGTAACACCTATTTCCAAGGGAGAGGATGTTGCACCCCCCTACCACGGGAAATCCTTCCCCTGCTTGCGCTGATCAAGTGGCAGGGGGGCAGAACCCTGTCTGGGAGGCTGCAGCAGCGTGAGTTGATCCCAGACCCTGGAAGACTGGTAGGAGCAACACTGGGGGTTCTCTAAGGAGCCCCCAGAGTGCATGGAACCATGCCACCAATATTAGCATCAGTACTGGAGTATGATTCCAACATGTTTGATACCAAATATGCCTAGGTTCAGAGTTCCTATTATGTAGCTGGACCATAGGTAGTGACCTATGGCTAGTACATAGCTAAAAAGCTTGCCCGCACGTACGAAGTCTAGGGGATTGGAACTGGAGCTCACAGGAGCACCTCTACTCATGCAGGGGATGCCCACACATGCAAGGACCTGCACCCTGCCCTTTGAGCTGGAAGGGTGATCATAGGAGTGACTTACAGTGACCTGGTTTAGTCACCAGTAGTGAAAGGGTCCATATACTAGGGACTTACAGGGGTACACCACTATGCCAACTGTGGGTTGCAAAGGGTACCAACACAACCACATTTAGAGGAGAGGGCACAATCACTTTAGAGTAATTTAATTTTTAAAAATGCATAACTTTGCTTGTGTACATTGGATTTTCATTGGTTCAACAGTATTTTAATCAGGTAAATATTCTCTATTTTTCTAAACATGTGCAGTGCATTTTTGTGGTGTTTTCTCTGTGATATTGTATAAGTTCTTGCGCAAATACTTTACACATTGCCTTCTAAGTTAAGCCTGACTGCTCAGTGCCAAGCTACCGGAGGGTGGGCAAAGGATAATTTGTATTGTGTTGTGTTGTGACTTACCCTGACTAGGATTGTGGTCCCTACTTGCACAAGGGTGTATACCTCTGCCAACTAGAGACCCCATTTCTAACACTGGGTTCTTAATATCAAGTGGTATCCTATGAAGTAAAAAGACAGACTGGGTCACCACATTGATTTTCCATCGTATCATTCATGGATCCAGAGTTATAAAAGTGCCTCCCTGATTACAGGGCGTAGGCCCACTCTCTATCAAACCCAGTTCTTAGAGATGTCCTAAGATGAAGCATAACACCTGGTGCTGTATGTGGACATCCTGTCCCACTTTCATGTGTGTCTTGGAGTAGGCCAGAAAGTATGAAAATTTACAAAATGTGGTAAATTATAAACCGGTAATGAAATCACTCTGATGTTTTTTGTGTGGAACAGGTTCTGTCTGGAGGTCAGCTCATCCTTGAGGTCCTACAGCCTCTGGTTCCCCACAGAGGATACTTTCCATGGTTTTTATGATTTGATACCCTTCACACTCCCCAGCATCAGTAGTATTTTAAATAACAGTAAATAGTATTAACATACCTGGATGACAGTAGTGCAGTGTTACACATTCTGTAATTAATTGTCCAAATGTCAAGTTGCAATGCTAATTTTTCAGTTGAGCCACCGGACAGTGCAGACTGCTTGGTTGCAAAAGACCAATTGTGGGCTTATAATCATACAAGGGGTTAGAGCTCACCCATTGTTTACCATAGATTGTCACTTTCATGTGCTTGCTTATCTGATGGCTTTGGCTGTTTAGCTTGCGTTTGTCTCAACTCTGGAACATAGGATCGTTACCCTCTTGACTGGCTGACTTGGGTCCTTCCACTACTCTCTTTCAGGGAAAACTTTAGATCGAGCCTAAAACACAGCACAAGCTGTCTGGTTGCAAACTACATATTGTCAGCTTACCAAAACTTAAAGGGGCTAAGAACCTGCCCACTACTTAACACTAGTTGGCTTTAATATCACTCTTATTTGCTAGCTTCCTATTCAATGGCTTCACTGTCCCATCTTGTGTTTGTTCCTCTCCTGAAGCATAACCTCTTTACCATTCTTTTAGGACTGGTGTCCTTCCACTTCTCACTTTAAAGGAACTACCTTTTAATTATTTTTGGTTACGTGCTCCATGAGAGTGCATGTGTTTTCCAGCTCTCCCATGCCTGCTTCTTCCCATCACAAACCCCAACTTGTGTGTGCTCCATTTCTTTCTCTCGTGTGCTTTCTCTCCCTTTGTGCGGTGGGTTGCTTTCTCTTCGCACTCTTCTTTCCCAAGCAAAACACCCCTACCCATCCCCTCTAGTTCTCTTCATAATGTACTGCCCTGCCTCCCTTCAAAACACCCCTATCCCAGTGTTGCTCCACCAATGTGCTTGCCCCCACACGACGAGTTGCTCTGTCCCTCATTTGTGGCGAAAGGAGCTGTGGTAGATGGTGGTTGCAAGACATCCATGTTAGTTGGCTGTCTGTCTCATTCTTAATTTTCTCTAACATCGCATCAACTTGCTTTCCAAAGAGGTGTTCATCATCCAAAGGCAAGTTGAGATGTTGTTGCACCTCCAGTTTGAAACCAGAAATGGGCAGCCAGGTGTGCCTACGAAGGAGGACACCAATATTGACACTCCAAGCAGCAGTGTCTGCTGCATCCAAAGCACACCTGATGTTGGAAATGATTTTCCCTTCCACCACCGACTCCTAATTCATTTTCTTATATTGGTCTGGGAGGTGCTGGGTAATGTCCTATTTCATCCCAGAGAGCCCAGCTGTACCGAGAGCGCAGACCCAATGAATTGGTGATTGGCCAATGTGTGGCAGACTGGGCGGTGACAGGTTTGCCCATCGCATCAATGTTTTTGATTTCTCAGTCAAGAAATGGAGCATCTCCTGTGGCCTGTGAATTAGTACGGTTTTGTGCTGCAAGTACAACCAGTGAGTTGGGTAGTAGTTGGCCCATGATGCAAGGCGGGTAAACGGGAGGATGCTATATATTTCTTATCCACCCTCAGCGTGATAACTCACTACTTCACTGGTTCCTTAATATGTCAAGAGCGGGCCTAAACATGTTTTTAAACATAGGCAAATACTGCATCGACCTATACGTGAATGAGAGGGCCTCCAAAAGAAAGTCTTCCTTCTCAGGCTGCTTATGCTTCTCCACCCTGTGAAATGTGGCTGCACAGTGGAGAACCTCATGGTATAAGGTGATGTAGTCTAGGGAGGAAGGCTTAGTCAGACAGAGGTCAAGATCAGTGTCAGCTGGGGGCTCCATGCCATAGTCATCCCAGTGGTCATCATGAAGGTGAGTCATATGATGAGTCATAAGGAACACAGGGAGATCTTGGTCTCCGCTCACCACCAAAAGGATGAGAACCCATAGGTAAATGTGGCATGGGGTCCACAGGCAGTAGTGGAGAGGTGGACCTAGTGGGGAGTGGTACAGGAAGTGGATGTGAAAGCAATGGAGGAGGTAGAGAAGTGCGCCTATTGTGGCAATGCTTCTTGGGCGTTGGCTCTGAAGGCTGGTTTAAGGACTGTTCAAAAGTCAAGTTCCTCTTTGGAGGAACAGGGTCCTTAAGTTTGTCTGAAGGCTTGGCTAGGATCCGATCGGTGCCATGCTGGATGTGAATATGCTGCTGCCTGGCTTCAAGCTCCTCATGCTGAAGGATCGGCTGGTCAAAATCCTCGGGAGAAGTGGAGGAGGCAGGCAAGGACGCTGGTCTTTTTGGAGCCGAAGATTTTCAATACCCTTGCGGCACCAAGCTGGGGTTTGAATCCAAGACGGGTCTCAAGGAGGTCTATGAAGCCAAAGCGAATGTAGTGGTCAAGGAGGAAGGTGCGAGGCTTGGGGGAGGACTTCGGCACTAAAGTGTGAGCAGGCGTCTGGTTCGATCCCTCTACTCGTGCTTACCATGGATTTGCAGAAGTGGTGGACCAAACCCCTAATGACTGGCCTGGAAGCTCTAACGTCCTTGGAGTGTGAGTGATGTCGAGGAGCTGGGACATCTTAGTGTGTCAAGGAGGGGATAGAGGCCCGAGCAGGACGTGGAACAGAGTTGAAGGGGGTACGAGATTGATCAAACTGGAATTAATATTGTAATCTCTTCTGTCAAGGAACAGATTCGAGTGGGCTCAGCGAGAACACCACAGGGTGTCGGAACTGGAACTCGAAGGGAGAAGCCTGAACCAGACAGCAGAGAAAAAGTAATCTAACAATAGAGCAGATGCCTATGCGCATTACCAGATGGAGTCACAATACCTCATGACTCAAAGACTTTGTTCAAGAAAAACAACTTTTACACCCCTGAGTCCAACACTAGATGGCAGGAGTATGCACAGCATGTGTACCTACAACTACACATACAACTAACATATATATCTTTTGCGTTCTGCTTATGCTTACCCACAGAGCATTCCTAAGATTAGGAAGTCATGTCAAAGTGGTCACATCCTTTCCTACCAGACGGTCATTCTCTGGAATGCTCTGCTTATTGGCCTTTGTGTAATGGGCAATTATATGTTGCTCGGCTTTCCAAATATATTCATCTAGCTTGTACTTCGGTGGGCTTCAGACTCCGCCCAAGACACCTACGGGCATGAATAAATCCATCAACTGTGAAGCCAAGGAGGTGAATGTACTATGACCTTGTCACTCCCTGGAGGCTACATAGCTCAGATTTCATTACATAAGGGTGTAAGGTTTAAATGGGAAAAATATGGTGAGCATCCAAACAGGAAGTAAGAGGGAGGTCCATAGATAAATCTATGAAAGATACGAAGAACGAAGAAGGAAAATGTTACTTACCACGAGACATCTGTTTGTGGCATGTAGTGCTGTAGATTCACATGCTGTGCATAAGCTCGCTATCTAGTGTTGGGTTCGGAGTGGTACAACTTGTTTTTCTTCGAAGAATGTTTTTGAGTCATGGGATCGAGTGACTCCTCCTCTCGGTGATAGTGTGCATGGGCATGGAGTCCTTTGTTAGACTGATTTCCAGCAGGCAGAAGTAAAGAGTGTATATATATTACAATATGTTGTAGTACAAGGAACACAGGCTTCTGGAGAGGCGGGAGGGCCCATGTGACTCTACAGCACTACATGACACGAACGGATATCTACTGGGTAAGTAAAATTTTCTGTTCGATGGCATGTGTAGCTGTAGATTCACATGCTTTGCATAGACTGTAAAGCAGTTCCCTCCCAAATAAGCAGCGGTTAGCCTGTAGGAGTAGCTTGAAATAATGTCCTAAGAACTGCATGGCCAACATTTCCCTGCTGATGGGCTAAAACATCTACATAGTAGCGTTCAGTAAATGTATGTGGTGTAGACCAAGTAGCAGCTTTACAAATATCTGCTATTGGAATGTTTTTCTGAAAAGGCCATAGAGGCACCTTTTTTCCTGGTAGAGTGCGTTCTAGGAGGTACTGGTAGTTGTCTTTTAGCTTTAAGAGAACAAGTTGGGATACACTTGACTATCCATCTAGCTTATCTATTCTTTGAAACTGGATCACCCTTGAGGCATTGAAAAGGCTACGAATAGTTGTTTTGAGTTAATAATACATAATACGTAATACATGAGAGCCCTTTTAACATCCAGTGTATAGAGAGCTCTTTCAGCGACTGAGTCTGGTTGTGGGAAGAAGACTGGTAACTCCACTGATTAATTAATGTGAAATGGCGAAACTACCTTGGGTAGGAATTTTGGATTTGTCCCAAGTACTATTTTGTCTTTATATTTGGAAGAAGGGTTCCTCCAAAGTGAACGCTTCTATTTCACTAACTCTTCTTAAAGAAGTTATAGCTACTAAAAAAGCAAGCTTCCAAAGAAAGGAATTGTAAAGCACAGGAGTGCATGGGTTCAAATGGTGGACCCTTAAGTCTGGTTTGTACAATGTTAAAGTTCCACAGAGGAGCTGGAGGAACTCTGGGTGAAATAACTCTTAAGGCCTTCCATAAATGCCTTAATCACAGGAATTCATAATAAAGAGACATGTCTGTTTTGGAGGTAAGCAGCTAGGACTGCTAAATTAAATCTAAAAGAAGAGTATGCTAGATTTGCCTTTTGCAAATGTAGTAAATAACAGATAATGTCTTGTACTGAGGGTTTAATTGGATCAATATTTTTAGGTTGACAATAATATACAAAACGTTTCTGTTTAGCAGCATAACACTGTCTAGCTGTAGGTCTGCGTGCTTCTTTAAGAATGTTCACACATTCAGAAGGAAGTTGTAAGCAGCCAAACTCTATGACTTCAGGAGCCATATCGTAAGATTGAGTGCTTTGGGGTTTGGATGTCTGATTTGACTTCTCTTTTGATTCAAAACATCTGGTCTGTTTGGAAGTTTGTGATGTGGACCCACAGACAGATCCAATAGTGTTGTGTACCAAGGCCGACATGCCCATGTGGGGTGTAGGAAGCTGGCCTGGTGTGTGGTGGGTACCTATGGTACTTATACCAGGTATCCCCTCTTAGTGAAGTGCATGCAGTGTCTAGAAACCAGGCTCTCTACAGGTAGCTGTGGATGAGCAGCCAAGCCTTATCTAGGAGATATGCAAAGCTCATGAAATACCACTGTACTCACACAGCACTTACACACATGAAAGAAAACACAGTTGTACAAAGCTAAAAGGTCATTTATTTTTGGCACAAATCTCCACAAAATACTAGAAAAGGTGACCCACCCTTACAAGATAAGTAATACACTAAATATATACACTAGTAATCAGAAACAGGCATAGAAAAGGATAGAATGGAAAACAGTGCAAACAGCAATAACCAATGCTGACCCTAGAGGGAAGCACAAACCATATACTAACAAAAATGTAATGCAAACAAGGTACCCCCACCTAAGTAAGTAAAATGTGTAGAGGGGAGCTGGGGGTAATCAGAAAACCAAAAAGGTAAGTAACACAGTACCGCCAGCGACCCGGAATGCAGGAGTAAAACACTGGATTTCCTCAAACCACCCAAAAGGATGAAAGGAAGAAAAAGAAGACACCCAGAAAAGACTGCAATAAAACCAGCAGTGGATTCCTGAAGACAGAAGACCTGTGAAGAGAGGGGACCAAGTCACAGTGGAGTCCAGGAGGAGTAGAGGCTACTACCCACCCAGCTATGGATGTAAGACTTGGTCGACGGTGATGAAGAAGAGGTCAGCACTGCAGCCCTGGAGCCGGAGGGGAGTTCCTGATGGATGCAGATGAAGCCCCACGCTGGAAGGAAGATTGCAACCGGGTGTCCGTGCAGGAATTCCTCCAACAAGCCTTGGCAAAGGCAAACTCGCTGTTAGTGGAAAAGAGGTGTTGCTGGGGACTAGTAAGGCCCAGTAGAACTCAAACCAGGAGGGGGAAATCACAGGGGAACCTCAGTGTCGCAGAGAGTCTACAGGAACAGAGAATGCACCCACAGGACGGGGACACAGGAGTCGCAGAAGAAGCCCAAGCAGCACTACAAAAGGGGATCCCACGCCGCAGGAGATCTACGCAGGAGGCTGTACTTTGCAGGATGGAGTGCTGGGGCTACACGTTGCCTGAAGATCCCTTGGAGGAGATGCAAACAAGCCTTGGCAGCTGCAAGAGACAGTGCACAGTGGTGCTGTCCTGCGTTGGAAGGCAAAGGCTTACCGCCACCAAAATTGGACAGCTGCCAGAGAGGACGAAGAGGACTACTCCGGACCACCACCTGTGATGCAGAATCCACGCAGCTCAGCAGGAGAGGGGATCCACACAGCCGGTCGTCGCTTGTTGTAGGTGCCTGCGGTTGCAGAGAAGTGACTCATTCACTCCAATGGAAATTCCTCCTTCTTCTTGTGCAGGCTGAAGAGTTGCAGTCTTCTGAGGCAGCACGGCGAGGGAAATGTTGCAAAGCTGGCAGGAGCTCTGGAATCAATGTTGCTGAAGAGTCCTTTCTTCTTGAAAGCAGCTTGTCGGGACCTGGAGGTTCCAGTTGCAGTCCCGGAGGCCAAAAGTCAAAGCAGAGGTTGCAGAGGAGTCCTGCTGGAATCGAGCAAACCAAATCTGATAACTCTGAGAGATACCCTAAGGAGCCCTGAAAGGGGGATTGGTCACCTACAGGTAAGCACCTATCAGGAGGGGGCTGACGTTACCTGCCTGGCCACTCATATGCTCCCAGAGTTTCCTGCAAACCTTGGAAACAAGATGGCAGAACCCAGTGACTCTTCGGAGGAGTTCTGGGCACCACTCCTGGGGTGGTGATGGACAGGGGAGTGGTCGCTCCCCTTTCCATTGTCCAGTTTCATACCAGAGCAGGGACTGGGGGTCCCTGAACCGGTGTGGATTGGTTTATGCATGAAGGGCACCAAATATGCCCTTCAAAGTAAACCAGTGGTTTGGGGAGGCTACCCCTCCCAAGTTATTCACACCTATTTCCAAAGGGAGAGGGTGTTACCTCCCTCTACCAAAGGAAATCTTTTGTTCTGCCTTTTTGGGCTTGATCAGATCAAGCAGCAGGAGGGCAGAAACCTGTCTGAGGGGTGGCAGCAGCTGGGCTGCCCAGAAAACCCTGTAAGACTGGTGGTAGCAATACTGGAGGTCCTCTAAGGAGCCCCCAGAGTGCATGGAATCATACTTCCAATATTTGCAAGAGTATTGGGGTATGATTCCAAAAAACAAGTTACCTACCTTTGGTAACGCTTTTTCTGGTGGATATATTAGCTACCTGAGATGAGGCGATGTCATCGTTGCGGCACCGTCACCCTGAGCCTGATAGAAATGCACAAACTGAGCCGACTTGTATGGAGCCGGAGAGCCCAAGGAGAACGCCATTGGACCCGTGGGACCAGCCGGTGCACCAGCAGGGGCCATAGCCTTATTAAAGATACTGAACATGGCATTCAGAAAAGCAACTGGATCCGCTCCCAGAGTCAGGAAGGAAGGAAACCTTTGATCTTTATGTGGCGCTTCGGTCGGATCCGGAACCTGAGCCACCGACTCCTGAACCCCAGGCGAAAAGTGAGCTGGATTACTCACCGGGGACTCGACCACCTCGATGAGTGAAGGGCGCCGGAGAAGCCTGAGGACTTTGAGGCTTTGGAGTTATAGTAGACTAACCTCCCACACCGTACGTCATCTAGATGGAGACCGAGATCAAGACCAATCTCTAGAAGAACGACTTCGAGAGTCGTGGCGGCCCCGCTTCTTGTGTGACCTCAACGAATTATGGGAAGACGAGTCCCTTGTCTTGAACCTTCGTGACATGTGTCCTTTCTTCGCTTTAGCTAAAACGAGCTTAGCTTCTCTTTCTTTCAGCACCTTTGGATTCATCCTTTGGAAGGACACACACTTCTACGTCGTGGTCAGAGCTAAGGCACCATAAACAGTCATCATGAGGGTCCGTGACAGACATACAACCCCCACACTGACGACATAGTTTAAACCCGGACTTCTTAGGAGGAGACATTGTAACAGGAATAATAAGACACCTTTGAAACAGTAGCTTCTCATCAAGAGCTAAGAGAAAACAGTTAGCGTCAAAGGCACGGAAAAAAGGGAACTGACGTCAGCACGCCAGAGAGGACCTCTTATTGCCACGATGACGTCAGACGGAGTTGCGTGCGGAGCCGTGCAATTGTGATGGTCTCGTCAACGTGAAGAGCTGGGAAGAAATTTTCCATCGAATGCTGGCGCATTGGCAGAATTCATAAGATGAGGAATCCTCAGGTAGTTGTATCCATCAGAAATGGAAACATGCCCAGGTTCGGAGTTACCATGATGTAGCTGGACATAGGTAGTGACCTATGTACAGTACACACGTAAAATGGCATCCCCGCACTCACAAAGTCCAGGAAAATGGATCTGGAGTTTGTGGGGGCACCTCTGCTAGTGCAGGGGTGCAGTCCCACACAGGTACCTGCAGCCTGCCCTCTGGACTGAGAGGGCCTACCACAGGGGTGACATTAGAGTGACCTGGTGTAGTGACCTGTAGTGAAAACGGGTGAATGCACCTGTTTCAAGCAGGATGCAATGGCAGGCGTGTAGAACCCTTTGCATGGGCTCCCTATGGGTGGCAGAATAACTGCTGCAGCCAATAGGGATCCCCTGGAACCCCAATGCCCTGGGTACCTAGGTACCATATACTAGAGACTTACATGGGGGGACCAGTATGCCAATTGTGGGAAGAAAAGGGTACAATTTAGATGAGAGAGCAAAACTACTGGGATCCTGGTTACCAGGAACCCAGCAGACAGTTAAACATACTGACAACAGGCAGAAAATGGGCGTAACCATGCCAAGAAAGAGGGTACTTTTCTACCTTGGGGCTACAAGAACTATGGTGAGTGAGGTTTGGTTCAATTTTCATTTTAGAAATGGTATGAGTGGGAGAGGCGGAAAAGCATAAGCAAATATCCCTGACCAATTCATCCACAGAGCATTGCCCTTGGACTGAGGGTGTGAGTATCTGGACACGGAGTTTGGCATTTTGAGTTTTCTGCAATGGCCTAGAGATCCATTTCTGGTGTTCCCCATAATTGAAAGTATTGGTGAAGTACTTGTGTGTGAATTTCCCATTTGTGGACTTGTTGCTGCATCCTGCTTAATAGGTCCGCTAACTGACTATCCATTCCTGGGAGTTATTCTGCCAGTAATTGAATGTGATTGTCCCTTCTAGCTCAGACAATTTGGAAGTGGGTGATTCAAAATCGAGATGAGATCCCCTCCACCCCCACAACCCCCTGTTTTTGCAGAGAATACATTGTCATATTGTCTGTACGGACCAATACAATCTTGTGTGAGATTCGTGTAAAGAATCCTTTGAGTGCCAAAAGGACTGTAAGCAGTTCAAAATAACTGATGTGATAAGTCTTTTGAATGTGATTCCATTTTCCCTGTATGGTGAGATTGTTAAGGTGAGCCCCCCTCAACCTGTCTGTAATGCATCTATTGTTAGGGTGATCTGAGGCACAGGGTCCTGAAAGGGCCGCCCTTTTGAAAGGTCGATGGGGTTCCACCACTACAGAGAGCAGTGAGTCTGACAGTCCAGCAACACTAGATCTTGAAGATGACCCTGTGACTGAGACCACTGTTGAAAAAGGCACTGTTGCAGTGGACGCATGTGTAGCCTTGTATGGGGAACTATGGCTATCCAAGAAGCCATCCTTCCCAAGAGTTGCATCAGTAGCTTCACTGTGTAAGTATGATTCTCCTGTAATTGAGAGATAAGAGTTTGAAAAGCTTGAATCCTTATTGGGTTTGGATATGCTAATGCTGACTGAGTGTTCAGATTTGCCCCCAGATAAGGCTGTATTTGTGATGGTTGAGGATAAGATATGAGGTAATTTATTGTGAACACCAAATTGTGTAGAAGATTGATAGTGTACTGAGTGTGTTCCTGGCACTTTGAATTGTATTGGCTTTTCTGAGCCAGTCATCTAGTTATGGGAAAATATGTATGTGTTGTCTTCTTAGAAATGCTGCTACTACTGCCAAGCATTTTGTAAATACTGTTGGAGCTGTTGTTACCCCGAATTGTAGTGCCTTGAATTGGTAGTTCTTTGCTGCAATGACAAATCTTAGATATTTGCGATGTGCTGGATGCATGGGAATGTGGAAATAAGCATCTTTGAGATCCAATGCGGTCATGTAATCCTCTTGCTCTAATAGGGGAATAACATCTTGCAGAGTGACCATATAGAAATGCTCCGAGAGTATATATAGATTAAGAGGTCTGAGATCTAAAATTGGTCTAAATGAACCATCCTTTTTGGGTTTTAGGAAGTAAAGTGAATATACTCCTGACCCTTGGGATGTAGGTACCGGTTCTACAGCCCCTTTGAGAAGAAGGTACTTCCTCCTTCAACAGAATGAAATGGTCTTGAGAAAGTTTGTGGGAACAAGGAGGAATGTTTGGTGGAGTGGACATGGGTTCTAGACAATAACCATATTGGATAATTGATAGACTCCACTGATCTGTGGTTATGTTGTACCATTTTGGATACAAGTTTACCAGTCTTCCTCCCACAGGAGATGTATGCACTGTGGGGATTTGTAAGAAGTCACTGTTTTGTTGAGGTGGAAGAACCTCTGGAAGCAGATATTTTACCTCTTCCTCTATTATTAGATCCTCTGTAAGAACCTCTGAATGAACCTCTGTCATAGAAGTGTGAAGTTCTGTTGCAAGCTGGATGGATCTATGGTTGTTTGAACCACCTCTAAACTGAGGCCTACAAAAGTGCCTCTAGTGGGTGTGGTATATAGTGCACCCATAACCTTAGCTGTTTTGAGTCTTTCTTAAGCTTCTATATGGTGGTATCCACTTCTGGTCCAAATATATGCTCCTTATCAAAGGGCATGTTTAATACAGCTTGTCGTAACTCTGGTTTAAAACCTGAACATCTTAACCATGCATGGCTCCTGATTACCATGCTGGGGTTGACCCCCCCCCCCCCTTGCTGCTGTATCAGCTGCATCAGTAGTGCATCTAATTGCGTTTTTAGAGATAGCCTGTCCGTCTGCTACTATTTGATGCCCTCTTTTCTGATGTTCCGGTGGAAGATACTGCAACATCTCTCCCATCTCATCCCAGTGGGCCCTATCATACCTCGTCAAGAGTGCCTGGGAATTTGCAATCCTACAGTGGTTCGCAGCCTGAGTAGCCACTCTTACCTGCTGCACCTAATTTTTTACTTTCCTTGTCTGGACGAGGAGCATCTCCTGTAGACTGACTATTGGCACATTTTCTTGTCGCACTTACAACTATAGAGTCAGGTGGTAATTGTGTTCTAATAAAAACTGGATCAGAGGGTGCAGGTTTGTACTTTTTATCAGCCCTGGGTGTAATGATCCTTGCCTTGTCAGGTTCCTTAAAAATGTCTGCAGCATGTCTAAGCATGCCTCGAAGCATAGGGAGACATTGGAACTGCTTGTGTGTAGATACTAAACAGAAAGTCTTCTTCAGTGGGATCTGTATGCATTTGTACGCTGTGATACGTCTCTGCCCTAGCTATCACTTGATTGTAAACAGTGGTATCTTCAGGGGAGATGGCCTCGCTGGGTATAAATCTGGGTCATTAGGGAGAATGGTTTCATGATCATATAGATCCCATGGGTCTACATCTTCTTGAACATCACTTGAGTCATCCCTATGAGGTGATGCGGATGATGTCTGTGGAGAGAACTGTGTAAAGTGTGGGCGGTGGTGGTGGGGTAGAAGGAAGGAAAGCAGAATGTGGCGGGGAAGGCTGAGGTTGTGTAGCTTTTTCTTTCTCCTTCTCTTTAGAGAATTTCTTAGTGGAGGCCCAGCGTCCAAAGTCTCCTGAAATGCAAGTTTTCTTTTAGTTCAGTGGTTCCCAACTTTTTGACTTCTGTGGACCCCCGCTTTATGATTACTGGAGCCCGGGGACCCTCAATGACTCACTATTGGAGTCCAGGCCCCCCCCCCAAAGTCATTACTGACATGCTGGGGTCCTAATCTGTTAATATTTTATAATTTTCTAAGCAGTCGTGGACCCGTTGAGGAGGCTTCGCGGACCCCCAGGGGTCGCCGGACCACAGGTTGGGAACCACTGTTTTAGTTCTTACAGGAGGAGAGGCTATGATCCTTCCAGTTTCCTTCTTTATGTAAAGTTTGCGCTGCTTAACATCCATAACCTCTAATATAGGTTGTATTGCAGATGACTCCTCAGTAACTGCAGAATGTTTACTGCTGGCAGTTTTCGATTCCGAAGGTTTCGACACAGAATGCTCTACTCGGACTGAAAATGTCGGCTCCTAAAGTGGTGTTAATTTTTTCAGCTCCCAGGTTGAAATGTCCGATTTTTAGCTCAATGCCGAAACAGATGTAGTTGTCTGGTGTGTCTTCTGTTGACCTGGGCACCATTTCCAATCGACGCACTCTTTGGTCCTGGAAAGCCTTCTTTGATCAAAACGATCTACAGGCGTCGCAGGTCTCTTCGCTGTGTTCTGGAGACAGGCAGAGATTACACACCAAACGATGGTCGGTATAGGGAAATTTGGCGTGACACCAAGGACAGAACCGAAACGGAGTGTCAAAGTTGGACCAAGAAGGGAGAAGTCGCCCCCTAAGGGCATGAAATTTGCAATTCTCCACTGATTAGCTGCCTGTGTAGCAACTCTTTTTCCTGCTGCAACAAATGTTCTGCTCTCCTTATCAGGAGGAGGTGCATCTCCTGAAGACTGGTTATTTGTCCTCTTTCCTGCTGCACTGACTACCACTGAATTTGGAGGGACCGGGTGAGTAATGTAATCTGGGTCAGAGGGTGCAGGCTTATACTTTTTATTGATTTTAGGTGTGAGAACCCTAGATTTTACAGGCTTGCTAAAAATTTGGTCTGCGTGTTTTACCATGCCTGGTAACATTGGGAGACACTGGTACTTAGAATGTCTAGACGATAGTGTATTAAATAAGAAATCTTCTTCCAATGGTTCTGAATGCATGGTTACCCCATGATAAGCTGCTGCCCTAGATATGACCTGGTTGTATGCAGTGGTATCTTCTGGTGGAGAAGGTTTTGATGACTAAGTATCTAGGTCATTATCTGGGATGGGATCAGGGTCATAAAGATCCCATGGGTCTGCCACATCTCCCTGTGAATATAATGAATGTGTTAGAGAAGGAATTGGTGGTGGGCTGGTGTGAGGTGAGACAGATAATTGCGGAGAATGAGGAGGAGAGGTATGAAGAGGTATTGGCTTCTCCTTTTGTTTTTGCACCTTTGCTGGTGGCTGTACAGAGTCCAGTTCCTCTTGGAAAGCCAGCTTTTTGTTTTTAAAGGTGGTGCAGTGACAATTCTTCCTGCCTCTTTGTGGATGTGTATTCTAGATTCTCTCATCCATGATTTGTAAAATGGGCTCAATGTCAGGCTCTTCCTCAGAGGTTTTGTGGGTTTCTCTCAATTTTTTTGAAAGTCCTTGTTCCTCTGTATATGAGGATTTGTTCGGCTCCGAAATTTTTTTTTTCTTGGTCCTGAAAAGGTAGTGGAAGGTCTCGGCTCCGAAGCCCACTGCTGAATTGGACTCCGAAGAATGGGCTTTTTTTTTTTTTTTTTTACTGGAGTCCGAAATGGAGCCTTTGACAGATTTACTCGACTCCAAAGTAGACGGAGGAGTGGCCTTTTTCGGCGCCGACCCCGAAGGACAGTCAATGACAGTCTTTTTTCAAGCCAAACCATGGCCTTCTGGCAGTGGTGTACCCAAGGCCTTTAAATGTCTTTTGTGCATGGGTGTAAGGGCAGACGCACTCATATACTGTCCAGCTGTGATGGGTCTATCATCCTCCGATTCTTGTTCGGAGTCTGTGTCTCGGATGGAGACTGTTGTCTGCGCCTGCTCTTCTTCAATGACATCGAGATGTTCACTGCTTTTCGACACCATTTCGACTCTTCTAGCTCGGCGATCTTAGAGAGTCTCCTTTGAATGAAATGATTGACAGGCCTCACAATTTTCCTCCCAATGGTCTGGATAAAGGCACAAATTACAAACCAAGTGCTGGTCTGTATAGGGGTACTTCGCGTGGCACTGAGGGCAGAATCGGAATAGAGTCCGATCCATCAGGCTTTCCACGCAGTAGGCCCGAAAAGGCCCGAGTTGGGCACACGCGCCCCGAATGGCAAAAAAGAAGGTTCCGACTGTACTACCGGTTCGATGCTAGATGGAAACGCGATCGAAACAATACCGCCGAAAAAGAAGGTTTTCTAAGGTTATCGAAATCGCGGAGCAAGAGTAAACATGTCCGAACCCGACGCCGGAAAGAAAACAATCTAACAATGGAGTCGATGCCCATGCACAATGGAACTGGGAGGAGGATTCACTCGATCCTGTGACTCTGAAAAGACTTCTTTGAAGAAAAACAACTTGTAACACTCCGAGCGGAACACTAGATTTCGGAAGGGATATGCATGGCATGTGTATCTGCAGCTACACATGCCATCAAACATATTTCGCTCCATTGAGGGAACTAGCAACAGATAATGAAAAATATACCAACCCTTCTCCCCATTTCTAGAGCAATCTATACAAAACAAAGTTTGCTATAGTTGACTAATGCACATAAGCTTGGCAATGTTACATACAGACCGCATCCCCTAGAAAAATTGCAATTCTTTATCCATTAAAAACATAGGTATGCAAATCACAACATGAGCAGCTAGGTTCTGCCATATGACAGAGAAAAACAAAAAATTTCTTTAAGACAGGACATTCATAGAAACAGTGATATTCGTTTTGTCGGTGCTACACATGGTTTCCTGGGCACCAGGGCACTCAGGGGTTACTACGCTATAATCGCATCAACTGGCACGTTCCCCACTGGTGACCTGGGGCCTCAGTATTAGTGGACCTAAAACTGGATAATCAAGTACTCCTATCCAGCACTTGACTCTCAGGGTAGCGAGGCAGAGCAGTCCAAGGCTTACCCAAGGTGGTGAGTTGGATTTAGACATTCAGAATACATTGCACACCCTACTGCCGGCTAATAAGATCAATATCCAGTCAGCGCTTTACTTTTTAAAAAGAAAAATACTTTAATACACACAAGAGAAATATACTATGCATAAAACTAGGATAAACAGTGAAAAACAGATGTTTCTACATCCCTCTGGGCCACAGTTCTGCCACCGAACAGTATTATAGCGCCTTCACGCTAAACACTATAAAAACCCAGTTAACGTGTAGACACACAATTAGCACTGCATATTACAGACCATCTTGCATAGGGTTGCTCTCATTTATTAGAGCCATGATACCAATCCTAGTATTGCAATGATGTAGTTTCAACATATGATGTGAAATCAAATGTTGCAGTTCAGCCCTAGACCCCATGATCCAAAGAACAGAACCCTCCTGTCCTTAGCAAGGACACCTCTCTAGTGGCGTCAGGGACCTGCTCACAGGTGCCGGATGTCTTGTCACAGTTTACAGAAGTCCCACTAGTCCAATAGCCACTGGCTAGCTGGAGAAGTGCAGTAGCTGGCCTAAGTGCTGGTACCCCAAGATGTCACAAAGAGAAAGGTTGGACCTGTACCACAGGACACTCTTCACCAGCTACAAATTGTAACTGAAAGTATCACACAGGCTCCCACAGCACTGGGTAAAGTGATTTCACCTTCAAGGCCTGGGATTAAGCTTCCCCTTCTACCTCTGTCTCTGTTGATGTGTTGCAAGCTTCCTTATCTTGAGTAGCTGTCTGCAGTTTCCTTGTGCTCCAAGCGGATGCTTCACAAGCCTCACATGGCAGCTGGCTCTCTGCATTCAGGCTACTGACTGCTGCTCCTACTCCTCGTCAAACTGGCAAATTCCTTCACAGCAGAACCCATCTGTCACTGAGAAAACTCTCTCAAGTTCAGACATGGTGAGCAAACTTCCCTTGCCTTTACACCACAGGCCTCAGATGGCTTCTGTGAATGCTTGCCAGAACAGAAAACAAGTCTTCAACAACAGCTGACCGCTCAGGCCAGATTTATCACCTCTGATTGACAGGCTGATCCAATCAGAGGTTGTGCTACTTTTGACTCCCGGGTGCCCCTCCAATCGTAAGGCACATGTGTCATGCTTACTGTGTGTTCGAGGCATGCAAAGGATGAGTTACTGCCCTTTATGACAGGCTCTTGGTAACAGCCCGGAATATTCCCCAAAGAGGAATTTTGATTAACTCCATACCAGAAGGCACTGACCATCACCCAACAGAAAGGGGGGAGGGTCCCTACTAGCAGTTAGTGCAGCTAAACAGAGATAAGAGCGAGTGTGTACCCCAGCCCACCAAGCTTCTCCAAGGAATAGGGAGGGGCCCTGGTGAGCTGGAATGTCGAGCAGAACAGCTCAGCTCACATTAAACACAATGGCTCACCTCTATATTCTCCTTAGGGAACCTAATGGCTCCAAAACACACATCCCAGGTAGACAAAGGCAACAGGACGACAGGCAAGGGAGACTGCACAGACGATCAGGAGAGTGGTTTGTACTCCACCCCCTCTCGGGTACAGGTATCCCTGACTATACATTTAATGCTGTCTACCATAGTCTTGGTAGGCAGTAGCCACTCAGCGAAATAGGCGTGCTCTATGGATGCCCCCCTCGACCGCAGGGCTAAGCTCTATATAGTCTCAGTCCATGTAAACAGGGAGATCCTCAGTGGACATCCATGATTGTCATGTTCACGGAGGTAGGGATCTAGAAACCATACAGTAACTTTTAAGTGACTTGCCTGGAGATCAGCGTAAGGTAGGGGATGCACGCTCTCCAGAGACATGCAGAAGCCTTCCAGTCCCAGCAGTCGACCAAGTAAACAATTGATTATTTCATCAGAGACACAGGCACAAAAACAAATTAATATTTTATTACAGGAGAAAGAGGTGTGCTGCTTCAGCCCAAGAAGGTTGAAAAACAGTCAGAGCCTGCTTGTGTTCCCATTCAAAAAGGGGACCCAGCCTGGTGGTTCGGTCTGGGTAATCCCTTGTGGAGCACAGCTAAGGCTAATTTCCATATAATCAGTCCCTGTCAGCAATGGCACAGATGAGCTAAAAATAAAATCTGCAGTACGACCCACTGTGATTACCTACAGCTAAGATTAATTTAAGCATTTCACCCATCACTTCTGTTCAGTCTCTGATGACATCCTCAATAGTGGATTCAACAAGTACGAAAAGCTAGACGCCAGGACAGCAGGCCTTTTTATTTGAGAGCCCTACCAGAGTGGCTGTTCAGAATACCTTCCAAACGAGTACCCTAGAAAAAGAGGGACATTTTGTGGTTGAAACACTGCTGCTATGCAGGTGGAAGCCCCATTTGGCTAGCCATAATGTCACACCAGACCACATCCATAATGCAGACATCTCGAATGGGAGATCTTTCGCCACAGAGGCTTCTCTGTTAACTCCGTTAGTGCCATGTTAGAACCAGTATCAATGTTTAAAGTCATCCACGCTGAGAAAAACCCTGACAAAGCTGTACATGCTAAGGCACAGTCAAGGGCAAACTGGGGTTCATGATCATAACATTTTCCCAATACCCATGAGGGTCATGGAATGGCATCCAGATCAGCGGTAGCAGGGATCAGCAAAGCACCACGAAACGAAGTGCAACAGTAGCAGTTTTGCAAATTTCCTATCAGAAAGCCTTCACATTAAAAGACACTTGAAGGAACAAAGACACCATAGACAAAATTGTTTTGAAACAGACAATTTAATTCTGAGAAGGCAATTTTGTCAAAAGAAGCCTCCTGAAGTTGTAAGGACAGTGACAGAAAATGCAGGAAAGATAAAAACGCGCTGGTAAAGTGATTAAGTCTTGCCTTTGGGATCTAATGGCTTTGCTAGAACTTTTTGGTGCCTCTGTACAGCACTGGCAAAAAGCAGTTATTGGCAATGCTGAAAAAGAAAACAAATAATAGCAGTAATAATGCAGCCATCATAAGTGTGTAATGACGCATGTGAGTGCATGAGTCATCACGCTTGTGTGTGTTTAAGAAATGATACACAATCCATTAAAAATATATTCTGATACATCTAAAAAGTGAACTGGAGTGCGGTGAAATTGTTTTTTGTAAGGTGGGAATGACTGGGGAGAAACAGAGTGAGTGTGAAGGGGGGAATAAAATAAAAATAAAGCCAGGTGGCAGGAGGAAGTGGTGAAAAGCAGCACATGATGGAGAGCGCAACACAGATTGCAGATGTGGATAAGTACATATGACAGCGAGAGAGCAGCATATGAGGGAGAGCACAGGGTGGGGGCAGGCATTTGGTGGGGAGAAGCACAAGAGGGTGAGAACTGGAAAACACAAGAATACAAACCTGCCAGTCAAAAGGATGAAATAAGTTACTTACCTGTAACTGTCGTTCTCCAGTATTGGATACTTTCATAGATTCACATGTTTGAATCCTTCCCCGTCGTCGAGATGGGAGTCCCCGGTGTAATAGAGAAGCTATGCTCAAGTGCATATACAAAGTAAGTGCATTAGGCCTTAAAATTAAAAACATATCACAGTCGTCTTGTAAAAAAGGACCAAAGTCCAATGTCAACCAATCAGATCACACCACCCTCTAGAACCCTCCTGTGAGGAGCTACCTTCCCTCAGATTTTCCAAGCACTACTGCTGCAATATAAATAATACTGAGGGAATGAAGGTGAGCTCCGCAGGGGGAGGTGGGTGGCTTGCATGTGAATCCATGAAAGTATCCAATACTGGAGAGAACTACAGTTACAGGTAAGTAACTTATTTCTTACGCCAGTATTGGAACTTTCATAGATTCGCATGCTTGGATCAGACTAGTAAGCAGTGAATAACACATTTTCGATATGTTTAATACCAACAAAGCATTCTATATGTGAAAGAGCGTGACAACATTCTCTTAAGCTTTCTTGCGGTCCACAGTCTGACTATCATTAAGAAATTACTTTTACAGAAAACGTGAGCTAATACAAAACAAGCGGATGGAGGGATTAAAATGGCTCACCTTCATTGGAAGGTATTTCTGAGGACTGCTTGCCTAACCGCTGCATCTTGAAGCGACTCAGTGTCCATGAAACAGTGCTGCGTGAAAGTATGAGCTGTCTTCTATATTTCAGCACGACATATGACATGTTTTGAAACACCTGCGCACAGTGCACAGGATGTAGATATTGCTCTGGTAGAATGTGCTCGCACACTCGTATGCAATGGTCCACCTGCCTTCTGATGGCAGAAAACGATTGTGTCCTTAATCCAACGAGAAATAGTCTGTTTAGTTACAGGGTGCCCTCTTGTAGAGGTACTAAAGGCTAGTTAGTCTTCCTAAAGGATTTCGTTCTGACAAAATAAAATTTGATGCAACTTGTAAGATTGGGTGAATGCAGTCTTCTTTCCGCAGTAGTTTGGGGGTTAGGGGAAAAAAAGACTTTAGCACCACTGGCTCATTAATATGAAAATCAGAAGGCACCTTAAGGATGAATTTGGGATTGGTGGGCAGAATCACTCTTTCAATTTTGAATTGCAAGAAAGGCTCATGTATCGTGAAAGCCAGGATTTAACTCACCCTTTGTGCTGAAGTAAGGGCGAGAAGGAGTGCCACCCTTCATGTGAGGTACTTGCTGTCTGCCCTGTGAATGGGCTCAAAGGGCTCCTTCATGAGCTTGCCAAGGACGATGTTAAGTTGCCATGCTGGAGGCGGGCTTTAACCAGAGGAAAGGATCTGAGGAGATCCTTCAAGAATTGCTTCATTAAATTTCAGAAAACATAAGGATGGTTTGCCTGGTAATCTCCTATATCGGGAGATAGCTGCTAGATGGACTCTGATGGACCCGGAGCATGCTAGCTGTAAAACGTACGTTAACACTGTTTCCAGGGCGGAGGAGAGAGGATGTATATTCCTAGCTTCGCACCACAAACAAAACTGTTTCCATTTCAGGCGGTACATTTTATTTGTGCTATCTTACTTTAACCAGTACGTCCCAGCAATCATTTAGTAGGTCTAATCGGCCGAATTCATTGAATTCAGGAGCCATGTCGATAAGCTCAGAGACTTGGGATCCGGGTGTCTGACTTGCCCCTTTTTGATGGTGAGCAGCTTCGGAATTGGTTTGATCCTGATGGGTGGACATGAGGACAGTGGAAATAACTGTGTACCAAGGTTGACGTGGCCACGCTGGAACTATCAGAATTATCTCACATGGCTCTGACTTTATCTTCCTGGTTACCCCTGTGAGAAGAGGAATTGGAGGAAAGGCGTATGCATAAATCCCTGACCATGCGATTGAAAATGCATCCCCCCACGATCCTTGTTGGTGATGCCAACTTGCGTAATATTGGCATTTGGCATTCTGGGAAGTTGCGAACAGATCCAGATTCGGTCTTCCCCACTGGTCGAATATTCGATCCAGTGTTCACTGGTCTAATTCCCACTCGTGAGGGGATGTTGCCAACCTGCTCAATGAATTCGCAATGGTATTTTGCAGGCCTGGGACATGCTCCACCGCTATTATGTGCACTGAGTGCTGGATACACCAGTTCCAAATGGTCTGCACTTCGAGATAGCAGGTGTGAACGTGTTCCTCCTAGCTCGTGGAGATAGTGCATTGTGGTGATATATTCCGTTCTGACAAGCACCGTCGATCCTCGAATTCTTGGGAGGAAGGCTTGCAAAGCATAATACACTGCTCTCAGCTCTAGAAGGCTGATGCGAAAGATGGTGAGAAGGGAGACCTTTGCCGCTCACCCGAAGGTCCTGCAGACATGAACCCCATCCGGTCAGTGATGCGTCTGTTGTTACGGTCAGTGGAGGAATCTGTGGCAAGAAGTGCAGACCTTGTGAAATGTTTTCGGGTATTGTCCACCAATCAAGAGAATTTATAATGAGCGGTGTTGTGTGGCTCGTGCCCTCAAAGGATCCTTGTGCTTGCTTCCATTGTTTGTCCAGCTCCTCTTGAAGTGACGTATGTGAAGTCGACAGTGAGGAATGAGGCTTATACACAATGAGATCATCCCTAGTAAGGATTTGTACTGACAAACCAAAATAAACTATTTTCTTTGGATTTGCTTCTCTAGGGGGATTAACTTGTTTTGCCTGTCCTGTGTTGGGTAGGCTTTGGTCTGTTGTGTGTGTCCAATATAGCCCCTAGGAAGGCTAACAGAGTCGAAGGTTGGAGGAATGATTTTTCCAGGTTTAGAGCAAGTCCCCTGAAAAGGCATAGGGTCGTTTTGATGGACTTGCGTGCAGACTGGACGTCTGGAGCTTTCACTAGCCAGTCGTCTAAATAAGGAAAAATCTGGTGCTTCTTTCTTCTTAGGAAGGCTGCGACTGGGGCCAAACATTTGATGAATATTCGTGGTGCCAAACGTAGCCCGAAGGGAAGGACCTTGAATTGGAACTGTTTGACGTTCACCACATATCTTAGGAACTTCCTATGTAGTGGATAAACTGGAATACGGAAGTACGCATCTTGAAGGTCCAAAGACACCATATAGTCTGCTCAGAAGTTGTATGACTTCTTTTCAGGTGACCATTCGGAATGTTTGTTTTTTGAGGCATTTGTTTAGCTCCCGCAAGCCTAGGATTGGTCTCCATAAGCGAGATTTCTTCTGAATGAGAAAAAAGCGGGAGTAGAAACCCTCCCGTCTCTGGGAATATGCAACAACTTCTATGGCTCCTTTGCTCAGCATGGTTTCCACTTCTAAGCTGAGCAGACAAAGATGTCTTTGTCGAGCCAGGAGTGGAGGCATTAATGGGGGAATCTGAACAAACTCTAAGAGGTGTCCAAATTGAAATACATCCAGTACCCATTTGTCCATGGTTATGTGCCGCAAGCGCTGGATATGATGTTTTAATATTCCATGGAAGACTATAGGGGAAAGAGTGGGGGAGAACCGGCTAGAGGCAGTCATTGTCTTCGGGCCTGGTGTAAGCCACAGGGGCAGCTGCCTCTGCTGATACTGTGGTCTAGAAGCCTGGAAAGTGGTGGAGTACGATGGATATCTATAGTGCCGATATCCTCCACGAAATGAAGGTTGTCCTCTGCCCCTGGCTCCACGAAAAGGCACTTTCCAGTACTGCAGCGTGCCTAACGATCTTGCTGTTTCGGTGTCCGACTTTATGGCCTGAAGCGCGTCATTGAGGTGCTTCCCAAAGAGCACTTCTCTGTCATAGGGAAGATCTAAAATTTTCATCTGAACTTCGGGTTGAAAATTAGTGGCTTTAAGCCAGCCCTGACGTCTTAAAACAGCCAAAACAGCAAGCAGCCTGAAGCCCATGGCGGCAATATCAAGTGTGCAGTCAATAATTTCCACTGAAGAACGTTGTCCCTCCATTAGCAATTTTTTTGCCTCCATCTTGGAACCTTCTGAGAGTTCCTCCAAACATTGAGACACATCTGACCAGAGCTGTCTATTGTATCTACCAAGGAACGCTAAAGAATTAGCAGCTCCTACTACAATGGCAAACACTGAGGAAAAACACTTTCTAATGTAATCCGGGCATCTCCCCTTATTATCTGGTGGCGTGGTTAGTGGTGTGAAAGGGTTCCTAGAACGCCGTTGCGCTGCCTGTGAGATTACAGAATCTGCTTTTGGGTGGCCTGTGAGGCAAGCAGGAGCATCATCTGTGGACATATTTTTTTGTCTAACCTAGGCAGCACTGCAGGAATCGTTGCAAGTGTTTTGTGGGCTTGTGTGTGTGTCCCTCGCCCCCAGTGCTCTACGAACCCCCCCAGTCTGCTCCCCGATGACGCAGGTACTTAACTGTAAGCAGACTAGGACCGGAGCACCCCTGTTCTTCACAGGAGTCTATTTGTTTTGGGCCCTCCTTTGACCTCTTCACCTGACTGGCCCGATGTTGCTGGTGCTGTGGCTTTGGGGTTGCCTTGAAACCCCAACGGTGGGCTGCCTATGCCCAGGAAACTGACTGTGTAAGTGCTTTACTTACCGGAGAAACTTACCCAAAAACTTACCTCCCCTAGGAACTGTTGATTTTTGCAATGTGTCCACTTTTTAAATAGCTTATTGCCATTTTAACCTAAACTGTGTGTACTACTGTTTTAAATCAAAGTTCTATACTTACCTGTGTGGATTCCCTTGCATTTTATGTACTTACCTCAAATCTTGAATCTTGTGGTTCTAAAATAAAGAAAATATATTTTTCTATATAAAAACCTATTGGCCTGGAGTTAAGTCTGAGTGTGTGTTCCTCATTTATTGCCTGTGTGTGTACAACAAATGCTTAGCACTACCCTCTGATAAGCCTACTGCTCGACCACACTACCACAAAATAGAGCATTAGTATTATCTAGTGTTGCCACTATCAACCTCTAAGGGGAACACTGAGATAGTATATACAGAGCCAACTTTCTACAACAGGTGTCTTGACGACAGACACAGAAAAGTAGGCACTGTCCTCATCAGAAAGCAGATTCTCTCTGGACTTTAATTTCTGTAGCCAAATGAGAAGACGACCCTCTCTTTCCTTTAGGGTTTTAGTAGAAAATGTCCTACATACCTTGCAGTCTCTAGTTTTATGGTTAGGATAGAGACAGTAAATGCAGTCCGTATGCTGGTCATCCACATGTAGCCTCTTCTTCATGCAGGTAGCACAGGTTCTAAAAAGCCCTTTCTTGGGTGTCTCTGACATGGCAGCCAGGTTGGAGCGCCCACTTTGGAAGAACTTTTGAAGAGAAAAATAATCCAAATCTCCTCAGAAAAGAATATCTGAGAGAAAACTGAGCAGAGCTCACAGGAGACTCCTAAGCACGATGTGCGGTAAAAAATCTGAGGGAAGGCAGCTCCTCACAGGAGGGTTCTAGAGGGTGGTGTGATCTGATTGGTTGACATTGGAGTTTGTTCCTTTTTTCACAAAACGACTGTGATATGTTGATAATTTAAGGCCTAATGCACTTACTTTGTATATGCCTTAAGCTTCTCTATTACACCGGGGACCCCCATCTCGACGACGGGGAAGGATTCAAGCATGTGAATCTATGAAAGTTCCAATACTGGAGTAAAGAGAAAATGCTATGCTCCAGGGGATGGACAAACACAAGAGGAAGGTGGTAAGCCATCAAATAAGAAGTAATGATAAGAAAGTCAACCAGTGGAAAGCAATCGGTGGGCTGTAAGCCAATTGCATATCTTTGAAAAGCACACCAAAGGCCTGTATGCTTCATTCTGGGACTGTGCAGCTTGGGCACTGCCTCTAGATTTTTTTTTCCCCTCTAAGTAAAACTGTACACTTAAGGGACAACTCTTCTTCCATTTTATATCCTCTTTAAAAGAAAGTAAAAAGATTTGGTCAGCAAAATTTCTACAGTTACACCCAGCTTTGGCTTTTTAGTCGTTACTTATAAGAAAAGAAAAATAAATTGTTGCTATTAAAAAAAAACACATTATTCTATTTGTAAAAAGACTGATTTCTCATAAATATTTCATAAATTCTGATAAATATAGCTCCTGTGATGGAGAATATGTTTTAAGGAACTCTTAACGACATTCCATTTACTATTTTAAAATATATGAAAATAAACATCAGCTCTTACAGGCAACATTTATCAACTGCTCTTATGTCCCCCATGTTCAAAGGTGCACAACATTCAGTAAAGCCTTTACTTTTCTTTAACTACATCTGCCATTCCATAGTCAACAAATGCTTAGTCTCACCTTTCAGGACAGAGTCTTCCAAGCGCTCTGACATCTCATTGCACTGCTGATGGTACTCTGAATTAGTAAAGTAATGCTTTGGCTCAGCAAGTTTGCGCTGCAGTCTTTCCAAGCGTCTTCGCTCTTTTTCTGCTTCTCGCTCTGCTTGTTTCTTCACCCAATCAGCCATTCTGGCATAAAAAAGGCAAGTAAATATTTGCATTTTTATAGATGATAACCAGACAAAAGCATTATGAACAAAGAGGAAGTAAATATTTTAGAATGAAATAGCCATTTTAATGTTTTACCAATCAACTTTCCATCAACTTCGCTTTAGGTTGCGCCATTCAACAAAAATGTCGACATGCAAATATTTTATGTAGAATTACAAAATGTTTCCACTTGAGTTGATAAAATATGGATGTTTTCAACAGTATACAATGCACCAGGTTTCAACTGCAGTCTCATAGCAAGTGGCCATTCAGGAACCGGCATTACATAAGAAATATAGGACAGCAAGGAACAGATGGTACGCATCTTACTGTGTCACTAACTCCATTATACCTCCTATATCAAGTCCCCGTTATAAAGCTGTAAGTGAAAATCTCAAACCAGGTGACCAACAGAACCTATTCACTTACAGTATAGAAATAAAGCAGCAGGGTACATCTGCAAACCCTGCACACAACCTTGGCTTTACTTTCTAAGCTGAAAACTTTGAACATCTAGCTATGGCAGGGGTTTAAATTGTTCACTAAAGGTCCTGTACCCTATTCCTGATCATATAATAGAGTGGTTTTACCTGATTAAATATTGGAGAAAAAAATAAAATAAATAAGAACCACAAATAGCAGAAGAGATGTGGCCTAGAGGCTAGAACTGCAGCTTGTAGAATATGGGGACCAAGGTTTGAATCCCAGCCTCTGCACTTGACCAACATTGTGCGATTCTGGGCAAATCACAATTTCACTATGCCTAAAACAATGTGAACTGTAATGGGTGTGAAATGTATGTGTGCAATCAATACCTCATACATACAGTCCTTTAGATGATCTCCCAATCCACTCCCATGTAATGTATAGCACTCCAATGCTTCATGACTAGGTTTGCATTATATAAATACCATACATACACTAGAAGTAGAGTTGAAGTTCCAGTTGCAATTGTATGTGCTGCAATGAAAAGCTTAGATACTTCACCCAATGGAGATCCAGAGATTGCTCTTAAAAGAAGATTTCCAAACAACTAGCTTGCCGAAATATTTAAAATGGGCATGGCCCAGACAACCACATTTGCAGCACTGGCATTAGTGAAAAGAGCAAAGACTCCTTGAGTAATGAAAAGATCTTGCATATTGCAGGAGTCCAATATGCAAGACAATACAATATGGGTACTTGGAGTTAGACATGCCTTTCTATGTGTAGAAATAAGACTACAGGTTGCAGTGTGAATTAAATAAGCCAAACAGACCACAGAGTCTTCTTCTTGCTAGAAGTTTCCTTGTAAGAACCAGAATGATGTTTAACAATGGTATTGCTTGTATGGCTGGTATGCAAGTCCAATATGACCTCTTTAGAATTAATAACCAATGTGCTTAAAGGAATAATTTTTTCTCTTTTTAATCAGAACAATTTTTATTTAGAAGCAGCTAAAGCCTGGGCAGTATCATGATGAGCTGAGCAACAGTTTGTTTGCGTGTGAGGTGCCAATGATCAAACATGCAGCTCTTCCGAGTTAATGCATGAACGTTAAACAGAAGGAAAATGTTACTTATCCAGTAAGCATCTGTTCGTGGCATGTAATGCTGTGGATTCACATGCTCAGCATAATCCTGCTAGCTAGAGCTGGGTTCGGAGTGTTGCAAGTTGTTTTTCATCAAAGAAAGGTTTTTGAGTCACAGGATCCAGTGATGACTCCTTCTCAGTGATACTGCGCATGGACATAGACTCCTTTGTCAGACTGTTTTCCCGCAGGTGGGTGAGAAAAGGTGTGTAGAGGAATTATAGAGCAAGATGGCCATGTAAATGTAACTATACATGTATAACTATAATCAAGTATAAGGTAACAAACGGCCACAGGCATCTGGAGAGGAGAATTTGAACCTACAGCACTACATGCCACAAACAGATGCTTACTGGGTAAGTAACATTTTATTTTCGATGGTATGTGTGGCTGTAGATACACATGCTCTGCACAGATTGTAAAGCAGCCCCTTGAAAGCGGTGGCTAGCTAGCCTGTGGGAGCTGCAGTTGACAGGAAAAGTGTTCTTAGTACTGGTTGGCCTACATCAGCTTGCTGGCGTGCAAGTACATCTACACAATACGTTTTTGTAAATGTATGTGGTGTAGACAATGTAGCTTCCTTACAAATGTCAGCTATGGGTACATTTCCAATAAAAGCCATAATGGCTCACTTCTTTCAGGTAGGGTGTGCTCTGGGAATAACAGGAAGTTGTCTTTTTGCTTTAGCATAAAAAGTTTGAATAGATTTTACTATCCACCTAGCTATGCCGTTTTTTGGATTGCGCCTTTGTGAGGTAGTGAGAAGGCTACAAGGAGCCGTTTAGACTCCCTAAACTCTTTAGTTCTGTCAGTGTAGAACATTAATGCACGTTTAACGTACAAAGCGTGGAGGGTTCTTTCATCAACTGCTTTCATCAACGGAGTCAGGTTGTGGAAAGAAGACTGCAAACTCAGTGGATGGATTAATATGGAATTGAGAGACCACATTAGGTAGGAATTTCGGATTATTTGCGAAGAACCACCTTGTCCTTATGAATTTGGAAGAATGGTTCTTCCAAGGTTAGTGCCTGGAGCTCACTAACCTGTCTGGGAGATGTGATAGCAACTAAAAAAAGCCACTCTCCATGAGAGGTACTGAAGAGGACATGAGTGAAGTGGCTCAAACAGAGGACCCAAGAGCCTGGTAAGGACAATATTGAGGTTCCATGATGGTGCAGAGGGCATTCTTGGTGGAATGACCCATTTAAGGCCTTCCATTAATATTTGGATTACTGGAATCCTAAAGAGGTATATATTTTGGGATGCATTTTGTCTGGTTTTTAAGTATGCAGCTATGGCTGCAAGATGTAAGCAAATGGAGGTGTAAGCTAAATTAGCTTTTTGTAGATAAAGCAAGAAGCAGACTATATCTTGGACAGTAGTTTTAATTGGATTCATATGTTTGGGTTTACAGTAGCAAACAAACTGTTTCCACTTTGCAGCATAATATGCTTTAGTAGTGGGTTTACAACCTTTTCCAAGGATGTCCCTGCACTCTGCAAGCAAATCTAAGTAACCAAACTCTATGACCTCAGGAGCCATATTGGGAGATTTGGGGTCTGGGTGCCTGATCAGACCTTCGTTGAGTGAGAAGGTCTGGCCTGTTGGGAAGCTTCTTGTGGGGGACTACTGAGAGGTTCAGTAGTGTGGTGCACCAGAGAGGTTTGCCTGATCCATCGAACTAGAAATAGAATGAGAGAGAGAGAGAGGTGGGAAAGCGTAGGCAAACATTCGTGACCAGTTTATCCATAGAGTGTTGCCCTTGGACAGGGTATGTTGGTACCCGGAGGTGAAGTTTTGGCAGTGTTTTCTGCTGTGGGGAAAATATCTATTTGAGGTGTGCCCCAATTCCAGAAGTATTTTTGAAGGATTTGCAAGTGGAGTTCCCATTTGTGGGCTTGTTGCTGCATCCTGCTGAGCTGGTCTATTAAGTCGTTGTCCGTTCCTGGGAGATACTCTGCCACTAGGTGAATGTGATGTTAAAGAACGCATTTTCATATTGTGAGAGTTGTGACAATGGGAGTTACTGTGTATTCGGTTTTTGAAGGTAACGTTTTGCTGTCATAATGTCTGTGCGGACTAGGACAACTTTGTGAAAAAGGAGATGAAGAAATGCTGTCAGGGCCAGAAATACTGCCTGAAGCTCTAGGAAGTTTATGTGTAGTGATTGAGGATGAGGATCCCAATGGCCCTGTACTGAGAGGTCACGAAGGTGAGCAGCCCAGCCTGTGTGTGAGGTATCTGTTTTCAGAATGATCTGAGGCATAGGGTCTAGGAAAGGCCACCCTTTCAACAGGTTGGTAGTGTTCCACCATTGCAGAGAGCGGTGAATATGGCAGTCTAACAACACTAGATCTTCCCAGTGACCCTGTGATTGAGCCCACTGACTAGACAGACACTACTATAAGGGACTCATGAGGAGTCTGGCATAGAAAACGATGGCAATGCAGGAGGCCATCGTCCCTAACAGGCACATCACAGTCCTGGCCATGTATGATGAGTTCTCTCGAAACTGAAAGAGGTGAGACTGAAAGCTATGAACACAAACCAGATTGGGGTATCCAACACAGGGCTGTAGCTGGAGAGGTTGAAGGTGGGATTTGAGAAAGTTGAGTGTCAAACTTAATTATGCAGAAGGTCCACTGTCATCTGAGTGTGGCATTGGCATTGTGACAACATTTTGACTTTGATAAGTCAGTCGTCTAGGTAAGGGAATACGTGTATGTTTTGTCTCCTGAGATGTGCTGCTACTACTGCTAAGCAATTTTTGAAGACCCTTTGAGCTGTGGTGACTCCAAAAGGAAGAACTTTGAATTGGCAGTGTTTTCTCGCAATCACGAATCTGAGATATTTGCAAGGTCTGCAGGGTGGATGGGGATATGGAAGTAGGCATCCTTGAGATCTACGGTGGTCACGAAGTCGCCCTGTTGTAAGAGGGGGGATAATGTCTTGAAGAGTGACCTGAAAGAATGTAGTGGTTTAAGGGACTTAAGTCCATAGAGGACCTGAGAACGCCATCTTTCTTGAAAGCAAGGAAATAGAGAGAGTATACTCCTGTTCCTTGGTAAGGTATCAGAACTGGCTCGATGGCTCATTTGGGAAGAAGGGATTGCACCACTTGATCGAGAAGAAGTTATTATTGAGAGAACCTGTGAGAGCAAGGAGGAATGTTTGGAGGAGTGTCATTGTGCTCCAGACAGTAACCATTTTGGATAATGGAGAGGGACCCACTGGTCCAAAGTGATGTCGGCCAATTGTGGGTGGAGATTTTGAAGGCGTCCCCCGACAGATGAGGAGTGATAAGACTCAGATAGTCACTGTTTAGATGTTGATGTAGAGATGCAGGTGGTGGCACTCTTACCTCTACCTTGCATGTTGTTACCTCTATAAAAGCCTCTATAGAAACCTCACTAGTATGAGCTGGAAAGCTGTCGCCATTGAGATGTAGAGGCCTCTGAGGTCATTGACTTGTAACCACCTCTGAATGTGGGGCAACAAAAAGTACCTCTTTGAGACCGGGACGGTAAAGCACCCATCGCCTATGCAGTATTGGTGTCTTTTTTCAGCTTCTCACAGGTGAGTCCGCTTGAAGGCCGAAAGGATGCTTCTTATCGAACGGCATGTTTAGTACCACTTGTTGTTCCTCAGGTTTAAAACCTGGGCATCTAAGCCAGGCATGTCTTCTTATTAATAGGACGCTAGTATAGATACCATGAGCAGCAGTGTCTGCGGCATCCAGGGCACATCTGATGGAGTTAATCAATGATTGTCTGCCCTTCTGCCACAATCTGTTGTCCCCTTTTGAGGTGCTCATCTAGGAGATATTTGAGGAGCTCCTCCATCTCATCCCAGTGAGCCAAATCACATCTCGCAAGTAAGGCTTGCACCAGTGATCAGATGCTTGCGCAGCCATCCTTTTACTTGCAGCGCCAATCTTTTTTGCTCTCCTTATCAGCGGGGGGGTAGGAGAGTCTGCTGTGGCCCGACTGTTGGCCCGTTTACATGTGGTAGTAGCCACAATAAAATCTGGTGGGACCTGTGATCTTATGTATGGCATATTAGAGAGAGCAGCTTTGTATTTTTTGACAACTCTAGTGGTGCTAACCCTAGAGCAGACTGGTTCCTTAAAAATGTCATCTGCATGACGAAGCATGCCAGGGAGCAAGGGGAGGAACTGGCTATCTCTATGTGTGGACGTTAGGGTATCAAAAAGCAAGTCCTGGTCTTTGGGGACCCTGTGAAGCTAGACAGACGGCTGCTCGAGCAATCACCTGCTGGTAAGATGTAGCATATTCTGGTGGTGAGGGTCATGTGGAGTATAAGCCTGGATCTGTGTAGATCAGGGTCAAATATGTCCCATGGATCTGGGTCCTGCTGTGTCCCACCCAAATCTCCTGAGTGAAGAACGAGGAACCCTGTGGTGTAAAATCTCCTGCAGTAGGAGAGGCAGGTTAATGAGGAGGGTGGAGAAGAGGTAGGTGGTGGAAGTGGCAGAGAAGGTGGTAGACGAGGAGGAAAAGGGAAAGGCTTGTAAATAGTGGTAGCCTTGTTCTTCTTTGGAGGAGGTGATGTGTCCAGCGCCTCCTGAAAAGATATTTTCTACTTGAAGGTAACAGGAGTGGGAAGCAATGATGTGCCCTGTACCCTCCTGGATGTGGAGGCAGGTGCTGATGAGTGTCCAGGGTCCCCAAAACGGGTTCAGCAGGAGATGGTGTGGCCGAAGATTGGCTACAGTCTTTCGGCTCTGAAGAGGCTGAATCCCTCGTTTTCAAGACCGAGCTTTTCAGTCGCTGCCCTTTTGTTGGTAAGGAAGTGTAGGTGGAGCTTGGTCGGCTCGGTGCCAAAGTGGTCGGTGCAGAGGTTCGAATGGAAATTGCCACAATGCCTTGGATCGAAGTTATTGAGGTCAATGCCAAAGACGATGTCTTCGCAATGTTTGGTCCAAAGCAAGAAGGCAGGGCACCCAAGCCTATTTGTTGGAACCAGCTATGGCCTGGTGACAGTGGTAGTCCAGCGACTTTGGTAAGGGGCCTTTTGGAAGTCTTGGAGGGGGCGGGAAGGGCCACAGTAAAGATGAGAATGGGGTGGATGGAAAAGGCCTCCTCCTGTTCCGGCTTCTCCTGGCCGTGCTGCTCCCCGAAGATGTCAGGCGTGACTTCAGGAGTCTTGTGCGCCATCTCCAGTTGAAGAGCTCTTCGGTCTCAAAGGGTCTTTTTTGACCGGAAGAATCTGCAGGCGTTGCAGGTGGCTTCTTGATAGTCGAGGGAGAGGCACAGGTTACAAACCTGATGTTGGTCAGTGTGTGGGAATTTAGAGTGGCACAGAGGACAGAAGCAAAATAGCGTCCATTCTATTAGCACAGCATTCTGGTCTGTGTCATGCGTTGAGTTAAGACCGAACGGGTGAGGTAGAGTGTGGGAATGTGAGAAACCGCGATTGAGAACAATGGAGTGAAATGAAAAAGGAAGGTTTCAAAACTGAAGCAGGGATAGACAGCAAAGAGACACGTCCGAACCCAACGGCGGAGAGGAAACAATCTAACAAAAGAGTTGATGCCCATGCGGTGTCTCACTGAGAAGGAGTCACCACTCCATCCCGTGACTCGTAAATTCTTGTTCGAAGATAAACAACTTACAACACTCCGTACCCATCACTAAACTGCAGGAGTAAGCAAAGCATGTGTATCTACATCCACACATACCATCAAACATAGTGATCGGGGATTTCCTCTCTCCATTTCGGACTTGTTTTGTCTAAAATTCCTACATTAACTCCGAAAAATTCTGAGTTGTAAGTTTGAACATCAGACACCTTGCACCATGGACCCATCAGAATACGAACCACTGACTGAGTCCAGTTCAGGGGGTAGTTAGAGAACATACATTCTACTATTTAAAATAATTACTTTTTCGCAGACCTAAATCGGTCTGGTTGGTAAGATCTAAAAACGATTCTCTGGTGCATCAGAAACTTCCTTTATGGGGGACATTGCAATAGTCAATATAGCGAAGGTCACCCTGGACTGTTGCCGTCAACAGAAATACCACCACACCTGTAAGAAGATCAAGAGAAATATTACATTGCTAAAGTCTTTCTTACTGAAGTGAACTGACTTACCTGAGCCTGTGTCGCACAAAAGGAAAGTTGGGGTCCTTTGGGGAGTTTCAATCCTCTATCAGACAAGTGAAGGGGTTGAAACTTCAGTACCAAAGCAGATTGAATACAAATCCACTAGCTCTGAAGCTTGGGAGAAGGATCTCTATGGATGGGCTGTCTATAAAATCGTTAAACCCACAACTGAATATCAACTTGTGTTTTACTTTGGGAGTAGAACGCTGGCAAGGAGTCCTTCAGCAAGCCACAATCCAACGAATAAAGCATTACTGATTCTGCTAATGAACTTTGCGTTTTACGAGGTCTACCATCATAAAAAGGGGTGATAAGGTTGGAAAGACATAGATGCTCATCTGGTATTGGCACTGGTGATCAGCCTTGAAACTTGATTAGACAGGACTTCCCTTCAAGAAAGTCAAATGGTACTGATGTGGTAGAAACATGACTGACTGGTCATCAAAGAAAATTGCTGCTATCTTTGGAAACTCCCAGCACTTGTGGGGTAAAGGGCTCAAATCAAATTTTCTTCCACTAAATTCTGTGGTGGGACCCAGATTCAGAGCCTCCAAGGGGCACCACTATCCAGGTCAGCCAGTTTACATACAGCCTTATTGAGCTGTCTGATCATGACCCTATGCATTTGTATGGCTTGACTGGTGCCCGCAGTTTGGCAGAGTGCCTTCAACACTACATGGCATACAACTAAGCAGCAGAATGAACAATTTCTCCTCTGGAGATTTATGCGCTGAGGACAGAGTTGTAAGGTGCAGGTGAAATCTGCAAAATTGATTTAACTGAAGTTTTGTTAGGCACGAAAGAACTAGTGCAGATGAAAGCAATACAACACAGGCAGACAGGAAGAAGGGACAAATGAACCAGTTGAGTTGTGAGCATAACAAGCAAAACAATAGTAAAACAAAGCCCGCAGAGAGTCACAGGATGCCTACAACATGGAAAAGGGAGCAAAGATCATGGCGACACCTGTAGCAAAGAGGTTATGTTCTTCAGATTCGTAAAGCACACTACCACCTGAGAGGGTGTCCTGTGCTGAGCAGATGCAAATCTAGCAAACCCTAGGGCTTAGTGGTACTTGAAAAGCCAAACCCTCAGCTTCTTGCGGAATTCAAGAAGTGAGGAGTATCATCTCATGTGTTAGCGGCAGGTTGTTCTACCCTTCAGGAGTGATGTTGGAAAAGGCTGGATGAGCAGAGGAGTCCAAAGTTTGTGAAGGCAGATGTGATTGTTGAGGTATGCTGGGCCAGTGTTATGTAATGCCCTAAAAGGGTGGATGAGGATAATTGTGCCCATTTGTTTATGGGGAGCCAGTAAACATCCTTCAGGTATGGTGTGATGAGAGTGCTGCATTTGAGGTTGAGAGTGATACTTGACATAAGAGTTCTGAATGGTCTGCAGCCTTCTGGTGAGTTTTTTGTTGATTCCAGCATAGAGGGTGTTTCCGTAGCCCTGTCTGCTTGAGGCACAGGTGTGTGCAATGGTTTTCCAGGTACTGACTGGAGCCACTTGAAGATCTTCCTTCGCTTCTTCAGGATATAAAAGCATGAGGCGTTGATGGTATTGACTTGGGCAGTCATGTAGAGTTTGTTATTGATAATTATTGTGAGGTTCTTGAAGAGTGTAATGGGGTGGGCGTTGGTCCCAGCTCTGTTGTCCACCAGGTGGAGTTCCTCAGAGACGTTCTCTTCCTGAAGATCACAAGTTCAGTCTTGTCAGTGTTTAGCTTCAGACAGTTGGTCTTCATTCAGTGGGCAATTTCAGTCATACAGGGAGTGAACTTGATCCAGGTAACAGGTGTTTTCTCCACAAGGGAAAGAACAAGTTGCATATATTGTCAGTTTAGGCAAGGGTGTTGATGTGAGAAATGACGAATGTGACTAGAAGGATCATGTATGCATTGAAGAAGGTCAGGTTTAGGGAGGATCCTTGTAAACTCTGTAATTGAGGCCGCAGATGTAAAAGGTGTACAGTGCCAGGCTGACTGGCTGAGTCCTTCCAATCAAACAGGAGCAGATCCATCAGAGTGCATGCTCTTGGATTCTGATGTTTTCTAGGCATTGGATGAGAATGGGGTCGGAGACCATGCCAAATGCTGCAGAGAGGTCCAGGAGGATGAGGGCCATCAGGTCTCCTCCGTCCAGAGCCATGCAGATGTCATCAGTGGCAGCAATGAGAGCAGTTTCCTTGTTGTGGTTGGGACTGAATGGTGCTTAAGAGCTGGTGGTCACTAAAGTATTCAGTGAGGCCTTTGTCGATGATTTTCTTGAAGACCTTGGCCGGGAATGGTGGTAGCAGGGAGAGGAAGAGGAGGATTCAAGCTAGGCTAGGTGGGAACACAAGAGGCTTTCCTCCAACAACAGGCAAAGATATGGCAAGAGAACTAAAAGCAGTGCTGATCTGCAGTAGTCAAGACCAGTAACTTGTTGTGATCAGTCGGTGTCCATTCTTGAAGTAGCTCTCCATCCATGCTCTGTTTATCAGAGCACACATGGACGGCGCTGGACACAGTGAGGCCTACTGGTGTCTGATATAAGGGAGCTACAGCACAGGCAGTCCATGTTTGTAGTAGTATTGCAACAGTAGATTGGGTGTTTCTTCCAACCGCTGGTCTTGTAAAAGAATGCTTGCAGGAGCGGAACAAAAAGTGCTGCCCTGACTATTCAATCAACAGATTAGTGGCACGTCTGTCCAGGTACACTAACAATGAATCTGAAATTCTGTGGCCACAGTTAACTGAGCTGTGCAAGGGTGTGTCAGCCATCAAATTAGAGGCAAGCAAATGACAGTGAGTAGTAAGCCCACTATTACTTTTCGGGGGCACCCACAAAAGTCTTTTGCGACCAGGCTGCTTAAGCTGTCTGGTAGGCAAAACATAAAAACATACTTTATCCTCAGGAAATAAACTGAGGGACCAACTGCCCACATTTTTCATTCTGGAACTGTGCAGTATACGATTTGACCCAAGACATCCAAATAATTTAACATGAGCATCAATCCTGGTAATAAGCCACAAGTTTAGGCTTGAGCAGCGGTACTGTGAGTTAAGTTGTGCAGCTGATCACCAGTTACTGGCATGGACAGCTCACTAACTGTGCCAGAGCCAGTAATTGGGAAACTAAAGCAAACCCCTGGATCTCTAATACTGCAAGGGCTTTCAGAGACCTGAGAAATTTGCAGATTACCGTTGGACTAGTTGAGAAGGGTGGCGCTACAGCCAATATCTAATTCCTCCCCAGGGGCCACACACAGGTCCTGAATTGCTCCCAGCTGAAAATTGCCACCTTCTATTAAAAACTAGCCGCCACAAATCAATATGACAAAAATAAGGATTCTGCAGGAAACCAGCAAATATTGTAGACCTGCGAAAAGTAAGCCATGGCACTGAAATTACCATCCAGACTAGGTCCAATTTTTGATGTAAGAACGTAGCAAACATATTACAGCGCTTATTCAAGACTTTGCAAAACCCTTGACAATCAGAAACTAAGATCTATCTCTTCAAAATATCCTTAAAGGAGCAACTCACAAGCCGGACATTTTGCAAGGGTGGCGACTTTAGAACAGCAACACTGCAAAACATCTGAGAAAATTAGAGGACATGGCAAACCTTTCAAGTCATTATACATCCATCACAGCCGACGATAGATAATGATTAATTCAGACTTTCCACCAGGTGGAATGGTTGGTTTATTAAGCATGGAAATGGAAAAACAATATATATATGGGGGGACATATATGCGAAAGGAGAGATTAAAACTAGGGAAGGCTGTGAGTACCCCTTGCAGATTACAAATATGTACAGACTGAAATAACTACTTCACTGGACCAAAGACTAACTGTGCTGGGGGAACCGGGTTCTTGACACCTGTAGAAAATGTAATTTAAAAAAAGGGCCACCCAAGAGGTGTATGCCTAATGTCTGTCAAGTGCTGGCAAACGAAAACGAGCTATGCACGTATAAGTACATAAAGGCCTGGGAGGCAGTACTGGTGCCAGAGGACAATGCGGTAAAGGCATGGATGAGAGAAGCTACATTGTCTGTTTGGAACAAAAGGTTATACATTTCATGATGGTACTTAAAACCAATCAGAATAAAAGCTAAGCTCGGGACCAATGTTCAATAATGGAGGGAGTGTGGACACCAAGGAAAACGTCAGATATGGAATTAATCTATCCCTGTAGAGATATACTGGTGTGAAACTCTTTCACATACCAAGGATTTCACATAAACAGTCATCCCTCTGTTAAATGCACAAAAATCTGGAACATACATGCTATAAAAAATTAACCACCTTAGTCTGGATCAAAATGGGCAAATCGGAAAGTGGTGGCTGCTTTTTTTTTTTTAAGTACAATATATATATTTTTTTTAAACCTATATTAGCGGTCTACCAATCTCAGTTGATCAAAGGTTGGTACTCCAAAAATGAAACAGTTGTCAAGAGTGTAACAGCGATTCATCTTGAATGCAAGAGAAGCTACACAGATGTTCAAGTGACATATGGATGCATCCTGGTGAAGGGAATGCTTTATCTGGTTGGGTGCAGGGAACCTGTGTGACTGCCATACACTGATTTATCGAATAAGGCCCTAAAAGATGATGTATGACCATAACTGTAGCCCAAGAATGCATTGCTGTTACTGTATACTCCAGTGTCACAAAAACAAAACTAAATCCATTGTGCTTTGCATGCATGGGTTCATACCCCATCGTCGTTAAAAGCTCTATAAGATAACAATGAATAATATGTAGTTTTTCTTTAATCAGTACCCAGCACCACCTCACAAAGCAGCTGCGACCAACTGTTGCAAAAGGTTGCCTGCATCTTCAAATGGAGGGCAACAGGAACATTCCAACAGGTGGGGCTAGGAAAGGGGGGTAGGAATAAAACTAGGGAGGGCTTTGAGAAATCACAAAACAATATCTAATATAGATAAGTTATTACAACACAAAGTTCTTTAAATAAAAAAAAAAAAGCCCAGCCCAGAATCATCACTCGTGAAAAAAGATCCTGGACCAAGCTGGACCTCAGTGTGGTGGTGGGGGAGAGGGGTTCTGTGTGTGTGTTAAGGAGGGGGTGCGGGTAGAAGAAGAGTATGATCCAAAGGCCAATGGATCAGAGAAGGCTGGACACCCAGGATAGTGGACAAGGAGGATCGGACTATGAGACTAGATGCGGAGTCCACTAAGGGGACGCTATTACCCCGGTAGAGTTGCCGGAGCTCTCAGCTGGGGTTGTGACGGACACAATTGTGGCAGCGAGGGCAGGTATTGGCTAAACTTATGACCAAGGGTAGAAGATTACAAATGTTTATGATGTGAGCCTTTGGGGTTCAATTGGTTTTGATGTAAAGGAAAATGCATGATCTGTGAAGGCTGTATGAGCCCAATAGGTCAGGCGACCAAGGAGAGAGGGTGTAGACTTTAGACCTTATAGTTGATGGTAGGAACGCTGATGGATTCAGTTTGGTCGTGGAGTTCCCCCTGACAGGGAGGAGCAACTGACTGACTGAACTCTGCCTGTAATACATATACCATAGTTGGGTGGGGGTGGCACAATAGTGGGCACTGTTTTGAGGGGTGAGGTAGGATATTGTGTCGGTCCCCTAGTAGTATGTGGGGTCTCGGGCCACATCTGGGCAGATGCTGAGTTGTAGGTATTGCGCCTATCCAAAGTGAGGGATGTTGGGGAGTTAGAAGTTTTCAAGATACCTAGATAGACTGTCTGGGTAGTGAAACGCACACCACACTAGCGAGCTGAGAAGTGTAGATGGGCAGATATTGGTCAACTGTGTACAATGCGCTGACTTGATATTCTTATGGCAGCTATAAACAGATTGTGTATCAAAAGGATTGTACAGGGCCCTAATGCCTTCCCTCAAATGATATGGAGTCTAATCTCATATGAAAAGACATGGTGTCCAAGTAGCTATGCTCCAAAAAACACATTTGTTAGGGACAGAGGTTGCTTAATCAGGGAAGCAATGGGAAGGCCACGTTTATGCAGCAAGTTATTCTAACTTCTCTAGGGGACTCCTGACATGGGTTGCACCAAGGGTTCCATTTAAGAAACAGGAGGAATTGAGAGAGCCACATGGGTGGTACTTGACTGTCTCTAGGATCCTAGATGGGGTGAAGGCATACCTAGTCAACGTGCATTCCTCTAATATGGATGATTCACAGTTTGCTCTCACTGTCATGAGGCTTCCCTCCTCAAGTATAGAAGCCAGATTTATATGGGCAACTGACCATTACTGTGTGGAGACCTGGAAGCTGGAAAAATGTACCTTGCCCGGAGTCAATGCAGAGAATGGAGGTGGCACTGACAATAATTGTGGAATCTGACCTGTTGAATATCTGGAGGCAGCAGTATCCCACAGAAATGAAGTACTCATTTCATTCTTCAGTGCCTGACACAGAGTGGGGTCTGTTTGAATATGCAACATACCTGAATAGAGATTTATCAAGCAACTCTCCACCGAATTTTACCATTAAATGATGACCACTCTGGTCCAAAATACCTATGGAGGTCTTAACAGATGCTGCCTTCTTATCCCACATGCAGGACTTCACCAAAAGCTTCTTTCAGGCCAATCAGCACTCCTCAAACAGCAGAGCCACTTAGAGGGAGGCCTATAACGTAGCCCTTAGAGGAGAGTGTATGTCACAAATCCTTAGGTTGAGAGGTCAGTTAAAGAAGGCTTTAGTAGACACAGAAACCACACTGGCAGACATGGAGGCTAGGGTAGTGGAGGGGTCCCTGACTGCACACAGGCACAGTTAGAACCCAAGAGAAAGATAGAATACACATGGGTTCCGGTAAATAAATAAATACATGCATGTATATATGGCACAGGCACATAATATTTAGACAAGGGGATAAGTCAGGCAGGCTGTTGAAACTTGGGAAGCCCCACTCAAATATGGGACAGAAGTGACTACACAGGAGGGTATAAAAGACATTTGCAAAAAATTCCTCGAAGGGATTTACATGTGCCCTACGGAGACAGACGATCATGACATAAGAGCGTATGTGGGTGGGACAAGACTTGAGACGCACAGTGACTCAGAGAATCTGGAGGCTCTAGTACGTTTACAGGAACTGAGAGAAGCATTAGAGGGGACAACAAGGGAGAAAACCCCAGGCTTGGGTGGCATTCCAGCAGACTTAACCTTGAGGAGGGCAAAGAGGTGGGTTGACTCCCACCTGCAATGAAGGAAATCATGATTGCCTGGTGCAATAGAGGGCAAGGATCAAACACACAGGTGTCCACAATGGCCTAGATCTATGAAAAATACAGACATTAAAGTGCTTAGTAAGGCCCTGGCTAATCGGCTAAGTAGTGTCATTAGCTCCCTCATAGATGAAGACCAGATTGAGTTTATCCCAGTTAGGAACACGATATACAATAAACAACAGCTCTCGTTGACTCAGAGAATGACTGTGCACTGGCAGCTCTAGATTTGGAGAGAGAGTTTGATAAGGTGAGCTGGCTATACATCTGGGTGGTGTTGAAACTTATGGGATTTGGTCTTAATTTTATTTGCTGGGTGAAACTGCTTTACACTGCCCCAATGGCTAGGGAATGGAAAAGAGGCGTGATCTCAGATGCTTGTGACATAAACAGGAGAACCAGGCAGGGATTCCAGATTTCCCCTCTGGTCTTTGCGCTTGCTGTGGAGCCATTGGCCACAGGAGATGTGGGCATATTGGTTAATCCCCGTGGGCACTCAAGTACATACTGTGTCCTCCTATATAGAGGACACCTCACTACATATAAAGGACCCAGTGCCCTCCGGTACAATATATGCTAGTAAAACTGGAAGAGTTTGGGAAGATATCAGGATTAAAGACTAACCAAGCTAAATGAAGTGCTACAAGAATGTCATACATAGTCCGACAGATGGCTGAGATGTGGTATAGTGTGGCATTAGGACGCTTCAACCATTTCAGATTATACAGCGAAACATGTACCTCTGGAACAGGCATGAGGGTGGTTGCAACAGGGTGGGAGATTTAAATATGAATGGTAGATTTCTGCCTTTTGCACAGAGCTAGGGTTTGTCTGGCATAGGAACTGGGCAGTTTCTGCAATATGCCAAGAAGGCACACATGCTTCGAGGAATATGGAACACTTTCTCTGAAGCCCTACCTGAGCACGTTATCATGCACCAACTTTTGGAATTTGATGCATATAGGACGGTGATTACTGTATGCAGCATTAATAAACAATAGGGCAGGAATTACGGATAAGGTCTATAACAGATGTGTGGAAAAGTGTCCGGTGACTGCCTCTTGCAGAAGCCAAGTGGATCCCACTGGACAGGAGATATGGGTTCCTTGAATCTACGGAGGAAAATGATCGACTCAGACCAGGAAGGGTGAACAATGTAATTTATTAATATTATGTATACAAAATAATGCTGTCCCTCAAGACAGACAACCCTGATATCTACTCATGGATGAAACGTAAAACAAAATCCTCAAAAGGACAAAATTCCATATACTATCCCCCCCTACAGCTCTAATCCCATCCCTTGTGAAAGGATTGCTAAATTACAAGCACTAAATATCACAGCAGGCCCTGTACATCCAGCCACGTTTCTGAGCCTTACAATAAATAGATTTCTCAGACTTAAACTTCACATCACATAAATCTTCCAAAGCTGCTACTGTTCCTTGATAGAGATTACTAAACATTCTGTATAAGCATATTAAATGTGGCAATGCCCTACTAGACCTACACCCAGATATCCTGCCAACCACCTTGTCCCACTCAAAACCATTCTACACTCAGATGCTAGGACGATTAGATGAAAAAGGAAATTCAGCAGCCCTAAACTTCCTCAAATGCTTAACAGATGAGTATGTTCCACTGCAAAACAGTGTGCCTCACACACAGGGTCAAAAATGTCAACTGTCCCTTAATTGGCATGAAAGCTTTACGTATCCATCAAAACCAGAAATCTAAGAAGCACATAAGAAAAACTCATCCTTTATGGCAATTCTTCAAATCTAAACTCAAGGAGGACTTACTAACCCCACCTTCACCTTTTGCACTATTGGTCATGGCCCATTCATACCTTGCTGAGGTTTTAACTGGACTTCAGTGCCTATTGTCCCTCTCTTGTGACAGTTTTCAGGCTAACACTTAGTCATGTGCATATTACACTGTCCTCCCAGTTCCTTATATACTTGTGGTTATACATGTGCATACACAGCCTCAATGAGACCCCCCCACCCCACCTTGCACAGGTGCAGTCTAGAATGTCTGTATCAACCACCAGCCTAATCGCTTCCTTCGTTATATCTGCACCATATTTCATACGTTGTGCACCTGAGGTATTTAGTTATATTTAAATCGGAAAGTTCTCTTCCACCTCGTAGGGAAAGAAATGTTTTATCCAAAAGTACTCAAAATAATAAATGGGCTAGTTTGTTATCTAGATGTAAACCCAAAGCCTCTACACTGTGGTTAGCAGTGACAGTCAGCCCTTTTTCGATATTTCTGGCTTAGCTGGCTTGATTTCGCCCAGTAGCTTCGAAATGCAGTAAAGCAAGAGAGGTTTCATGCACTTTGTATCCTTAAAACAGTAGCTTAAATACTGGACCTACAGAGCCAGTTCATTGTTTAGACTACGAGAGTAATCTCTGCAGTTCCAGCTTTGATTCATTATGCCTGAAACACAACACTCAGTTGCTGTTTTCTTAGAGAAATGACTAGATCTATGACCAGAAAAAGAAGCTGAAGCTTAGAAGATGAGAAGCTGGACTGTCCCGAATGAAGGGAAGCCGCTCTGATAGTACAGAAACATACAGCTCAGCTGTTTGAGAACTGTGCTGAGGATAGACTCAAGCAGCAAGCCTGCTCAAAAGCCACAAAGATCTGCAGCCCAGCTGACCTGATCTAAAAGAAGCAAAGCATAATCTTGTCACTGCAGGGTAAAAAATGAACCACAAACAGTGTAGGAATATGGTTGCTGGTGGCACAGTCCCTTCAATCTGCAGTCCTGTACATTTTCAGCACATTAGTGTGGCCCGAGGACTTCAATGCCTTATTTAGGTGTACATGGACAAGCTGTTGAAACCCCTTCAGACTTTGTGCCTCTTGTTTCAGGATTCCAGAGAAACATTATTTCCCCCTTGAACCAAATACTATTTAGCTATTTTTTCCATTAAATGCCGACATGAGACCCATCTGAACCATCAGGCTATGAGACATATGCTTAGGTTTGCCTGGTTAGAAGATTCGAATTTGCCCCCCCATCCAACCCTCTATAAACCAAGCTTCATGCTCTGTGTAGCTTCCACTAGGTGCATATGTCCCCATAAAGTCCGGAAAATCTTAACCATTACTGGCCATTTTGGAGATACAAGCTAATGAAGTTCATGAACATTCTAATGTACTATTTTTACCATTATCATTGGCATCCTGAACTGTGACCACTGGAAGAGTAGCCAGTACATGAACTCTGTCTGGTAGCCCCTTATTATGTGGGGGCTCTGGTACACAAGACCCACAGACTAAAGACTTTCTCCAGTTTTGCTTAACAAATTTCTAAATTGAATGTTGTTACTGAAATTCTACCTCAACTCCACTAAGCTATCTCATCTGGATCACCCAGATGGTGGTAACTAGTACATAGGGCAATCATACTGCTACTATTCCCCTCCCTGTTCAGCAGAGTCACCATCAGCAATTGTGAACCAAAACACATAGTAAAGCAGACAAGACCTATAGGATCTAGAAAATAAATCTTTGTAAACCCTCCCTAAAAGATAATATTGACCTTGGAGTCCAACAAGTAATAAAACAGGTTGGGTCACATTTCAGACTCAGAAGGTCCTAATACCTTTTAGTTTTTTATGATGTCCATAGGTCTGTTGCCCTAACATCTCCTACTGCAAATAGATACTTTTTTTTATAAATTATAGAACTGGCTACAAAGTGATCTTTATTGTGCAAGTTAAATGTGTCATACAGCATCAAAGCTCCAAATCTACTACCATCTCATAGAGTAAACTTTGACCCAGCTCAAGCTATCTTTGGTGAGCTAGGAACTGAAAGGGAGTACTTGTTCAATCCAAATAAAGTGCATTAATATACAAAAATCCTTAGATAACAATGATAAAGAAGCAAGGATACTGCCATCAAATCAAGGCTGTATCAAGACCCAGAAGGAAAGTCTCAGGGTCTTTAACATGTTAACATATATGGAGACAAACTTATTTTGTCAACACAGCCATAAACCTGTGGTCTGCTGTTTTTTTCAAATAGTGTAAAAAGTGAAGATGACACTGGAACGCCTGCCCGGTGCTCCGGCTGGAATGAGCCTGTTAGAATGCACCTTCAGTTCCATGTGCACTAGCCAGATGACTGGTGTTATATAAAAGTAAAATGTTATTTTGTCCTTTGATGCAGAGATGCATTTCAGGAGAGACATTTTCTAACCAATCAGTTCCCAACAACTATAAACACATGGTTAGTAAATCCCTGACTGATTAGGTCCTACCCAGTAAAAGAGCAAACTATAATAGTCGCAGTACCTACTGAGCAACAGGTCTAAACTCTCACTTTCCAAGTGAACAGATTCCATAGAATAAAAATGTATAAAGTCACATTTATTAAATACACATTGGCTGTTCTTGACTTTAGTGCATCAGTAACAGAAATGTAGTATAGTGTAGTATTGCATGCTACAGTCTTTACCCTACAGGACGTTATCATGCAGGTGAGTACCATATAGGTATTGTATTTTAAGCATATATACGTATATATATATAAGAAGGGAAATTGTCCTGAATAGCGTGTTACGGCGCACTTGTTTTCTCTTCGGTGGTGCTGGTTTAAGGCAGGACAACCGTTAAAGGAAAAGAATTCTCTTTCTATTACGAAAGAAAAAAAACGCACTCCGTTGTTGTGCCTATAAAAGTTCATCTTTTTATTCCATTAGTGAAATCACGGCAAAAACAAACCAGGAATCCCCTGACGCGTTTCGGTCACACCGGACCTTGTTCACAGGTGTTTCCTATGCACTAATTTGGCGCTTTAAATAAACAAACCGAGCTTTACAAAAAAAAACACAAAACTAAAACAAAATCAACAATTGCTCATTAGCATCTCAAAAATATATATAAATTAAAATGAAACACCGAAACCCTTTTGCAATTATCAACAAAAAAATTCACATTTAACCAAAATATTTCTCTCATTGTTACTACTGTTGAAATGGCTTCTGGTAGATGTAGTTTGTGAAATCTTTTTAAGCAAAAGGATTTTTAAAAAATTTGATTTTTTTTAATGTATATATATATATATATTTTTAATCAAAAGTCAATTATTAGGGTCATTGTCTTTTTTTTTTAAAGGGGGTGATTTAAGAGTTTAGGGAGAGATGAGAGTTTTCAGGGTGGGAAGGGTAAGGCAGGTAAAGAAAGGTAAGGGTTTTAAGGATTATGGGGTGGGCAGTGGTAAAGGGAAGTAATGTTTTTTTAGGGTACAGGGATGGGTAATGGTAAAGCGAGGTAAGGTTTTTAGGGTGTTGGGGTGAGTACAGGTAAAACAAGGTAACATGTTTTTTGGGTTCAGGGACAGGCAAAGGGAGTTAAGGGGTTTTCAGTGTTCCGGGGCAGGAGAGGTAAAGGAGGGTATGGGTTTTTAGGGCTCAGACGCAAGTAGAAGTAAAGAGAGGTAAGCAGTGTTTAGGGTTCAGGGATAGAAGCGGTAAATGGATGTAAGGGTTTTTTACGATTCATGGGTGGAAACTGGTAAAGGGAGGTCAGTGTTTTGAGGTGTTTTTAAAGGTCTTTATTGCAACATAAATACATGGCCAATGTCTATTTTACTACAACTCAAAGAGGTAATCCTTTGCTGTAGACTCTTGGATTTGCACTCTCTAATCTCAAGTAACTGCACCTAGCCAAATTTTGTACTTCCTTGACATCCTTTACTTTGTTTACCATGTGATCTTTTGGGTCCGCTACTTCCAGTGTGCTTGTGTTCATTATAATAATAAAGTCTCTATCTGGAATCAACTCTACTATTTTCTGGTCTTTAATTTTTGACATTTCTCCTTTATATTTGATGATGTCCTTCCTTTTGAAGGCTTTGAGGTTGCATCTTCTACATCCCTGCACTATGAGATCTGGATAACAACACCAACCTAAGTTTGAGGAATAAGCAAAGCCTAATAATGAGAATACAGGGAGTGCAGAATTATTAGGCAAATGAGTATTTTGACCACATCATCCTCTTTATGCATGTTGTCTTACTCCAAGCTGTATAGGCTCGAAAGCCTACTACCAATTAAGCATATTAGGTGATGTGCATCTCTGTAATGAGAAGGGGTGTGGTCTAATGACATCAACACCCTATATCAGGTGTGCATAATTATTAGGCAACTTCCTTTCCTTTGGCAAAATGGGTCAAAAGAAGGACTTGACAGGCTCAGAAAAGTCAAAAATAGTGAGATATCTTGCAGAGGGATGCAGCACTCTTAAAATTGCAAAGCTTCTGAAGCGTGATCATCGAACAATCAAGCGTTTCATTCAAAATAGTCAACAGGGTCGCAAGAAGCGTGTGGAAAAACCAAGGCGCAAAATAACTGCCCATGAACTGAGAAAAGTCAAGCGTGCAGCTGCCACGATGCCACTTGCCACCAGTTTGGCCATATTTCAGAGCTGCAACATCACTGGAGTGCCCAAAAGCAGAAGGTGTGCAATACTCAGAGACATGGCCAAGGTAAGAAAGGCTGAAAGACGACCACCACTGAACAAGACACACAAGCTGAAACGTCAAGACTGGGTCAAGAAATATCTCAAGACTGATTTTTCTAAGGTTTTATGGACTGATGAAATGAGAGTGAGTCTTGATGGGCCAGATGGATGGGCCCGTGGCTGGATTGGTAAAGGGCAGAGAGCTCCAGTCCGACTCAGACGCCAGCAAGGTGGAGGTGGAGTACTGGTTTGGGCTGGTATCATCAAAGATGAGCTTGTGGGACCTTTTTCGGGTTGAGGATGGAGTCAAGCTCAACTCCCAGTCCTACTGCCAGTTCCTGGAAGACACCTTCTTCAAGCAGTGGTACAGGAAGAAGTCCGCATCCTTCAAGAAAAACATGATTTTCATGCAGGGCAATGCTCCATCACACGCGTCCAAGTACTCCACAGCGTGGCTGGCAAGAAAGGGTATAAAAGAAGGAAATCTAATGACATGGCCTCCTTGTTCACCTGATCTGAACCCCATTGAGAACCTGTGGTCCATCATCAAATGTGAGATTTACAAGGAGGGAAAACAGTACACTTCTCTGAACAGTGTCTGGGAGGCTGTGGTTGCTGCTGCACGCATTGTTGATGGTGAACAGATCAAAACACTGACAGAATCCATGGATGGCAGGCTTTTGAGTGTCCTTGCAAAGAAAGGTGGCTATATTGGTCACTGATTTGTTTTTGTTTTGTTTTTGAATGTCAGAAATGTATATTTGTGAATGTTGAGATGTTATATTGGTTTCACTGGTAATAATAAATAATTGAAATGGGTATATATTTTTTTTTTGGTAAGTTGCCTAATAATTATGCACAGTAATAGTCACCTGCACACACAGATATCCCCCTAACATAGCTAAAACTAAAAACAAACTAAAAACTACTTCCAAAAATATTCAGCTTTGATATTAATGAGTTTTTTGGGTTCATTGAGAACATGGTTGTTGTTCAATAATAAAATGAATCCTCAAAAATACAACTTGCCTAATAATTCTGCACTCCCTGTATGAACAACTTGAACATGAATAGTGGCGAGCCCTAGTGGATCAGTGTGACAATGCTGGTTAAACAGTTCTAATTAAAAAAAAAAAACAATCCTTCTTCGTCGACTGTGAATGTGCATAGATGCACTAGTAACAAAATGGGACCAAACTCCTCTGCTTCCTAGTTGCTGGATGATGTGGTATCTTGAAAGAGGTCAGCTGTTACTTCCTAAAGAAACCATCAATGAGTTTTCAGATATTTTAAACTAACAATCAACTCTTGTGGAAGGTTAGTCCAAAACGGGTGTACTTGGGACCAAAAGGCATCGGAACAGTGAGAATGCAGGTATCTCCCCAATTACCTCACTTCACTTCCTAGATAGTAATCCATCGTGATTTTCTTTGTGACTCCTCCTCCCCCAATGCCACTGGACTCTCTGGTAGTCCTTCTGCTTCTTTTCTTCTTCCCATGGGAGGCTTTTCATGGGGACTGCACACAGAATGGGGATGGTTTTTATTACCCTGCAAGTCTCTATTCCAGACCTAGAAGTCATTCTCTTCTACCACACACAAGTGGTGTATTGGAGTCATTAAATCATAGCAAACTGGGGGGCATGGCTTGACACCGACCAAGAAGGCCACAGCCAGCTCTGCACCTTACATACCCTCATCCCTCATCATCCAATCACATATCCGCCTAAATATGCACTAATATACAACCCCCGCCGCCCAGATGACTTGGCCGTGGTGCAGGAGTCTTCTGCCCGTGCTCCCAGCAGATCAGGAGCAGAGGCACGGTGGCGAAGCCTGCCGCGTCGCAGTGCTTGCGGGCAGGATCTCGCTGGCTGAGCGTGGCCCAGCAGCCGAATGGAGGAGCGCGGTCCCACGGTGTGGGCCTGCGGATGTGACATCTGGAGCAGTGGGGGCAGTGTCCAAGTGAGTTGCTGCGTTGGGGCCTCGGTCTATTCCCTGGGGACCTGTCCCTTTGCTTCTGGGTGCTTTACAGGGCCCTGGGACCACGATCCAAGGAGTGCAGAGGACAGAGGATCACTATCACGGAGATGGTACCGGCGGGACCCGTGGCACAGGCAGGGCACCCAGGGCCATTAAGATCCTCTGCAGGAACTTCCTGGCTGCCAAGAGTAAAGGGTGGAGAACAGGTCATAGAACGGCGAGGGAAAGATCTCCTTGGGCAACACTTGGCTCTATGGAAGGGTAGGAGACAGCACGGGATCATCACTATTCACTACCTAGAGTTTAGTGCTGGTGTGCCGCTCAAAGCCAGGAGACCTGTTGGGGTGGTAGCACCCCGGAGAGGTGCAGCCGGGGGCAGCAAAGACCCCTTGGAAAGCAGAGAGGCAGACGGATTAGACGGTGCAGTGCCCTGCGAGGGGTCCCAACATCACATGTGCAGCCACAATGGTGCGTGACCAAGCTGCGGGCACACCAGCACAACAATTTTTATTTTATTTTTCCTTAAAAATTTTTTTTTTTTTAAATGCCACACAGAATATCTCCAGGAGCGATGCAGGAGCAGCAGACAGAATCCATGAGCTAGAGAGTGCCACCCAGACAGCGACTATCCTGGATACCATTGGAGATTTGAAGGTCACTATGAAAGGAAAAATGGAGGAACTAAAGGTGGATCTGGCTCTCGTCAGACAGGACTGCCATAACACCACGCATAGGGATACACATATGGAGGAGCACCTATTGGAGACGGAGGATACAGTTAAATTGCAAGGGGAACGTTTGGCGCACCTGCAACGGCTGGTGAATCAACTAGAGGCCAAGGCAGAAGATGCAGAAGGCAGATCCTGAAGGAACAACCTACAGGTGGTGGGAATCCCCTAAGGTGCAGAAGGCACTACCCCTACTAAATTCATGTGGGATTGGCTGATGAGCTGGGTCCCCAGGGACAAAGTCTCTACGTGCTTTATTTTGGGGCACATCCACGTGGCACTGACGGCTAAGCCCCCGGTGGGTGCCCCGTCAAGGCTGTCCATAGTGCAGCTGCTCAACTACGCAGACAGGGATGCGATCCTTAGGGCAGCGAGACGAGTGGAGCCCCGGACTTGCCAGTCTAGCAGAGTCATGATTTTTCCAGACTATACTTTGAAAGTACAGTAGCAGCGACGATCATTTTTAGAGGCCAAAGCTAAGCTGAGAGCGATGGGGCTTAAATATATGCTTTTATTTCTGGCAAGACTTAAAATGATCTAATTATCCCTGTTCTTCGACACACTGGAGGCAGTCTGGCACTGGATTGAGGAACGACCACATAAGACACAGTCCTCTCAGTCCACTCTACAAGGTGAAGGCCCTAGGACGTCAGGACAGGAATGGCACACAGCACAGACAGCGAACGCGGAGAAGGGGTCAGCGCACCCGTTCGCTAGACCATGGGGCTGCCGGAGAAAGAAAGGCTACCTCTCCGGGGAGCCCGGGGACCTCGGCTGATGACATGAACCTGACGCAGTGGTCGTAGCTGACTGCGCGGCAGAAAGACTGGCCATTTGGTGGATGGTAACCAGAGACTATGTATGCATGTTTAGGGGAATGCAGGGGGGGGGAGGTGGGGAACAAAACGTAGATGACCGTTTTCTTGTTGGGGTGGGGTTCACTTACATTGGGAAGTTGGTGCAGGGAGTGCAGTTTAGCCCAGTTGGCTAGGTCCCGTGACAACACAACAGGTATTTCTAGTTTGGGAAGTATGGGGTGGGAGCTGGGGCAGGGGGAAGGGGAGAGAGTTTGCCTCCTTTTTGTAAGTTCATGAGGAGAAGGCTTCACACTGATAGTGTAGTATACACCACAGAATGGCATGCACAGGGTTCAGGTATATTTCACAACAGTAGACATCATATTGATGGGAGCACTGACCCAACCACCTTGAGGGTAGACACACTTAAAATACTGTCTTGGAATTTGAATGGAATTCTAGACAAAATCAAAAGGGGAGCGGTCCTCCGCTCAGCTTTGAGAACGGAGTCCTACATTTTGCTTCTTCAAGCAATGCATTTAATGGACAGAAACTGTCCTTTCTTGGTCCGCAAGGGTTACTTGCAGGCTTTACCATGCAGGATACCACAGGGGCTCCAGGGGCACAGCAATACTGATTAGAAAGCATACTTCACTGGTGGTTACACGCAACTGGATAGATGACATGGGTCGCTATGTGGCTGTTACCGGAACTCTTCAAGGCCAGTCCATATCAATTATAAGCGTATACACCCCACCTCCGCTCACCGTGAGGTTTCTGGCTCAGTAGGGAGGGCTACTTAAGGATCTACCGTAGGCCCCATGGATGCTGGGAGGAGACTTGAATGGGGTGTGCAATTTCCATATGGACCAATCCTGAGCTGGGACGGGAGGGAGCAGGTCCACACAGTTAGCAACCTTTCTACGTAACCTGAATCTTGTAGATGCATGGAGGGTGCAACATCCAACCAAGAGAGGCTATAACGTCTATTCAGGGGCCCATCGAACCTTTTTTAGGTTGGATTATTTTCTTAGGCCCGCCAAGGGTGGCAGAGGCGAGAGGACTATCGGACCACTCTCCGATAGAGATGTGCTTGGCCTGAGTGAGGTGCCGGTGAATGCGGGCTGGATGGATAGGTTGTACCTTCAGCAGAATGACTTCAGAGACCTGTGCTGGCAAAGTAGCAAGCAATATTTTATAGAAAATCAGGGATCGGTGACCTCACGGGACGTGGTATGGGGGCCCAGAAAGCCTGCTTGAGGGGCCAGATCATCAACTATGTGAAAGGTCACAGAGAGAAGAGTAGACAGAAGATACAGGACCTAGAGGGGCTCATTCTGAACCTGGAGGGCCACCTTACCTCCCCACTGCAAGATCACCGCCTGCATGATCTAGCACATACGCAGGCACTGTTGACATAGGAACGGACACAAGAAGCACAGGAAGCTTGGTAGGCCACCCGCAGCAGAATCTACCAATGGGGCGAAAAAGCTAGTAAAACCTTACACTGGCTGTGCACGCCTAGGGTGGGACTGGCTGCCATACCATATGGGTCAAGGGCCTATGGCACAGGCATTCACCAATTATTATAGGGACCTCTATCAGGCAGACCGGGAGGGCCAGTGACTGGATCTCCCCCAGTTTATGCAGGATCTGCTGGTCCCAAGCCTCTTAAGCGGAAAACAGAGCCTTCTTGGAGGCGGATATTTCGGTCGAGGAGTTAAGGGCAGCCTTGGCTTAGCTAAACCCTGGGAATGCACCTAGACCGAATGGCTTCCCACCCTCCAGCGACTCGGGTGGTGCTGGAGGCATGGGAAAAAGCAAAAAAGGCTACAGGCTCGAAAAATAGATGGAACTGAAAAACACCATTATGGCAGGGTACTTACCTCCAGTAGGTCGGGGCCCTGCAGGGTTTCACAACCTGGTGGGGATTTCGACCCTTGATGACATACTGGATAATGGCATATTGAAATCCTTTCAAGACTTACAGCGGGTCTTTGCATTACATCATACGCAGTTTTTTAAATATCTACAATTTCGGCATGCCCTGACACCAGCGCTTCTAGCACTCCCGGGGGGCGCCAGAGTTCTCGTCCCTAAAGGCCAAGCTCCTATTGACACATATTAAATAACATAAGCTATCTCAGACATATAAAATGCTCCTCAGGAATGTACCGGACCCCATGGAGATGGTACGTAAGGCCTGGGAAATCTGGGGGGGGCCTGGATGATGACGATTGGAGGGAGGCACTCGAGGCACCCAAAGAGACAGCCATAGATTCACAGTTCAGGCACATTCAGTTTAAATTGCTACATCTCACTTTTTATACCAGGGCGCACCTTCACTGCATGAGTTTTCTGGCCACCAGCACTTGTTTACGCTGTGGCGATACACTAGGAAATTTAATTCACATGTTTTGGTACTGCTCTGCTCTCAGCAGTTTCTTGCAGAGTGTTCTGGGACAGATGAAAATGGTTTTGGGCTGGAAAATTCCACGGTAGCCTAAATTGATCTTTCTGCACATCACAGACTGGCTGGGAGGCACACAATATCAAAAAACACTCTTGTGGTTAGGATTGGTGCTGGCCAAGAGGGATATAGCAAAGGCATGGAAGGAGGCACACACCCCCTCAGTATGGATTTCTGCATGGGTTTGGAAAAGCCCATATATGTAGCAAGGGAACCCATGGACACTTAATATTTAATGTGGGGTACCCATGGACATTGAAAGAGAGAAGGCATCACTTCCTGAACAGGGAAAAAGTGAAAAATGTGCCCTGTTTGTATTGTACTGCCTTTCTCAATGCCTGTTCCCGAGGCACATCTTGTAATGATACCAATTCCTAATACTGCTATGTCAATTGATGTTTGTTTTGACTGTGGAGGGCCTAGGAGCCCTGATGTAACTGAACGAGAAAAGTTAATAGAAAGTTTTACAAAAAATAATAATAATCATAGCTAACTGTAAAAAATAAAATAAAATAAAAAAAAAACATCAGGGATCTAAGGTCAGTCCTAAAGAATTCATTTACAACCCATAGGTAGTTGTTTTTGGAGAAACATTTAGGTTTGCAGAATGGTGGAGGAACTAATTCTCTCAAAGAGCATAGAACCAGGTTTTAATCTTGACCCCTTAATAAAATGTCATCTTATAATTGGGGTAAAACCTAGGTAATTGTATTCTTACATCCCTGCACCCTGTAAGTGTTCCCTTGATGTTCAAGTAGAGCCCTGTCTATATACTCACTTCATCTGGACTCAGTGATGAAGCATGCCACTAACAGTCTTAGTGGGCGAGATACCTTTAAGAAGAAAAAATAAAAATAAAATGGCCATCCAGGATAGAATATGGAGGCATTAATGTTCGTGAGAGCGAGATTTCTCTTCCCCTGATATTTTTTTACCTCTGTTTCGGACATCATCAGGCTAAATCCTGGCCTTTTTTTTAGTCTGACAGAATTTGAAAACACATTCTTTCAGACTTTAACTTCCTTGTTATCAGCCCTTCCTTTATAGCTTCTTCCCTTTACATCTGTGTTTTGGACGGGTTGTTATCTGTAATGTGCTCTGTGGCCCATCTGGCTACGTCCATGCTACCAAATACCACAGATAAATCAAATAAAAATAAAATGTTGTGCAAGGGGATCTCTTCTCCGCTGTCCGAGTAGTTCTATATGTTGGATGTAATCACATGGGGAATTATGGGTGCATCAATGAACTATCCTCTGCAATACAGTAAGAGATCTTCTTTTGGGCCACCATAAGTTGACCACAGTGTGTGGAGGCAGCTTTTGGGGAATTTTAAATGTTGTTAATTTAAAATGTTTTTATCTGTTGCGCCTTACATGAATGCTAGGCTCTTCATACTGTACTTCACAGTCACTGTTACTATGATTCAACTCCTTCCCATGGAGAGCTGGAAATGCTGAATACCTCAAACTAGCTGCACTGATTCTCCATTATAAATGTCAATTATAAATATCTGGGCTACTACAGGATTTACATCTATAATAGCCGTAATAACTTCTGGGCATCTCAACATCCGATTTATTTTTTTAGTATTTTCAAGAGACCTACCTATCCTACCTATTCTACATGGCAGATCCTGAGAGCTCAACTCGAGAATCAATACTGATACTGAGGAGAAGCTAGGCACATGGCCTGCAGAGAGAGAAAGCGGCCAGTAACAGAATATTCAGGAAGCACAAACTTGTGGCACAAAATCCCAGCAGGACCACTCAAAATTCTTGAGGCGGGCGGTGGTAGAAACATCATGCATGAGAATCTAAGGCAGACACAGAAAAGCTTGTAAAAGGTGTATGTTCGCCACGTTGGCTGCTTCCACTGCATCATCATGGAAGTCATTTCAAACATTGTTTAGTAGTCTTTAAGAGACAACACTTTCTGCTAAAGATGAGAAGCATCAAACACCTGACACAGAAGTTACACTCAGTGGCGACGCTTAATTTATAATAAAATCATGAAAGAGGTGTATTACGCTAGAACTTTCCAACTGGAAAATGTAGCCACTCCCATATTTTTCTTCTCCCGCTATACTTTAAAAAATAATGGTTGCTAACATTAATTCTGTTTCCCTGTGGTAAATTTCTATCATACATTTTAAGGAAAATCAAAAGACATAAATCTAGTAATGTTGTAAATGTGGCTCATCCTAAAAGCAAGCAGCTTAAATTCAAGACCAGCAATTTTATTTTTTTTTTAATTTCTTTTACTCTGTACTAAAAGTGGTTTGCTGTTCCCAAAAGTAAACTATTTTATAATTATAAACAATGTAAAAATAATGTCATTAACATCTTACGCATTTTCATGATTAACATCACGAAGTCGTCTTCCACTTAAATCTCGACAAGCCTCTCTGTTTGTTGTCTTTTCAATTTGAGCACCAAGAGCTCGCAGCATAGATCCAAACCCTTCAAAAATAATGAAAAAAGTTGTTACAGTTATATTCATTGCTGATTTGTTTACAAGCTCTGCCAGCCTAATGTTAGATCTTACAAACCAGGCCAATGAACTACACATATCCGAAAAATCATGACATGCAGTCACTAAATCCAGTTCTGCTGATCTTAGATTTTGATAACGCAGTGTTTCTTCCCCTGTGGTTCGTGGACCTCTACCGGTCCATGGCTCCTATTCAGGGGGTCCAAAGACACACATGACCTCTAACCGTTATTTTCTGTCAACAATCATGCACTTTTTGAGCTCACTAACTGTAGAAAGGTTGTTTCTCTTACAAGTATAATAGTTTCATCAAGTAACAATAATACCTCATTAAAGTCTACTGTATTAACTCCCTAATGTATTATTTATATATATATATATATATATATATATATATATATATATATATATATATATATATATATATATATTATTAAAATAAAATACACAAAGATGCGCTTTTTAAAATAGTCAAACATTTTAAAAACATTCTTAGTGAGATGATTACTAGTTCAGGTCAGAGAAAGTGTTAATGCATGCCGTCATATTTCACATTCCGATCTGAACAGCCGATCGGTTTCTGACTAGAACCCTTCTGAATTGGGTATGATTTACTAAAAAAACAAAAACAAAAAAAATAAATATCATACCCATCTGCACACACTTCTAGCCACTCAGCGATCTATGTATGTATACAGATTGCAGGAAAGGCCCTTCCAGACTGCATGTTCTACCTTCCACTGTGTTTTATGGACAGGTAGGTACAGATTCCAAGCACATACATATATTGTATTGGAAGAGGGGAGATGTTTGTTCTTTTCAGTAGAGCCGACATTCTTTCAGAGGCACCGTGCATTAGACAGCATGTACTTCTAGCTCTCATGCAACCACTTTTGTCACTTTTTACCACAAAGACACAGCATGGTCTTCATTTTACCATGCTAAGCTTGATTGCTATCCTGCGTTTGTCTGAGGCCAGAGTCAATCCAGTTACTACTTCTGTCTAGCTATTTCTGCTGAGAGCTCCAACTTTGTATGATTAGCTGATGATTTGTAAATATGGCCTGAGTCTTATACCAGTGTTTATTCACTCAGGTTTAAACATGCAGCTGCAGAGGAACATAGATGTGTTGAGTTCGTACACTGTGCACTTGTACGTTTATTTTTTTGTGAAAGACTGTTTAGGTACAAATTGTTTACATGGCTGGGGATTCCAGTTGTGATTCAGTGGGTGGACGCAGGTCAAAAGGTTAAGAGCCACTGTGATAAAAAATGCTCACATTTGCCGTTAAACAAAATTATGCACTTGACGTTGCTTTCAAGTGTGATCTACACTGCCAATTGATTTGAGCATGTTTGTACACAAACATTTTTTCTTCAGATAAAGAAAATCATGAACACAGCACAAAATTCTCTGGAGCATCAGCACACGTGGCATTCATAGTGGAAACATGCTCTGTAAAATAGTGCATGACTGAAGGAAAAGAGGCAATGGCAATAAATAATGCACAGTATCACTCCTAATTAAAATCATACTTTTCTCTATCTTAAACAGTGATGCCGAATTCTGTAATGTTCTGAAAAATGTGTCTCACGTTTGATCCAATAAAATAACAAAAATAAAGCCTGTCTAATATTTCCAGTCACATTTCTGCTATTAGACAACTGCCCAATGAAACCAACAATGGCAAGCCAGGATAGTAATGATGTGGAGAGGCATCAATTTGATGACAACACACTACAGGTTAAACAGCTCCCTTCACTTGAATGCTCATACAGAGCCCTACAGTCATGAATTACTTCCAAAGTATTCACAGTCCAAAGAAATGTCACCTCTAAAGCTAAGATGCTGGTGCTGCCCAGACTTTTATATTTTTTCGTGGCACTACCGATAATCCCTGTGAAATATTTTTTGGAACCTTAAGAGGCCCACTAACGGCACTTATATGGGGGTAGGGACAAAAGAGAGTTTCCCGCAACATGCTCCAGAACCCAATGGGAGAGGAAGGAATGGCCATCCCAGACATGGAACGCTGCTTTGCAACAGCCAGCTACAATGGCCCTTGCCTTGTATAGCCGTAGATCAGACAACGGAAGGGGACATAGTACGGGCCACACTGGGCAAGGGAGGGGTGCGTGAATGGTTACTAGACACTGGGTCGCAACGCTCTGCCCCCGGCATGCTTATGTGGGCAGTACGGTTAGTGTGGAAGCGTTATATCCAAACATCGAAGGCACTGATGCTGTACTCCGAGCAAATCACATTGTGGGAAATACCTTGATTGGGAAGCCTCAAGCAACTGTACAAATTTGGCCCCTGGAAAGATAGCGTGCTACGATGTTCAGGAGATCTGTATAGTGATGGCTTGCTGTTACCCCTTGAAGACCTTATGGAAACGTATGGCCTGGGCCCGGGACAATTCCTTGCCTACAATGCAGTGAGTGCAGTGATAGGCAAAATATGGCAGAAGGGACATGCTGAACCCCCCAACCCACAGTCAATTACATTGTATGTTGTCTCAGGGACAAAACCACAAGGCACTGCGAGAACCTCAAACTGTCTATCACCTGCAAAGTAAGGCCCAATGGGAAGATTGCTTAGGTATGAACTTAAGTAGCAAGCAATGGGAAATGGCACTGGAGCGGGTGAAGTATGTTTCACGCAATAGTAGATTCAAGTATACACAATTCAACTATTTACACCAAACATACCTAACACCACATCGCCTGCACAGAATATTCCCGAGAACGTCATCCTTTCGCCCGAGATGTGGGCATGATGATGCATGGGAGTGTCCTACATTACAAGCTTTGTGGTCCCGGGTCCTACTACATGTGTCAAAAATCATAGATACACCGCTCACAACAGACTCACTCCTCTGCCTCTTAATGATCACAAAAAGAACTAAGAAGACTAAACATTATCTAAAATTCACAGACTTAGCGTTAATAATGTTTAAAAGGCTTATCGCCATGTCGTGGAAGGCAGCTCAGCCCCCTAATATTGACAATTGGTTACATACAACCTTGCAGTGGGCCACAGCGGAGACTAATGCACTAGCGTGCAACCATAGATCGCAGGGCTGGAGTGGCCACATTATGGGACACCTACCTGCTCAAATTAGCAGATATACAAGCTTCATAAATCGACTGCTGAGACAGAAGCCCATAACATATCACCAGTAACTGCAACGCTACCCTCCCTCTGAACACTGCCATCACCCTATCAAAGGCCTCTTCCTTATGAACCTTAACCTGAGACGTGATTCGCCCCATAACCCCAAAACAATGATACTACAAGCCCAGCGCATTGCAGAGACCATCACTACCTTCCTGCCCCCTATGTGTTGCTCCCGCAGTCCAGATTCCCTTGTGAACATGTGGTACTCCCATCATCTCTAACCACACCAGACACTAACAACGTTTTTTTTTTTTCCCCTTCAGTTGAATCTCCCTCTCCTCCACAATGGTTGCTGCAGGTTATCACGATGTTTATACCCTCTAAAGATGTGGCAATGACAAATTATTAACGAAAGGTGATGATTGCTTATTTCTTAGAACTCCAGGTGCAACAGAGCATAGGTTTGGATTGTACTAGCGTATATATGTTGACATGTCTTATCTTATGATCACCACCTAATGTACTGTTATCGCTATATGTTATCTGCTTGACATCGCTGACAAGACCATGTTGATGATTGTTTGCACCCTCTTATTGAAAAACCAATATCTAAAAATAAAAAATAAAAAGGTGGTCACCACTGAAGAGGAAAACATCAAACTTATCATAATCTGACTAACTTTCCAATCAATGCTAGCAACAACTCAAATGTCAGAACCAACTAAGTAATGTCATGTGAAGTTTCAGAGAAACCCAAGTGGTAGCTTTAAAGTAAAGATACCTGATGAGGATAGTGTGTTCTACTATGGAAAAAGGATGATGAGACTTAAGGCAAATAGAGACAGAAGACACAAGTCAATGCATGCATATATAAATGGCCTAGAAACGAACTCCGTTTTCAAAAGCTTCCTGATAGAACTGTATATATGTGCGGCACATACCTGATAACACTGACAGAAAGACAATCATTCACCACCAAGTAAGAGACTAGCTCACTGTCATCCAACTGACAGGATTTCCTGTCTATATGCCACTCTGGGTTTGCAGATATCTAGGTCATAGTTCTAGTTGATACAAAATGAGATAAATAACGGAAGCAGGGTTACACGCACTGATGGCCACACCGAGGACCAATTTCCAATCAGAGTCTAACTGCCTTATGCTAACAGCAAACAAGCTCCAGATGCCTGAAACACCCCCACCCCCTGCCGAATGAAGCGCCTCCACTTCGTCTGGGTATTTAAAAAGGGAGGTGCAACGAGGACGTGCAGCAGATGCGCACAGTGGGTGTGCCACTGACCTGCCAAAAGATAGCCCATCTGCGCTCATGCACACCCAGATTACAACCAGCGCCCAAACCCCTGGATCTCCTCCGCCCCAGTCAGAGTTAAAGTTGAGCTACTCTACCCCCAGCCTGCACAAATTTAACCTGGGCCTCATCTCACCTGCATGTTTGCAAGCCTGCTCCCAGCTTTGATGAAGGCACTTTCACTAGCCTGCACTGCCACTTCACATGCCCAGTCCCTCCCTTCCCCTTCTGAGCCTCAGGTGCAGGCCACCTCCCTACCTCCAACTCCATCACCCCCACTACCTCACAGCCATTATCTCTTTGAAAGATTGCCTCATCAATACAGGCTCTCTAGCGAAACACACCCTGGACGGTTGAGATCTAATTGTTTCCAAGACTCGTGATTTGCTCTTGCTAACAGAAACAGGGCAGAACACAAACGTGGTTGCAGAGTGGCCCTGAAATACTGATCCACCCTTAAATGCTCTAATATTTCATATAATGCAAACAACTGAATTGAGTACATTATATTCAAAACTAGCTCCACCAGCTCACCTGCCCTGGAAGGGATTCTGATTGTTCAAACGTCTGCTCCTTTCTCTTGGCGTCGAGGCAATGCCTTTCTTTGCACCAAGATACCCCATGCAGTGAAAAGTGCGCATTACAAGCATTACTAACATGACAGTTCAGGCTTAGTCTTTAGAACCATGATCGTCATCCGTCACAGTGACCTGAAGCATGCCCAGATGCTATCTAAAGAAAAGTAAGATAGGCAGGCAAGTCATTAGGAAAAGAAAGTAAGGACTATCTGTAAAAGTTACTAGGATCAATAACTTTACTAATGGGCAAGTCCAGTCAGCTTTCTACAAAGCTTGCACAAAAGAACATTCCTGGTAATTAAGGGTGCAAAAGATGAAGCAGAGTGTGCAGCAAGGCACAGGGTAATCACTTGGCCCGGCAGCTCAGCATCAAAAGAGGCCAGGCAAAACACAATGCCAAGCCCATCTAGCCACACATGTGAAAAAGCAGAATGGACCAGAACTTCTAACTGTGGGAATCGGAGGGAGAATAAGTCCTCACAAAAACAGAGGCAGACAGCAGAAACCCATCAGAACATGACAAAACAGGAGTCCAGCAGGTTAAGTCGGGGATAATTTGAAGCACAATTCAGACCACAGTCAAGGGACAGTGCACAGGTAGTAAAGGGAACCCACCTCAAGGAACAGGCAGAAAAAATAAATCATGGAAAGACCAATATAGAGCTACAACTTAACAGGTCAGATATGTACCTGGTAAAGTATCAGGAGCAGCAGTGTGAACCAATACGGGGATCATGGTGTTATGAGCGACACCTGCTCAGCATAAATCACTAACTTGTCTTCCAGATAAACTGCACCATTTATAAACCTCGCCCTGGAGGGAGTACTAGTCCTATTTAAGGGATGAGTTCCTCAATCTAAATGGCCCTGTCTCAAAGGAAAATAAAAACAAAATAGATGCCCCTGTGGAGCTCCTTGATGAAAAGAGGAGCATGAAGTACCAATGAAACGTCATCATGACGCACAGGCCTACAGCAGCAAGGAAATATCAGATGAAAGTGCAAAGAGGGAGCCTTTAACCAGTATCCACTTATAGAAAGTCTTGATGAGTTCCTGAACAGTTGGTTGCTGAACCCCAGGGAAAACCACTTGTGGTCCGAACATGAGAAGGAACTTTGTTTTAGTATTATGTAATGTAAGCAGGATTTGTAGATCGCTGCTGGTTACCCGTGAGGAGTTGGTGAGAGTAGGAGTATGGTGAGGCTGGGCCTGAGTACAGGCAGTCTCAATGGTGTCGCAAGAAGACCAATTGAAAATCCAGGTCTTCAGCTTCTTGCAGAATTCAAGAAGTGAGGAGGGGGGACTGATGTATTGGGGGCATTTGTTCCAGGATTTGACAGCTTGGTAGGAGAATTATCGATCTCATGTTCTGCTTCTGTGGATGTGGGGTGTGTATACGCAAGTGAGAGTGATGCTGAGGAAAGTTGTCTGGGTTGGTGGAAGTGAAGCCGGTGATTGAAGAATGTGGGTCCTTTCTGGAGTAGAGACTTGAATGATTGTGTGAGAAGTTTGAACTGGCAGCGCTTTTGGAAGGGGAGCCAGTAGAGCTTTCTGAAGAGTGGCGTGGTGTGGGATCGACGCAGGAGGTTGAAGGCGAGTCTGGTGTCGTCATCTGATGGTTTGTAGTCTGAAGAAGATGGGTTGGGATGCTGGCGGAGAGTGCATTTCTGTAGTCCAATCTGCTCATGACTAGGGCCAGCTTAATGGTATGTCTGGCGTCCAGAGGGAGCTACTTGAAGATTTTATGCAGCATCCAGAGGATGTGGAAGCATGCAGAAGTGACAGGGTTGACCTGGGACTTCATGGTGAGGTTGGTGCCCCAGATGAGGCCTAGGTTGCTAACATGGTTGGGATGGGTATGGCTCTGAGTTTGGTGGGCCACCAGGTGGAGTCCTAAGGCGAGCTCTTACTCCCAGAGATCAGCACTCCAGTTTTGTCAGTGTTGAGCTTCAGGCTGCTTTCTTTCATCCAACTGACCATGCTGATCATACACTGTTTTAAGTTTGTCTTGATGGTGGCAGTGTCGTCTGAGAGGGGAAAAAATGAACTGGGTGTCTTCATCATAGGAGATGTTGATTTTGTGAGATCTGATGATGTTAGCCAGAAGAATCATGTAGATGTTAAAAACTGTGGGACTGACTATCCCTGTGGGACTCTGCAGATGAGATTCAAGGGTTCTGATGTGGACGGTGAAAGCTTGATTTGCTATGTTGTTCCGCAGAGGAAGAAAGCTATCCATTTGAGTGCTGGTCCTTGTATTCAGGCTGTGTGTAGTTTGGTGATGTGTGTGGTGGGAAACTGTGTTAAAGGTGGTGGTGAGGTCAAGGAGGATAAGGGGGGGGGGGGCACTCTGTCCACTGTTAAGGATGGTGTAAATGGCCTCTGTGGCAGTAATGATAGTTGCTTTGGTGCTGTGATTGTTTCAGAATCTTGAATGCTAATCGTCCAAGGGTTTCTGGCATTCTAAGTGGTCAGAGAGTTGTCAGTTGATGGTCTTCTCAATGACTTTGGCTAGGAATAGGAGCAAGGGGTCGGTAGTTGCTGAGTACTTCAGGCTTGGCGGAGGGTTTTTTGAGGAGGGCAGCGACTTCAGCGCGTGTTCAGCTATCTGGGAAGGTGACTGCCTTGAGGTAGATGTTGATGGAGGTGAAAGCAGCGCCAATCGTTGCTCTTTCCATGTTGTAGATATGATGGGGACAGGGGTCTGTGGGCGCCCCCGAGTGGACTGTCTATTACTGCTGCAGTATACTCGATGGATAGAGGATTCCATGCGGTTAGTTGGTAGCCTTTGGTTGATAAGGTTAGCAGGCTTGGAAGGTCGATGGGGGGGGTGGATGGGGTTCGAAGTTGCCCTAGCTCTTGGAGATGTTTTCATGGAAGAAGTCAGAGGTCATTGCAGAGTTCTTGTGTAGGGGTGATGGTATTGGTTGCAGCTTTGGGTTGGTGAATTTCTAGACAATGGTGAAAAGATTCTTGCAGTTGTTGGGGCTAGAATTGATTCTCCGGGTCATGCCCTTATCCTTAGTCTGTTTGACTTGATGGTGATCGTGCCTAAGAGCAGCCTTATAGGTGTTTCTTGCCTTGGTTCCTTTGGTGGTTCTCCATTTTCTTCTGAGTTGTTTACAAACTCTCATGGACTTTCGGAGGTCAGAGTTGTACCAGCTAACTTGTTTGTTGGATTTGTTTTGGCTTGGGGTTTCAAGGGTGCCAGGGTATTGGCATAGGTGGTGATCCAGTTGTTGGTGGGGTCTGGGTAGTGTAGTTGGAGAGAAATGTGCCATTACTTTTCTGTAACATTCTTCCAGAAGCGACTTGGGGTGTTGCTAGACTCTGTAGGGGTGGTTGGTGGCCCTGTTATGTGGAACTGAATGATCCAGTGGTCCACCCATGTGAGGGGAGTGATGTGGCTGTCTTTAACTTTGTCGCTGGAGGAGAAGGGGTCCAGGATGTCTCCGGCGATGTGCGTAGGGCCTTCTGCAAGTTATGTGAGGCAGATGTTCTGTAGACATTCAAGCAAGTCTGTGGAGCTGGGGTATCGGGGGCGCGGTTGTTGAGATGAAAGTTGAGATCGCTTAGGAGTAGGAATTCTTTGGTATCCACGACGAGGGCTGCAGTGAGATTGGTGAGGAGGTTGCTGAAGTGGGTGTGAAATGCTGGGGGACAGTATGCAAGGGTGTCTTTGATAGTGTCTGAAGCTTGAAGTACGTGTTCCATAAAAGTGGCTTCTGGGTCAGTGTAAGAGGTACACCCGATGGTGTCTCTGGATGATGGAGAGTCCTCTTTCTGGTTTATGGGGTCAGTTGTGGTTCAAGATTTTGTATCCATTAGCAATGGCAGCAGCACTGTCTGGCGCCGATGTGGAGTTGAGCCAGATTGCTGTAAGGAAGAAGAGGTCTGGTGCATTGGAACCGATGAGGTCACAAATGTTGGTGGAGTGCTTGCTGAGTGAGCGTGTGTTGAGCATGCATGCCAATGGAACAAATTTGTGCAGAGTGGGTGCTGTGCGGGTCTTGAGTTCTGACTTGGTGAGGGGTGCGGTGTGTGTGGGTAATGGGAGCAGTTGCAGGCATGTGACGTGGCAATATGAGCAGGCAATGGGGCCCACCATGGACTAAGTTGTGGATTGGCCATCCGCATTTGTGGCAGCATCCAGGTTTGATCAGGTCGAGCTCATTGGCAGAGTTAGCTGCAGGTGGCATTTAGACCAGGGTTCCTGTTGCTGTGCGAGGTCCAGGCACAGATGGGCTCGCCTTAGGCGCGCCCAGCTGCGCTCAACGGCCTTCACTGAGTAGGGCACTGGAGAGTAGGTGGAGCGTGGGGGGCAGCGGATAGTGAATTGGTTCACCAAGAATGGAAAAGACCAGCAGGGAGAGCAGGAAAGCTTGGCGGAAGCAGCAAGGTGAGAGAACAAGGTTGGCAGACCAAAATCTGACAGAAGAGACCAAGATTCAAAATGGAGCAGGAAAAGATGTAAAAAGGGGAATCTAAACACTGGAATACATCAGAAGGCTCTAAGAAGTACAGTAAAGGACCTGGGTCTACGAGGGGGGCCTACTCTTAAGGCCAATTCAAGGGGGCACAAGTGCTAGCAGGTTGCCTCCTCACTATCCAAGTTGGCTAGTCTGTCGAAGAACACGCAAGCAGAGAGCAAAAGCATCCAATCACATTTTCCTTTACAAGGCTTATGCTTTAAGATGGGAATGACTGTGGGAGTAATATACAGGGCAGAACGAGGCCTTGGTATTTAGCCCTACTTTGCACTGCAAACTGTTGGTAAGACATTCAGTTGCTGAATGGTTATGGTTGCTGTTACCCTTGGGGTTGACCTCATTCCAAGGAACAACTTATTGTCAGATGATAATTAAATTGCCCTTTGTATCCAAAACACCCCTTAACTTACTCTGATAGTAAAGGAAACAATAGCAGAACCTATCATGCACGGCTGATGTGTTTCACTCCAGCTCCAAATTCGCTCTCAAACAATCGCACATCACTTTACACAGACAATGTCAAGCTCTGTCATAATGATATTGGATACAGCCACTCAGTATTATCTAGGTTCTTGAGGCAGCCTCTGGCCTCTTTCTTAATTGGACCAAGTCTTATTTGTTCCCACTGTACCAGAATGTATATTGCATCAAGAATCTGGGAAAAGGCTGGTTAGATGGGAAAGCCTTGCATTTAGATAGCTCTGTATCGATTTACTATAAGGCAACCTCACTAGAACAATGAGCTCCCTTATTGTTCTACTGAGAGTCCTGGCGGACACTGCCTCTCAATACTGGGGTGCAACGCCATTTCAAAAATTGTAATATTGTTTCATCTATTATACCATACTGTGAACATACTGACTTTTCTTAACTGTACGTTTTCACAAGTTGGACACACTTTTAAGTGACCTCCTTTGGTGTATTTGCCACTGCAGTCTCTCCCCGACTAGTCTCAACATCAAGAGTTATTACTCAGCAGCTGAAATGCAATGGCTGTTCTGGCGGCTGCCAGGGCTCTTGCTGGAGGACACAGCATATCACCCACCAGCCCCCGACCCCTGAATCAAAAAGCAGTTTACAAACTAATGCTTCAGTATTAACCCTAGTCATAACTCTCTTAGACTGGTGTCAGTGGAATAATGCTGCCTTCCTTGCAGCGTAGAAATTACTAAGCATGTTGTGATACTCTGCCTTCCTAAACATAAAGGCATGCTTAAGAGGAAGGCCCTACACAATGGCAAAGATTTGGAATCAAAACTGTAGGAGATTTATTCCAATAGGGACAGATGATGCATTTTCACCTGCTTAGTGAGCAATTTAAAATACACAAATGGTCAATTTCTCATACATGGTCAATTTCTTCACATCCTTAGATCCAAGTGAGGAATAACGGCCACTGAGTGGGCGACACTCACGCTTACATACACATTATATATGATTGGCTCAGGGAAAGGGAACATCAGTTAGTTTTATAAAGTTCTTTATAGCCCCACATTCACATTATTGCAATATATGTGGGAACCTTGAGAAGCACATATTGGAAGGGCGATCCATAATAAAGAGTAGACTAGTGAACCTGAACAATAAACAACCAAGAAGACTATCAAAACCTTAAGTTCAAACTGATAACATTTAAAAAAATCTTACACAGAGTACACCTTTTCCAAGCAAAGCTACATAAAATTTCCCCCAATGCCAGTGCCTCCTGCCCACGTTCTGCAGCCTCTAATGCAGATTAACACAACATGTTATGGGACTGCCTGTTTGGTTAAGAGTCATAGAATCACTAGCAAAATGTACAGGCTTATACACCCCCAGCACCTGGGAGATGTGTGTTCTGGGCCTAGTTAAGAGAGAAAAATATTGGAAAGTGGCAGTGAGATTTCCAGGTTTGGGAGTTATGGCAGACAGAAGACCGGTCACAATGTTGTGGAAGTTCTCACTACCATCCCTCATTATAGCCAGGTGGAAGACTGTTCAGAAATGGGGCTGGCTGAGAGCAAGGTTCTGCACAGAGTAGAAGACAGAGGGCTCAGAAACCACCCAATGGCCAGGGACTGGGACAAGATCTGGGTGGATCTCAAGAAGTCCACAAGAAATTATACCATGTCCTCATAAATGCTCTTGCTGTCCCCCTACTACAGTTACTACCACAGCTTCCTAGTCTACACTGGCAGAAGGCTCCAAGTTGCCCTGTTCCTTCATTCCTATTCCTTGTCTTGATTTGACTCCTCATCTCTTGGCACAATGTGTACAGGCCGTACCAGTTTACCTTGTTAAATGTTGCCCCCAGGGTGCATGTCAAGGCCACTGATTCCCCTCCCACGTCATCATAATAACTTATGATACTATTGTCACCCTTTCAAATTGCTTCCCATGCTAGAAAAGACCTATCTTGTGCGATTACTGATCTCAGACCCCAGCAAGTTTATATAACAGTTCATAACTGTTGTTTTCAAGTGTTGCGTATCCTGGGGATATGCCTGTGAAGTTATGTTTCTGCTATCCTAGTTCATATGCAAGCAACAGGAGTTCATGAACCTGATCAGCTGATCAACCATTCTTGTACGCCCACTGCTATTGTCAATATTTTTGCATGATGGGAAATTTGAATCTGTTGCATCATTATTTATACCATTATAAAATGCAGTTATGTAATACAAAAATGCCAATAAAGACATCTAAAAACAAAAGTTAGCTCTCGAGGTTTTTGAAGGCACAACAGACACAAATGGTACGTCAAGGGGAGCGTTATGGAAGGTACACTCCCAGAGTGGGAAAGAAAAATCAACTGTAAGTGAAACTGACAATGTGTAAATTGATCTTTCTTCCTGAGGAAACCCAAGGGCACATTTCTTTCAGGAATTTCATATTGCTTTCCTAAAGGTGATTGGGATTCCCTATCATGCCACGTCATCCATCTTCTTTAGGTTGTCAGAATTAGAGAGCAGTTCAATTATACTTCAAAGTGCACTTCTCTATGCTGCATTCATCAAATACAATTACACCCAATCTCTATTCCTGCATAGCATCAAGGAGTTGAGAGAATGGCATAATAGGTAGGGAGAATGCATATTCACAATGAAGATTGGAGATGTGAACTATTGGAGATGTTAACTTAGTTGTCTGGAAAGTGGCATTCATACACTGCAGGAGTAAATTCTTGGTTTCCAAATAGGATGAGAGGCAAGGAGATATTTTTGAATGCACACCATCGGGGCTTTTTGGAGGGAGTGTTGAAGTGTCTTCAGAAATGCAATATAGCAGCCTACTCCGCTAAGGTATTCCTGGGTATATGGAATGATGAATCATCACCTAAATGTGAGAAACTGACGGGCAATCTGGGGTGGATTGTTACGAAGAGACACACCGTTAGGTGGTGAGGTGCAAAATTCCTCCACATGCGGATACAATAGAAACAAAACATGAACTGATGCATGGGAGTCGCAAAAATTACGTTTGAACATGCTGCCACTAGAGATATGAACAGGTGTAGTTACCACAGAAAGTGTACAAGAAGGTATCAATGCCACCACACTGACCCTAAAGTCTTCCTTAAGCAACCAAAGTAAACCATGTCTAGAATGCACACCACAAATAAAAGACAGACAGGGAGAGGGGCCACAGTAAAAAAATATCCTCTATGGTGCCACAAATAGGGAAAGCTATGTGAGTGGGACATGCTGAAATCAGAGAAATGATGGCGGGAATACGGGAGTCCAGGAATACTTGAGCATCTTCTCTGACAACGTCCTAGATGCCACAACTTTTTAACAGCCATTCTTGATGCAATTGACTGTTGAACAACAACATTCCTAGATTCCACATTTTTGTTTATTGGATATGGAGCTCAAATACTGTTTGCAGAGACAATGGGGCCTATTAACAAACAGTATTTTGTAATACATCATAATATATTATTACTAACACACTATGAAATGCTATTCCTAAACTTAAGTGCGGAGGCTCTGCCTTTCCTATCTTTTTCTGTGTTAAGATCATCACCCAGACTGCAGAGTCTCTGCATACATAAGTATACGTCTTAGTAGCAAATGTAAAAGGGATGGAGTAGCTGGAAAATGGGAATACCTAGTTCAAAATGGTGGTGGGGCTACAGGAGGTGTAAGGAGGAGTTTAGGGAGAGATGTGCACCCACCCACAAGAGTAAGCTCATTCCTGTTCACAAACTTCTAAAAAGTTACCGCAGTAAAAAATAAATAAAAAAAAAAAGACCCTAAACAGTAGCAAATGTAGTCTTGTTATGAACCTGAGTAAGTCCAGCACCACACATGGCCAACCACTGGTACTGTAACACCTTCCCATAGAAAATACTGGAGGTAGGGACTTCAAATAAAAACCTACAGGAAGTAAAGCTACATTGAATTATGTAAATTAGTTAAAAATACCAAGACTTATTACATTTATCTAAAAACAAAACAAAAATGTAACATACTTTAATAACCTTTTTTTACATGTAACAATTCGCATTACAACATAATTAAATTACTTTAAATTCTGTGCATCAGTTTTAATATTTTTACAGCATAGTATATTTCTTACTTTAGTTGAGATTTTGTTTATAATTTAAACTGCAGACAAATTTAAATATATACAAAATAATTACGGTTTACGTTTACATGAAGTTAATGTAATAATTTTTTATCATGTTCAAAAATTACAAATATGTATAACATTTTACATTACAATATTTTTAATCTTTTAAATTTAATAAACGTCTACACTTTTCCCTATACTTTACCATCTGAGATCTCTGACCCAGTAGGGAAGCCCTCCGCCTACATTTGAAAAGTTGGCAGGAGGAAATGTAATCTATTAACATATTTTTGTAAAATTATTACATCAACTGACATATTAGATTATTTATAAAAGATTTATTTAAAAAAGAAAATCCAACCTAGAGTAAAATGTTTGTATTTGCTTATGTATTAGAAAGTTACAAAACGTTATGTGTAATTGAAAGTTATATTTAAAAAAAAAAGTTAATTTATTTTATCATTTTAAAAAAAGGCTATTAAAATATTGTAATACTACATAACGTTTGTTAAAAAATGTATACATATATTCTCCTGAGGAAAATGCACGCTAATGGGCATCGCCACAGTTTTGGCCAAGAAGGACATAGCTCTTTCTACTGGAGCACCAAAGCGGCCCCAAGCATCTTGGCGTGGAATGCTGTGATGGATTGGAGTACCATACTTAAAGCAATGCAGTGGTGTAATGATACAATGTACTATTGTGGTGAATTTGTTGGAAACAATAAAAGTTTAAAGAATATACTTTTTTTTTTTTTTAAACATTTAATTTATATATATTTTTTGCCAAGTCGAAATAAATGATCCTAATTTAAAAACATTTCCCACGTGGTTCTATTTTAACACTCTACCTCCATTATTTTCTATAGGAGGATTCTACATTATTAGTAGTTGGCCATTTGTGGTATTAGACTTACTACTGCTGTTTTTTGGATGACAATTTGCAATCGTAAATGTGGCTCCACCCCGTTTCAGAGGACGAAGGCACGTACATCTATACTTCTGAGGAACTTTACACTTGTAAATGGTGAGTAGCCAAAATTAGTGAACCTTCTCAAACGTCTAAGAGTAAACCTAGAAGTGTAACTAACTTGTGGGTTAAGTTAACTTTGTGAATAGCCTCTATAGGATCTTAGTAGAAACTGAGAAACTTACATCACCACCTCGGTATATGGAGCTCATGTACTCACCACTACTAAAAAGTCCTGAGAATTACAACACCAGAATGCTCCCTATTGCTCATGGGCAGTGCAACAGTGTGAAAAAAGGTTCGGAGATGCTTAGGGGTGGGGGCGATATGATATGGCCCATCCTCCTGCTTCAGTTATATCAGATATATTGTGGAGAGAACGGGGTGGGGAAGGGTTCTGGGATTTGGGATCCTGTACAGTTTTCGGTTGACACTTGATTGGGTTGTTCTTTTCTCAATGGCCACTGGATGGAGGCGAGCATATGTGCTACAGCTTGACAAACAAAGATTTCATCCTAAGATAATATTGGCAACTTTTCTACATGAAGACAGTTTAAGTTTCATTCCTCATACTAAAAGTAAATTTGGAACTGCAAATGGTTCAACACTGATTTACAAGATTTCACAGAATGGTACTGTCATGATAGCAGGGTGAATCGAAGTCTTGGGATCAAGCTATTAGTAGCACCGTCTATGGTTTTATTTTTAGGCAATACTGGATTGTTCCTTTAGTTACAGAGGCATTAATCAGACGATGTCAGTTTGGAGTCGAGATGATGCAATACCTTTCAGAAGGGGTGTAGGATTGTGTTCTGAAAAATGAGCAGATGCACTTATTTTGACCAAGGTAATTATAAGTACATTAGGAGTGATTTCAGTGAAGTGTAAACAGTTAACCAGAACTTTCCCTGCTGGAGCAGGTTGGGTCTGTTCATATGGAAAGCAGGTGGGGAAGGTTTCTGCCTCTTTACATTCTTGTTAATAAGGCTTGAGAGTTTATCCAATTCACAACATGGTGATGGCTAGTGGCCTGCTAACCTATTAAGAAAATAGTTCTGTAGACCTTTTCTAGCTTGATTAAACTTTTTAACAATGGTAGGTTCCTTTCTAACAATAATAAGTTACAGTCAAAAATATTTTTGTACGTTTTCTTCTTCTTACGTAAGTTTACAAGTTACCATGTGGAGAAATGATAGCACCAAATTACTTCTAGAGCTCCAAAAGCATTTCTTTGCACACTGTGTTCCACCAAGAACCACTGAGCCAAATTCTTAGGTTTTAGTCTTTTTCAGTTTTTAAGGGGCCAGCACACAGCGTCTGGCACAGTCTCTGTTTTGCAACATTGGTCAATAGACCTGGTGAGATTGATTGAAGAGTAAAGAACAATTTTGCTGCTGGCATACTCTTGCCAATATGTTTTTATGGATATGACCTAATGTTTTAGGGTGACCAAATCTTATAACTTTGGAAGAGATAAAAAAAGTATTCCAACCAATTAACAGGGATTGGCATCTCAATCCACAGCAAACCTTCTGCAGAGAAACAAAAATCAAGATGGAGCCTTTTTAGTGAATGAGGAGCAGTACTGGGTCAGTCTTAGAACAGGTAAAATTGGTTCACAAGTTTGGTGGGCCAGTGAGACTTCAGCCTTCGCTGGCATGGTACAGGGATAACAACAAAAAACAAATTTATATTGGAGTGGAGTAATATTTTTATTTTTCAAAACCAGTAATTGCCTCATAGGGTGTTCTTAGGCAAAACATTTCTTTGGCTGGTTAGGTCACTCATGCTCTCCTCTGCACAGCTAGATCTTTCTTGCCATCCTTGTTACCTGTACAGTACACTGTAATTAGATAATTTATTTATTACTATTCTCCCAATGCACAGGTGAAGATGTTCAGCATACGTTCCCAATCCCACCTCCAGCTGTGATCTTTCTCCTTTAACTGCCATCCAAAATATACTCTCACAACTCAACAATATGGAGATGGCCTAACAGCTATAATAGCCCTTTGACACACTTGGCCTTTTTTTTTGCTGGGTCGTCTTTCTTAGTGTTAACTTCAAATAACAAAGTACCTCTGGACTTGAGCAATGTGTGTACCAGTACCATAGATGCAGGCTAGAACCATAATAAAACTCATGTGGGCATATTACACAGAATATAATCATGCAAGAACAATCAGATGTTGCTGAATTAAGACAATTTCAAGAAAGGAAGAATACTTTCCTTTTCTACTTTACCTCAGATGCCTCACCTTTTGCCCATAAACACATTTTGGAAACCTTTAAGTGGCACACAACTGAAATTTTCAATATGTTAAAAAATACAACGTAAGTACATTCTATATGTTGTTTCTACACAAGAGACCACAGAGAAGTGTGAGACAGAGATACATACCTCCCTTTCCACCACAAAGTCTAGGCTCCAAACTGTACACCAGTCCATTCTGTAGGGCTTCATCACCTCCAACCAATCGTCCATTGCATTTCACGTACAAGTCCTCCAGAAGGTAACCCTAAACATCAGCAAATTGCAAATCAGCCATATGTTAACATACATTTAAGTACGCTTAAATCTTCTCCCTATTTTACAATAGCAATGCATTCTTCTAAGACCTATTTTAAGGGTGTTCACTGGATCTTTTCATGGCATACCCATTCTGGGGCACAGATTGCCAGAACACCACAACCTACATTAGAACACCTGCACATATATACATACATACCAAGTTTAAGTCGTATTCTCTCCATTACAATTTCAATAACCACATGAGGGACCCTCCTATGATGCAATAAATTACAGAGGGCTACTGACAACTTTTTTGTCTACATTAGGGGTGGGGTGGGGGAGGAGTCATCGCAGGAAAAACATGACAAATTAATACATATTTTTAGACAAATAAATGTAGTCCTGAGACCCATGCAAATCAGAAGGTTAAGTTTATTGAAGACTAAATGTGACTGTTACCCTGAACATGTGACAAGCTTACAAAGACGTTTCTAGAGAAGCATAGCTACTAACAAATGAACAGCACTCAGCGGACTTCAAAAAAGTATGAGTTTAATGTACATCTCTCAGTGGAAAATGGTAAAGTATTTGGCATCTGTGCCAGGGACAGATGCCAAATACTTGAAAATGTGATTTATGAATAAACAAAAAAAAGATAAAAAATATGAGGAGGTTGTGAGGAATCAAGGGAAATGCTGTATATAGAGATTGGGAGTGATTAGTGGAGATTCCAACATGCATAATTGACTCGCACACCAGGTGTTTTTCATTTAATGGTTATATGAAAGTCCTTAATTGATAAGGGCCACTGGAATTATGTGGCAGTGGAGCACCAAATTATGTGCCAGGTTTGATAAAATTATGTATCGAGAAAGGGCACATTATGCATCATATTTTTTTATAGTATTGCTTCATTACCTTGTCATTTTTACACATTTTAATAATGTCTTTGTAAAAAGGTCTACATATTGGTACCAGTTTAACAACCAAAACTAAAAATAGGCAAACTGAAAGATAACCAGTTAACCTCTGGAAGGGCCTTCTACTGTGTGTTAACACATGTTGCCACGTTTTGCATAACTTTTAATCCATTTGAGCTAGAAACAAAATGTATTTTTGTGAATTATGAGAAAAAAATCCACTGATGCAAAAATCTGCAAAATCGTATATAATTCTAGTTGTCCTGGGTATGGTCATTCTCATGTCATGTTATCCGTATGCCTGTGCACCCTGATAATATAGATACATTTATATATTCACTGAAAAACCAAAGGTTAAAGTGACATTATAGTTAGGTGAATATTTCAGTGACATTAACATTTTTAACTCAAAAAGCACAGAAATTCACCAGAGCTAACTATACCTTGCACACCCGCCATGCACTACTTAGGACCTCAAATAGTAAATCATTCATGACATGTTCTATGGCATCACGGATGACATCACAAACGTCATTCTATAATGAGTGAGTTTGTTTTATAGTTTACACAGTAGCAGAGAATCTGCTACATTACTTCTCTACCTAATTGTGTACAGCCTGTCCCCAGCTAATGGGTGTACATGTGCTGCTAATGCATCATAGGTGTGTAGAGCTACAGAACATGTTATAAATCTTTGCACTGAAAAGTAACTGTGTGCAGGTGACAGTTAACAACTTGGGTCTAGTATGTTCCACACAAGATATTTGTTCTACAGAAAACGTTTCCAAGAAGGCAAAGATTCTACTTGCTACATATTAAATATTGTAAGAAGCCTTGAATTATTAGACATAATCTTCATGTCTACATAACCAGATACTGTGCACCAGTTACTAACCTACGTACATGTGCTTGATTTGCTTCAGAAGACGGGCTATCTGTAAGGTTTTACCACAGTACAAAGGCTGAAGGTAGTATGATCTTTAGCACCTCCAGACCTAGATTATTTTGAGTGAACAGTCTCTCTTTGAACAAGTTTTGCATTGAGTGTACATTGTTCTTAGTAGAATACTGTGATATAGAGTAAACACTATTTACATTACCCACTTTTCTAGTCATATCAACTTCATATCTCAATGAAGGTTTGGTGACTGTGAGGGCTTTGATACAGATAAAGGTTGTCTGTAGTCAAGCATTAGTTATGTAACAGAAGTCTAGTATCTGGAGTAACTTGTTCTTCTCTGAACAGTTGTATACAGACTAAACACTGCAGCAGGAGTTACCCTTCTATCTGTGGTTGATAGTCGACATGAACTTGGATATCCATGAAGTGTATGAATTAGGGTCAATGCTGACAGTAACACAAGCTTGGTTTACCTGTGATGGTTGTGTATATATGATGGCATTAATGATACTTCATGTTGTTATGGTCTATTTTGTACTTACTTTCTCTAATGCCATACTCGCAAAAGAAGCTTGAATGATATCATACATGATGTCACAGAACATGCCATTAGTGATGTAATGTGTGAAGTAATAAGTAGTGTGTAAGTTATAATTATCTTTTTTTTGTTTAGCTTAAAACGTTAATGCCGTCTGAGATTTTAACCTAACTATAACATCACTTTAACCTTTGTGTTTTACAGTGAATTTCTAACATTTTTAAAACAAAAGCAGATCCTTTTATTCACACCTAACTAGAACGTTAGTTACCTTAACCTTTGTTTTTTTTCCAATTAATTTCTAGAAATATGTTCAGCATAAAGTAATATTTTATTACCATATGTACACTCAAACCCCCTCGCCCTGCACAACCTTCAACCATGAACAGCAGGTGGTTGGCAACAAGGCCAGGTCCTTTAGTTAACCCACCCAGAGGTAGCCAACCCCACACTGTGCACAGCCTTTGGTCATGCGTAGTGTGAGGTCGACTCCAAAGCCTGGCCTGCAGCCAGGTCCTGTGTCTAATGTCAAAGGCAGCCATTCCCACACAGCGCATTGCCTTTGCCTGGGCGCAGCAGGGGGGTTGAGCAGAGGGCTCAGCATGCCACCCGCAGCACTTGAGCCCGAAGGCTCGCCGGGGGTGCCCAAACCTGCCCCATTCGCTAACCACAACTAGACCATCCGACGGGGTATCACATGCAAGAGAGGTCTCGCTCTGGACCGTCGAGGGCCAGTTTTCCTTTCTTTCTTCCCAGCTGGGGGCCTACTGTGCAGCAACCTCCCAGAGGCAGACTGCCAAACCTCTGCAAGTTCACCCTCACAGGCTCCAGAACAGGCCCAGAGGAACTGGAGTGCTGATTGAGTCCTGGACACGACCCCTTGCAGGATCTTCCCTGGATCTGAGACCACCTACTATTTTGTACTGCACTGTACCACCAGAGTAAGCGACTGTCTCGCTACTCTGCCTGCTGCTCCACCGGCAACCAAACTTCTATCCTCACCCTTCCTCCCGCAGAGGGACGCCCTTCCCTCCTAGGTAACATAGCTCTGGGATATCCATGCCTGGGGATAAGTCTGCCAGCAAACCAGCCCGCCAGTTACTCTTTTTGGAGGCCCTTACTCATCACCGGACTACATCAACGACCCCAATGTCATCTGTCTCCGTCCTGCCGGACGCCACACAGGAACCCAAAACGGATGTCGCCATGGAACACATTGTGCAAGAAATCAAAGCAGTTGATAAGAGATTGGAGGGTATGGACACCAAGACCTTGGACCTCGCAGCGGAATCCAGGTCCATTTGTACGGACATCGCTGGATTCCAGGATAAGGTGACTGGTATGGAACATCATCTCTCACTCATGGAAGACAAACTCAACTTAACACCCAACAGGGACCAAGTGCTGCAATACCTTTGGGATAAACTTAATGACCTCGAGGACCAGAGCTTCAGGGACAATGTCCAGTTATTTGGGCTCCAAGAGCAGGTAGAATGAACGGACGTCAAAACTTCCTCATAAACACCCTCCCTACGACCAGATAGGCCCTATGCATAAAGGCCAGGTTCCACTTCCGCCCCTCCTCCTTATGCGAGGGGCCTCCAGCATGTGGGCTACAGAAGTTTAGGCCCCCAGTTAGAAGTTCCCAACTTCTACCGGGGTTTATACTTTACACCGGCACTACCTTTGTGTTAACTCCTCCCCCCTCTTCCCTTCACCTGGGTCCTCTCACCATTCCATTCCACAAAACTCCCTCCACCTGGCCAAACTCACAGAGGAGGGCAAAGACTTGCTGCAGGGAGAGATTAGCAAGGACGAAATCACACAGGTCATAACCAGGCTCCCATATCACAAAGCACCAGACAAGGACGGATTCACCGCGGAATTCTACAATGGACAGGTGCGGATGTGGTAGATTCACTATAAGAGGCCTTCCGGGACACGACCTCAGCTGGGACCCTTGGTCCCATCTCCAACAGGGCAATCATAGCAGTCCTCCTTAAACAGGCCAGGGACACCTTATTTTGCAGTAGTTACAGACCCATTTCCCTCCTGAATGGCAATATAAAAATTCTGGACGGAGTATTGGTAGCCCGGCTGCGGAAGGCAATCCTGTCCCTCATCCACCACACACAAATGAGGGTCCTGCCTGGCCGCTCTTCCAGGAATCATCTATGCACCCTGGCCCATGCTCTGGTCTACCAGGGATTCACACATCTAAGCCCTCGCCCTTTCTCTGGACGCGAAAAAAGCATTTGACAGAAAAGAGTGGTGATACCTTTTGCAGATGGGGCAAGCCACAGTGAAATCGGGGCAACACGTTCATCGCTTGCTAGGTGTGGAGGCGCACTTACATGAACACGCATCGATCTGAGACAACCCCAGGCTCCGTATGGCGGGGGGTCAAATGCTGGACTGGAGGCACGACGTCGCACCACACATTTCGGACAGGTCATTGCCAACAGGACCCTCAAACCTTTTGCCACCTTAAGAGAAGAGTTCGCCCTTCCCCCGTGCCAAGTCTGGAAACACATACAGCTGCAACACTGTCTTAATCAAAGCTTGGGGCTTCGCCCATGGTCCCTACTATACTCCCCCTTGCTCTCCTATCTTAGATAGTGGGGCCGATCCCACAGTGTGATGCCGGGCCTACATGCACTCCTTGATCTTCATCTCTTCTCCCTGCCCTTCTCGAACATACTCCATACCTCCTGGCAAGCGCGCCGCCAAACAGAATTTGATGCAGATGACTGGGCAGGAGTTCTAGAGGCCCATGATTGTAGAGCAAGGGAAGCGCAAATGAAATTATGCCTGTTTAAAACACTCCAGGATTGGTACTGGACACTTGTTAAGCCGAGAGTGGCGGGCCTTTTGCCCCCATGCCCAGTGCTGGGGTTGTTCTAATACTCACTGCAACTTGGTACATATCAAGTGTGACTGTCCTATGATGCCCTACTGGGAGGGTGGGAAGGTCACTCCAAGAGACCCTTCCTCTCCAGACCCCACTTTGCTCCCTGATCTTCCTGCAAAAGGTCGTGAACATCCCGGAAATGACACGTCCGCAAGCCCACCTCCTCCACACCGGACTCGCCACAGCCAAACGCTGCCTCATTCTCAATTGGCGCTGCCCAACTCCCCTCACGATGAATGGCTCAGGGCAATGTATCAAACGGCGACCTATGAACGCACCATTTACAATTTACAAAATAAAGTGGATGTCTTCCTACAAACCTGGGACCCCTTCCTACAGTCGTCAGGGGACTGACCACGACTGTAAACAACCACCTGATCTATATTACCCCGGCCAACATCTGCCCACCCCACGTCTGCCCCAGCCACCTCCACCCCATCCCCCAGCCACCTCCACCCCATCCCCCGGCCACCATCACACCCTCAGCCTCTTACCCGCCTGTCAATCCCTACCCCCGTACTCCCTTCAGCCTTACCCCTTTCTCCATGTCCCTCTATATCATTACCCTACAAGGTATCCAGACTTCCCTCGGGTCCTCGCCCGCCCCACACCCCCCTTCCCAATCGCATCATGCAGGGCCCTACTATTATTCCGCAGGCACGTTTCACCCTCATTCTGGCAAGCTTTTCTGCCCTCGCCCCTTGGCTCGCTGCGCACTCCCCCGCGCCTTGGCAGATTTGGAGAGAACCATCGCCATACCTTTGTGGATAGGACACTTGCACAAGACACCCGCCCTTCCCTCTCACTGCACATGGGGCTGTTTTCATGCCCCCAGTCCTCACTCCCTATACATCCTCCCTGTCTAGGTTGTCACCCACTCCACCCTCTCAGAGTCAGATCCCAAGGCAGATTCCCAACGGGTGTCGCTGTATTACTGCAAACCGATTTTCCATTATACATCTTTGATAGCTTTCTCTTTTAAACTGATATACTGGATGCAACTGTCTGTTTTGATTATATGCTCTATAAAGAATTGCAAAACAAAAAAAAAAAAGATATTTAAAGGCAGTCCCCATGTTAACCTGTGTGAGAGGTAGACCCTGCAATAGTGAAAAAAGAATTTGGCAGTATTTCACAATCAGGACATGTAAAACACACCAGTACATGTCCTACCTTTTACATATGCTGCACGCTGCCCATGGGGCTAACTAGGGCGTACCTTAGTTGTAACTTACATGTAGAAAAAGCAAATGTTTAGGCCTGGCATGTGGGTACACTTAGCAGATCGAATAGGCAGTGCAAGACGACCACACACACACACACACACACACACACACCCCCGCAGTGGCAGGTCTGAGACATGTTTACAGGGCTACTTCATGTGGGTGGCACAATCAGTGCTCAGGTCCACCAGTAGCATTTGATTTACAGGCCCTGGGCACCTCTAGTGCACTTTACTAGGGACTTACTAGTAAATCAAATATGTTACTGGATGACCAATCACCAAGACGATTTAGACAGAGAGCACTTGCACTTTAGCACTGGTTAGCAGTGGTAAAGTGCCCAGCCTATCAAAACCAGTCAAAACAAATTACAGCACAGGTCCAAAAACAGGAGGTCACTAGCAAAACGTTTAAGGAAACAACACCAAGAGCTGCCAGGTCTAAAAGGGGGCCAGACGTACCCCCCCACCCCCCCAGTATACATGGTACCAGAGGATGGGGTCCCTGGGGCCCAAAATGGGCTTAGGGAGGGGGACACTACTACAATCAGAATGCTCTATTTTTTTTGTGTAAGTGTTGGACTCTCAAGCGACTCCATCAAACCCAAACATCTAGATATACAAATATTTCTAAAAAAATACTTAACGGATTTACACCAAACCACAAAAAGCCCGAACTGAGAACCACAATCTAGCTTCTTGCCAAATGTGATCTAATTCCATTCAGCAGTTTTTGCGAAAACGCTTCTGACAAAAGTCTATGGAAAATGCACAGGGATTTTGCATCTTGGGACCCCCCCTTAACTGTGCATCTCGAAACTTTCCATACATAACCTAGGCAAAAAAGAGCACTTTATTGTAAATTTGTGTGAAGATTCGTCAAACCGTGGCAAAGTTAAAAGCAAAACAAAAAAGCCATTTCCTATGGAAAACGCTGACCTAACTATACACTATTTATTGGCGACTGCCACTAATATATATGTGTATATGTGCGAGACCTGGTTTCTGGAATCCCAAGGAATCAGATGTCACTGGACTCCAGTTGTAGCAACTGGAGTGGTGTACAGCTGGTGTTTCGTGGCACAGTACAAACGACTCCTCTCCCGCAAATAAAATTGCTTCTCAACGGTAACCTGGCAGAGCAGTCGAAAGGTTACTCAAGGAAGGGATGTAGGTTAGACATTCAGAACACACGAAAACCACAATCAAACCTATTTACCCCTTCAGTCAGTCAGTGGTTTGCTTTAGAAAACAAAATGGACTTTAATTTACTGAAAAATATTTATCTCCACATAAAACAATGATAGCTAAAGAACACCAACCGTCTCTAACCCACAGACGAAGATGTGACCCCTAGTGTCATTATATCTCCTTACCACCTTAACTATTATTTCCACAAGTACAGGCAATCACAGCTGTTAGCTACCATGCACACAGTTATGAGACCGAGCCACAGAACGGAGCGCATTTCAAGGAGGGTAATTAGACATTATTGCCCGCAAGTAAGACCAAGGGGGCTATTAACAACCCAAGCCTTAAATATTAAGTGCTGTGGGAACAGGAGATGCTTCTTACCTAATGATCGGGTGAAAGAGTTGCTCCATTCTGCAGTGGCACTCCTCTTGCCTCTTCTAAAGCAGCTAGAATACACATAGCTCTCCGGGCTCTTCCCTTTACTTTTGCTGAGAAGGAAGCTCAATCAGCCACAGAAAAGTAGGAAAGCATTGGCTCACTGGGCTTCCCTTGCAAGAAAAACAAGAACCACCCAGATGACCAAGTGTGAACCAGCTGCTGCAGAAGGGGGAAAAGGCACAGCACTGCACCGAGTTTTTTGACCCAGTCGTCAGGTGAGCGGCAGCTCCTGTTACAGCAGCAGTCGCTATTTTGACCAGTGCTAGCCCATAGAGCACCAGAGGGACACTGGAAGCTTGCAGCCACAGAATGCTCCTTTTGCGGACTTGTAATGTTAGATACAGACAGCAAAGGGAGCAGTCTGATTGCCTATCCAGCTCCCAATGATGCACTCCGGGTGCAAACAGTTGCAATTGGAGTGTGTGGACAATAACAGTAGTCCATGACAGCACTTGAAAATGTTTATGGTACTTCAGAGACCCACTCTCCAGAACCCACGCGCGTTCTGACTTCATGAGCACAGACTGAAAGCACATGAGCCATGAATGGTATCACAACTCTCCACAAAACAAACAAATTCAAAAGAAACTGCAATGATACACTCCAAAGGAGGATCACTGATTTGGAGATTATGAAGACAGTTTTGGTGTCGATTTGGGAATTAAATGGGATTTCTAGGTGCCTGTTGCACTGATCTGGTGATATATGGTATGGGGGCATTGGCTTCCTGGAGTCCCACTAGTTGGGAACCAACTGGCTAGTCATTTGAGTCATAGCTGGCTCAGGTGCCAACATACCTAGGTACACACAGAGGTGGTAGAAATGCTGGGGGTTTTGCATTTCCAATTGCAGTCAAGACATTACAGTGGTGAGGCCCCTCACAGGCCCAGTGAGGTTCATTCCGGCCACAGCGATTTTAAGATCAAAACTGGAAACTGTCCTGGAACTTGTGTCTTGTATCAAACGTATATAAGCCGTAAGCCCAAAAGGAGGTGGTCCGGACTTCGGGGTGGGTGTGGGGGTTCAGAAAATTCTCAAGACTTCTGGAGACAACTGGAAGGTGCACATAAACTTTACTGCAGCATGGGTGTTATCAGGGATGTAGAAGGTTCACGCTTAACAGTAGCAGGAAGAGATGACTCATACCTTGGGCCTCAGATAATGCAGCTGCTCATGTCCATGCTAACTCAAGTAGCTGTATTTAGGAAGACCGTGTGTCCTGGAGCTGGCATAATGCCATGACTTGTGCCCAGCAGTTCAACATACTTTCCATCTCCCTACTCTATAGATATGGCTTGTGCTAACTCACTTGTTTCCAAGTCTTGCTTAACCTTTGGATGAGCACTTGGCTGTCTCTAAAACAAGTCCCCTAGAAATATCGAAAATCTCACCAAAGACCAATATACAGAACATGTTTCTATGCAAGTGAACCTAATGATCCATGTCCCCTAGATTAAGCATAATGCCCAACATAATAACAGGAAAGCGGGAAGGGACTCAGTTATGCAGATAATGCCCTTGGAAAAGTCTGGGCATCCATGCTTACGATCTTAACCTGGAAATGCCCCCAGTGTGGTGGCGGGTTTTGTGTATATTAAACAAGCATTGGCAAAGCCAATAGGACTTGTCTTTGGGACCTACTGGCTTTGTCAAACGCTTCTGAGGGTCCTGTACTGCATCGGGAATCTGTGCAGCATTGTTTTTAAAAAAGAAAATGAATGATGTGAGCGACATTTGTTTATTTACTGATTTACTGATCCCAAGATGGAGGATATGTCACTTGAAGCAGTAAAAGAAACAAAAGGAAATATTTTTGTGGGTGTTGTGGGAGTGTATTATGGGGAAAAATGGGGAAAGCAACACACAGAGGGTGGGGGGGTAGAAACAGGAGGCAGCAGCACAGAAGGACACAGGCAACAGAGGTCAATGCAGAGCATGGGTTTGGAAAAAGAAGCATACGGACAAGACAGCAGTGCACGGGAAGAGAAGCGCACAGATGAGAGTGAGCAACACGGAGTGCGGGGGAAACAAACAACAGAGACAGATGGACAACAAGTGCACTCATGGAGTGCTTAAGCAAAAAGAAACAAGACAGCAGCGTGGGGTGAAAAAAGCAGACAGGCAAGACAGAGCAACATGGAGTAGGTGGGGGAAAGGCACCCAACAGAATGAAAACTCAAGCACTCTTTCTGCTTAAGCAACAAAATTGAGTTCCCTGGAAGTAAATGAGCAGTGGAAAGGCACTGGTATGGAAGCTAAACTCTAGTGGAGGGACAAACACAAGAAAGAACAGCAAAGCTACCTAGTAAGAAGCTGGAAAATGAGTGACAATAAAGCCAACCAAATGTAAGAAATGACTGGGCTTTAAGCCCACTGTAAGATTGGGGTAAACTGACAACGAGACAACTTGCATTATCTCGTAGGCTCAACCTAAGAGCAACGCTTCACAGTAATTCCAATATACAAGTGCACACAGGAATATTTACTTGCAAACGCAAACTTTGGCTACTGATTAAAAAGCAGTGACTTGATACCTGGGATTAGGAAGAAAAAACGAGTTATACCACTTGAAAAACCTGAGTGACAACATATGTATGCAATGCCTAATTGGCTATTTGTATTTGTCCATTATGTATTACTGACAGGTGTGTCATCAACTCACGCCTAATCATGTTCTCATACAGTTGTGTTTTTTTAGCATTGAAGGACGAGATACACTGATCGACCTCACTCTAAACAAATGACGTGGCTGTGCATGTTGGCAGACGATGCATGGGTCTTCTTAAGAGTGAAGAATAAGAGCAGCTTACACAGACGAGCATGGTGGGGCTAAACATCATTTGGCAAGATGTCACTATACATTTGCGGCAGTGATTTTAAAGAATGTGTCTTTGGATAGGAATGTTCACCGGTGTGCCTCGCTATGTGTAGGAAGTTGGCTCTGTATATACTATTTCAAAGTAAGAAATAGTGTGCACAGAATCAAGGGTTCCCCTTTGAGGTAAGATAGTTGCAAAATTAGATAATTCTAATGCTCTTTTTTGTGGGAGTGTGGTCGAGCAGTAGGCTTATCAGAGGGTAGTGTTAAGCAGTTGTACACACACAGGCAATAAATGAGGAACACACACTCAAAGACTTACTCCAGGCCAATAGGTTTTTATATAGAAAAATATCCTTTCTTAATTTATTTTTAGAACCACAAGTTCAAGATTTGAAGTAAATACATAAAATGCAAGGTACTCCACACAGGTAAGTTAGGAACTTTGAATTAGAGCAATAACATATACAGTTCTTTGTTAAAATGGCAATAAGCTATTTTAAAAGTAGAGTGCGCAAAAATCAACAGTTCCTGTGGGAGGTAAGTATTGGTTAGGTTATGAGGTAAGTAAGACACTTACAAGTCTCAGTTCCTGGACATAGGCAGCCCACCATTGGGGGTTCAGGGCCACCCCAAAGTTACCACACCAGCAGCTCAGGGTCGGTCAGGTGCAGAGGTCAAAGAGGTGCCCAAAACACATAGGCGCCTATGGAGAACAGGGGTGCTCCAGTTCCAGTCTGCCAGCAGGTAAGTACCCACATCCTCGGGGGCGGACTAGGGGGGGTTTTGTAGAGCACGGGGGGCCACAAGTAGACATACAAAACACACCCTCAGCAGCACAGGGGTGGCCGGGTGCAGTGTGCAAAGCAGGCGTCTGGTTTTAGATAGGATTCAATGGAGGGACCCAGGGGTCACTCTAGTGGTGCAAGCAGGAACAGGGGGGCTTCTCAGGACAGCCACCACCTGGGCTAGGCAGAGGGTCACTCCTGCACTGGAGTTCGGTTCCTTCTGGTCCTGGGGGCTGCGGGTGCAGTGCTTGGTCCAGGCGTCGGGTCCCTTGTTACAGGCAGTCAAGGGGAGCCTCTGGATTCTCTCTGTAGGCGTCGCTGTGGTGGCTCGGGGTGGCCGTCTTGGGCTACTCACGGGGTCGCAGTCGCCGGGGAGTCCTCCCTGTGGTGTTTGTTCTCTGGATCTCGAGCTGGGGGTGTCGGGTGCAGAGTGTGAAGTCTCACACTTCCGGCGGGAAGAGTGAGTTCTTTGGAAGTTGCTTCTTTGTTGCAAAGATGTAGCTGGTGTTGAGCAGAGCCCACTGCTCATGGGAGTTTCTTGGTCCTGGGGGTCAGGGCAGTCCTCTGAAGCTTCGGAGGTCGCTGGTCCCTGTTGGATGCGTCGCTGGTTGCAGGTTTTCGACTCAGGAGAGAGGCCGGTAGGGCTGGGGCCAAAGCAGTTGTCGTCGTCCGTTGCCTTTGCAGGCTTGTAGGTCAGCAGTCGTCCTTTGTAGTTCAGGTTGCAGGAATCTGATTTCCTGGGTTGTGGGGTGCCCCTAAATACTGAATTTAGGGGGGGTGTTTAGGTCAGGAGGGCAGTAGCAAATGGCTACTGTCCTGGAGGGTGACTACACCCTCTTTGTGCCTCCTCCCTGAGGGGAGAGGGTCACATCCCTAATCCTATTGGAGGAATCCTCCAATCCCAAGATGGAGGATTTCTAAAAGCAGGGGTCACCTCAGCTCAGGGCACCTTAGTGGCTGTCCTGACTGGTGGGTGACTACTCCTTGTTTTTCTCATTATCTCCTCTGGACTTGCCGCCAAAAGTGGGGGCTGTGTCCAGAGGGGCGGGCATCTCCACTAGCTGGAGTGCCCTGGGGCATTGTAACACGAAGCCTGAGGCTTTGAGGCTCACTGCTAGGTGTTACAGTTCCTGCAGGGGGGAGGTGTGAAGCACCTCCACCCAGAGCAGGCTTTGTTTCTGGCCCCAGAGGGCACAAAGGCCCTCACCCAATGGGGTCAGAAACTCGTCTCTCAGCAGCAGGCTGGCACAGACCAGTGAGTCCTGCACTGAAGGATTGGGTAAAATACAGGTGGCATCTCTAAGTTGCCCTCTGTGTGCATTGTTTTATAAATCCAACACTGGCATCAATGTGGGTTTATTATTCTGAGACGTTTGATACCAAACTTCCCAGTATTCAGTGTAGCCATTATGGAGCCGTGGAGTTTGGTTTTGACAAACTCCCAGACCATATACTTAATATGGCCACACTGTACTTACAATGTCTAAGAATGGACTTAGACCCTGTCGGAGGATATTTGCTCATGCAGCTATGCCCTCACCTGTGGTATAGTGCACCCTGCCTTAGGGCTGTAAGGCCTGCTAGAGGGGTGACATACCTATGCCACAAGCAGTATTGTGTGCATGGCACCCTGAGGAGGATGGCATGTCGAATTTGCCTTTTTCTTCCCACCAACACACACAATCTGCAATGGCAGAGTGCATGTGTTAGGTGAGGGGTCCCGAAGGGTGGCACAACACATGCTGCAGCCCTTAAAAGTCATTTTCTGTTAGATGGGCAGAATATGTGTAGATGCTGTGAATCATCAACAGGAACTTGTATATGTTTAGACTCATTGTCTCCTGCTTGTATGTGAAATCATATTTCAAAACAAAAAAATAACTATGTTCACATGCATAAGGAATACAAATACAGGAGCACGAGAAAGGTGCAGAATGATGAATACCTTATAACTATGTGCATCATGATGGTGTATTTCACAGGAGAACTTTAATGCACTACAAAATGCAACTGAGAACATCACATGGATTTAAGCCTGGAATGGGGTGGGGGCCTGGTCTAACGTGTGATGGGGACCTCCTGAAGCCAGCCCTCTGCCGGGCAAAGAATCCAATTGCAGGCAGCACAAAAGAGTGGAGAAGTCATCCTTCTTGAGATGCCTTCCGTTCCTGCTTAACACAGCACGATAGACACACACAGATGCCTCCTGTTGCTGCAGCATCTGTGCACAGCAACCAAGTGTGATAATTCCCCAGCTCTTCTATATGCCCAGTGTTGTATAAAAGAGCCTGTGCTGGTCCAAACATTAGCAAGGAGCGGGGGAGGAAGAGTAAAAGCATAATTCAAGGGGCGCGAAGAAGCACAAGAGGGAGGAGAACAAAACACCTTGGAAGCACTGGGGGAGAGAGAACAGCATAGATGGGGAGTGAAGCACACAAGGGAGACTTAAGTAAAAAAAAAAATATATATATATGAAAGAGCACTACGGGGGCAAAAGTAGAAGGATGAAAGAGAGCTAAACAGAGACAGGGGTGGTTGGTGAAGCACACAAGACCACAGTTGGAAAACACATGCACTCTCGTACAGAATTAAGCAAAAGAAAATAGCTCCCTGAAAGCGAGCAGTGGAAGGTCACATGAAACAAGGCTATGCTACAGGATAGGGGACAAGCGCAAGATGGACCAGGCAATTCATTGAGTAGGAGCAAACATTTGAGATGGACAATAACGTTAACTAATGGGTGGGCTTTAAACCCACTCTAAGATTTAGGTGAGCTGACAATAGGTTCTTTGCAACAAGGCTTGCACCGTTTGGTAGGCTCTGCTTAAAAAGCACTGCCAGTGCTGCTGACCCTTGACACAAGTGCTTTGTTCTTTTGAACTTCTCAGAAAGGCAAAGTGCGTGAGGAGGAACATGCCCTGCTGCTTAGTGTCTGTGGATCAGTGCCAAATACTCAAGAGACCCCATGAAAAACTAAGTTATGGGCTACCTTGTACTGCATTTACCATGATACACTGAGGAGGACTGGGACAAATCTGTAACCAGAGTGTGACTCCACACCCCCTTCCCAATGTATATGCAAGTTCCTGCCCCTTGGGGAAGCTGATGATCGGTTTCCAGAGACAGGAGTCTGTGGATGAGTGCCAAGCTGCTCCAAGGTGCAGACACTAAGCAGCAAGCCATGTTCACCCCAACAGTCTTTTGTCCTTCTGAAGAGTTGAGAAGATCAAACCACTTGTGCAAGGGCTAACAGCACTCCACACTCAAGTTACCACAGGAAGAATTGTGAGTTAGGGACTGCCTTGAACCGCACTTACCATGATACACAGAACTAGGTCAGACCTGTAAGCAGTGTGCAACTCTACCCTTTAGCAATATTAATCAGATTGGTCAGTCTGTGCTGCCATCGTTCACATCATAGAACCTTTAGGATTAAGAGACTTGGCCACAGACTGAGGGAAACAAAGCTGGTTAAACATATTATTCACTTCCACCATCGCCATTACTCATGTATCCGTGTAAGTGTGTGAAGAGTTATTATCTAAGCGCAGGAGCATGTATAACCAAGAATTCTCTGAGATCATACACCTGTTTCTAGAGGTCTTGTAGGGATTGGTGATCAGGCACGATTTTGACAAAAATGTACTTTTGATCGGTCACTGTTGGCAAAACCTCAACATAATCTAAAATAAATGGGTACTACAGCAGGGGTGTGGAATTCATACTGTCCGACATCCAGCACATATTGTTTGGGGTTAAGGCCAAGTGTGTATGTTTATTTTGTCCAATGGACAGTTAGGCCCATCCCCTTGCAGTAAAAACCCTTTGACTGCCAGATTATAGCACCACAGTATGAATCTGTGAGAGAGGATTGTCAGCCACTAAGGCAAGGTTCTAGCCATATGTACAAGTTTTTCAAACTTGCATATCCGATTCATTAATGTGACACCTTTACAATCAAGGAAATTCTTTACGGAAACGCAGTGAGCTCAGCTTGCATTTCTGACAGTGATTCAGTATGTAACATTAAAAATTTGAGGTTATTTTAATACTCTGAGAATGTCCCTAAAATATTTATAAATGCGTGTACAAATAAGGAAGAAACACTGGTGACTGATTCTCAAAGAAAGCCATAAAAGTGCACCTGCAATATAGGTCATTCCTCTGGTGCAGACTTACACAGAAGAGGCCCGAAAAACATACTCGTCCCAAACATTTAGTAATTGAGTAAATTTCCAGCCTTTTCCACTCTGGGAAAAGATTGAATACCATTAAATGTATTCGTTTTTGGATGTTACTACATCTATCCGCCTACATCTAGCTTCTGTGGGTAGATTTGCAAAAAGCAATGCTTTACTTGTATCCAAACCCTAGTATAATAATCAGAGAGGCTGGAATCGGACACAATGAAAAATCTCACACAATTTATCACCTCGCTGCAGGCCCCAAAAGATACAAGTGGATTTATTTTTAGGACACAAATTTGCTAACCACCCCTCAGACAAGTAGATATTTTACAAACTTCCATATCCCAGTACAAGAGTGTACGGAGGATAACAAAAGGTCATGCAAAATGGATACTGTATGAGACGCATTTAAGGCAGCAATTCAGGAGGGAGGACAGCGCCCATAAGCAAGCAGCACTCAGGTGCCCTCAGCGGAGAAGATGGAAATTTATAAAACAGGTGTTAGCCACATATGGTTTCTTTTTGAAGCAGATCAGAGACAGGATAGTGAGGGTTTTACCAAAAGCATGGAACAAGGATGCTGGAGCACAGTGATTCACTGGGTAACATCTTGCCCTTAAAAAGAGAGCATGCAACAGGCAGTTTAAATGCAGGGTAACCTAACAGAACCACAGTGGAGATAAAGAAACCAGCAACATTGTGGACGTATTTTGAGATGTTTATTCCAAAGTTAATACTGAATACTCTGATTATTCAGTTGATTCACTTCAGCCTTACTGGGAAGTAGTATAAAATATATCTTTACAAAACAACGTCTGTTGTACCTGAATAATCCTTTACTTTGAAAAGATATAGTTGTTAGAATTTGGTGGCTGACTTATGGTAAAGCTACAGTTGCTAACTCAATGGCAAGTTAATTTTATTCAGTTTTTCATCAATGTGCTAGCTCATGTTTTCAGATGATTCTGCCGAGAAAATTAATGTTCCCACTTCATAAAAGGGAGATCAACATGGCAATATTCCCAAAAGAAACCCACAAAGAGATAGTTTTGTCTTAAAATATTCTTCCTTCTTTTTGTGAATTGTGGCGTATGATTTTATATATTTTAAAGTAATTTTAGGTATTTGTAAACATACTGAGGGATTGAACTACATATTGAAGCTTTTGTGTTGTTCAGTTTTGCCATATTTTAGAGTACGTGTTCAGGTCTGTGACTGATGTGAGATTGAATGATGGTGAAGTATTAATGACGGCATGTTTTGACAGCCGCCCAGGGGAGAATTTATAAATCTGGCTTATACACAGGTTCTTAACACTGTATTTAAGGTGAACATGAAAAATCAAAGAACATTGGCTGCAAAGGGATGTTTGTGGTTAGGGGAGGGGAGGCGAGGCTATAGAGCTCCATGGTAGCTGTCGTCAATGCATTCTGCTCGAGGGCAACTCCAACAGAACTTAGTTCTGAACATTCCACAGTGTGTCTTGTCATAATAATTATTCATAGAGCGCTCCTTTCCTTTTACGCCCGTCTCTGCAGCCGGAAATGTCTCTTCAGCCAAGAAATTCCTGATACATATAATTCTTATAACATTAACACTGGCAATTCTATTGTCATGTCCAGTAATAGAGTGAATTTGTGAGACAACAATTTCACTGTTAAGGCATCTGTTAGGCCACACACCATAATCTCTGATCATACTGTTCAGCTCTACAAATAAAGTAAAGCCATACTGCCCTGAATTTCTTCAATTGGTCATACAGTTAATAAACCATCCTTTCATAATAAATCATGGCTGGCAGTTTCATACACCATCCTTCGCAAATAACACACTTTAACTACTACAAGTGAAGTTGTAAACTGAAATTGTTAACAATCTAAGTGGATGGGTAGCCAGTCCAGTTATATCAGAAACGTCATGGAGAAAGGCTAGCAGTTTCAAGGGTGGTATAAAGATATCTGCTTTCGATAGTTCTGCCCATATGGTATTTATATAAGTGGCGAGATGTGCACAGGATCACAGAATATAAATTAGGTCACATCTCATTCTCCTCACCTCCAGTATGCATCAGTTGAAAGTAATTTAGCTGTGTATAATTTTGCAGGAGACTGTACCATAAATGCAGTATTTTAAAATATGAAAAAAAATCATTCTGGCTTCCTTTAAAACCTTGTCGTGTGTTAACAAGAATTCGGATTGGTCTTCTTCCGTCTAGTAATGCACAAGAGTCTGCCAGTGAAGTCTGGTCACACGTTCCACTGGTTCGGGGTATGGCATACCAATTACTGTATATACCCGATGCTAAACTATTATCATTTCCCCATAGGTTCAAATATTGTGGGATAGGTGAAAGCAGTATGTCGAAAGGGAAGGTGACCTATATGCAGCTATGTAAATGTCTATTATGCCAACACAACTTCCTGTGCAGGTTTCCGGCTCTACATAAAAAAATTAAAAAAAAATTATTAAAAAAAAAAAAAAAAAAAAACTGTCCTTAAACTGCCTGTCCAAGAACATCTGATCAGCTTTTAAGATATTTTGCCTCCCACTCACCCCACAATAGTGGTTTATGGTCTACTGTCAGGCCAAAGCTGGGGAGTCGATATAGGAATCATTTTTCAGTAACTTGTGGCTTTGCTGCCAAACTATCAGCAAACTCATTATCATTAGGTTGTCACACGTGGATGTATGTTTACCGCCTAGGTACACGGGTAAGGTGGTGTTAGCATGATTCAATTTTCTAATTTAACCAACATGGGTTTCTGTAGAACTTGTGGAAGAAAACTCGCTACTTGTGACTAAAGTTGGGCATAGTTGTACATTATGCTGAAATATATGCCCACAGTGACTGCGGTTTTAATCTATGCCTGGCATTGCACCAGATAAATCACTTGATATAGGCATCAATTTTTTCAGGGTATCCAAGTTAATGGGCAATGGCAGTGATCCTATGAAATAGTTACACCCACAGGTCACTGTTGTTTTGACAGTCTAGACTCTTCCCCATATGGATAACTTAAAAGCAGCCCATCTAACAAAGCTGTTGTTCATTTGTTTATCTACATGTGTGTTAACAACCACGTTTTCAAGGTCCTTATTTAACCGAATTCCTTGTATCCACATTTGACCATAATGAATGTGTGACCATTGTCAGTCCAGTTTTCCTGCGGACCCCTCCTCGTGTATCTTTTAACACTGAAGACAATCAGTGACACTATAACAGGCTTAATAAACACACGTTTGCATTTTGTTGGCAATAGGCTCGGATATGTACAGGTTACACTCAAAGGTTATTGCCTCATTCAGGCTATATCGTGTGGCCATGAGCTACTTTAACAACCATGATGGTGATTGACATAAAAAGCTATATATGTACAAAAGGTATGAGTTTGTGATTTATCAATTTTGATAACTATATATTTGAATGAATGCAGAACCAATGCAATTACTAGTCGTCCACTGTGTTAGCATATAATTTTGCATATGTGGTTGGGCCGGTTTAGCCTCGTGTAATTAACATCATTGTGGAGGGGAAGAGATATATATCACTTGTATTATTGATATCTTAATATAATCAAAAATTAACTTCTTTTATATATACAGTTATTTTATTGTATATGTTGCTATATATATATATATATATATATATATATATATATATATATATATATATATATATATATATGTGTATTTCTTTTGTCTTTTTTGGTTATTACTTTGTGGCTGACTTCTTTTGCTTTTTTGTATATTATATATATACACATGTTTTTCTTTAATATTTGTAAGGTGTAATAACATGTCCCTTTTTTATATATTCAAGATGTTTGTTTTCTTAAATGTAGTATATTGGTTATGGATGTCCCTATGTTCTATTTATTGATTAAGTTGAGTGGTTACTGTTTAGTATGTTTTTTCTCTTAATGAGTATTTATGTTATGTATTTGGTTCCCTCATATATTGAGGACACTATTTCTATTATATTACAGCTATGAAGAAGTCTTTTGTTGAGGACGAAACGCGTTGGCTGATGTTTTTATGAATTTGTTGCAAGAAAAGCAGAATAAAATGAAAATAACAATGAGATGACATTGAGTAATTGGACTTGTTTAATATACTCAAAAGTGGTGCACTATCAAAATATTGATTATACACTCAAAAGTTATGGATGTGCAATTTCAGCATCTGCACCCAAAGCCAAAAACCAAGCACGTCCCTAACTAGCCCTTTATTTAGATTTCATCATCAAGTGCTCCTCATGGTATTCAGCTGCTGCAAATACCACTGCAAACACATGAGAAATTATGCATACATCCAACTGGGGAAGGGTACCCTCCAAAATGGAATGGAATGACAGAGTCCAAACTGACAATTAAGATTTCTCTTTATTCTGCATCGAAACATAACAGCCAATGCGTTTTGTTCCTTTTTGACAATATGGAACTTCAGAGCAGTAGATCGAGAAACATGAACAAAATCCTTTCAGCAATTAATACAATAATTCTGTATGTTTTCTACTTTGTACACTTCTTCACATGTTAATGAAGCTTATTCCTAATGCTGGGTAAGGCATCAATCTAATAGTTAGCCGTACTGAACAGATTCCTACCCTGCAGAAGTTCCAATTTGTCAAAAAGAGACGAAACTCGTGGCCGTTATGTTTCTATGAAGAATAAAGAGAAATTTGAATTGAAAATTTTGACTCGTTGTCAAGCCATTATATTTTGGAGTGTGCCCTTACCAGATTGGACGTATACACTCAGATTATGAAGCATGAGTGACACACTGCCACATAATTTTTCAGCATGTGATAATGACCGTAAGCATACAGCCAACCCGACCAGTCTTTATTTCCAGGAGTAGTCAGCTATTTCTTGGTTCTAGGCACACATACACATCATAGCCATACTCATACAGACACATAATGTCAGACACAGACCTAAAGATGCATAAAGCCACATGCAACAAACACACATACAGACAAATGAATACAACTGAGAATACGTAGGCTCAGAAATGAAACCACTATGCCAATGCTAGAATACAGTTCAACACACAATTACGCAGACTCACATATACAAACCCACCCATGAAAATCTCCATACAGTCAGACACACATGCATGCATAGGCAGACCAGGAAACAGACAGATACATGGATGTATTTGGACACATACAACAATAAAACCCAAACACAAACACTCAACCAATTACTGACAGAGATACATGGAGATACTCACAGACACATGCAGACGAGTGGACATAACAGTATACTATACAGCAGGTGTTGCATCAGTGGCAGACGAGGGAAAAGGACAATGTGGTCACTGTAGAATCATAAACCTCAAAATGACGATCCGATGAAGGCAGACTTACTTTTGGTCATACAAGACTAGCAAAGCTGGAAATCAACACTTACGAGGCCACCACCAAGGCAAATCTTCTATGCACAGACCCAGGGAAAATAGCATATTGTGTCCAGACTGCTAAAGAGTATGTTCAAAGGGTTGCAGAAAGAGGCGACAACACTACGAAAATAGTGGCTACGCTGAAAACACTGACAAATTTACTTGAAAACATAGCAGAGAATGCAGAAGGCCACTCAAGGAGCGATCATTTGCTTTTTCTGGGGTTTCCCAAAAGGTCCGTGGGCACATCCCCGGAATCTTTTCTGCAACAATGAGTTACTGGGTTACAAAAACGCCCCAAACCAAGGGCCAATTGCCAATGTTTACAATTGAGAGTGCTGAGCAGTTTATTTATTTCCTACACTGTATAGGATTAATAGTCTGGGAAGGGGGGAGATTTCTATTGGGTTACAGGACACCAAATCCAATGTTACTAATTCTCACACAAAACTATCTCAGAGCTCCATTTGTCTTGTCACTAACCAGCTGCACCCAAGACCTCGAATGGAAGACCCACATTAGATTCTTAGACACACACACCCTGTGGGAGTCACCTAGACCCTTGAAACCAGGATTGGCTTAATATCATAAGTTCTTCCTGGGAAATAGTTATCTCTGAAGGGGTCTACTGATAAAAAATAAATTCCTGAAGAGCACCCCATTGTCCCTTTAATACTGGGCGACTTCTTTATAGTTAAAATTGTCAGGTGGGTATTTTGAGGGGATGTAACATCATCACACCCTGATGTACATTATCAATAGATTTCAGCACGTGTGGTTAGGCCACTATGGGTCCTGGGCTTTCATCAGGACCGATGTAAGTAACCCGCTAATCTGTCATTCTCATCTCTGTTGTCCTTGTCCTGTAGTTTAGGTTCTCTGTAAGACAACACAAAACATGTGAAACAGGTCTTGTCTACTTGCCTGTGATTGTGATGAGCATATATTAATGCCTGAAATGAAAGTTCAGAATATATTAAGGTAGTGGGTTACATATTGTTTGGTACAGCGTCCAGGTATTGATTTTTGGTAGACTTGACGGAGACAAATAAACTACACATCACGCACTTGCATGCACTGAATGCTTTAGTTTATTCTAACCAATGCAGTACGACATAATATTGGCACATTTATGTATATGTATATAAATTAGGCACTTTGTGTCACACTGTAAACCACATCACTGTGGACTGTAATCATACATTGTCACACATAAAAAGGATAAGGGAGCTTAGATCATTGTCCAGTGTATCTTACCCATGTAGATATATTTGTATCCACAAGGACAAGCGGGTGAGGTACATCGCTGTAGTCACATACTGTTGTTTAAAGAGGTAAAAAGTAAGTATATCCAATAATAATAACCCTGAAACACCAGTCTGAAGGTTGGTGTGGGCCTCGCCATAGGTTGTACCTGTTCTGATCCTGCTCTTTCCTCTGCAGCGTTTTCTTTCTTGTCAAAGAAAGCATTCATTTCACGTCTGCATTCTCTTTTGCGTGTGCGTTGCCCGGTGGCCTGCCATTGTCTGCTTCACAGCATGCACATCATGTGCACTCATCTTACTCTGTGTCATGAACAGCTGTGTATGTATTGGTGCAGCGCTTTAAGTAGCACAAGTGCTCAAGTAGTGCCAATCCTGGCATACAGCTCAGAGGCCCTATGGGGGCGGGATGTAACAACATTGGACACAACAGTAATATGCGTATACAGACATTTTTTTTCCAGATGCCTGGCCATACATCACCACCAGATCAAGTTAGAGTTTAGGCTTGTATAACAAACAGTCCCTTGTGAGGCAAGCAGCATTTGCTCTTTTTTGCCATAATCTCAAACTCGCCAAGGTATACACATTAAACCATTGCATATGGGAGGACATCACGAAAAGGTAATGCTCACCCGCAAGGGATTACCTTTAAGAAATAATAACTCGATTCGGGCTGGTTGAACTGTGGCATGTTGCTGCTAGCCACGGAATCTTAAAAAAAAAAGTTGGCCACAAAACCATGAAAATATTCTCCTCACTCGAGAACAGAGCTACCTTGGCAAACCGCACACATGCATGGGCCATACTTAACAGCTACAAAGCCTTAAAACCACCAACGTACCTTGGAACAACACTTAACTTTAGAGTTATAAGTAGATATCTCATTTATCGTTTAGGGGTCCTGCCATTCTCTAAGCATAGTAGCCCCTGGAAAAGGTCAGTAGGGGCAAAGATTTGCCGATTATGTAGCTCAGCAGTTGAAGATCTGCAACATACCATCTGCCTCTGCAAATCCACCATGGACAAAAGATGACAATTGCTCCACCAAATTTGGAATCAGCAAGGGACGGGCTCCTGTAGACAAGCCGTCCTGGCTTGTCTTAACTCAGCTGACCCAAGAATAATTGCACAAACTGTGAAATATCTGATGGGAGTTGAGAGGTCTCTAGCGCAAGCAGGCTACGTCTTATGATAGTCCTGCTTTGGTGGTGTTAGACTACTGATTATCTGTCAATCGTCATGTCCTAGCTGGGCCTAGTTTATTGCTCCGTTTTTTGTTTTGTATTTTTTCACTACTCATTGACTGTTGCTGAGAGTCGACATTTTATTGTTTTTTGTCTGAGAAAAGTTATACTGTGATGTCCTTCACAGGACTTGATTCCGAACCAGCATTATAAGTCTGGCAACTAGAACGCTAACTTTTTCTTTTCACTGGCCAAATTGCTGCCTCTTTCCTGAGCCAGTTCTGTGTTAAAGGCGTTGGTCTCAACCAGCCTGCTGTTTTAAATGGTATAACAATGCAGTCTTTTAACTAGTATTATCTTTGATATTTTACAACTGTTACTACCTCCAGTTTTGTTCTGAATAGCTGTCATCATACCACATCTGCACTTTGTTAAAGGGGCAGGCTCTGACTAGCTCGTTTCTTTTAAATAAAGTAAACTCTTTATGATTGTTGACGGTAATCATGGCTCTGTAAGCCTGGTTCTTTTAAATGTTAAAGTTTCTGGCTTATCGGCAAAACTGCTGCTATCTTTGCGTTCCTGCACTTTAATAATGGCACTGATTAAAATCTATGTTGTGGCCCCGAATGGAGGTCCCTTTTTAATTCCTTGAACTTCAGCATCGTAATTTATCAAGTTTTTATTAGGCCTGAAATTAGAAAAATAGCACACTGCTTTTCATTTCAAATTTTCTAAAGGTTTTAATTAACAGTACACAATAAAGATTGGTACTCTAGATCCGAATCATGGATGGCAGACACCTGTTTAGTATTACCAGTATACTGGAGTCGGCCTCTGAGGAGTGGGAAGTGTTACTCTATGCCCTATCGCTGGACCAAGTCTAAATGTTATCAGAAATTCATTGGTTGAGTGGACCATAGAGTGCTTAGTTATAGTTTTGGCCTGGCAGACTATATGAATGTGGTATACCACATGTGAAAGTGATAAGTTACAGTTTATTTATTTCGTATTTAAGATTAGCAGAAATTACATTTTAAGAAAGCTTCCTTTGAGAACAGGACGTTTTCCCACAAACAACATAATAATATATATAATAAAAACAAATCCATAACAAAACATATAAGTCAAGTAGATCACAACAGTTATTTCAAGCACTCTGCAGACCTTGGAATAAAAACAATAAAATAAAATAAAACTGATAATGCAGTTCAAGATAAGGAAAAGTAAAAAAAAAAAAAAAAAAAAAGGCACACCAGAAAGAGGCTAGCAAGCACTCTAGCACTTAGTAAAGACTCATTCGGACATAAGTTTCTCCTAAATTTTGTTTCATGTGTAGTTATCTTTATTTTGGTCACAAAGGCCATAAAAGCACATTAATATACATTATCAAAAGACATAAAACGGTTAAAAATACAATAAATTAATAAAGGGAAAAAGCAGCGGCACACAACGGACTCCAGCAAAACAAAATATGTTGCAGAGCCTGGGCCACCTAATGTACAGTGTCCATGCATAAACATTTGCCTCCTCCCCCGCCAGTACGACCTGCTGAAAATTAACTTTTTTAAGATGCAACGGCCAATAGCTTGGTAGGGCTCTGGAAAATAACAGAGAAAATGTCTGCCATTCATCTTTTGCATAAGCCAGCAGTGCCTAGCTTGAGATTCAATTTTGAATGCACTAACTCACCCGTGCAATCATAAGCACATCTTGCAACCGTTACAGTTTACCTAATTATTTTATGGGAAATGCTATGTATTTGGAACACAGTAAACAGTTGGGATTTACAGTTGTGTGTTTTTCATAAAGTGCAACTTCATCATTTAATACCTTCACTGCCGGGGTTTTGTAGCGGTGGACTGTCTGTTGCAGGTTTCCCCTCAGGAGGGGGCCTCAGAGGGAAGATCAGGGCTCATAGCCAGCAAGAAAGCAGCTATTGTGAAGGGGGTCCCAAATAAATAATCCCTTAAAAAAAACGAAGTCTGACAACCTCCCAGACACCAAGTTACAGCCCTATTACACACACACACGTCTTCATTATTATACATACCTATTGCTTTCTCAGTGATTGCCAAAACTACGGACCTATTATTCCTCGATTCAATCATGTCATGTAGTCACCCTCGATCGTATGTTAAGCGGAGAGACATTCCCTAAAACAATATTCTTCGTACTCTCTACTTGGTTAGCAGGTTTCATTATGTGCTCTCTCCCATAACATGTCCCTAACAAAGTCTACGTGGAGGCACTATCCAACATTAACAATTCTAAAAGACACTATTCACACTTTAGCATACCTTCATACAGAAAAGTTAATTCTAATTACACAGACTGGCTCTCTTACCCAGTTGGCACTGTCCCACGGTACGGATCTAGAATACAATCTAATCAACATGGGTCCTGACTAAGCACGAAGACGGCAGACTACATAATATTCCGCGACCTGCGCATAGTTTATCATCACAAAAATACTGTTGTCTAACATTTGACATCCTAACACCAAATAGAAAAAAATGCTAATTCATCTAACACAATTAGAGACTGTCGACTTATGTAAAAATACTTTACTAGTTAGCTTACCCAAAACTGTCATAACCCCTCTATAAACTACTCTACATGCAACAACACACCTCGTCAAAAAAAAAAAGTCTGAACGCATCATCTCTGCTTTGAGAGATGTTAACTGGTAAATAGAATCAGTTTTTATGCACCAGGCACAAATCATTGTTTTTTAGCGGACTCCACTAGTAGAATAACTGCAACACAATAGGAGGAAACACAAGTAGCAATTCCTGACTTCAACTGGAAATTTCAAAAACGAAAAAAAAAAGCAAAAATCTTAAATCTTCTGCTGATCACGAGTACGGACTCCACTATCTGCAGAAATCAGCTTCAGCCCCTATGTACCCCACTTCTTGAAATGCTTAAATGGCTGCATGTTCAGGCGCACCTACGCAACTAACATTGTTCAAGACTGCGCTTTCTCCAATAAGCTGTCCGTGTTTACTATACTTTGTTGTTTCTGCCTCATAATTGTAAAGACCTCCGCTGGTCATGGGGCTAAATATGTTCTAAACATATACCGTTAACAAAAAAACGAAGAAATTGTCGTCCGAGTTCAAAGTAGGATTGCTGCATACCTGCTAACTGCTCCAATTCAAGTTTAAGGCAAATCTTTCTCTTGTATGAAACGTCCTACCCAGTAAAGAGGAGAAAATAGTGCAGAAGCGGTTCCACACCATGTCAGGGATAGTAAGCACTAAATGAGGGAAATTCTTCTTCACGGTGCGCTCTTGGCGAGCCGATGGCACCCCCCCAGGATACAACTAAGGTCACCTGAAATGGACATTTTGCTCCAACTTGAACTAGTGAACTGGCCCTCCACTCACACGAGGCAAAGTGGATATTTTTAACAGTAACTGCAGGTAAGTGACTATTTCATCACTAAAAACACAACTTGCCCAAAGGCTAACAACTTACGTGGTTACACGGCGAGCATTATCGGATAAATAAAAGCAACGATGAAACACGCCACGTGACATCAATCTGTGACGACACCAAGCTTGGAGATATAGTCACCCTCGCCATATGACGTCCGCATGCTTATGTCGTCATAGTATCCGCTCACCTTAGCCCTGGGAGGCAGCAGCTCGCGCACCGGGGTCCCATCGGAGACAGTAAGCCGTTCAACTTTCCCGCTGAACGGGTCCCTCACCCACACCGTGACGGCCATCGCGTGGGACGGAAGCACTCGCAGCCACACGCCGAGGACTCGCAACCGGAGCTCCCGGGTCACTGGAAGGAAAACAGAAGCCGCCGCGCGTGAACGGAAGAGGGCGGATTCACCGGCAGGGTCAACTCCATGCAATCAACGCAGTTCTACGTCAGCCGCCCCGTGTGACGCAGTAAACGCGGCAGCCATCTTGGAACGGTGAAGGGTGAATACCTTTTGAATGGACGCCTTTTAGTCACAGGACGGGAAACGTGGCCTCCGCTGTTTCACGGCGGATGCGAGGCGCGGATTCACCGAATGTATCACGTAAAGCTCCGCGGTTGCAGGAGTGGGGGTCCCGCTTATGGTGTTTAACCGACCTCTTTTCCCAGTGGCATACCGCGGGCTCCGAGGTATTTTAACTTCGGCGGGGGTGAGAGCCTCAAGACGTGGCCAATTTTTGGCAAAAATGATGCACTCTCATAATCCTGGTTCGCCTAGTTCAGATGTCGATAGCGTGTTCATCCCCACGATGCCCTGTCGCTGGCTAATAGGTATACCAGTCAAGTTTACTGATTGCTTATATGATAAGTGCAATGTTCATGGGTTCAGGGGCACTTATAAGTGACACAAATGCCAAATGACACTTCATGAGTGTAAAACCAAGCAATTAAGTCAACATAAAATACATATCAGAATGTAACTGCTCTGAGTATTAGAACCTTCAAAAAAAGGTCTTTAAAGTGCTGACCAACTTCTGAAATGTAAGGTCACCAATTGCTTACTGGAAAATGTGGATACCCTACCCCCCACACTTTAATTAGCTTCTGTTTCTCTTGACGTGACAGCTGTCACAGGAATCGGACCGTTCTTGAGACCATCAGACACGCAAACGGTAAGCACAGTGGAACCATTTGAACAGTACACGGTCTGTACCGCGAAGTAGGTATGAGGGGGTGGAGCACGAGTACATGCTGTGCAACACGGGCGCAAGCGATGGGCAAGCTTCAGAATTATTAAATAGCAAATATTGATCTTCAAGTCTGTGGCAGCCTTTGAAAGTGTAAGAACCTGATCCGACTCTTTCTCGCAGGATCTGCACTTTACAGATCACCGAGTATTGAAATTTGGGAATCAAAATAAAGAGATGTATTAGCTCTAGCTAACTGTCACAACTTAACCACCTGATCTCATCTTGCTATGTTTCTGCTCCCCCCAGGGCACAGCCACCTACTATAGCTCTCCTGCTGGGTGGCTTAAGATTACTTGTCATTCTGGGCTCAGTTCTAAGTCCAGTGCCAACTGACTGCTCATCATTCCTCCAGTCAGACTCACTGTACTGCACATCATTGCTGCTTTCTGTATTATGGATACAGAACAGGCAACCATGAGGGATTGTGTGCTGCTTCCAGGGTCCTCCCTCACCTCTTGCCAGCCTTTGCCCACATGATCCTCAAGACATGTCATAAGTAAAGGGTCTAAACTTTGCAGCTGCAGGGTTGGATGGACTCAGTGGCATATCATAAAATGATGGGATCACACTGCAGAATGTGAAGAATGGCCCCGGAATCTCCCATATGTCCCAAATATTCACTGGTCTTGGAAGAATGTGGACACTATGAAGGGTTTGTACCCCCCCTTCCCTACCCCCTTCACCGTGCAGCAGCATCTGGTTAGATACACCTGTGCACAGTGAGGATCATCAGTGGTTCTCAGCCAGTGTCACATACTGCTCACTCTCTTTAGCTCCGAGGCTCAGAACAGATAACTAGGCAGGGACTGTATTGCTGCTGATTGCCTGCACTGCACCTGAATACTCAATGCTCCATATGAGCCAGCACTTTGCCCTTGATTGACTGCAGCACCCATTGTGCTGATCCTCGCTGCTAACAATTCTGAGTCAGGACAGGGCCAATAATCAGACCAGGTTGAGCCAGGGTCTTGTTTTAGACAGGACAGTGGACAGTACTGATATTGTAGGGGATGGAGGGCAGCCAGAAGACAGACTGGACTTGTGATGGTGCTTCTTGTATTGTGCTGCATCTACGCTCAGTGCTGCTGGGTGTTCAAAGAAAGGCTGTCTGTGGTTGTTGGTTTTGGGCGTTTTGCACAGTTCAAGCCTGAATCCTGCCGCACGTGTAATATGACCACAGGAGGCCAGTGGGTGCTGATTATTAATAAGTTGACTCACTCACCAACATCCTTTGGGAGAAAAAAAAAATTGTTCCGAGGGGGCTGAGGAGCTTGGGGGTAAGCAGAGAGGGGAGCCAATGATAATGCCCTCCGTAACCTGAAGGTTGAAAACCATCTGCGCAGCGCTACTGCCCATTGTTCTGTAAGCGTCCACAGAGCAGCAAACACCAGGCCAAGCAGGAAGGCAGAAACAATTAGGGAATCATTAGTATTGCAGCCCAATAACAGCGTGGAACAGGTCCGCAAAAACAGATCATATCCATGCGAGGCAGGGTCCAAAGCCAATTTAATTGTGTATTTTAATGTGTAGCATCACACGCAAGTGACATTGCATGCCACGCATATGCTGCAGTTTAAATAATCTGTGAAACTAATGACTAAACAAAATTAGTCTGTTCCAAGCTGACAGTTAGCAACAAGGGACCTATATTTAATATGGGCCCGGCTCTTCAATAAATGGGGCAACAGCTCTGCCTGCAGCACCTCATTTCACTGCTAGGAGCTAGTTTAAAATGCATGATTCAAAAATTTAGTGCAGTGTGATGCGGACACCAGCACTAAACTACGTTAACGTAACCCGTGGTGCGTAATATGTGGTAGGACTGCAAAGAAAGGCTTAATTTGTGCTGGTTAAGGCTGCCATTTTCTCTGGAGCAAAATACCAGCCACAAGTACATCTTTTGAGATTGACTCTATGTGCTTTAAAATAATTTAGGAATAATTTAGACTACTCTGGCCTTCCTTTAATTTGCTTTAATAGTTTATTTGTTGATTTAAATTTAGAATTTAATGATTATCTAGATTTTTTGTACCTTAACATGAAAATACCAGTCAGGTCACTAACATACCAGTCAGTTGGCAACCCTAGTAGATGCAGACATACTAACATTTGTGCTTTGTTTTTTTCCAGGATTCGTAGTGCGGCTGTGGTCTAGCTGTAATTTAGATGGAATCCTTCTACCCCCACTCACTGCATAGTTGTAGCTGCTTATGGTGAGTTTTTAAAAAACATTATCCAGGAGAAATCAGGCCAACAGGACTTGTGCGAGTTTAGCAGAGCTCAACCTTGAGGGAGTGTTGGCGCGAGCAGTCCTTGACGACTACGTGTAGTAGTGGATTGCTGTGCTCAAGTTTCCATCGTCGGTGCTCCGCTATGTGCACCCACATTGGATTGGGCACATCTAGTAAAAAAGTACAGTCATGCTATGATGTTACATGTTGCCATTTGGATTGGGCAGAGGTAACACTATAACTTAGACTTCAAAGTGCGACTTGCATAATTTCAGCGTTCCAACATTTATGTGTGGAATTTACTTTGTTTCTAATTCTAGGGTGACAAGATTATCAGTATACTATAGTGCACGTTTAACATACTGGAGGAATTTCACAGTCCTTCTAAAAGTGCTTGCAAAAGGATTACAAGTATTTCCAAATACGCAAAAATCTATTTGGTGCACAATTTGTATTGTCTTTATTTTGAAGTCTTCAGAGGCGTTTTACATGTCGAGTCCTACTGTCCTTCTAATTTTTTAGCATTCTTTTGACCTTTTCACAGGTGACTGTGTGCACAGCAGACCTTCTGTTTAACACCTCATCAACCAGTCCTAGCAAATCAAGAACGTCCCATTAAATCCCACAATTGAAAAGAATATTTTTTGAATTACATAGACACCATTGAAGATGAAGATTTATGACAAGGAAGAAAAAAAGAAAATTCATTTTCTTTCATTAGGCTCCCAGGTTCTTAAAGTTTATAATGGAATGGAAAAGAAACCTCATTCCGACAGCTTCTGATAATGATGTCTTCTTAAATGCGTTAGCTGATTTGGATGATTACTATTCCACGTCGGTTTACATTGCTATCAACAGAAACAATTTTTTTCCAGATAAAACAGGAAAAATCATAACCTGTTGAAGAATATATTTCAGCACTTGCCTTGAGATGTAAATTTGAGGCCTTACATTATGAATTAGAGACCAAATTATAATGCATATTAATAATGAACATATTTAACAATGGTTGTGGATAGAGGTTGTGGATGTATTGATTCTAGTGGTGAAACAAATGATATTGTTAGTTGAGAGAATTCAAAGTAAAATAAGTTAGTTCCTAGTACTGAAGAGAGCAAAAAGGGTAATTCCAAATGTTAGGAGAAAAGGAAAGACAATGGGGAACTTTTTTTTGTAGATGTTGTAGCAAGGATCTTTTGGCCTACAGTAAGAATTGTCCTGCCATTAACCAGAATTAGAACTTTGGAATGTTGGGAGCTCCATTGAAAACAATGGAGTGCTTCGAGTTTCTAATGGCAGGAAGAAGCCCAGAGCTCCAACACTCCAATGTTGATCACAGCTGTTGCTGTGAGCAAAGGCCTGACGGAGCCCCCCTCGGGCTCCGTCAGGCCTTTGTTTTATTTATTAGAACATTCTGCCCTCTAGCTGCGGAATGTTCTAATAGCCTTATAGCCCTCTGTACTAGGCTATATGGCATTAAAGTCCCGCACCCTCTCGTGTGGCTCGTGCCTTTAATGCTGGAGTGGGCCTTTAATGGCCTGTATAGCCCAATTCGGTGGTGGGGCGGTTATAAGGCTATAATATACCACTTGTGGTATTAAGCAGCAGTATGCAGCATGTGTGTACAAAAGCTAAGCCAAGTAGAAAGGTTACAATTGTTAAAAGAGAGTCTGACTCAAGTCGGAATCGAGTGATTCTGGTGCAGACAATGAAGTAAGAAATAGTGAATATGTCATATGTATAAATGAAATTGAGGTTAGAGGGAAGGTAAGTATACTAATGAAGCAATCAAGCAGCAAACTACCAGTGTGCAAAATCACATTGGGGGGAGTTATGTAGTGGATAGGATAAGAAGGTGTTGGATGAAAAACCTGTAGGAGTTACTGGATGTCAATGACTTACCTCAGATGTTACACCCAACAGTTTTTTGGTAAACCAATTCTGATGGTTGGCTAAAGAAAAGTAAGTTTTGAGTATAAAGGAAGGAAAGCAATAAAACAATTATACTATGTTCATGACACTCAGTGTGTTATTGCTGCGCATGCTGTTTGGACTTGATTCTGTGGCTGGTGTTTTTCAGAAATGAATGCATAAACATTTCAGGGATTTTGCAGGAACAATTTACTTTCAGGATGATTTTTTGGTGAAGGGAGCAGACAAAGATCAGCATGATGAAAGGTTAATGTGTGGTGCTCAAACTCGTATGCGGACTGTAATACGGCATGTGCACCCACACCCCGCGGAACCCCCGGCACCGACATCGGCCTAACCTTCAACGGCCCCAAGAGTGAGGTGATCCTGCTGGCGGAGGCCCGCTCGAGTAGGAGGTGATTGGCGGCCATAATCGTGCATCAACATGAGAACCAGGTGGGCTAGACGAAGCTTGGCTCCTGGCAGAGTGGAGGTGCTGCCACAACTCAGATCTGCGGTACTAAGGTAGGGCCGGCCTAAGACCCCCCCTCTCCCTCCAGAGGCCCATGGTGTAAGGGCCTGCGGTCGAGCCTGGGGAGCTGGCAGACGGGCCACATCGGTCCCCCACAGCCACCCTTTGCTGCACCGTTGATCCCTACTGCCTACCCTCCTACACAGATTTACGACACGACTGGGAGCTTTATAACCTCTTGCATGGAAATCAATACCTAGGCTATAGCGCTCATTATTATAATGCGGGCTGCTTCATATCTCAGCCTCACACAGACCTGCCAATCTCCTCTAATAATTATGCCTGGCAGGTTCACAACCACAAAGGTCCTCAGCCTGGCAGACATTTTGAAACCTGCAGCTACATTTGGTGTTGCATAGACCCCAACTGACCCACCCTGCCCCGCACAGGATTATAGAGCCTCTACTACATTTCTCGCTAACTCTGTGTGGTGCGTACGTCTCCTACCTCTAAGCCTTACCTCGCAGTGTTCCAACTGGACTGGGTTCCTGCGCTCCTTGGTAGCCTGATGCCTCAGTCTTTGAACCCTGCTGAACTGGCCTACTCCCCCTGGGATTACTGATGCCTGCTGACTCTGGCAACTTGGAGTCAAATTACAGCATCCTCCTGATCACTGGTGGGAAACAATAGTTCCAGGTGTCGTCTTGCTCACCTCGCTACTTACTGTCACAAAGGACTATTAGCCAGCATTAGTGTATGAGCCCCTGAGGGCTATGGTGCACGGAAAACCAAACAAAGGTGCCTCAATTGTAAAATATAGAAATCCGGAGGTCCCACGCAGCTCCACCCAATGGCGGAAGACCAAAGTGTACGCCGCACTGACCATAATCCACAATCTGGTACCAATGCAATCATGGCAGAGTTTAGGGCAGGCTTCAGTGCCATTGATGGCCGCTTTGATATTCTGGCCAGACGTCTTGATACTATGAATCAATGACTTGATCGCCATGAGAATTGAATAACCTCTGTGGAGGAGAGGGTGTCCTATCTGGAGGACGGCACCACGCAAACCATGAAACAGCTGAAACGTATAGAGAAGCTGGTAAAAACAATGGCTATGACAAATGAGGACTCGGAAGCTAGTGGTTGGCGAAATAGCCTACGCATACTGGGAATACCAGAGTCGAAAAACACAGGCCGCCTTGACCTTTTTGTTGAAAAAGTATTGACTGATCTGTTTGGTGTACAGCAATTCACTCCAGCTTTCGTGGTTGAGCAGGCACACCACTCATTGGACCCATGCTCAAATCCAGGAGATCCTCCTAGACCTATAATTGCTCACCTGCTGAACTTCAGAGACCGAGACGCAGACCTGCGGCTGGCCACTAGGCACGGCCCCCTGCATTGGCAGGGCTGTTCTGTCTCCCTCTTCCTGGATTCACTGTCTTGATTCAGGAGGCACGTCATAAATTCTCTTGATGTCAAGACTACACTCCAAAAGCTGGGTTTTTGTTATGGAATTTTGTATCCAGCGCATCTTTGAGTTGATGTTAATGGCAAACCACGTATATTCGTCACTCCGGAGGCAACAAATCTGTAAACTACGCCTGGATGATCATTCTGCTTCCGACCACACCATGCCAGACAGATCACTGCCGGATATCCACTCCAGTGCAAGTAATGATATTTTTCCTACTGGATGATAACAGTGGCTTCCTGCTCTTGAGTAACTTCATTGTTTGCAGACCTGGGACATTGATTCACACTGATGTCTCTTGACCACTTTTGTAACTTATCTTACTAAGAAGACTCTTTGATCCCGACAGCCACCCCCAACACTTACTCCTTTCATCACTGGGTGTCCGCTGTGGCGTTGCCACCCCCAAGTGGTACACACATACATGTTAACTATGTTGTTTTTTTTGTTTGATAGGGTTTATTGTAAGGGACGGTACTTTGCTCTTTTTAGCCTGGATTTGAGGGGGTGGGTTGTTACTGAAAGCATTTATATTACTGACTGATGTTTCCTTCAGTGCCACTGTAAGATTTTTTTGGTCGCTTCTTATCCTTGTTCTTACATGCCATCCACTGCATTAGATGGTCCGTACAGATGCTCAAAACACACAAACTCTACCTTATGCTTATGTCCTGGAATATTAGAGGCCTTAATGACTGCCGTAAAGGTAAGCAAGTTTTACAATATAATAATCGACACAGTGCACAAATAGTGTTTCTCCAGGAGACGCACCTATCCCCAGGGAGAACACACATTTTTGCCTCTGTATGGGGAACACATAGATTCTTTGTTAATTATAGTTCTTACTCCAGAGGGGTATGTTCCTCATTTATAAAAACATACAGATTAAGCTTACTGTTACAGTTACTGTTGCAGATGCCGATGGTCGGTATGTACTGGTGACTGGCATTCTGGCAGGATAGTCAATACTTCTGGCCAGCATATATGACCCAGTGTCGACTCCCCCGACTTCTTTTTATCACTATCCACCCAAATTGGGTGCCTAGACTCTGAACACCTTATTGTGGCTGGGGATTGCAACTTACTGATGGACCCCCAACACTATACATTGAATCCGACCATCAAAACTAATTCGCTTAGTATCCTCAAGGACAATATGCAATACTTACTACGTGATCCTTGGTATCTGAAACACAACTCAAATTTATGGTACACTCACTACTCAGCCCCCAACAAAACGTGGTCACGAACTGACTATTGTCTTCTCACTAGCACACTCTGCCCATGGTTGATCTCCACTCGCCATATTTCTCGCACCTTATCTAACCACTCTCCTATATTGATTGCACTACCATTCCCTTTGGGGGAAACCGAAAGAGACAGTGGCGATTTCCTACACTAGCAATTCAGGAAGAATTGTTCTGTTCAGAGTTATGCACAGCCATGTTGGAATATTTCCGGCTTAATGAAGGAACAGAAGACCCTCCCACCACTCTTTGGGAGGCATTCAAAGCTTACATACAGGGTGTTTGCATCTCTAAACACTTGGGGTCCTTGGAGACATCCGTGGGAGTCTCTGACGTCTTGATGAGTGGTTGGCAGCTCTCAACACTGGTGTATCCAGGGATACTAACCCACCTGCCACGCAGGATCGTGAAGTTCTTCTCACTGAATATCGACATATAGCTGAGAGGGAAGTCATTTATATGGGCAAGCACGCTAGAGCTCATAGATACGATGAGGGCGAGTGCCCTGGGAAGACTCTGGCCCGCTTACTACATTCCCAGAGGGGCAACTCCTACAGAACTGTATACTGATGGAAACAAACATTTTACATCAAATAAGGATGTACTAGATACCATACTCCATTATTACACTCAATTATATACCTCTCGACTAGTGGGTGGCCCGGGTGGAATACCTGGAGGAGGTAGCGATGGTCTGCCTCTCATATCCACAGCACCAATTCCTTAGTGAATCGATTTCATGCGATGAGAACGTTCAGGCAATAGGCCTCGATGGCTATACAGGGGAGTTTTACAAATGCTTTAAACACCTTCTGGCGCCCAGGCTACTTGCGGTATATGAGGAGTCACTTAAAACAGGAGTCCATCCGTGCATGAATAGGTAATAACACCCCTTCCCAAACCCAGCAAAGATCCCTTAAACTGTGTTTTTTATAGACCATTGTCACTACTAAATTTTGATAATAAAATACTAGCGAAAATCCTCTGATCTCGGCTCTCATTATTTATGGACCAAATAATATCCCCAGCACAATCTGGATTTATCCCCCTACGCTCAACATCGTTAAATCCGCCGGACACTTCCTCGATGCTGACTAGAATCTCCCCGAACGTACCTGCAGCTAGATGCCGAAAAGGCATTTGATTGTTTGAAGTGGACTTTCCTGTACACTATTAGACGCAAACTGGATATACCCCACAGTTTTTCCTCATTGATAAAACTTTTATATACGCAACCTACAGCGGACATTAGAGTTAATGGTACTATTATGACCCCTTTTCCTGTATTGCGAGGTACCCGACAGGACTGCCCCCGCTACCTTTGCTTTTTGTCATAGTGCTAGATCTCTTAGTTCAACACCTTACTCTTAGCCATTCCCATCGCAGTATGCAATTTAAACCTGTCCCATTACTAATTCCCCTCGATGTAGATGACATCCTACTTTTCATCCAAAAACCGAAGGAAAACCATATCCCATTACTGCACGAGATAGCAAGGTTTGGGATACTATCAGGCCTTTGGCTCAGTTGGGCCAAATCTGAGCTCTTTCCTACTACCCCTGTTACATGAAAAGCCCAATATGAGTACCCATTGACCTGGTGTGAAGACTCAGTTAAATATTTAGGTATCATAATACCTAAAGACAAGGTTCTACAACTAAACTACGGTCCTGTGGTTGACACGGTATCTGCACAAATTGATAGATGGATCAAACTGCCTCTTTCAATGGCTGGCAGGATCGCCATTATTAAGATGGTGCTTCTTCCACGATTTCTTAACTTATTCCTTAACATTCCAATCTCTCTCCATAACTAATTTTTTCTTACTCTCCGTGGTCTACCAACAAAACTAATCTGGGCCGACCAGCGACTGCGCAAAAAACTGGAGCACCTTAGTACTCCCCTATGGAAGGGGTGGGTTCAGGGTCCCTCGCTTTCAGCTATATTATTTAGCTGCCCAATGCCAATACACTCATCATTGGTATCAAACAGACACTTGGCTAATATACGCCAAGCCCACGATAGACCTCGCTGCAACCCCTCCCCTTGTTTCTATACTATCACAAGGGATCCCCCTGGACCCTAAGGACATCCAAACTCTGTCCACTACCTGCTGGGCATGGAGGAAATTAACATGTCTCCTGGGCGGAACCCTGCTTTCTCTTCCAGGGGATCCTCATCAAAGTCATAAACATTAAATATTCCCGCCCTTGTGCGGGGACCCCGGAGCTTATATAAAAATACACACATATTATACATGTGTAAAACAGCAATGCAGGCTATAATTATAAACAGGCTAAAATGCTTTATTTCTATGAAGTTTTTTTTTTGTTTTTTTTAATATTATAAAATTACAATAGAGAATAAATATCTACCCACGCCCCCAAAACTGGGCTTAGGGAAGTAAGCAGCAGTAAACACTAGAGAAAAAGAGAAAAAACTACATTGAAAAACAATGGAGCATTCTTAGCCAGTAGGCTGCATGCAGGTTAACACAGGAAAACCATAAAAACTTTGGCACCGTGCCTTTAAGACCCTGAGCACCTCCAGTATCCCACCATGCCTCAGGGGTGAAGGAAAGGTGACAGTTGGTTCACAGTTAGGTCAGTTCTTTTTTCCGGCTTCTTCTGAGAGGATCCTGGAGCATTGAGCTCTCAGTTTTTCTGAGTTTTTTCTCAGAAAAATACTTTAAAAAGCGTTTTTTCCTGTTTCATTCGACAGATAACATCTTTGTCTGTGTTTGGCAGTTTTTTCCTGACAGAAAAATGCCTTCACTTTTTGTCAAATGCCCTTCTTGTGGGAAGAAGAAGGCCCAGTCAGACCCACACTCTCTTTGTATTGTGTGCCTGCCTCAGAGTCACTGCCCTGACACTTGCAAGCACTGCAAGAATATGTCAAAGAGGACTCTGAAGGACAGAGAGAAGATCAGGCTACATGGGCTTCATGAGAGGCAGAAAACATCGTCCTCTTCACTTCCCAGGCAACCAGCAGGCCATTATCAGGAGAGAATGGCTAGGTCGACGTCAGCAGGTAGGAAAGTACCTGTTTGTTCCCCGTCGACGTCGTCGCTGCCACCGTCTCACTGGCATAGATCGCCGTCGACGGCGACCCACCCGACGTCGAAGGAGACGGCGTCGAGGGAACACCATCGCAGGGGCAGATCTCCGTCGACGGCAGCTCGCCGATCGACGTCGAGCCATCGCCGGCGTGCCCGGTCGCCGCCAAAGGCCGTTCGCCCCCGACGTCAAGAGAAGCGACGTCGAAATCGCCACGACGGCATGAGAGACATCCGCCGTCGACCTCCCACCGCTCCATGTCGAGGCATACGACGGCGAGTAGGTCGAGGTCCAAAGATCGCCGTTCGACGTCGAGACACTCTACATCGAGACACTCAACGTCGAGGCAAGAGCAACCGATGGGGCACCCTTCGACGTCGACACAGCCGTCGACGTCGACACAGGTTTTACCTGTCCCGCAGGGAGTAGAACATCGCCCTCCGCCAGCAGACAAGGCCACACCATCTCCCGTGGTCTCCATACCGAGCGACTCATCTCGTTCAAGAGCGGCATCATCTGGGCATGTTTCGCCCATCAACCTATCTCCAAGATGGCTAGAGAGCCTTAACAGACCAGCGGCCTTCCCGGATTCGCAGTATTCGCGAATGTACTCGCCTACTGCCTCCCTTCCAAGAACACCATCACCGACAGCAAGGGCAGGACGGGCTCGTTCTGTTCCTCGTCAACCGACCGCGAGGCCTGGGCTCTCTGCTACAGCGTCTCGCAGCAGGTCTCGTTCTCAACGGCGATCCAGGTCTCGTTCACGAAGAAGATCACCCTCTTGGTCGTCGTCAGGATCATCTGTCGGGCGTTACTCCCCCACCCTAACAGATTCTCCACTTGCTAGGGTCTCACCGGTGGATGACATTACCACGTTTAATGAGGTGCTGTTAAGGGGAGCGCAGAAATTAAACATAGAGGTTCCAGAGCCATCTACCTCCTCGTCAGTCATCTTTGAGACTCTGCAGCATAGATCAGCGTCAAAAAAGCTACTGCCTCTAGTGCCTGGTTTGTTGCAGCCAACCATGGACACTTTCCTGGCCCCAGCTACGCTCAAATCTGCCCTGGCTAGGATTCTGAAAAAATATAAGGCTCCCAAACAGGACCCTTTGTTCCTAAGAAAGGATCCGCCACCGGACTCTGTAATATTGTCCGCAGCCCGAAAAACCCACTCGGTGGCATCATCCTCCACGGTCCCCCCGGATAAAGAGAGCAGGCATCTAGACTCTCTGGGGAGAAAGATGTGCGGTACGGCGGCTTCGGCAATGAAAGTCTCCAGTGCTTCTGCACTCCTGGGCAGGTATGACCGTTCTCTGTGGGACTCCCTCAATAGATTCACAGAGAAATTGCCCAGAGAAGACAGACAAGATTTTCAAGAGATCTTGCAGGAGGGATGCCTGGTATCCAACCAGGTTATCAGCGCGGCGGCAGATGGGGCGGATTTAGCTGCACATGGGTACGCACATGGAATCTGTGCAAGAAGGTCTTCCTGGCTGAGACTGACTGGGTTAAAGCAAGAAGCACAACAGCGCATCCTGAATCTCCCATTCGCCGGGAACTCGCTGTTCGGTACCCATGCAGACGAGGAAATGGCCCGCATGAAGACCGAGGTGGACACCATGAGGGCAGTAGGCCTGGAAAGGAAGAAAGATTTCAGGAGAAGGTATAGGCCTTATGACAGGCGCCCTTTCCAGCAGAGGGTTCAAACCCCTCACTGGTCCCAGAGGCCACAACAACGGCAGGGACGCCCTCTCTTTCAGCGAAGGAACACAAGGGAGCGAGGGTCAAGTAGACCTCAGCAGTCCACACCGAAAGCGCCGGCCAAACAATGAGATCTCGCTTCCCTCGACACTGTACACCACTCCGGTGGGGGGAAGTATTGCAGGTTATCTTCACGAGTGGCACTCTATCACAAGAGACAAATGGGTGCTCAATATTGTCGAAAATGGCTACTCTCTTCTTTTCAAACAGCCTCCACCACACTTGCCACCAGCCAAATGCAATCCATCTCATCTCAGCCTGCTGCGCAAAGAGGCTCTCGCCCTCTTACAAAGGAATGCCATAGAAAAGGTTCCACCTGCGCACAGAGGAAAGGGGGTTTACTCCCGTTATTTTCTGGTGGCGAAAAAGGGCCGAGAGGGCGTTTTCAGACCAATTCTGGACTTATGGCTGCTGAACAAATACATAAGAAAACAGAAGTTCAGGATGCTAGCGCTTCACCAGATTTTCCCTCAGCTACATCAGGGAGACTGGATGTGCTCCATCGACCTGCAGGATGCATATTTTCACATCCCAATAGCTCCCAAGCATCGGAAATTTTTGCACTTCCAAGTAGCGTCACAGCACTATCAGTTCAGAGTTCTACCATTTGGCCTGAAATCTGCCCCACGCGTCTTCTCGAAATGTATGGCGGTGGTAGCGGCACATCTTCGAAAACAAAAGATATTCATCTACCCATACCTAGACGACTGGTTACTGAAGGCTTCTTCTCCGGAGCAGGCGAGAAGCCATCGGGACATTGTGCTCAGGGTTTGCGAGTCTCTAGGTCTTCAGGTCAATTGCCAAAAGTCAACCTTGATTCCAACACAGAACCTTCACTACCTGGGAGCTATAATAAACACAGAACTCCAAAGAGTGTATCCTTCGGAGGAACGACTATCCTCAATAGACAGGAAGTGTCAGGACCTGTTGAAAGCCAACGCGCCTACGGCACGTCAGGTGACATCGCTGCTGGGCTCCATGGCATCATGCATTTTCATTGTCCCAAATGCCAGACTGCACATGAGGCCCCTCCAAGAGGCATTGAAGAGCAACTGGAGCCAAAGGACAGGTCGCTGGGAGGACAGAGTGCGACTACCGGCAGCGGCACTTCAGTCATTGAAATGGTGGATGCACACACCTCACCTGTCAGCAGGTGCTCCGTTTCACCAGGTAGTTCCATCCGACACTCTGGTAACGGATGCTTCTCTTCAGGGATGGGGGGCTCATCTGGGTCCCCTTCAAGCTCAGGGCCTGTGGTCAGACAAGGAAAAGCAGTACCACATCAATCTGCTGGAACTCAGAGCGGTCCATCTGGCTCTCAAGTCTTTCACACCATTAATTCAGGGGAAAACTCTCCTAATACAAACGGACAATACAACCACGATGTATTATTTGAACAAACAGGGGGGAACGAGATCACTACCCCTATCTAGAGAGTCCCAAACGATATGGCATTGGCTCCTGGCCAGAGGAATGTCACTTACAGCGGTTCACCTGCCAGGGCAACAAAACGTGGAAGCAGATTTCCTGAGCAGACACCTAGAGGACGCACACGATTGGGTCCTACACGGCGAAGTCGTCGAATACATCTTCGCTCAATGGGGTCGACCTCAATTGGATCTCTTCGCAGACGAAGTAAACAAGAAATGCCCAGACTTCGCATCCAGGTTCTACCGTCCGGGATCTTGAGGGAATGCCCTGTTGATCGACTGGTCAGGGATATTTCTCTACGCCTTTCCACCGATTCCCCTCATACCGGCAGTGATCAACAAACTTTACAGATCCAGAACCAGAATGATTCTCATAGCGCCACAATGGCCCCGTCAATTCTGGTATACAGATCTCCTCAACCTATCGGAAAAACCTCACAGGAGGCTGCCGTGCAGACCGGATCTTCTGAGCAGAATGGAGGGCAGGATTCTACATCCCAACCTACCCTCTCTGAGCTTAACGGCATGGCTCCTGAATTCCTGCAGTATGGGCACCTAGGGCTCTCACAGGAGTGTATGAACATATTGAAAGAGTCCAAACGACCTTCCACGCGGCGTTCTTACGCTTTTAAGTGGAAGAGATTCTACATATGGTGCTGTCAACAAGGCCAGAATCCCATACGGGCTCAGGAGGATGTCATACTGTCCTATTTACTTCATTTGGCAAAGTCCGGTCTGCAGGTATCATCTATTAAGGTACATTTGTCTGCCATTACAGCCTATCGTTAGTCACCTTCTCAAGAATCCTTCTTTACGAAACCTGTAGTCAAGGATTTCTTAGAAGGTTTAAAAAAAGTATTTCCGCCCATTCGGAGACCATCTCCTCCATGGGAACTGAACATAGTACTGTCAAAACTTATGGGCCCTCCTTTTGAACCTATACACAAGGCCTCTTTACAGCACCTTACGTGGAAGACGGCTTTTTTGGTGGCCATTACTTCGGCGAGGAGGGTCAGCGAAATTCAGGCTTTGTCTTCCAAAGAACCGTACACGGTTTTTCACGACAATAGAGTGGTTCTGCGAACTCACCCATCTTTCCTTCCAAAAGTGGTGTCAGAATTCCATATCAATCAGACTATATCTTTACCGACTTTCTTTCCCAATCCGGAGACTCCGGCAGAGAAAGCATTGCACTCCTTAGACTTGAAAAGAGTGCTGAAATTTTATTTGGATAAAACAAAAGCGATTAGACATTCCAACCGCTTGTTTGTAAATTATGGTCATTTGAGGACAGGAGAGGCAGCATCTAAACGAACTATATCAAGATGGATAGTTTCTTGTATTGTTAATACTTACCAGCTGGCTAATAAACAATTACTAGCTAGGCCTAAAGCGCATTCCACAAGGGGAAAAGCGGCTACTGCTGCCCTCCTTAACAATGTTCCAATATCTGAGATTTGTAAGGCTGCTACATGGAAGTCTATACATACGTTTACTAGACATTACTGTTTGGACTCAGGTGCAAGAGCGGATGCCCAAGTGGGGCAGGCCTCTCTGAGAAATTTATTTGCATAATACGTATCTATTCCTGCACTTCTATTAGACAGTCCGCAGAGTTTTGGGATGGGCTTGCTAATCTATTCAATGTTTATGACTTTTGATGAGGATCCCCTGGAAGAGAAGGATAAGTTACTTACCTGTAAATCCTAGTTCTCTTCCAGGGGTATCCTCATCAAAGTCATAAACAACCCACCCTCCTCCCCGGACTCACGTCTCCTAGAAGTGCAGGACAGATTGTCTTTCGAATCAGTTACACAGATTGTCACCGTAAAAAAGTACTGACCTAACTGTGAACCAACTGTCACCTTTCCTTCACCCCTGAGGCATGGTGGGATACTGGAGGTGCTCAGGGTCTTAAAGGCACGGTGCCAAAGTTTTTATGGTTCTCCTGTGTTAACCTGCAAGCAGCCTATTGGCTAAGAATGCTCCATTGTTTTTCAATGTAGTTTTTTCTCTTTTTCTCTAGTGTTTACTGCTGCTTACTTCCGTAAGCCCAGTTTTTGGGGCTTGGGTAGATATTTATTCTCTATTGTAATTTTATAATATAAAAAAAAAAAAACTTCATAGAAATAAAGCATTTTAGCCTGTTTATAATTATTGCTGTTTTACACATGTATATGTGTGTATTTTTATATATGCTCCGGGGTCCCCGCCCAAGGGCAGGAATATTTAGGGGGTCATTCTGACCCCGGCCGGCAGCGGAAGCCGCCGGCCTGGCTGGAACCGCCAGAATACCGCTGCACGGTCAAAAGACCGCCGCGGGTATTCTGGGTTTCCCGCTGGGCTGGCGGGCGACCGCCAGAAGGCCGCCCGCCAGCCCAGCGGGAAACACCCTTCCATGAGGATGCCGGCTCCGAATGGAGCCGGCGGAGTGGAAGGGGTGCGATGGGTGCGGTTGCACCCATCGCGATTTTCAGTGTCTGCCTGGCAGACACTGAAAATCTTTGTGGGGCCCCACGGCACCCCTTACCGCCATCCTGTTCCTGGCGGCCAAAACCGCCAGGAACAGGATGGCAGTATGGGGGTCGGAATCCCCATGGAGGATTCCCCAGGGCAGCGGGAAACCGGCGGTACACCGCCGGTTTTCCGTTTCTGACCGCGGCTGTACCGCCGCGGTCAGAATGCCCATGGGAGCACCGCCAGTCTGTTGGCGGTGCTCCCGCGGTCGTTGGCCCTGGTGGATTTTACCGCCAGGGTCAGAATGACCCCCTTAATGTTTATGACTTTGATGAGGATACCCCTGGAAGAGAACTAGGATTTACAGGTAAGTAACTTATCCTTATTCACCTGCCTTGCAAATTGCAGATAACCCATGGATCCCTATTACTTGCAAGACTTTACTGAAAAGCACCCTTTCACGGTGTGGCCTTTTTACATTTGATGACTTTCTTCCAGATAGCCATTGTAAGGAAATGCCTCCTTGGCATGGTTGCCCCCTGACTTTTTGCCTTTGCTGATGCTATGTTTACAATTGAAAGTGTGCTGAGGCCTGCTAACCAGGCCCCAGCACCAGTGTTCTTTCCCTAACCTGTACTTTTGTATCCACAATTGGCAGACCCTGGCATCCAGATAAGTCCCTTGTAACTGGTACTTCTAGTACCAAGGGCCCTGATGCCAAGGAAGGTCTCTAAGGGCTGCAGCATGTCTTATGCCACCCTGGAGACCCCTCACTCAGCACAGACACACTGCTTGCCAGCTTGTGTGTGCTAGTGAGGACAAAACGAGTAAGTCGACATGGCACTCCCCTCAGGGTGCCATGCCAGCCTCTCACTGCCTATGCAGTATAGGTAAGACACCCCTCTAGCAGGCCTTACAGCCCTAAGGCAGGGTGCACTATACCATAGGTGAGGGTACCAGTGCATGAGCATGGTACCCCTACAGTGTCTAAACAAAACCTTAGACATTGTAAGTGCAGGGTAGCCATAAGAGTATATGGTCTGGGAGTCTGTCAAACACGAACTCCACAGCACCATAATGGCTACACTGAAAACTGGGAAGTTTGGTATCAAACTTCTCAGCACAATAAATGCACACTGATGCCAGTGTACATTTTATTGTAAAATACACCCCAGAGGGCACCTTAGAGGTGCCCCCTGAAACTTAACCGACTGTCTGTGTAGGCTGACTAGTTCCAGCAGCCTGCCACACCAGAGACATGTTGCTGGCCCCATGGGGAGAGTGCCTTTGTCACTCTGAGGCCAGTAACAAAGCCTGCACTGGGTGGAGATGCTAACACCTCCCCCAGGCAGGAGATGTGACACCTGGCGGTGAGCCTCAAAGACTCACCCCTTTGTCACAGCCCAGCAGGGCACTCCAGCTTAGTGGAGTTGCCCGCCCCCTCCGGCCACGGCCCCCACTTTTGGCGGCAAGGCTGGAGGGAACAAAGAAAGCAACAAGGAGGAGTCACTGGCCAGTCAGGACAGCCCCTAAGGTGTCCTGAGCTGAAGTGACTCTAACTTTTAGAAATCCTCCATCTTGCAGATGGAGGATTCCCCCAATAGGGTTAGGATTGTGACCCCCTCCCCTTGGGAGGAGGCACAAAGAGGGTGTACCCACCCTCAGGGCTAGTAGCCATTGGCTACTAACCCCCCAGACCTAAACACGCCCTTAAATTTAGTATTTAAGGGCTACCCTGAACCCTAGAAAATTAGATTCCTGCAACTACAAGAAGAAGGACTGCCTAGCTGAAAACCCCTGCAGAGGAAGACCAGAAGACGACAACTGCCTTGGCTCCAGAAACTCACCGGCCTGTCTCCTGCCTTCCAAAGATCCTGCTCCAGCGACGCCTTCCAAAGGGACCAGCGACCTCGACATCCTCTGAGGACTGCCCCTGCTTCGAAAAGACAAGAAACTCCCGAGGACAGCGGACCTGCTCCAAGAAAGGCTGCAACTTTGTTTCCAGGAGCCTTGAAAGAACCCTGCAAGCTCCCCGCAAGAAGCGTGAGACTTGCAACACTGCACCCGGCGACCCCGACTCGGCTGGTGGAGATCCAACACCTCAGGAGGGACCCCAGGACTACTCTAAGACTGTGAGTACAAAAACCTGTCCCCCCTGAGCCCCCACAGCGCCGCCTGCAGAGGGAATCCCGAGGCTCCCCCTGACCGCGACTCTTTGAATCCTAAGTCCCGACACCTGGGAGAGACCCTGCACCCGCAGCCCCCAGGACCTGAAGGACCGGACTTTCACTGGAGGAGTGACCCCCAGGAGTCCCTCTCCCTTGACCAAGTGGAGGTTTCCCCGAGGAACCCCCCCCTTGCCTGCCTGCAGCGCTGAAGAGATCCCTAGATCTCCCATTGACTTCCATTACAAACCCGACGCTTGTTTCTACACTGCACCCGGCCGCCCCCGCGCTGCTGAGGGTGAAATTTCTGTGTGGGCTTGTGTCCCCCCCGGTGCCCTACAAAACCCCCCTGGTCTGCCCTCCGAAGACGCGGGTACTTACCTGCAAGCAGACTGGAACCGGGGCACCCCCTTCTCTCCATTCTAGCCTATGTGTTTTGGGCACCACTTTGAACTCTGCACCTGACCGGCCCTGAGCTGCTGGTGTGGTGACTTTGGGGTTGCTCTGAACCCCCAACGGTGGGCTACCTTGGACCAAGAACTAAGCCCTGTAAGTGTCTTACTTACCTGGTTAACCTAACAAATACTTACCTCCCCTAGGAACTGTGAAAATTGCACTAAGTGTCCACTTTTAAAACAGCTATTTGTGAATAACTTGAAAAGTATACATGCAATTTTGATGATTTGAAGTTCCTAAAGTACTTACCTGCAATACCTTTCGAATGAGATATTACATGACCAAGTGGAGGTTTCCCCGAGGAACCCCCCCCTTGCCTGCCTGCAGCGCTGAAGAGATCCCTAGATCTCCCATTGACTTCCATTACAAACCCGACGCTTGTTTCTACACTGCACCCGGCCGCCCCCGCGCTGCTGAGGGTGAAATTTCTGTGTGGGCTTGTGTCCCCCCCGGTGCCCTACAAAACCCCCCTGGTCTGCCCTCCGAAGACGCGGGTACTTACCTGCAAGCAGACCGGAACCGGGGCACCCCCTTCTCTCCATTCTAGCCTATGTGTTTTGGGCACCACTTTGAACTCTGCACCTGACCGGCCCTGAGCTGCTGGTGTGGTGACTTTGGGGTTGCTCTGAACCCCCAACGGTGGGCTACCTTGGACCAAGAACTAAGCCCTGTAAGTGTCTTACTTACCTGGTTAACCTAACAAATACTTACCTCCCCTAGGAACTGTGAAAATTGCACTGTCCCCACTTTTAAAACAGCTATTTGTGAATAACTTGAAAAGTATACATGCAATTTTGATGATTTGAAGTTCCTAAAGTACTTACCTGCAATACCTTTCGAATGAGATATTACATGTAGAATTTGAACCTGTGGTTCTTAAAATAAACTAAGAAAAGATATTTTTCTATATAAAAACCTATTGGCTGGATTTGTCTCTGAGTGTGTGTACCTCATTTATTGTCTATGTGTATGTACAACAAATGCTTAACACTACTCCTTGGATAAGCCTACTGCTCGACCACACTACCACAAAATAGAGCATTAGTATTATCTATTTTTACCACTATTTTACCTCTAAGGGGAACCCTTGGACTCTGTGCATGCTATTCCTTACTTTGAAATAGCACATACAGAGCCAACTTCCTACAGCCATGCCCTCACACACTCAACAGTCGCACATTTCTGTGATGCCCCACAAATGGACCGCTTAATTTTACACCGCATTCGCAACACGCTAAAGGCCGCCATGCCTACCTACCTGATCGCCCCCGATGACTTTTCACCCTTGAAGCTCGTTATCTCAGACCCAGACAGTGTACAACTGATATCCCAAAAATATAGAACCAGTATCACAATGCTTTCAGTGCATGATCACAAACTCAGAGCTTACTGGGAACGTGATCTAGGAAGGCCCATAACAGATAAAATATGGGCAGGATGCTGTGCACAAGACTAGTGACTCCCAACCATCAACATAAACTTCTCAGCTTTAAATTTCTATGGGGGGTCTACATATCCCAAGCCGACCAACATAAATATGATCAAACTCACACCTCCGGCTGTCCCAAATGTCATACTCCTGGAGCAGACTTCATCCATATGGCTTGGTCCTTAGGGTTGTTAACACAAACAGGAGCACAATTTTCCCAAACATATCTCATATGTTTGAATTCAAACTCGATGCAGACTCATTAATTGCCCTTATGGGCTAAATGCTACATCTCCCCAAAAGCACCAGGCAATTTGGCGCCATTGCCTCCTGTCTAAAGAAGTTGTGATCCATTGGGGTGGACTTTCCCCCTCCTCCCCCTTCTGTGGCCAAATGGCTCACCAGCATGACGTACTGCGACACCACTAGCGAAATATATGCATCCCTACAACCCCTGACTTCAAGGGCTAAAGATATTTGGTACCCACTGCACTCCTATTTACTATCAATGACTTCCCTGTCCCAAGAGTCCTGTTCCAACATGATGGAACCCCCTCCACCTGCTTAAGGTGCTTCACACTAATTTGCCTTGTGCCCTAGGCCAATTGTTCCTTTCACATTCCACTCGTATGTAAAGACCAACAGTAGGAATATAATGTTGGGCCCACTCTTTAGAACACCTGTCTGCACTATCCCCTGCTTTATCCCACACCTGTGGGAGAGAAACAACACGTCACTAATTCATGTGCACAATGTTACAGACGTTATAGGGACGCAACCACTTTCACTCACAAATTACGATGTGATTTACATTTTTTGGATTTTTGGATTATATTACTGTTGTGTTTGTTTTATCCCACAGGGCAGATGACACATATGGACTACACTATACTCCTCTGTCACTCATTCTGACTAGATATGTATGTAAATGTACAAAATGTTGATATTGCCCCACCGTATACATCTGCATCTCCTTCCTTGTGGGAGCTGAATAAAAAACAGTTGATTAAAAAAAAAAAAATACCTGTAGCAAGAGCAGTGTCCATGATGACGACAACCACATCGACGATGGCAACCCTGTTGACAATATCCCTTACAATACTGGCTACAATGATTGTGACAACAAACACTTCAACACCAAGACCAGCAACAATGCTGCTGTCGACAGAGACCTCATCATCAACGATAAGACCACCGATAAAGAAGACACCAACATTACAATTTACATCTGCCCCGATGACAACATTGTTGGCAGTGTTGTTGACGTTAGAAAAAAACGGCTCGAGAATCTTTGCGACTAGAGCACACTTCACTTAGCAGAGTGTCTCCTCTCGTATGGAGGACTCCAATGATGGTCTGTTTGGGACAGCTCACAGTCACTACTAACTTAATGTAAAATATCAAGATGAGGATGAAGGGGACTACTATGAATAGTTCTATGAGCCAAGACAACAATATATAGAAAGATTTAGGCAGTATGTAGAGCATTTGCAGCATTTTGCTCATTCTCAGTCTCAGGAAGGCATGTTTCTGGTTCCTACAACTCTAGTTCAAGACCTTCAGGGCATGTTGCAGGACTATTATAAGTGCTTCCCTAAACCTGTAAAGTCAGCATCTCCATTGCCTTCCCCCCTCAAGCTCCAATACCGAAATCACTCAGTCCTATGCCACCACCTGCAACTCCTAGAATGACTCCAGTGTCCAGCATTGCTGTGTCTCCTGCGTATGATCCATCTTCCTGGGGTGAGGACAGACAGGAAGGGGAAATCACCGATAACCAGTATTTTCACACTGAATGGGATGATTATCTCATTCCAACACCTTCTCCACCTGTGCCGCAACTGGTGGACTCCCCGCCGGAGGATATCTGAGGTTTCCACAGTCTTAGGGAGAGAGCTGCCAAACAGTTCCAATTACCTATAACAATCAAGCAATCGGATTGTTTCTTACAGGACTTCAAGGAACCCACAAAAAAAATCTGTTAGAGCAATCTGGTGGATTATACATAGGACAAAGGAATAAAAATAATGAAAAATCCTGCCACAGTGTCAGCTGTTCTACCAAGAGTTGATCAAAAGAATACAAGGCTCCTAAGGATTCGCCTGCATGTCAGGTTGGTCACCCATTGTCAGATTCTGTGGTGACCAGCGCTGGTCCAAGAATCCTTCAACACCGATATCAACACTGCCTGACAAAAAAGGCAGATACCTTGATAATATAGGAAAAAAGTTTTCGATTATGCCAGCAATAACAGTTCGAGCTGCCAATTCACTGGAAATATTGGGCAGGTATAACAGGCAGATGTGGTCCAACATCGCTGCCGATGTAGATCTTCTGCCAGAGAATGAAAAGGTAGAGGTAAAGAAAATCTCACAGGAGGGAAAGAGAGCCTTATAAGATGTTGATTGCGCTATGGATATAGCCTCCACAAGATTTAGACAGCTTGCAGGTTCTGCAGTCCTTCGTAATCAAGGATGGCTGAAGGCTATGTCTAAGGCTACGGCTTGGGCCTTGGCTAGATGTGCAAAATATGGGTGCTAGCCCAGTCAGTAGAGGTTGCCAGCACGGTGCACGTAGGTCCAAAGTAAGTCTAAGCACCTCTTGATGGTAATGGAGTCAAATACTAACTGCCTTTTAACAGAATTGCATTTTTTGTTTTATGTTATCTTTATATGTTATGTTAATGTGACCAAATGTTAACGCAAATATTATTGGTCTTGTAATGGTTTTAATTAACTGAACAATAAATTGATACTGCTACTGGCTGAAGGCTATTTCATTTAAGCTTGAAGTGCAGAGCAAAATATTTGATGTGTCTGGCTCAGTTAGGCAAGCACGTGGATATTCTGCCTTGCAAACAAAAGAAGCCGACACAGGGCAAGGTACTTGGGCACCTTACAAATGAGAAAAATGCCTTTTTGAGGGGCACACGGAAAAGGTGTGTATTCGTACAGAGGGGGCTACCAGAGATATCAACCTTATCAGCACTTTCAACCGTCTTATAGACTGCCCTACCAACAGCAAACTTATAGATCGCCGCCAGCAGCAGCCTACTCCAAAGAAGCTACGAAGGAAAAAGCAAGCATCTCAGGCAAGAGACAAGTGCAGAAAACAGTGACAATGCAGCAGTGCTGGTTTTACCCCTTAGAGATCACCACCTTAAAGGAGCAAACATTTCCAGATATTTCTATTAGTGGCAGAAAATAACATTGGGCAGATGTGCATTGGATCTCATCACATACGATCATACTTAGATTCCACTGACCACTCCACCAAAAGGAGCGCACCCACTTCATCTACTTCTCCTTCAGAAAGGAATTAGCCATGCTACACAAAGGAGTAATAGAGAAAGTCCCACATTCTCTAAAAGGAATGGGTTTCTGCTTTGTTTTTTCTCTAATAAAATAGAAATCAGGGTAATGGTGAATTATTTAGATTGAACTAATACCTGAAAAAAGAGTCATTTTGTATGATAACCTTTCCAGACATTGTTCATCTCCTCAATCATGGAGATTACACTGCAACCTTAGATCTACAGGATGCTTATTTTCATATCCCTGTTCATCCGAAGCATCACAAATTTCTCAGATTCAGGGTATCCGGCACTCACTATCAATTCAAAATCCTCCCTTTTTGACTCGAATCAGTCCCTCTCATCTTTACAAAGTGTCTGGCCCCAGTGGCTGGATACCTACGTCAAAGGGGTTTCCAGGTATTTCTGTACCTCGACAATTGGTTCATAAAAGCACCATCTGCCCACCAAGTGTCGAGAACTACAAGGGCCTGTCTACAGTTGTTTCAAACTTTGGATTTAACTGTCAATTTTCAGAAGTCACTCCTCCATCCCTCAAAGAGGATTATATTCTTGGGAGCAATTCTCAATACACTTCAAGACAAGCCATTCTTATCAGAAGAGAGACGGCACTCAACCTATCGAAAAGAAAGTCTGTTTCAGTTGGCCTTTTGAAGTCACTTTTAGAGATGATGTAATCGGCCATCTTAATAGTGGCATTTGCCCATCTGAGAAGGAGGCCTCTGCAAGAAGAATTAGACAAACAATGGGCTCAAATAGAAGGCTCTTTTGACATCATCATGATCACACTAGCTATGATGAACGCTGTAGCTTGGTGGACAGAGTCCAACAATCTGTCATCATGACTGAGGTTCTTATCCCAAATACCCAAATATGTCATTACCACGGACACTTCCCTGGAAGGTTGGGGGGCTCATTTATAGGCCCTCCAAATAAGCAGAAAGTGGATCACGAGTCAGAAGAAAATGCATATCAGTTCTCTAGAGCTCAGAGCAATTTTGTTTGCCCTCCAAGCTTCCTTGCCAAGAATAACAGGATCATCAGTGCTAATACTCATGGACAACACAACCAGTATGCAAAAAGCAGGGGTGTACAATTGCTCCTATCCAAGTATGCACAAAGATTATGGGAATGCGGATAACATTACAAGTGGAGCATCTACCAGGTGCGAACAGCAGTTTAGCAGGTACGTTGAGAAGGAAAAAAAACAGCTGCCACAAATGGGAACTAAATACATCCATTCTGAACAAGATCTTTCTACAATGGGGCAAACTGACGCTGGGTCTCTTTGTATCATGAGAGAACCAGAAATGCCAGTTTTATGCAAGCTGGTACCCTCAAGAAGGGTCGTCGGGAATGTGTTTTCCATCAGATGGTCAGGGATCTTTGCATATGCTTTTCCCCCGATCCCTCTCATACCAAGATTCCTCAAGTAAATAAAGAGGAAGCTGTGTCAAATAATTTTGACAATACTGGTTCAGGGAACAACTGCTACTGTCAGAGGAAAGCCAGATTTAGCTGAAACTTAGGAGGGACTTGTTATCGATGAGCCACAACCAAGTGCTTAATCCAAACCAGACTTCCCTACTTTTGAACTGCTTTTAAAGGGTACCATGGGACTCTCACCTTGACGATGGGGAATGATTCAAGCATGTGAATTTATGAAAGATACCAATACTGGAGAACTGCATTATAGGTGAGTAACCTATTTTCTTTTAGAAGAAATAAAAAATGTGATGAGTGTATGGACAAAAAAACAGTTTAAAGGAGGAATCTTAAATTTCTTTGGGAGGTACGTGAGATCTTGTAAACTTGTGTCATGATGGACAATTAGGTATTGTAAAAAATAAAAAGAGAATCAAGAAAAGATATTGGTGGCCGGGTTTAGATGTAGAAATTGAGAGAGTTGTGAAATGTGTGCTGTAGGAAAATGGATCATTATGTGGCGTGGTTGTGAGCCCTAGCCATGTAATAATCTGACAATCTCTATCAGGTCTAGTTAGGCTCTTTAACAAAACCCTTAGCTCAGTCCTGGGTAGTTGTGGCACAGAACAGTCAGGCTTAGTCAAAGGAACAAGTGTAAATTAATTTAGAAGTACCAAAACAGTTAATAAGTAAGAGACACAACACAATAAAATTCAGACACCAATTTATAAAAATGAAGTATATTTTTATCTTAAATAAATTAGAACCAAAAATCTATAGAGGAAAACCAGGAGATATGTTTTTCCAAAGGTAAATACAATTCTAAATCTATTGGGTGCAATAAATTGTTGCATGTGGTTAGTAGCCAAGGGGCTAAAACACATGTAAGAATCTTCTTGGACTAGCCACAACAGAATTAGGCCAGTCACAGTTTACCTGTCATAGCCAGGAGCCTAAAGGTTCTCAGTGTACTTTTCTCCTTTAAAGTGGTCCTGCCAAGAAGTAGTTCTGATGCTGGAGGGATGCTGACAAGATGCAGTGAGTTTCCCTGGGGCCCACAAACTTCAGCGGTTGTCCCTGGCCTTAGGACTAGATGTCCACTTTGCAGCAGGGGAGTCCAGTGTATGCCCAGTTTCCACTTGTCAACTGGTCTCCCAGTGGCAGCAGGTTCAGTGGTCAGTTACGGGTAAGCAAATCTTTTTCTTTGGAGGACCAGAGTCCACTTCAGCTTTGGGTCCCACTGGTTTGGAGACAGCTCTGGAAGGTCTGGACTTGGTCATTCAACAGGCACCTCGTCATCCAGCATTAGGCAGGTATTCTCAGCAGCTGGGTTTTTTACGAGTGGAGGCTCTTTTGCTGGCTCTGAAGCTTAACAGGAGGCCAGCCACCTAACCCTTAGAGTCACTCTTTCCACCCTGGCACAAGTGGAGCTCTTTTCCGCTCTGGGCACAGCAGACATAGTCCTCTTTGTGGTCCCATTGGGTGAAGCAGGTGCACTCCAGTTGGTAGTGCAGCCTCTTTAAGGGGCCAGGGAGTAGCAGGGCTGTCCTTCTTCTGTCATCTGCCACTTTTATGCCATCTTCTAATTTTTGGGAGGAGGGGACTCACTAGCCGATGGAGCAGTATTTTCCACAAGGCTACCCTTCCCACTTTACATCACTTCCTGGGGGTTTGGCCACCTAACACTCCCAGGGTACCCCTCTATCTGAAATCAAGATGGCACAAGCCGCCTTCCGATTTGAGGAGCCCTGGGTACACCCCTTGGGTGTACCCATAATAATGAGCCGCTCCTCCTGGGGAAACCGGTTTTGCAAGTGGTTATTTACAAATTCAGCTAGATTGAGTGATCGCAGGGTGTGACACATGAATCGTATGGTGAAGTTTAAGAAGAAACTCTAGTTTTGATATGCTCACTAAGGAAGTAATTAGAAGAAGGAATCTGGTTGGTTATGTGAAGATGAACAGATGGAGGATGCTAATTAGAGGAGTGAAAATTATGTGAATGGGGCTCAGACAAGCCTAATTCGAGGTGAAGTATCTTGAAGTTGATCAGGCCATGACATACAGTGACCTGCATATTTATAGGATTATATAGCTTGCATTTTTAATGTATTTCATATCTCTTCTTTGTATTTTTTTACCCTTTGTTGTATCTGTTTTTATATACTCCTTGCAACAATGTATAGGAAATAAGAAGTTTTTACCTTTAAAAGATTAGTACTGCTTCTCTGTAAAATGTAGAATGTTGTGATGTCAAAAGGAATGTTGCGTTCTTGTTATGTTTAAAAGCCAGTCAGTTTGTCCCAGGAGCTCAAGCTGTGCAGTTGTATGGACCTTACTTAAAGACTGAAATGGGACTTATTCAGAATTTACCTTATCTATGCTGTGGAATGAATAGGACACCCACCCACGGAAATATTTCTCTACCACCTATTATTGGCTCTTGGGTATATTATACCCCCTTTTTCAGAAAGTGCTTCCATTAGCATGCCTGAGGGACTATTTTACAACTGAAACTCAATAATCACAGTTTTGTCACATTCAAATATTTCTCACCAGTTAGAGGGTGATGTAAAATATTTCTCACCAGTAATTAATCTATTCAGACAAGAATCTTGTTTTGCTACTTTTTCACTCCACACGTGCAAAGCCAATTGTGCATGCTTAATGTAATAGTAAAGCAAGACCTGTTGGCTTTGTAAATGCCTGTTTTTCAGTATAGCATTGTTTTGTTACATCACCTCAGTCATGCTAGACCAGTGGTTCCCAAACTTTTTCGGCCTGCGGCTCCTTTGACTTATTGACCGTTGGCTGTGGCTCCCAGTTATGTCACTCTCTCTCTCTTTTTTTTGTTTTTTTGTTTTTTACGGGTGAGGGGATGTAAGCCAGGCCTCTGGAGCACTTCCATATTTCTCCCCGAAAATAATTGGGATGAAGCCGATAAAGGGCTTCTTCGACAGGTGTGTCTTCCATAACTCCCCACATGGCATTCCCACATGGTTTACTCGGGGCCACAAATGCACATTACAAAAACTTAACAAGTTTGATTTATTTGCACTGTGATTCTTTATTTTTCACACCACCGCACAGCTTCGTTCTAAATGTTACGTCTTTAGAATGGAGCTGTATGGTAGTATGAAAGAGAAAGAATCGCAATGCAAATAAATCAAGCTTGTTAGGTTTTTCCAGTGTTAACATGTAAATTGTAAAACCCATAATATTTTGTGTGTTTCCACTGCAAGTCTTTCTCTTTCATACTACTGTACGGTTTTGTTAGCTGTACGGTAGTATGAAAGAGAAATGCATGCCAGAAGGCATCAGCATACACTGCTGGGCAGAGGAGCTCACTGAGGAGGGTGGGCAAATGTCTGAGGCCTGCTGGCCTTTGGTAAAAGATGTCTTAATGAGTTCTGGGCTTGAGTGGTAGTGAACTGACTGAAGAATGTTACAGATGTGGCAGCGTAGCCAGGAGCAGTTCATGGAGAAAGACAGCTGTTCAGTCTGTGCCATTTATTTAGTGAATATTGGATGTCTGCCCTGGGAGCAGAGTGAAGGTGTGATGTGTTCAGTTAATACATTTCAAGGCTACAAGAAAGCTACGGAAATACTCACATGTTGCGACTGGAAAAATTATGACGCGCTCTGTACCTGGCCTGTCAATCTGGGACCACCTCCTTAAGTATCTAAGGAAGTTAGAAACATTGGAATTACCATGGACTCCAAGTTACCAAATTAACAAAGAATGTTCACTGGACAAATTAGCATGATCAAGCTTCATCACCATGAAAACTCTGCGACTCATCTTCCCCCCACCTGGGATTTCCACACAAGGTGCAGGCTACTATCTCTCTTATACCATCTAAACTGGATTACACCAATTGCCTCTATCGTGGGTCATTTGTACTATGAAAAAACTACAACGCATTCAGAACTCGGCTGCCAGACTACTCCTACACGTAAAGCCACAAGCCCACATCTCCCCTGCCTTGAGGGCCCTACATTGGTTACTGGTTGCCAGACGATCCACCTTCAAGCTGTTTTGTCTCACCCACAAAACAATACAAGCAACAGTACCATTTGCATCAGTATATATCACCAAATACATTAAAAAAAGAAACCTAAGATTGAGATTGGCACCCCACCTCAAAACCCCACCCCACATATATATATATATATATATATATATATATATATATATATGTGTGTGTGTGTGTATATATATATTCTACGCTAAACATGTTCATAGGTCATTGCATAGTTTCTATATCCGTTGTTTGATTAAATGCTTATGAGTGTCTGTTTTTATTTTATCTATTGCAGTAGGGAAATGTTATCTTAACTATTTATCTATGAGCATTTCACTATTGAAATATTGAGGAATGATAAAATAATGTTATAAAAGTACACAAATAAATGACCTTCAAATACTGCAACTCTTGAAAGTCTGTGTTATATGATACAACTTAAATCTCATTATATTTGGCAGGAGGCTGGGTGCTTGACATTAGAGGATTTATACCCCGGAGAGACCTTTCTCACGTTTGAGGCGGCGCAGGATACTTTTGGGTTAAATCAGGGACAGTTCTTAACGAACGCCAGCATCCAGTATATCACCTGGGAGATATGGCCCACTCACCCGGAGGCCCCGCCCTCCTCGGTCCTGCTACGGGTGCTCCTAGAATATGGGTCATGTTATATCACGTATATAAAGCCATGAAAGCAGACACGCCCAAGACTGTGTTGCGAGCACAGGTGGCATGGGAAGAGGACCTGTCTGAACCGCTCGGGGAGGAGCAGTGGAACGCAATATGTGCGTTGCTCCGTCGGGGGACCTGTAATGCCAGATTTAAGTAGATACACTTTAACTATATACATCGCATGTATGTCACTCTGGCCTTCCTCCACAGAATTGATCCTAGCAGAGATGACGGCTTCCCCCGCTGCAATGCGCGACCAGCGACTTTCTTGCACTTAGCCTGGAACTGTCACATAGTACACACTTTCTGGGAGCCAGTGGTCCAAGTTTTGGGTCAGGTGGGGGTGGTGAGAGTGGAACGAACTCCTGTCCAGTGCCTTTCGGGAGATTACAAGAGAAAAAAAGGAAATAAAATGCAATGGAAATTTGTACAATTGGCTCTGGTGTTGGCCAAGCGAAGGGCTGCGATTACCTGGATGGGTGCACGGGGTCCAGATGTGCGGCTTTGGCGTACAGATGTCAAAGAATGAGCGTTGGCAGAAGAAATTCGCTTAAGGCGGACTAGGAGGGATGAACACCTTGAGGGGGATATGCAGGCATGGCTCGAGATGATTGAAAGTATTGCTGAGCAGGAGGACACTGGGCAGGAGGTTTCCCTGAGCACACAGAAGTAGCGTTGGGGCAGCCTCAATTATGAAGAGCAGTTTATGCAGAGGGACTGTGAATAGGATGAATAATAATCTGGAACACTTGTTGCACCTTTGTAAGCTGGGAAATGGACTACATCGGACATGTTATCATATAATGTATTGTAGGGGGGGCCAGCCGATGTGTGCACATGTGGTTATGGTGCAATGTTCTGAATGTACCGAATTTTTTTTAAAAATGCAAAAATAACGTTTTTTTTAAAATCTCATTATATTCCTTACACGTATATTACCTTACTATGTACCCATGTATCTATAAATTTATTAGTTTAGTCCACCGAAGAAGAAAAAATTACTCTCTCAAAAGCTTCACTCTTTCTCACCATCATCCTATACCTCTGTCAATCTATCCTCTAGCACCAGTCACTGACTCATCCCAAACCCATTCTACTACTATGATCTCCCAAATAACCCTTCCTAGAGTCTTCTCTCCTCTACCCCCATTGGCTCACCCCAAACCTCAGTTTACTACTACGATCTCCCAAACAACCTTATTTAACTGTCCCTCATGTATCTCTCCTTTGACTCATCCCGGACCCCATTTTCCTACTATGATCTCCCTAATCCCTTTCTACAGACTCTTTCCTCCTAAATCTCTTCTTTACTCAATCCACACTTCTTACTACTATGATCTACCAATTAACATTCCTGGATTCTTCCCTCCTCTATCCCTCCATTATTCTATTCAATCCAAGTAACAGACTTACATCTCCTTCACTCAAATTAAATCATACCTCCCTATACCAATACTGTACCCATATTTCCCTATACTAATCCACCACTAATCCTTTTGGGTTCCGGAGTAGAGTGCTACTCGCCGAAAAGCGCTTCAAAGCCTTGTCAGGGGTAGTAAGCATTATATAAATAAATACAGTTACAAGAAAGCCACATTACATTGACCATGTTTGCAACTGTGCAGTGGTTTCTCAGTGGTGAAAGTTTAATTTTCAAAGTGTGCAGTTATGAGCATGTGAACATGGTGTTGCACTTTCACAAAGGGGTGTAGTCTCTGTTTAAATGTGGGTTCGGGGGTAGTGTACATTCTCAGGAGCCCTGAGATGAGGCAGGGTGTGCTGCGCTACACACCAGGCAACTTAGAATGGTACACCACCACTTGTGCATAAAACGAGATGTGAGGATAAAGAGGAGAGGTGTGCAGCATTGTGTGTTGATGTGGAGGCACTGTGCACTGTCCATGCCAAGAGAAATGTGCCATTCAGTGCAAATTCTTTCAGCTGCTTGCAGCCTCAAATCCTTACTTTTGCCCTGTAGCATATCTTCCGTTCTCTGGGCGAGCAATCCCTGGAGCACTTTTAGCTGGCTGGCAGACCTGGGAAAGATGGGCAGCAAGGTAATCCTTTAAAAGACAGTCAAAATCGGGGTAGACGTTTTTTGTTCACTATTGGAGGTGTAAACAAAGAAGAACTGCAGAAAGAGAGGAAGACATGCTAACAGGGTTAGAGTTCTTGAGATTACGGCAGACGTACATTGCATTCAGAGGTCCAATATGCTGGATTTTAAGTGCCCTCTCAATGTTGCTGGTGAAGAGAGACAGGTATATTGTACTTCAAAAAAGGAGAAGCTTTAGGGATCTTTTGTTAGCAGTTAAATTTTTTTCTTGTGTTCCTGGTTTTGCAACTATCACATTCTTTGCAGAAAATGGGAAGTGATGTGTAGACGGATGCTGAAGAGAGTGTTTTGGTTGCATAATGTGTTGTAATTAGTGACCAAGAAGTTAAAACTGATTAAGTACAGTAGGCTTCTGGTTAACAGGAATAGTTCAAGCATTTGGTTTGTATGTGTGTCATCATTGCTAGGCAGATTGGGTAAGGGATGACCCCCTGTAGAGTGTGTTTGGCTTACAGTGTGTTTCTTATTGACTCTGCATTGATTGTTGCTAAAATGTGAAAGTCTTGCTTGGGAGCTGCCAAGATGGCCATTGACGCAAATTGGAAGAAAGCATCAGCACTGTCTCTGACTCAATGGCATGCCATACTCTGGCAAAGTCTAGCCATGGAAAGGATGACAGACATCCTTCAAGATCAAGACGAGACCTTTGAATACCATTGGGGAGCCCTTGTCAAGTATCTGTCGGAGGGTCTCCCACTCACTGCATGCCCCACTTGCACAAGAGCACTCCATCTGTTCCAAACCTAGATGACCCTAGGATACATTCCTGATTAGCTTCAACTACATATCCACGACCTACAGTTTCTACCCACTAACTCACATACCTCGAATACATCACTACACGTGAACAAAATTCAACTTTTTTCTTTGTTCTTCTGTTTCTTATTTTTCTGCTTGAACCCGTTGCAATGTCAGATTTCATGCAATCGTTCTTGAGCATCATATCTCTTTTAGACACGAGAAGTCTTGCTAATGTGTTAACTGTACTTTTTATTAGCACTGTATTGCTGCCTTGTGGACTTCAACCCCAGATGATGCATATGTCTGATGCTGTGTTAAACTTCAATTAAAAACAGTTTGAAAAAAATGTGCAATTCTAGTTGGCAAATTGAGGAAGTGGAGTTTAGTACCCCTCCATGATGTACATGTTATGGTATGCAAGTTGGGGGAAAGTGAGTAATCTTTTGCAATATGTGATCTTGGTGTTGCAAGCATGGGGAGGTGTACTACTCTCATTTCTGGTATCTGAATATGAGATGATGTACCAGGTTTTCTGGTGTGCGAATCTGGGGAAGAGCAGCACCCGTGTTCCATGTAGATTCTGGTGTTGTGAACATGAGGAAGAGGGGTACCCTGTAATGTGGTGCTAGTTTTGGTGTTGAGAGTTGAGAATGTGGAGAAGAGCAGTACTGTATTGCAAAAGGACATCTGAGGAAGTGAAGTCCCCTTCGGTGTTGTGGTTGATGTTCACATGTTCTGCCTGTATGTGTCTGGCACCAGTCATCTCTAGGTGTAAATGGTTAGATGCGAAGGGTGCATGTTACTGGAAGCATCTTACATTGGTGTGAGGTTTTTTGTAAGTTCTCTGGTACCAGTCATAACTAACTTTGTACACATGGTGTGGAGGGATCCTGGAACCTGCTCCCACCTTAGATGACCAGAGTCCTCCTTGGAACGCAGATGCAAGGTGCCTAGCTATGAATGGGATAAAAGAAAGTGTTATTACCCACACCAGTACCACCTTATTCAATGAGGTAACCTCCTAGCTTCTGTGCACAATGCAGAAAAAGAATATGATGGAGGACATTTTAACTTTGTTGTCGGCCCCCACAAAGATTAAACAAAGGCTCTGGCCTGATGCAAAGGGGGCAGACCTTTTCAGGTCCATCAGTACCCGAGAAAAGACGTGGAGACAAATGCCACCCAAGGAGAATCTGTGATGAAAGCAATTAAAGGGAAAATGTTTAGTCAGATAATTTAACGTTGCACAGAAATCACAGTAGATTTCATACCACAGCACAATATTATTTTAATTTCGGGGGACAATCTTTAGGACAATCAGTAAGGCTCTCTTAGACTGATGTTCTTTTGAGCTATCCTCAGTAATAAGCCCCCTACTCCTTTTTCACAACCCCTTTGACTGCTTCCCCTTTATTTTTCAGTTTCTTGTCAACTTGTCTTTTGTCTGTCACCCTAGACCACCGTGGTGCCTCCATTCCTCCTTTAGTTTTTTCATATTTTTTGTCTGTGTATGAACAAAGGGGATACACCAATCTTAGGGGCAGATTTATGAAAAGTGGCGCTGCACCTAGTGCTACGCCACTTTTCCTTTGCCCCTTAGTGCCCCCACCATGGTAGCTCTGTATTTAAAATACGGCGCACCATGGCGGTAGATAGGGTGACTAGCGTCATTATTTAAGATGCTAATCCTGCAAAGCACCCAGAGGCCCATTGTAATCAATAGGAGCCTTTTTTTCACGCCTGCACTTAGTAGACGTTGAAAAATGGCAATAAAAATGGTGCAAAGAAATCTTATAGATTCCTTTGTGCCATTTCACGGCCCACCTGGCGCCAGAACACCCCCTTTGCATACGTTATGCCTGGTGCAGGCATAGTGTGGCACAAGGTGTTACAGAGTGGCGCAGTGCAAGCATTGCGCCACTTTGTAAATATGGCGCTGAGTTTTTGGCCTCAGGCCACATTTGCGTAAACAAAAATGATGCAAATGTGGCGGTAGGGGCTCTTAAATATGCTCCTAAGTTTAGACACCATTTCCTAAAGGTCAGGTTCTCTGGGCTTCCCCGCAACCTGATAATGTCCCTACTCACAATCCTTAACATTAATCATTGGCTGCATCCCTTAAGAGACACGTCAGAATTTACCTTTCCCCTCTTCATCAGCTAAATGCTGGTGCAGTACATTTTCTGGAGTAATTTAACTTGTACTAACCTGAGCCTGGCTTTAATTGCTAGCTCTCGTTGTTGTTGCACGGAATCCTCCCATCGCGTGTCTTCTACTTCTTTCCACCTTAACCTCAGTTCGAACAGTGTGCCTGAGGTATTATCAGTCAGGTTCCTGTTCATCTTCAAAACTGCTTTTAGATATAGATTCTCTCAGTATCCTATGCCCCAGAGGGCCGTCATCTGTCAGAAGCCCTCCATGTGCATGAGCCCACAATGCATGCTTGAGTTGTATATATCAAAATATCTTTGTTCCCATTAGCTCATATCCCATTTGTAGTTGCTCAAACGATTTCATATCTCCCCTGTACCTTGTATCTCCCAATTGCAAAGATACGTTTTGTGTCCCACCATCCAAACACCTGTACCTATCTATTCTGTCATAGCCTCTTAGTTAACCACAGCAGAGGTGGCTCACTGTGGGTATTCAACCCTATGTGGATCTATGTTTAAAATGGATTCCAGCACACGTAGTGGCCATGTACATGATTGTGGCCTATAGACAAGAGGAATAAGTAACTTACCTTCGGTAACGCTTTTTCTGGTGGATACAGTAACTACCTTTGGATTCCTCACCTAAAGAATTCTCCCCTCGCGCCAGCCCTCGACGGAAATTTCTTCTAGCTCTGCACGTCGACGATGACGTCACAATCGCCCGACTCCACGCAACGCCACATGACGTCATCCAGGCAATAAGAAGCCCTCATCGACGTGCAGACGTCAGTTATCACCATTTTTTTTACATGCCATAGAGGCGAACAGGTTAAACCTAAAGAGTACACATTTATCCAGAATAAATGAAAATAAAACATTTATTATAAAACTCAATATAAATAACAGTTATGAATGCACAATTCGAGAGAGAAATAAATATATGTATGTATGATCCCAGTCCAAAATGTCCTTTTCACTATCTTAATTTGCAAAGGAAAAGTATATACAATCAATACAACTATATGCATGAAACAGCTATATACATATATATACAAGATCAAGGATGCAACCCAAAGAGATCTTGGCTTGACCAGTCAGGCAACGGGGAGGCGGGTGTATCCGTGAGGAATCCACAGGTAGTTACTGTATCCACCAGAAAAAGCGTTACCGAAGGTAAGTAACTTATTCTTCTGATGGATACACCTACCTGTGGATTCCTCACATAAAGAATAGAGTCCCCAAGCAGTATAACCTCCGGTGGTGGGTGCCCGAATGGTCAAACCAAGAAATCTTGCAGCACCGAGCGAGCAAAATGGCCATCCCTCCTAACCTCAGAGTCCAAACAGTAATGTTTGGTAAAAGTATGGAGGGACGCCCAAGTCGGTGCCCTGCAGATGTCAGCCACAGGAACACCTCTAGCCAAAGCTGATGAAGCTGCTTTGGCTCTGGTGGAATGGGCACGAAGCCCCACAGGTGGATCCCTCTTCGCCAAAGAATAGCAGATCTTAATACACAGAATGACCCACCTGGATAGCGTTCTCTTGTGGACCGCTCTACATTTCCTCTTCCCCACGTATCCAACGAAGAGCTGTTCATCCTGTCTGAACTCTTTCGTCCTGGCGACGTAGAAGCTCAGAGCTCTTTGTGGATCCAGCCGGTGGAGCCTCTCTTCCTCCTTGGATGGGTGAGGTGGAGGGTAAAAGGAAGAGAGAGTAATTGACTGCCCCAGGTGAAAGGGTGTAACAACCTTCGGTAGGAAAGACGCCTTGGTCCTCAACACCACTTTGTCCTTAAAGAAAGAAAGGTATGGGGTTTCCACACTGAGAGCCTGAAGCTCGCTAACCCTTCTGGCAGATGTTATGGCCACCAGGAAAACAGTTTTGAATACTAGGATCCGTAAAGAACAAGAGTACATTGGTTCGAACGGAGCCCCCATAAGAAAAGTTAAGACTAAGTTAAGGTCCCACTGAGGTATAACGAATGGTGTGGGTGGATACCTATTAGTGAGTCCCTTTAGAAACTTTAAAACAATTGGTGATTTAAAGAAGGATGGTTGATCAGGAAGGCACAGAAAAGCAGATAGTGCAGACAGATAACCTTTAACAGTGGCAATTGCAAAACCTTTCTGTGCCAGATGGAGTGCAAATGACAAAATGTCAGATAAACCAGCTTTTACAGGATCTAAACTATTCTCTCCACACCAGCTTGTAAATTTAGCCCAACGATTATCATAGATTGACTTGGTGGAGTGTCGCCTGGCCGATAAAATAACCTCCACCACATCTGGAGGGAGAGAAAAGGAACTCAAATTGCCCTGTTCAATCTCCAGGCATGAAGATGCAGGCTCTGGAGGTGGGGGTGTAGAATCTGCCCCTGCGATTGCGAGAGGAGGTCCACCGTGCAAGGGAGACGGAGCGGAGGGCACTGAGAGAGTTGGAGTAGGTCCGAATACCCCACCCTTCTCGGCCAATCCGGAGCTATTAGTATGACTTGAGCTCGGTCTTGGCGGATCTTCCTGAGAACTCGAGGAATCAAGGGTATGGGGGGGAAATGCGTAAAGTAACTGACCCTTCCAGGACATCTGAAACGCGTCCCCCAAAGCTCCTTGCAACGGATACTGGAGGCTGCAAAATAGCGGGCACTGCGCATTCTCTTGAGTGGCAAACAGATCTATTTGCGGATATCCCCACATCCTGAAGATACACAGAACTAGATCTGGATGAAGATGCCACTCGTGGTCGACCGAGCTGCGTCGACTGAGAATGTCTGCACGCACGTTCAGGACTCCGGCCAAGTGATGTGCAATCAAGCAGATCTTGTGGTCCTGAAGCCAGGACCAGAGACGAAGAGCTTCTCTGCAGAGAAGATACGACCCCACTCCTCCCTGTTTGTTTATATACCACATCGCGGTCGTGTTGTCCGTTAGAACTTGGATTGACTGACCGCAAATGAAAGGGAGGAGGGCCTTGAGTGCCAGACGTACTGCCCGCAACTCTAACAGATTGATATGTAACTTCTGTTCCCCTGGAGACCAAAGGCCCTTGATCTCCAGGTCCCCCAGATGAGCTCCCCACCCTAGAGTGGAAGCATCCGTTACCACCGTGGCCACTGGAGGTGGCAGCGAGAACGGCCTTCCTTGAGACAGGTTGTCGACCGCTGCCCACCATTGAAGATCCACTGCAGTGTCTCTGGAGATCTTTATCGAATCTTCGAGATCCCCTTTGTGCTGAAACCACTGCCTGCGGACGCACCACTGAAGAGCCCTCATGTGCCAGCGTGCATGAGTGACCAACAGTATGCAAGAAGCGAACAGACCGAGCAGTCAAAGGACCTTGAGGACTGGAACTACCGCTCCATTTTGAAACATTGGAATCCACGCCTGAATATCCTGGACCCGCTGTGGTGGAGGAAAGGCCCGATTCAATGTCGTGTCCAATACTGCCCCTATGAACAGGAGGCGTTGAGAGGGCTCCAGGTGAGATTTGGGTACATTGACTGAAAAACCCACGTCGTACAACAATTGAGTCGTTGACTGGAGATGGCACTGCACGAGCTCCGGAGTTTTGGCCTTGATCAACCAATCGTCCAGATAGGGAAACACAGCTATCCCCCTTCTTCTGAGCTCTGCTGCTACCACCGCCATCACCTTTGTGAAGACTCGAGGTGCTGAAGTAAGACCAAAAGGGAGGACCGCAAACTGATAATGCTGCGATCCCACTACAAACCGGAGATACTTCCTGTGCGATTTGAGGATCGGAATATGAAAATACGCGTCCTGCAAATCGACCGACACCATCCAGTCTCCTTCGTTCAACGCCAAAAGAACCTGCGAGAGGGTCAGCATTTTGAATTTTTCCTGTTTGAGGAACCAATTCAAAATCCTCAAGTCCAAAATCGGTCTCAGCCGACCATCCTTTTTGGGAATCAGGAAGTATCTTGAATAACAACCCTGACCCCTCTCTTGCTCGAGAACCAACTCTATCGCACCTTTTGCTAATAGGGATAATACCTCCTGCTGTAATAGGAGAAGATGGTCTTCCGAACAGAAGGATGGGGGGGGAGGGAAGGTAGGAGGGAATTCCCGAAAGGGAAGAGCGTACCCCTTCTTCACAATGTCGATGACCCAGGAGTCCAATGTTATAACCTCCCACATTGGAAGAAAATGGGCAAGTCTCCCATTTTCCTTGCTGCACCCCTCCCGAGGAAGAGGAAGAGGCAGAGTGCTGCAAGGTGGCTCCTCTCGTACGGACTCTGCCCCTGCCCCTGAAGGATCTGTATGGCAGGGTAGAAGCAGATTGTTGTGGTCCTTGCAATCTTCCACGAAAGGAACCACGTCCAAATCCTTTAAACCTCTGAAAGCCTCTAAAGGAGGATGAGGCTGACGACTGGAGTCCCAAAGATCTAGCAGTCGCTCTGCTTTCTTTAAAACACTCCAGGGCAGAGTCAGCCTTTGTGCCGAAGAGCTTTTCTCCATCAAAAGGAAGATCAAGAAGTGTGTCCTGCACGTCCGACGAGAAGCCAGATGACCGTAGCCAAGACTGCCGTCTAGAAACTATGGTCGTGCCCATAGCCCTAGCCACCGAGTCCGAAGTATCCAATCTCGACTGGATCACCTGAGTCGCAGCCGCCTGAGCATCCGCCAACAGCTGCAACATCTCCTGGGACAAATTAGGGTGGCCCTTCGCCTCTTCCATAAGGGCATGGATGTAACGCCCCAGTATGCAAGTTGCATTGGAAGATTTTAGGGCCATTCTGCAAGATGAAAAGGTATTTTTTGCAGTATGGTCCATCTTTTTTGACTCCCTGTCCGCAGGGGTCCCAGGAAACGAGCCAGTAGAGGATCTGGACGAACAAGAGGCTTGCACCACTAGACTCTCTGGAGTTGGCTGTCTGGAGAGAATCACCGGATCCCCAGGCGCTGTCCTGTATCGACGAGCCACCGCTCTGTTGACCGCAGCGGTGGACACAGGTTTCAGACAGATATCCTTAATGGGGTCTAGCAGAGCCTCATTGAAGGGCAAAAGAGGCTCAGCAGAAGCAGATGCCGGGTGTAAAACCTCTGTCAACAAATTTCTCTTGACCTCCGCGGTAGGAAGGGGAAGATCCAAAAAGTCTGCAGCCTTCCGAATGACCAGTGGGGCACACCAAAACAGTCAATATCTATACATGTGATATCTAATGAGATGAATTGAAGAATCACAATAAATTTCACTACAATGCCTTTTTTGTGTCCTCTCCTTTTCTTAAAAAGTGTGGGTGACTAAAAGACTGACCAACAAATGAGACATACAAAAAAATATTACTATCCACAAAAAGGATATACCCATACAAATGGAAAAAAAAAATGTATACAAGAAAAAATATATATCTTCTTATACACATAGATATACACATATATACACAAAACTTCCTTGAGGAAGCCGGAAGACATATAGGAGGGACGTAATTTCTCGCATTTTATGCCGGATTATACCAGCAAACACAACTGGGGTGAACTCGAAGAATAGAAAGATGGACAAATAGTTGGTTCTACAATATATGAAAAAGACTTGTGACGCCCAGCATTTAGATTGATTTTGAAGAGACAAAAGAGGTGACTGACTGGGGTTAGAAACAGCCTTGAAGAAGTCCAGTCAGGACGAAACACGTGTCGGCTGATGGCTTTCCATTCTGTATCCATACGTTTTGTGTATATATGTATATATCTATGTGTATAAGAAGATATATATTTTTTCTTGTATTAAATTTTTTTTTTCATTTGTATGGGTATATCCTTTTTGTGGATAGTAATATTTTTGTGTATGTCTCATTTGTTGGTCAGTCTTTTAGTCACCCACACTTTTTAAGAAAAGGAGAGGACACAAAAAAAGCATTGTAGTGAAATTTATTGTGATTCTTCAATTCATCTCATTAGATATCACATGTATAGATATTGACTGTTTTGGTGTGCCCCACTGGTCTGTTTTTTTTGTTTCTAGAACGGGTTTACTTTTGTAAACCCAGTTTTACACATCAAGGCAACGATGTGCTTCAGTGTATGAGCACCCACATAGTTCTTTTTGAAATCAGAATGTGCATTTATCTCAATTAATGAGTTGCCATTTGCTGTCGAGCCTTCTGAATGACTGCGTGGAATGAAGCAGATTTCTCCATGACCTCTCCAGGGGAAGCTAGATCCCATTCCGGGGTAGTGTCCAGGCCACTAGCCGTATCCAGTCCCTGGAAGTCACCAGAGGGCTCTACAACTTCACCTTCCTCCAGGTGTTGTCTCGCGTACTCTTCTTCCTCCAAAAGTCGAAGAGCCAGACGTCTTGATTTAAGTCTGGACTCCAAGCCTGGAGTCGATAAGGCGTCGGCCGACGCCGAAGATCTTCGTCGGCGCCGAACCTCGGATCCGTCCGGAGCCGGAAGCTCCGGCTCCAAAGGATTCTTAGACGTCGATCGGATCCGAGGCGAATCCGACGGCGCCGTAGCAGGTGTAGTCAGCCTGGGCGACGTCATAGGCATCGGCGCCGCTTCAGGTGCAGCAGATAAAAATGGGGTGAACGGCGTTGATCTGTAAGACGCCGGAACACCCAAATCATAGGCCAGAGGGCCAGACGGACCTGCATGACTTCCACCCGGCATCATGGAAGCAAAAATGTTAAACATTGCGTTTAAAAACGCTGCAGGATCCGATCCCGGAGTCGGGAAAGCCGGGTATTGCTGCTGCTGCTGCACCGGCGCCGGCATAGGTGCCGAGGAGGGTCCAGGTAACTCCTGGCCAGGAGAACCTTCAGGCCTCTGGGGAAGCTCGACCTCAAAGACCGACCCGGGTGACGTCGGGGTCGTAGGAGGCGGAGGGGTGACGGTCGGGCTTATCTCCCACGTCGGACGACGCCGAGCCAACGGACAAGCCGATCTTGACCTGGACCGTCCCTTGCTCGATCGGCGCCGAGATCCGTGACGGCGCCGAGAGTCACTATGATGGTGACGAGACCTCGAGGATCTCGAAGAAGACTCCCTCCGATGACGCCTCTCCTTCTTCTTCTTGGACCCAGCCAAGAACAATTTCGCCTCCCTCTCTTTAAGTGCCTTAGGGTTCATGCGCTGACATGAGCCGCATGACTCGACCTCATGGTCGGAACTAAGGCACCAGAGGCAGTTTTCGTGGGGGTCGGTAACCGACATTCGACCCCCGCACTGGCTACAAGGTTTAAAGCCGGATTTTCTAGGCTGCGACATCGTAACCGTCGTTGGAAACAGTAGCTCCCTGTGAGCCTCAAAGAATTAACCGTTTCTCGGGCACTGAAAAAAGGGAACTGACGTCTGCACGTCGACGAGGGCTTCTTATTGCCTGGATGACGTCATGTGGAGTCGGGCGATTGTGACGTCATCGTCAACGTGCAGAGCTAGAAGAAATTTCCGTTGAGGGCTGGCGCGAGGGGAGAATTCTTTAGGTGAGGAATCCACAGGTAGGTGTATCCATCAGAAATGGTATCACCTTCCATCTTTAATGCTGTTGCTATTTTCACTGTAGTTTTTACTGCTATTCTGAATGCCAACTGCTATAACAGCAAATTCATACAATATACCTCTGCACGAGCACAGACTCAAATATATTCCTGGTTTTCTAGCTACTGCAAAGGTCACCATGTCATGTGTGAGCTGTGCCTGATAAACAGTGAAACAGGATTTTCTTTGGACAATGGAGGACACAACTTATACAATTATGGAGCTCTTAAAATACATGATTGCAGAGGTTGCTGATTTAAGTCAGTGTCTAATAGGGTGGAAGTTGTTGCTCCACAAAGTTGGCAAATAGGGACAGTCTTGAGTAAAATGCCTGGGTGGGAGAGTATGGGAAGAGTTAGCAAGTTTTGCGTCACATAAATATAAACTCTGGTGCTAGTGCATAGAGACAGGAGAGCTTTGACACTGGACCTGGAGCTGTTGGTAAAATCATACAGGGGCACTTCTGCAAAAGGTAAACCTTTCCATTATCAACCTGCTGGATTCAGTGGGCCAGTACAACATTTTTGAACACACCCCACAGTGGGAATCCAGATGTTCTCATAAGAGACCATGATTGATACCTCAGACGCAGCACTTATGATGCTGCTTTGCATGCTGTAATCACTCTCTGTATGCTTGGTAGGCTCTTAATCAGCATGATGCTGTTGAGAACCAACAGGTGTCCCATAGCCCCCAGTGCCGGCCTATCTGTTGTAAGCGAGGGTGCCTGATGGGGTGGAAATTGTTATTCATTTCCTATGTTAGATGTGCCATCCGATAGTAATTAGAAAGATCTGGGAATTTGATGCCTAACAACCACTCATATACCGGCTACTTACATAGCTCTGTAACCTGTGGCTGGATCTGTTGCTTTTCTTCGAGCAGTATTAATGCTAAAAACTTGCAGCTATTCTTTTCTTCATCATTAGATGCAGCCAAAGCATGTATAGTGGCAGGGAATGTGTCTCCAATATCGCTGCCATCCTCTTCAGAGTGGACAAAGCCTGATTCCAGTTACCTTCCACTACAGGGCATCACCACAACAAATTTAACATGTTGTTGCGACAGTGAGGACGCTCCCGCCATCCTAGCAGGGTATATTTTTTCAATATTTTTGGTGTAACATAAGCCCTGTGCAATATGTTATACTGGGGTTAGTAGCACCATGCGGTGCTATTAACGTCCATGTGCTATGTCAGTATTTTGGTTCTTTCAGCATACATGAATGGTATGCCTTTATCCTCTTCCCAGTTTACCCTGTTCGTTAGGGGACAAGGTGCAAGATCTTGCAGCAGTGCTTCATAGATAGTAGTTATCGGTCGTCCTTTCTGGGCAAGATTGGCCACATTGTCCATGTGAGATATTGTTTTTTTGGTTGAATGAGGGTGTGACCCGTGTTCAAGCTACAGCCACAATCTCTGTCTGGGTGAACCATAAAAGTCACTAAATTAACCTGTTTTTCACTCTTGGTAGCTTGGGACAAAATGCAATCAGGCTTAACTTACGAGAAATGTGTAAATTATTTATGCAGCACACACACAGTAATAAAGTGAAAACACAAAAGAAAAAAAATCCACACTATTTTAGAAAACCTGCAGGTTGTGTCTGAGGAGGGAGCATTGTCGTTGGGTAGCCGCTGGACGAAGTCACTGTGCAGATTTCTACGTTCGGGCTGAGTCACTTTTTTGGAAGTCAAAAAATCTCCAGCAGGACGAAGAAGGAGGCTGTACCAGACAAGAGTTCCAGAAGGCCGGCTACCCCTTTGGTGAAGGACCACTGAACAGGACTTGCTGCTGCAGAGAAGAATATAACTGTAGCTGCCCCAAAGTCAGGCCAACTGGTGATGCACCATGAGCAGTTTTTAGCCAAAAATAGACCCAAGTGTTGGATTTGTAGCTATTTGGGCACCTTTAACACACAACCAAAGGTCCAAGACTGGAGGGGTGCCATTTGGGGGGTTTAGGACTTACTCAGGCTGGGTTCAGGTGCGGTTTCAAGATAGCTGGAGCCTTTTATTTCTCTGAGGCTCTAATCAGGAGGCCAGCAAATTAGCTCTTGGAGTCACTCTGGTAGCTCTGGGTTCAAGTGATGAAGCAGAGCTCAAGCAGCAGGCACAGGACAGGCCTCTGAGGGTTCAAGGTAGGGTCCAGGTACAGCAAAGCAGTCCTTCCAGGTGCAGCGAAGCAGTTTTCTGTAGTATACAGAAGGCCACAGCAGCAGGCCATCCTCTAAGAATCCTTCCGCTGTCGTAGTTTGGACTCTTGCTCTGGGCAAGACTGCTGGTTAAAGGATGACAGTACTTTTGTTTGTAGGCGACTACGCCTTTCCTACAACAAGTCGCAACTGTTGTCCCGACCTTACAGGCTCACTAGCAGCACCTCACCAGAAACACAATAGTAAAAGGTGATTTGTGGCAGCCTTTATGCATGGACTCGAGAATAAGACATCTTAGGGAGTGTCGTGGTTAAACAGAGATTACCCCTTTCTCACAGATATATCATGTCTCATTCAAACACAGGCAATGACAATGATGCAGTAAAGTTTTAATAGTTTTTTATTTAACGTAACTGCAATTTGTGATAAGTTGCATGGGCTGCAATGATTAAGATAATGAATAATACAAGAAACAGTATTGTAAAGACGAGAGTCATTATTACAAAGACCGTCATCATCTTGCAATGCATAAGAAAGACATACAAGATGTAATATGCTCTAATACCCTAATGTGAAAGGCCTAATCTCCTCCCGAAAGGAGAGCTGGGTTTGCTAAACCTAATCTGCAAATGCCATGTCCATGAAAGGAGCCCCCAACCCTCGTTACCTTGGAATGAGGTCTCTATCTCAGACTCCGCGGGGACACGAAGACTGGGTCAGCGTCAAGACGACTGTAGCATCGATATCAGCGATGGTGGCGATGCCCTCTGGTCAGAATCCTTCTGATTATCTAAAGTGCAATGTATTTATACAGATCTACAAGGACCCCTGATGTAGATGTGTTCCCAAACAATAGATAACAGACTTGCTTGGGACGGCAATTCATATAAACATATAAACAATCCCTCGAAAGTATAGAGAGGGAAAATCCCTAAGTGTGAACACCTACTGTTTGTTTGTCTTTATTGCTTGATCTTGACGCCTTAGCGCGGTGACACTGATAACAAGTGGCCTAACTATAAACAAGGAAGAAGTAAATAATTAAATGGGCTAAGACAGAGCAAGCTAAGTAGGTTAAAAGTCACTAGGTGACGGGGCACGAGTCTGCAAGCCAAAGGCTAAGCTAACTCCTGTTATCCCATTAAAAACGAAGTAGGATTGACTACACCGCAGGTCCAGAAAGTAAACTGAAGAGTGGGTCTTAAGGCCTTATTTATATACCTGGTGACTTCCTAAAAGTAGGAGAGGTTTTTAGAAGTTTCTATTTGAAGTGCTTGGAATCTTCTGACTCCCCTTCCCTGGCTTCAAGCTTCCTGCAGGGATAATGCAGTGGTGACTTGTCCTTTGTGTGAAGGCAGAGCACAGCATATTCAGTTGCAAGTGGGGCTGTGCCCAGTACCCCCCTCCATCCTGCCAACAGATAGCCATTCAAGCACAGTTAATCCCTCTATTGTATGACTGTGAGGAACTCACAAAGTCCAACTGCCAACTACACCCGGTCATGTAACCTAGGACAGGCTGCGGGCACCAAATAGCAAAGGGCAGGAAAATGCCAACTTTCTAAAAGTGGCATTTTCAGATTTGTAATTTAAAATCGGGCTTTACCATTAAATAGGATTTTTAATTACAATTTCATAGATACCAAACATGAAATGCTGATCTGTTCCTAATCAAAAGTTAGAACGTATTAAATGTAATAAAGTAACCCAATGTTATCTTATGGGAGAAATAGGTCTCACAGTAGTGAAAAACATATTTAGTTTTTTTTTGTACCAGGACATGTAAAACTTGAAAATACATGTCCAACCTTTTATTTAAAATGCCACCCCGAGCCCACTAGTACCATTTAAGTTACTGTTCCTGGGCATATGGCATACGATTTTACTAGGGACATATAAGTAAATTAAACATGCCAAACAGGTGTAAACCAATTTTACCATGTTTAAAGGAGTTACCACAATCACTTTAGCACTGGTTGGCAGTGTAAAGTGCACAGAGTCATAAGTCCAAGAAAAAAATAATCAATAAAAAAATGGAGGATAAAGGCAAAAGGTTTGAGGATGACCATGCAGAGGGGGCCGAATCTAACAGCCCATTTTGGACATCGTAGGAATTCCTTCTAAGAATACCATGCAGCAGCCGCCTTTGTAATAAATGTCAGAAACATACTCCAGAAACCTACATTTGACTTCCTCAGAGGTGATTAACCCTCTCCATCATACACATCCCTCAGATTGCAGCACCGTCCCATTATCCATCCCAAAACTTCAGCCTCTCGTCTGATATGAAAGCACTAGGGAGGGGATTCCCTTTCCCAAGTTTTTACTTATTCTTCCCAGGCTTAAAATATCACCATATCAACAATATACAAATTGGGACTTTTGGACCCATCTGTTTCGGTGTCAAATATGTATTGTGTAATTCAGCCTTTGGCAAGCATCCTGCAAGCAGAGTTGTGTCCTGGTTAGAAGTGTCTTTTACAGTACTTATAAGTACCCCGTTCTTAAATAGAAGGACTCAATTGGACCCTTCTTCTCCATACAAATCAACTGGGCACTATTGTGTTTAGGAGCAAGAATCCTTACACACCCAAATGGGTGTCATGCTTTATCATCGGGCCTGCTCCATGTTGGGCCGGCACTGCAATGCCCAACGGGCCCCACAAGGGGGCTCTTTACCAGAGATCCTTTGATGAGTGCTGTTGATGGGTACAGGAATAGACTTAGTCCTGCAAGTAAAGAGTGTGAAGGACTGAAAAGTGTGCATTAAAATTGACTATAAGCCCTAAAAGATCTACGTTTTATACTCCTTGAAGGGACTATGTCAAGGTTAAAAATAATAAGTGACAGGGGAAATGATTTTCCTGCACTCACTGAATAGAACAGAAGAGAAAAGAGGAAAAAGGAAATTATCCCTTAACCAAATATGATGGTTGACATGTTTCACGTTTTTAATTGTCTCAAAAAGATCAGTGGCATTTCTTCAAGACCAAACAACAGAAAAGAAAAACCTAGTCCTTACTACAGAGACCCTGAGTGTATCTGTAATGTGTAGTAGAATGAAAAGAAACTTACTTGCATATCTAGGTGCTCTATATTGAGGTTGACTTGTGTGTATGGGTGTCTTATATTAAGGTTGACCCTCCTATATTAAGGAAAGGGCCTCTTGGGAAAATGCGAACTGTAGGACTGCTGCGCAAATATCGCTGTTGTGGTCCTCGACGATTCACCTACCCGGCGGCTGCAAAATAATAACATTAAAAAACATAGATGTTGCCAGTTTAATTACAAGCGGGCTCCTCCCGACAGCAGAGCTGTGAGTATTCTGTCAATTTTGGGGAATGTCGTTTTGGGTAGTAGGCACATTGTCACCCTGAAATGTGTACAGACACCAGGCCGGGCCTATCGTTATTGAAGCCAGTGGAGGAAATAAAGTAAGATGCATCATAACATTTACCACTGCTTGCTCAGTAGTTTGGATCAACTCTATATTTAAGCTCTGTTTGCATAATAAGAAAAATGAATTTTGTATGACTTGGAGGTGGGTGTAACTAATGAAACACTGCATCAGCTTTTTTTAAATTATTGCCTTACTGTTACACTCTCATCATAATTAAAAAAAATATTTGAGTGATATTTACATGTTGAATATGGATGGTAATTGGTGGGAATATATTATGTATCGAGATAAATTAGAGGTTGTTTTGTGAGTCATTTCTAAGGGGATGTATTTTGTAAATAATTGAGGATGGTTACTGTCTGTTAAATATTTGCAAACTGCTGTTATGAAAAAATTGATTTATTGTGTGATTAAGGGTGCACTGATATCTTTTTTTTCTCAGGGACAATGCTAGGTTTCTCCTTATGTGGATCTCTTCAAATGCAAAGATAACATTAAAAAAATTAGGAAATAGGATATATATAACCAATTAACCTGAGACAACTTTTTTCAGCATAGGTACATTTAGACAGTAAGACCCTGTCTTTTATTCCAATCCCATGCTTAAAATAGGGAAGGCTTTTTTGATAGCCCCTAAGCCTCTCTGAACCATGTCTAACAGTTGGTAGCAAGTGGTGTGAGATCCTACAAAGACCAACTTTAAGCCACTTCAGTAGTGAACTAGGTTAAATCTTCATACCTTAAAACCTACTCAGCAGGAATGTCAGATTAGACCTTGACATCCTGTCCTTAGATCAGTTGAGGGATCTGTATTTGGATAGAGGGTGGAAGCCTTCCAGAAGCAAAGTTAGGGAGATCATTTTGAGTTTTATAAAGATCCAGTTAGAAAAATATAGAGAGAGAAGAAACGTAAGTACACACCGGAGATGGTATGTTGAGACAAATCAAGGTTGGAAGTGTTCGAGAAGCAAACTCTTTGAGCCCCATAGTTCAGTTTTCCCCTAGAGACACAGTATCTGTTTCCCAAATTTTGCCTACCAGAAATTATCTAAGGCAGTCACTGCCATATATTTCAGGTGGCACAACTCTAGGAATGATCCATTTGGGAGTGTTAAGCCTAGCAGAGGCCCGTAGCTTGCAATTGGAGGAATGGGTCCATGCAGAGAAAACTAGGGAGAGGGAAAGAGAAGACAAGAAAAAAAAGAGAGAGAGAGAACTGGAGAGGGAGAATATAGCTCTTGAGACGGAAAACCTAGGATGGCAGCAGATGCAGTTGGGTCTGGGAAAAGCGTTTCCACTCCAAGCTCTTTGGTGTGCTTACCAAGGTCCTGAAAAAACCTGTAGACATGTATTTGGAAGGACAACATATTTTAAAATGATTTGTGAGTTTTGAGATTGCTTGTAAGGACAGGAATTTGAATGATGTGTCTAAGGTTACAACTTCAATGAGCTGGTTGCCATTGGAAGGATGTCTGCGGCTGAGCAAATGGTGTATGAAAAAATGAAAGAAGATATGCTTAGGAGGTTTGGGCCGAGGCCAGCTCAGTACCAACAGATGCTTAAATACAGCAAGGGAACCGATTATGGGCCAGATGTAGGAAGCCTTTTGCGCCTCGCAAACGGCGAAAAATGCAGTTTGCGAGGCGCAAAAGGCCTTACGCGATGCAGAGTCACATTTTGCGAGTCGGTACCGACTCGCAAAATGTGATTCCGACTCGCAAATAGGAAGGGGTGTTCCCTTCCTATTTGCGACCGCATCGCGATGTTGAGTTGCTTTGTGACCGCGAAAGCAGTCGCAAACCAACTTGCAGTTACGATCCACTTGAAGTGGATGGTAACTCATTCGCAAAAGGGAAGGGGTCCCTGTGGGACCCCTTCCCCTTTGTGAATGCCACAAAAAATATTTTTCAGAGCAGGCAGTGGTCCTATGGCCGTTCATGCCATTCTGTCCGGCAGGAGACACTAGCCCAGCGCCGGTGCCGGCGGTGCAGCCGCCGACGTCGATCGAAAGACCTTCGACGTCGGTGTCCATTCAGATGGAGGCGTCCCGAAGTCGGATGGCGTCGATGGGTGGAGATTGAGTGTCCAGGGCGCCGATGGATCCATCACCGGCGTCGGAGGGGTCCGGAGATCGTGTGGTGACGCTTTCTCGGCGCCGTTCTCTGACGCCGGTCCACTCTTTGATGACGCCGGGGCTGGAGGTGAAATTGCGGTCTCGGAGAAAGGCCCTCAGATTGTTGGAGGAGAGAGAATACCAAAGACAGCTCCTGGAGGAAGGGGAGATTGTGGAGCCCCTGAGTGACTTTCAGGGGTTGGACACTACCAGTGGGCTGGATACTTCCCCGGAGTGGGATTTGGGCTCACCAGGGGAATATACTGAGGAGGCAGCCTTGTTTCATTCTGTCATCAGGAAGGCTGCTGATTTCTTAGAACTCCCACTTCCAATGGCACAGGTCAAAAGTAATATCCTGACGGAGGTGCTTCATCCTGCCACGGCTATTGCGGATCCGTTGTTACCTTTTAATGAAGCTCTTATGGATCCCATAGTGGAGGTTTGGAAAAAACCTGTTTCTTCTTCAGCAGTGAACAGGACAGTGGCCAGACGGTATAGGTCAGTGCCTGGGGACCCCAAATTCCTTTCCAAACATCCGTCTCCTGAGAGACTAGTCGTGCAGGCGTCCTGTTTGTCGCGGTCTGCTCCTGGCTCCTTCCCTGGTGTGCCATCTGACAGGGAGTCCAAACGCATGGAGCAGTCAGCCAAGAAGGTTTTCTCCTCATGCAGCATGGCACTAAAATCGGCTAATGCTACGTGTATCCTGGGCAGATACATTCATGCAATTATGGATGCAGCTAAAGCAACGTTGCCAAACATGCCCCAAGACTTGCAAGGACTCCTCACGGATGCCCAGTCGGCGGCGACACAGGTCATACAATCTGGACTGGACACCACGGACTCTGTTGCTAGAGCCATGGGAACCTCCATCGCCACCAGACGTCATGCTTGGTTGTGCACGTCTGGGTTTTCATCGGATGTCCAAGCCACTCTCTTAGACTTGCCCTTTGATGGCGCTAAATTATTTGGCACTAAAGCTGACTCTGCGTTGGAGTGCTTTAAGGAGTGTAGGGCGACAGGCTGTTTCGACCCCTTTTAGGTCCTTTAGATGGCTTAGAGTATTTGGACGAGGGACGTCCTTTCGTGGGAGATCGCAGCAGGCAGGCCAACAGCCTTCGAGCCTCCCTTATAGATCTTTTAGGGGGCGGGGTAGAGTCTGCACTAGAGGGGCCACCCCACAGCAGCACCCTTCCTCTTCCTCTGGGTGAATGCAACAGGGAAAGCAACCCTAGTCCTCTAACCATTGCGTCCCATGTGTCTCCGGTAGGGGAAAGGTTGTCTCTTTTTCTTCCCATATGGTAGTCGATAACGACCGATTCCTGGGTCATCAGTGTGGTACGGAAAGGCTATGCCCTTCCCTTTCGGGAGATTCCTCCTCCCTTCCCTCCCCGTCCTTCCTTTTGTTCAGAAGATCATCTTCTGTTGTTAGAACAGGAGGTTCTATCCCTATTGTCAAAGGGTGCAGTGGAGTTGGTTCCCGAGCAGGAGAGGGGTCAGGGATGTTATTCAAGGTATTTTCTGATCCCCAAAAAGGATGGTTGCTTGAGTCCTATCCTGGACCTGAGGATTTTGAATTGGTTCCTCAAACAGGAGAAATTAAAGATGTTGACTCTAGTACAGGTACTTATGGTGTTGAAAAAGGAAGATTGGATGGTGTCTGTCGACTTGCAGGATGCTTATTTCCATATTCCCATTCTCAAGTCACACAGGAAGTATCTCCGTTTTGTGATAGGGTCATAACACTACCAGTTTGCGGTTCTTCCTTTTGGTCTTACTTCTGCGTCTCGAGTCTTCACGAAGGTGATGGCGGTGGTTGCAGCAGACCTCAGGAGGAAGGGAATAGCAGTATTCCCTTACCTGGACGATTGGTTGATCATAGCCAAGTCTCCGGAGCTTGTGCTGCATCATTTGCAGATGACAACCCATTTGTTGCTCAGTCTGGGCTTTTCAATAAACGTGCCCAAGTCTCACCTGGAGCCCTCTCAACGCCTCCTGTTCATAGGGGCAGTACTGGACACTACATTGAATCGGGCCTTTCCTCTGCCACAGCGGATTCAGGACATTGAGGCGTTGATTCCAAGGTTTCAAGAAGGAGCGGTTCTTCTGGTCCTCAAGGTCCTTCGTTTGCTCGGTCTGTTTGCTTCTTGCATTCTGTTGGTCACTCATGCACGCTGGAACATGAGGGCTCTTCAGTGGTGTCTCCGCAGGCAGTGGTTTCAGCACAAAGGGGATCTCGAGGAGTCGATAAGGATCTCCAGAGACACTGCAGTGGATCTTCAATGGTGAGCTGCGGTCAGCAACCTGTGTCAAGGAAAGCCGTTTTCGTTGCTGCCTCCAGTGACTACAGTGATAACGGATGCCTCCACTTTGGGGTGGGGAGCTCACCTGGGGGACCTGGAGATCAAAGGTCGTTGGTCTCCAGTGGAACAGGTGTTTCATATCAACCTGCTGGAATTGCAGGCAATACGTTTGGCTCTCAAGGCCTTCCTCCCTTCTTTTCGCGGTCAGACGATTCAAGTTTTGACGGACAACACGACCGCAATGTGATACATCAACAAGCAGGGAGGAGTAGGGTCGTACCTTCTCTGCAGAGAGTCTCTGCGACTCTGGTCCTGGGCAGAGGACCATCAGATTTGCTTAATAGCAAGCCATCTGGCCGGGGTTCAAAACGCGCATGCGGACAGTCTCAGTCGGCGACTCTCGGCCGATAACGAGTGGCGTCTTCATCCAGATCTGGTCCTTTCCATCTTTCGGATGTGGGGGTTTCCCCCAGGTAGACCTGTTTGCCACTCTGGAGAACGCGCACTGCCTATTGTTCTGCAGCCTCCAGTATCCGGTGCAGGAAGCGTTGGGGGACGCGTTTCAGATGTCCTGGAACGGCCAGTTGCTTTACGCTTTTCCCCCCATACCCTTGATTCCTCGAGTTCTGAGGAAGATTCGCCAAGACCGGGCCTAGGTCATATTAATAGCTTCGGATTGGCCAAGAAGGGTGTGGTACACAGACCTTCTCCAACTCTCACTGTGCCCTCCGCTCCGTCTCCCTTTCAGGGCAGACCTCCTCTTGCAGTCGCAGGGGCGGGTTCTACACCCCCACCTCCAGAGCCTGCACCTTCATGCCTGGAGATTGAACGGGGTAACCTGAGTTCTTTTTCTCTCCCACCGGATGTGGTGGACGTTATTTTATCGGCCCGGCGACACTCCACCAAATCTGTCTATGCGAGCAGATGGACTAGATTCGTTGATTGGTGTGGAGAGAGACAAATTAATCCCTTAAGTGCCCATTTGTCGGACATATTGATGTTTGCATTGTTCTTGGCACAGCAAGGCTGCGCTGTTGCTACTGTCAAGGGCTATCTTTCGGCTCTCTCAGCCTTCTTATGTCTTCCTGATCAACCCTCTTTGTTCAAATCCCCTTAGTGTTAAGGTTTTTGAAGGGGCTTGCCAATAGGTTTCCTCCCACTCCGTTTATCATGCCCCAGTGGGATTTAAATCTGGTCTTAACCTTTTTGATGGGCTCTCCTTTTGAGCCACTTCATTCTTGCCCTTTAAGATTTTTAGTTCTAAAGACTGTTTTTCTTACGGCCATCACGTCTGCTAGGCGTGTAAGTGAGCTTCAAGCTCTTTCTGTTCATCCTCCTTTTACAACCTTTCATAAGGACAAAGTGGTACTGAGGACCAGGGCGGCTTTCCTCCCCAATGTAGTGACCCCGTTTCATTTGGGACAGTCTATTACTCTCTCGACATTCTATCCTCCTCCACATCCATCTAAGGAGGAGGAGAGGCTGCATCGACTGGACCCAAGGAGAGCTCTCAGCTTTTACATAGACAGGACGAGAGAGTTCCGCTTGGACGACCAACTCTTTGTCGGATACGTGGGAAAGAGGAAGGGGAAGGCCGTCCACAAACGAACGCTATCCAGGTGTGTCGTTCCTTGTATTAAGATATGCTATTCATTGGCGAAGAAAGATCCTCCTGATGGAATAAGAGCCCATTCCACCAGAGCTAAGTCAGCCACATCGGCCCTGGCTAGAGGTGTTCCAGTGGTAGACATTTGTAAGGCTGCGGCATCCCTCCACACCTTCATAAAGCACTATTGCTTGGACTCTGAGGTGAGGGGGGGATGGCCTATTTGCGCTGTCTGTGCTGCAGAATTTCTTGGTATGATCAGTCAGACTCCCACCTCCAAGGTGGTACTGCTTTGGGACTCTATTCATTAAGTGAGGAATCCACAGGTAGTTGTATCCATCAGAAGAGCAAGTTACTTACCTTTGGTAACGCTTTTTCTGGTGGATACACTACCTACCTGTGGATTCCTCACGCTCCCTCCCGCCTCCCCTTAGTCTGTCTGGTCATACCGAGATTTCCTTGGTTGTGTACATATATAGTTGATTGTTTCTGCATTATGAAGGTATACATTTATATATACATTTGTATATATGGTTCTATTTGTATGTATTGGTATACATTCATGATTGTGTAAAAAGTTTACGGACATGTGTTGATACTGTTACCATTATTGTTTTTTACCTTTTCTATAAAAGTTTTCTTGAATATGGATATGAGGTGTATGGAATGTCAATATTCACCTGTTCGTCTCAAAGGCACGTCAAAAATGGCGTAAACTGACGTCAGCACGCCGGCGAGGGCCTCTTATTGCCACGATGACGTCAGACGGAGCCGCGTGGAGTCGGGCAATTGTGATGTCCTCGCCCACGTGCAGAGCTGAAAAGAAGTTTCCGCCGAATGCTGCACATGGGGAGAATTCATTAGGTGAGGAATCCACAGGTAGCTAGTGTATCCACCAGAAAAAAGCGTTACCGAAGGTAAGTAACTTGCTCTTCTGGGTCACTGTCAGAGCTGCAGGGATTATTAGCTGCTTGAGGACTTACCCTAGAGGAATTCCGCAAGGCACACATTGAGTGCCCCATGTTTACATAACTTTGGAAGGAAGCTCTGGAACAGCTTAGCAATGCAGTGGTTGGAAAACAATTGGTCACCTGGGAGGATGACCTATTGTACAGTGAGCCAGTGAATCCTGGGCCAGATAGTAGGAAGAGGTTAGTGGTTCCACTAGTAAACAGGAATTTCCCGTTGTAGCTTGACAACGAAGTACCTTTGACAGGACATGTTGGCATTAGAAAGACACAGGATAGGTTGGATCCTCTGTTCTACTGGCTAGGAATGCACAAAGACACAGCTTGGTTCTGTAGACCCTGCCGTACTTGCCAGTTGAATGGTAAATCAGGGGGCAGGATCAAGGGACCATTGGTGCATCCACATGTTGTAGGTGTTCCTTTCAAGTGGGTCGGAATAGACATTGTTGGTCCATTCGACCCATCTTCAGCATTAGGCAACAAGTGCATCTTGGTTGTGAAGAATCATGCCACAGGGTAGTAGGGGGCGTACCACTGAGGAGCACAACTGTAGAGTTGGAAGCTAGGACTTTCCTAATGATCTTTTCTAGAGTTGGATTTCTAACATAAATTAGTAATTTGATGTTGTTTTTTTCTTTTTTAAGGAGCACACTATGGTTGGTATTGTCTAATAATGGGCATTTTGTGGTATTTTTTAAGTACCTCAGAACTCCTGTCTACAAAATATGCAGCTTGTGAATATAGTCTCAGTTTTAATTGGTTTAGATTGGTTTGTTGTATGCCATGCTCTTAGTTACTTAGGTCATGCCTCTTGTAAAGGATTCCTGGTTATTTTTTTGTCACATTCATTTTAGAGACCCCCCACCTCCTTTTTTTTTATTTTTTTTTATCCCACTGGAGGCGCTGGCGGATACATGCTGGCAAGATTCCATCATCACCTCTTTAATACATCCTCAACCTGCCAAGAACACAGCTTGTTTCTGAACTCCTTAGAAAGGAGGTAGACACTCTCAACCCAGTGCAGTTGTAAAAGAAATTGTATGGGTTATTGGCAGGGCCGCAGGGATTATGGGATTCCGCGGCTGCAGCTTTTTTGCTCATAATTAGGTATTTGCCACATAATCCATCATCTAATGCACAACCTTCAGATTTGAACAAAAAAATTGTTTCTAACTCAAACTGATCAAAAGATAGTAAAAAACGTGGCAACGTGTTTGCACGCAGTGGGAGGCCCTTCACAAAGGTTAATTGGTTATCTTTTAGTTCCTTATTTCTGTATTTGATTGCTAAACTGGCACTAATGAGGTGAAATCTTGGCCCAGACAGTATTACTATGTGTAAAAAAAAAAAAGAAAATGAAGTCATTCTATAAAAAACTATCTATCATAATTTTTTCTTGATGCATAATTTAACACTGCCACATATTTTGATACTCCCCTGCTGCCTGGTTCCAGTGGTCCTGGTTACTGACATTAATACCACAAACTTAACTCTATGGATTATTTGTAGAGGTACCTTACATGAAGATGTTGTGTGACAAGCTGGAGATAATTCCTGGAAAGAAGTGTGTATGTGTGCTTTTGCAAACTACAGACGGGGCTAAGTGCTGTTGTAGGCGTTGCAGCTGGTCACATGGTCAAATCGTAAGTGTGCCCAACTCTTCTTGGTTGTCCCATGTATAGGCTGTACCGTTCCTGCCCTTTCTTTGTTCCCCATACCTGTACCTAATCTCTTTTTCCCCACTTCCTGTTCAAAACTGCCAAAATCTCACCAAAAATCAATCTTTTGGACATCCTGTGAAACTCAATGGCCATCTTGGGATATGGCTGCATGTAGCTGTGAGCTTTAGCGCTCTGTACTATTCAAGGGTCATTTCTAGAGGAGCGACGAGCTTACCATCCCTAAGGAGAAAACATGGAGGTCCAGGAGTGCTTTTAACATCAGAATAAGGTATGTGCCAATCCTGGGTTGGTCCATCATGAAATGAGAATCTTGGTGTATTGGTTTGGAGCAGAGGTCACAGGGCAAGGCTTCTTGGAACACAGCTCCTGTGATTCTCTTTGAGACAAAACAGAGGTACGGAAACCCAGCCCACCATGATAATCAAGCCCACTAGGACTCAAAAGTTATGAACAGTACAGACCCCATAAAAACAGTTGATGCCAAGGAAGATTTGTAGTATAAAGGTAGTTTAAACCATGCCTCTCTCTTTGAAGTTGTTTTGCATTGTGAATTCTTGCCTAGCGTTGATTTAACCTTGTCACAGAAATACTTCATTGGCCGTCCCTCTTCCTTCTGATCGATGTGTTGCTCTTTGTAGGGAGATCTGTTTGCAGATCTTTGCATTCTACATGAAGGATTTGCAGTTTCTTATATGTATAAGCATGAGTATAGTAGAGTGAGGTCAACTTTGCCAGAGGCAAATGTCTCCATAAGATCTACTCCCCAGAGCCCTTTCCATAACCCACTCTCTTAAGCCTCTTGTGTAATCCTCTTATTGAGCTCGACCTGGGTCAACAGCGCCAGAGGTTAGGTAGCGAGTGGTTACATTCAAACATAGCAGAAGTACTCAAAGAGTAGTCAGACAGTGAATAAATTGTAATTGTATTAATATAGTGCTTACTACCTGCTGACAAGGCATTGAAGCGCTTTACGGCAAGTAGCACGCTACTCCGGAACCCAAGAGGAATTAGTGGTGGATTAGTATAGGGAAATATGAGTACAGTATTAGTATTAGCATCAGTTGATTTGAGCAGAGGATATGTGAGTTTGTTAGTTGGATTGACTAGAGTAATGGAGGGATAGAGGAGGGAAGAATCCAAAAGCGTTAATTTGGGAGTTTATAGTAATAGGATGAGGCTTGGGATGAGTAAAGAAGAGATGGAGGAGGGAAGTGTCTGTGGAAAGGGGTTAGGGAGATCAAAGTAGCAGGAGGGGTTTTGGATGAGTCAAAGGTGAGAGACATGAGGGAGAATATAGTAGGGTTGTTTGGGAGATCATGTTAGTAAACTGAGGTTTGGAGAGAGTCAGGAGCGGTAGAGGAGGGAAGAGCTTAGGCAGGGTTATTTTGGAGATGAAAGTAGTAGAATGGGTTTGGGATGAATAAGGAGTTTATAGCAGATTTTGCCAAAAGTCAGAAAGTGTCAACCCAAGAAGGGCAATTCAGAGCAGTCCAGGAAAACAAGTCATTTTCAATATCAAAAGAACATTAACGAAAACAACAGGGTGAATGAGAAAACAATCCAAAAATGAAAGCCAAGTTCTGAGAGAGCAAAAGGACAGGTAAAAATGCAACAGGCAATCAAGAAGCAATTCAAGCAATAAACACTGGTTCAAATAGACTATTATATCATTTTGACACTGTATTTTTTCAAAATGGCTAACGCTCCAGGCTTCACTCCTCTGTTCCATTTATTTAATTTGCCCAACTAGCCACTTCTGACTAGATTCTCAGTCATAAACAATTGGAAAACATCTACTTGGAACGGACAAGGTGCAGAAAAAGGCATATTGGAGAGATCTCACAATCTAAGTCTTAGGAAATCTCTACCTAAGGTGAGCAGATCTTACTGGGTCAGGAAGCACCTTATATACCATTCTGCAGGTTGAGGCACCAGCATCATATCTTAGCTTACAAGTACAGCTACAGGCCTCCAACAGAAGACTCGTGTCGCCTCTTTCATGAAGTAACAGCCAGAACAGGAAGCAAGTGTCCTCTGACACCAAGGAAATGATGTAATAATAAGTGTTGCTCCGAATTCAGCAAAATAAATAAAACACTCATCTCAATGATCAGATTAAAGTGTATTTTTCAATATTTAATTCCCAAACTGTCAGATGTAGTAAATAAACTGGGTTTGTCCCCAAGCATCTGCTTGTTTTGTTCTGAAACTTACAATCATTTTGGCCTCACACACACGTTCCATTGTTTGTGGTGCATTAATTCTGCCCATACATGAGATTAAGATATGACACGCAAGTCCATCATGATGTGCTTCGGAGGACCGGATTTACTACTCTTCCACCACAGGCCACATTTTACCTAAAAACAAGTTGGTGGAGTTAGTTGGATGAAACTATCTGATCTCCACTAAAGCAGAAGACTGGGAGGTCCAGAGTTCTGGCGAGCAGAGGGCTGGCAGAGACGAACATGCCTTGAGCATCCAAGGATGCAGAGGGGCCCTACACCATGATACTCCCCTCCTCCCAATTAGAGATAGACTTTTTAACATTCCAAACCACCATGTACTGTGAGACAACGATGTCTTCTTGTTTTTCTTTGTTTATGTATTATTATAGAAATTGCCAAGATACCACCCCTGAGACTTTGTTAACGTGGCTTGCAGGTTCCATGCGTATTGTAAAGGAATAAAGAAAATATTAAAATCAACATATAACAGCAGTTCACATACATAGAAATAAATTATAGATGCACAAAATGAGTGGGAATAATTAATACAAAGGGTAGAAAACAGAAATCCCAATATTTCTTCAAATAAGTGACATCAGATTTTGAAAAAATAAGAAATGGGAGTTGTAGAAAAACATCTGAATGACTGCAGCATTAGTACTCCTATACAAGACGGGTTAAACGTAGAGTAAGCAGCCCCTAAGACTGAGACTTATCACTCGAATAAAGAATTATGGCTTGTGTAAAGAAATCAAATCTTGAAATAAAAACACATCATGAACTGTCCTTCAATTTGTATGCGTTGTTCTTTTATTCTGGTATCAGTTTTGAGTGCCTTGCAGTCAGTGCCTAATTTGTAAATAAAAAGGTGCCGGTGCCCAAAGCCCTCCTCCTAAACACGCAGCTGCTGCAATTAAATGTGTGAGCACGGAATACTGAGGCGGCGTAATCCTGAAGCCATCTCGGGCCTCTTCAATCCATATGCAGCCTCTCCCTGCCCCTTCAGCTCACTCTAGCAGCTTTCTACTTTCTACCTTTGTGACGTTTTTTCGTTTTTCCCTTCCTCCGTCTTTCCCATATGTGTCTTTTGCTCGAAGCAAATGCTTGAGGCAGAATAATAAGCCCCACCCCTCACAAATGTGTGTCGGTGCTCAGCACCGGAAACAACAAGCACAAATTAAGCACTGCTTGCAGTGTCCTAATGCAGACGGTGGTTTCTAGCCTGCAGACACCATTTCTTGCAAATTCTCGAACAAGGCGGTTCCTATCACCCCTAGTGAGCTGCGCCCCTCTGGGTACAGTTACAGTTCCACCTCTGTACTTCCATGTCTTTCTCTCAAAGAATGAAACCAGTGCAGCTTCTTTATTGATCCCTGCGTTCTCCCTTTGTAACAGTTTGCCCACTTTTCCCTCTTCTGCCATTCTCTCTGTGTGTCAAAGTCAGCTGAAGAAAATAAGCCCCACCTTCAAATAAATGAGAGCCGGTGCCCAGCACCGCCAAACACTGGCTCAAATAAAGCATTACTGTCACTAGCAGAGAGAGCTTCCTCATAGGTATACGAGACAGGCCTAATGCAGGCGACGGTGTAAAGGAAAATGGTGTCCCCTCCCCTCAAAATGTGGTGACCCCCCCTCCCGCTTATCTCAGAATCTGGGGGCCACTTGAAGAGTTCCCTCTCAACCCACCCCGCCACAAGGGCTGTGCAGGCCCCTGGACAGACAGCAGCGCTGACTGCAATCTTTATTTACAGGCTTAAAACAGACACAACAACGGTAGCTCAGGTCGAGAATACATACGTGTACAGTGCACACAGGCACAGAAGCGGGCTTTCCTAACACAGGCAGGGCACAGGGCTCCTCCATGCCGCTGCACAGGCACTCCGAGGAGTCAATCTGCCTGCTGATGGAGGAATATTCCCCCGACCCTCCCTCGAAGGGAACTCTGAGGCTCCTAGATTTTTTAGGTAACTGACGACTCAATACCTCGCATCTGCCTTTGACGGCGAAATAGTAAAACCTAGTAAGAAGCTTATTTTCTAACGTGTTTTCTATGAGTAATAGAGTTTGATACCAAGGCTCAGCAAAAACAACGGCGTCAAAAATCCGAATGTCACCGATTATACGAGCGCAAAGCACCCCGTTCAAAATGAGAGTGTTTTATCATCTCGAAAACTGACTCGAATTAAGACGAATTACTTTTGCAAACTGTGTTTTGTTTTCGGGAATACCATTTATCAGCGCGGAGAATTATTACCACGAACACGTCAGAGCGCGGCTCCCATTCATCAGCTGGCGCAGGCCTCGCCACGGCAACCCACATTGCTCAATTACTTTGGAAATCTTTCTCAGCAAATTCTAGTTTCTAAATAGCACCTTTTATCTGTGCCACGAACGGAAATCTGTATGTTAAAGTTTGCTAAACTAAGCGTCTTACGAGAAATGTATTGCTTGTCGCTGTTATTGTGAAGAAACTGAGGCCTCACTAGCTCCCCCGATTCTCTTGTGACCAGGAAAGATCCACGCTTGGAATTTGTCTCTTTTGCCTCTGACCTCATTTCACCATCATACCAGCAGCAGCCAAGGGACCAGGTGACACCCTTACACCCTGTGATTGCATTACAAGTATTGACCCACAACAAATAAGGTGGCCGCACTTGGTCATGGGTTGTATAACGCTGTAATGTCTTTCAAGCACAGCTGGATCCTCATGTGTCCCTAATGTATTTTTATAAAAAAAATATTTAGCTTGTACTCCAGAGCTATTATTGTTACGGAATATTATGTAAGTGTCATAGTGAATGACGCTTGCCTTGTTAAACCTAATACAATTTTGGTTAACAAAAAAAATCTTTAGCTAATTCAAACAATAGTTGGCAAAGCCAATAGGCCTGTCCTATAAATGGAAGTGAATGGATGGTTTCATCCATGCAGTCATTAGTCCATCCTTTCACGCACTCACTCACTATCCATGCACTATTCCTTGCGCTCGTGCCCCTGTTTATCCATCCATTAACACATGCTTGTGCCCTCCCACTTGCTCACCCACAACGCCACACACAAACTCACCAGTTAATGACAGTGTGCTTTGTGTTATCACCCACTATATGTGCTGCTAGTCTGTGAGGAGTGTGAGAATGCTTCTGGTTGTGTGTGACTGTGAGGAGTGTGAGAGTGCTGTCAGTGGTGTGAGACTGCTACTCGCGGACAGGCGAGAGTGCTGTCAGTGGAATGAGACTGCTAGTTAATGAGGGGTGTGGATTGTTACCTGTAGTGTGTGACGGCTACATTATTTTATTACCATTTTATTTTTTTACTCACTGCCAAACTGAGTGTGGGGGCAGGGCCAGTTCGTCATTGCTGCTGATTGGCAGCAACGAGGAGTGACCACTTCAGTTTGAAGTGCGCATGTAGGTCTGGTCGGCTATCTTACAATCGCCAGCCCGACATGCGCAATTCAAACCTTGGAGAGCAGGCACAGGCCTCAAGTGCATTTCGGAGCGCTGAGGCGGCCTGCTTCAGCCAATCCAGGCGCTTTACTCATGCTGCTTAACATTGTTAACAGCATGGGAGCAGCTTCTGGATTGGGTACGGTAGTTGGCTGTGTGCCCTCACCTCGCGCACGGTAGAGTCTGGAGCCAGGGACTGGAGAGCATTGAGGACGTGCTGTAGGATAAGGTAAGTGAAACTTTCAATTTTTCCCTTTTAATGTAACTTTTTAATGTATGTTTTTAATGTATGTAGCACCCCACCGTTTTTTTATGTCACCAACCGCCTCTGATGGCAGTACGTTTTTATACTTTTGACAAGCATTGACCATGGACTGCTGCCAGAGAGTCCCACCCACCAACTCCCTGCCCCCTATGAATTGCTTACCCCCCCACATCATATGAACAACCAGTTGGGTCTACTGGCACCAGCAATATGTGGATAGAGTTTCAGCACCCTGCCCGACCTCTTACTGTTCGCGAAAACTTGCCCTCTGCTTCAGAACTCTGCCTCCAGCTTCACATGAATACTTTCACAACAGTTTCTCCCAGCTGCTCTCCCTGACAGACTCTGGTCCCAGTGTGTAAACTCCATATCCAATCCAGCTCCTCTGTGTGCGCACTCACGTTGTGCGCATGTGCGGTAAAGTGACTTTCATGCGCAGGGTGCGTGTGCAGCACAGTCAGCTTGACAGGAGTATCTGGTGTGCCACCAGGCAGGATTACTATTCCGCACTTATGCCAAAGAGCATAAACTCGTGGGTGCACCAAAGAGTGCCCTACTCTTGCACTAGATACCCAGCATAGCACAGCATAGACCCCACCCACCACTGTGATCATCACTAGGAGAGAAGCAGGTCGAGCCAATGTTTGAATGCAGCGGCTATCTCACAAGTAGGGTATCCACAGCGCCTAATGCTGCATTGTACTGAAATGCTGCTGCTGCTGGTAAGTGTGCATGCTGCACAACTGCTGTGTCTTTTCAGTGGCAGTCAGCACAGCACATGCTAGAGCTCGGGTGTCACAACAGAAGGTTTTGGGAAGATTAACTAGTAGGGCTGGCTTCTGAGGCAATGGGGAAAAAATCAACGCACCTCTATTGCAATTCCTGTGGGAATGTTGGTACTGGTTTGGGAAGAGTCCCAGATCAATGAAGTTAGGAAGCTCCAGTCGTAACAAATGGAGTCTTTACCTCCACCATCCATGGACTACCTTACTTTTGGACCCAGACTGAGCACAAAATACATCCCTTTTGACACTTACTTTAGCAAGGCAAAGCAACCCATAGCTTACTCAGTGGTTTGGGCTGAAACGCAGAACTCTGGAAAGCACACAAAGTACTTAAGAAATCAATATCCAATGAATGCTTTTACTTTTAAAAAACACACACTTTAATTCACACACTAATAAATCCTAAGCATAATATTACATATTACAAAAAAATACAACTTGAGATTGTACGCAATGAAATACATACCATTCTATGTCAGGACCGGAGGCTTCAGATTATGCTTCTCTCTCTTTACTGCAAGCCAACATAGCAGCCAATCAAAACTTCAATAACAAAAAATTACATTTCCCATGAACCCTGGAAGTCCATTGTCCACCAATCACAGGTCTGACCCCTGTATATCAGTCTTTTTTTAACACCGTCCTTCCTCTTTCTTTGCTGCTTGCAGCCCACAGATAAATCACTTTCCTTTATTTGAGAAAAAGTTGTCTTAAATGTACTAAAATTATAGTGTGTACTATATATTCACAGCGTGGAGCGGGCTCTACACACATCGCAGTGCTTATTTCTTTAATTAGCCGCATGTTCGATCGCTTCTTGGCGATCACTTGTCTCACGGCATTTATCTAATTAACCCCCTTTGTAATCCAGGGTGGTTACTTTGGATTTCATTCACGGAAGGCGGGCGTTGCCCGCGATAAAGCTTAGGAGTCAAGCGGACTCCCAGACCGCGACCGTGCCAAGAGGACTAGTCCTCTTTTTATGATGATGGCGGGCATGCACTCTCCTCGGTCTCCCAATAATTAATAGGAGCAAGGAGAAAGCAATGCGCGCAGTTGGAAACGCATCTATTTTTAGCGTTTTTTCAAACGATTAATTGATTTCTTGAGCCCTCGAATGCCCGACAGGGCGCTTAAACAAATCAAGGCTTTGCCTTAGGGAAATTGCAGGGGCTAATTCTCTCAACTTGTGAAAACATCTCCCTGCTGGGGTCTTCCCCCCACCCCCATTTGAACTCCTTCATACATCTCCATTTAATCATGGCGTACTACACTGAGGAGGATGAGTATTATCAGGATCAACTTGAAGCAAATTATGAACATCATATGTAGGAAAGATTAGTGGAGGCGCTGTGCTATCATGTCCAGGACTCTGTGAAACAGGCTCTTATTAAAGCATTAAAACCCTTTACTCAGCCCCTTGTGAGCTTTGGTCAGCCTGAATGGAGAGGACGCTCTCTTCTTGACTCTGGGTCACAGCAAGACCAGCCTTCTGAAATGGGCTGGCTTTGCCTGGGGAGCCTCAAAGGGACCCACATCCTCTGCAGATATTTTGGCGCATATGGCTGCGTCAGTGATGAAAGATCATGGTTATGGGTCCTTTCCTAGTTTGGAGGTACCTGAGACAGGTCTGGATTTGTCTATTCTGACAGAAGGTCTCCCTTCCTCTGACTCTCATTCTTCGGGTTCTGATCTAGATCAAGACAAGCCTAAACTAGCCAGAAAACGCAAACGCAAATCTCATAATGTACAAGAGAGTAGTTCATCTTCTCGCACTCTTTCATTTGATCCTGAGAGCATAATCCATCCCCGCTCCACGGAATGGATTCCATGCGCAGAGGTAGCACATTATGTGCAAGATCATATCAGAAAGGGTTTTGACATTGATGTGCAAAAAACTTTGCGCTCAGAGTCCCCCGCCCTTCGTTAATGGGCAAAGTGGCAGATACTCCTGATTTAGATCCAAATATGGCGACATTCATAAAGAGATTTTCCAAAGACCCAAAGAAAGGTCTGGAGCGAGCCTGGAAAGGTTGCCAGAATAAATTATTGGATATCTCGGGACCAATCACAAAGATCCTAGAATTGGCTGTTCAAGCAAAATAATCTAATTCCCCCCTGGGCCCCCAGACAGTGCTGGAATGGACTCAGCGAGCTAAATGTTTATTGGGCAACGCGAACTATGCTATGTCTAGAGAACGCAGACGTTCTTTTTTGATGTGCATTGATCCTAAACTACCAGAATTGGCTTCCAATGACGCCGGTTCTTTAGCGAATGGTTTACTTTTTGGTGACAAATTCGTCAAGGATTTGGGGAAGTACGTTGCCACTTTCTCCGCTTTAGACAAGGCTCGGTCTTCAATGAAGATGTTTAACAGAGGCCTTTTTCTCAGGGCAGGCGCTACGGGGTCGGACGTCAGGCCGCTGATACTACCAGACCTCGGGAGGCTACAACTAGCAGGGTCAAGGTTATTACTCCAGATCAGGGTTCTGCCCAATGAGAGCCTGTAGAGGTCGTGGTTTCCGGAACAAGAGGTGGCTTCAACTCCTCCAACGGAACTTCCACAGGTGAGAATTATCCCATTTTCTGAGGTTTTTCTGGGGGGGGGGGAGATTCAAGGATCACGTAGTAGCCTGGGAACGTTTCTCTCAAGACCTTTGGGTTCTCCAGTCAGTGCGAGGATACAGAATAGAGTTTTACGCCCCTCCTCATCAGAGGTCTTTTCCTCTTCCAATTCTTTTTTCCCAAGCAGAAAGCTCTTTTATGGATGACAAGATAGCGCATCTTCTGCAGAAACGTGCTATCTTCTGTTCGAGTCAACATCCTACAGGGTTCGTCAGCTCTATTTTCCTGGTTCAGAAAAAAGGCGGCGGGTCTTGCCTGGTTCTCAATCTGAGAGATTTTGATTTATGGGTTGTTTACCATCATTTCAAGATGGAAGGCATCCATCTCTTAAGAGACCTTCTTCAAGAAGGGGACTTCTTAGTGTGGTTAGACCTCAAGGACGCATATCTTACAGTCCCTATATTCAAAGTGCACCACCGGTATCTTCAATTCTGCTGGCAAGAGCATTGGTATGAATTTGCCGTTCTTCCTTTCGGTCTTTCGTCCGTCCCATGGTGTTTTATTAAACTCTTAAGACAGGTGGTTCAACTTCTCAGAGAAAGAGGGGTCTGTCTCATTATTTATCTGGACGATATTCTGATCATGGCTCAATCGGAAGAGTCGGTCCTTCTCCATCTCTCTTGGACAGTCCAGCTTCTTCAGGACCTAGGATTCCTTATCAATTCAGACAAGTCAGCGATGACTTCCTCCAGAGTCATAGAATTCTTAGGCTTTAAGGTAGACTCCATCAAAGCCCAATTGTTGTTGCCTCAGACAAAGAGGAGTTCCATCAAGAAAGAGTTGAGGAGAGCCCTTGCCTCTCAGACTATATCATTGAAGACCCTAGCACGCTTAGTGGGTCTTCTGGCTTCATCTATCTAAGCGATATTTCCAGGACCTCTTCATTATCGAGCTTTACAACGACTGAAGATTTTGCATCTTCGCAAAGACTTATCTTATGCAGAACAGATTGTTCTGTCGAACTAAGCCAGAGCAGAGATCGATTGGTGGTTGGCACACATGGATGAATGGAACGGCAGAGCCATCTTTGCATCAAGCCCAGAAGCGATTATAGAGTCGGACGCCAGCCGTTGGGGTTGGGGTGCTCGTTGTGGCCCAGTCCAGAAAGGTGGCCGGTGTTCTCAAGAGGAGATGAATCTACATATCAACTGCCTAGAATTATTAGCGAGGGGATTTGCAATTCGCTCCCTGTCTTCTCGTCAAGCGAAATGTTGCATTCTTCTTTGGATGAACAACATTTCAGCGGTACAATATATAAACCATCTAGGAGGGACCAGGTCCCATGATCTAGTGGAAATCGCAAAGCAGTTTTGGCAGTTTTGTCTGCAACATCACATTTCAGTGACTGCGGAATATATTCCAGGTCGAGCCAACCTGATTGCAGATTGGAACTTCCGCTTCCTCAAGGATAGCAGCGATTGGAAACTGAATCCTCAAGTCTTCAACAATTTGAATCTTCAGTGGGGCCCTTGTTCGATAGATCTCTTTGCCTCGAGGCGCAATGCTCAAATGACGAATTCTTTCAGTTGGAGACCAGATCTTTTGGCGTCGTGGCCAGATGTTTTTCTGCAGTCTTGGGAGACAGGGATTCTTTATGCGTTCTCTCCCTTTGTTATGATTCAGAGAGTACTTTCTCAGGTGAGAAGACAGAAAGCGGGATTCACTTTGGTTACTCCCATTTGGAAAGCGCAACCATGGTTTCCAATGGCGATGTCAATGTTTTGTGCTTATCCAATTGCAATTCCGCTGGACCCTCGGCTGCTGTTGGACCCAGTGGGGTCTCAACATCCTCTGACCTCTGATATGGATGGGGCAGTTGTCCCTCATGGTGTGGAGAATTTCCGGAAATGATGGCAATTTCCTGGAGTTTCGGACAAAGCAATGTTTTTCTTGTCCCAATCTTGGGCTCATTCCACTCACAAAAGATATCAGTCTTCCTGGAAAAGATAGGTGTGTTGGTGTGGTGAACAACGTATTGATCCCATGGGGACCTCTATTACTATGATTGTCAATTTTCTTTCTTACTTAGCCTCTCAGGGTTTAGCCTACAGAACCATCAACAATTTCAGATCGGCGATTTTAGTGGGTCACCCCTATATAGAAGGGAAACCTGTAGGAAAACATCCGTTAGTTTGTAAACTCCTTCATGGGATCAGAATGGTTAAGCCGCCTCAACCTAGATATTCTTCTCTTTGGGATGTGGATATAGTCTTAAGGTTTTTTAAATCATGGCCTTGTAATGAGGATCTTTCTCGCAAACAGCTTTCAAAGAAGTTAACTATTTTACTGTGTCTTTTGTCCTGTCGGAGAGTGTCGGATGTGCGTGCACTGGATATAGCAGGTAGAGTATTTACTCCTTCAGGAGTTTCATTTACTATTTCTAATCGTACAAAGACAGCTTCCAGATATGTTTCTTATCCAGCTTTTCCTCACCATCAAAAATTATGTATTGTGAAATGTTTAAAAGCTTATGAGGAATGTACTTGTGAGATACATTGAGATTTACAAGGGCAATTGCTAATTTCTCTACAGAAACCTTTTGGCCCAGTCTCTGTTGCTACTTTGGCTTGTTGCGTTCGATGGATCATAGAGGAAGCTAGAATAGATGTTTCTATGTTTGGAGCACATTCAGTTAGAGGAGCTATGGCCTCTAAGGCGTTCTCTGACGGTTCTCGTTTAGAGGATATTATGAGAGCGGCTGATTGGTCATCAGATTCCACATTTAAAATATTCTACCATACACTTATTGTAGATGTGGTTACAACAGCTGTGGATCAGCTTTGAACTAGCATAACCCTAAGCCTCCGGTCCTGACATAGAATAAAATAATTTCCATCTTACGTGTCAAGAATTTTCAATTCTATTAAGGACACGGAGGCGAGGATGATCCCACCCGAAAAAATACTTTATTGTATTAATTATCTTGTTGAATTTCTGCTATGCATGAAGTTTAAATGATAACATACCCACCCATTATATCATTTCAGGAGAAGGCTATTATTTGCGTATTTCTTTATTCCTAGGTACGGAAAACAAACGGTGCCTGAGCGGTTTTATGGAGACGAAAGTCGAGTTGAAGATTGGTATTCGGCAGGAGGATAGTCGATGACATCTCCAGAGTTTCAGTTCTTTCAAGGAGATTCCAGTTCCAGGGAGTCAAGTACTTATTTGGTTTGATTGCAAAGAAAGAGGAAGGACTGTGTTGATATACAGGGGTCAGACCTGTGATTTGTGGACATTGGACTTCCAGGTTTCATGGGAAATGTAGTGTTTTTTTATTGACATTTTGATTGGCTGCTATTTTGGCTTGCAGTAAAGAGAGAGAAGCATAATCCTCGCCTGCGTGTCCTTAATAGAATTGAAAATCCTTGACGCGTAAGCTAGAATTATCTTTTTACTCTACTTCCTCTTAAACTAGAAAGCACTAGTAGCATATCTGGCTGCAATGTAGCCCGCCTTCCTGTTGTATTATGTCAGCGAATTCATGGTCAAAATCCTTCTAATTGAATTTGTCACATTTAACATCATAACACCCCTTCCTGTTTTGTTTGGCAGACAGTTCACAATGTCAAGCCCCTTTCTATTGCATTTACAAACAGCTCATGATGTAACACCCATTCCTGTTGTTAGGGGTTTGCAGGATGCAAAGCCCCTTCCTGCTCTGTTTGACACAGGGTCTGCATTAACTATGTCTCTGTCAGTTATGAGCAATGGGACTAATTTGTTAGGCTGGCTAACACAACTGTTGCCACAAGAAAATGAACAAAATGTCGGAGCCAGAGTCCTGGGACCTCCTTATGATTGGATCCAAACTATGCACGAGGTACTCTCATTTTATTCTAGACTCTCAGGGTGGTGAGGCAGAGCAGTCCAAAGCCTACTGAGGGTGGTGGAATGTGTTAACAGCTCGGAACGCCGCAAAGCATGCCTTAACACTGAGGCAGAGCAGTCCACAGCCTACTAGGCTGGTGGTATGAGTTAACAACTCGGAACTCCGCAAAGCATGCCTTAATACTGAGGCAGAGCTGTTCAAATCCTACTAAGGGTGGTGGTATGAGTTAACAACTCGGAACTCTGCAAAGTATGCCTTAACACTGAGGCAGAGGAGTCCAAAGCCTACTAAGGGTGGTGGTATGAGTTAACAACTCCGCAAAGCATGCCTTAACACTGAGGACGTAAAATGTAATCTGCCATTCTGTTTGTCTTAACAGTTGTATTTTGTTTTAGCACAATACAGCCATAGCATTACTGTACATTTATATGTATTTTAAATGCACTGCCATTTTGTTATTCTGTGTTCTACACTGTGCATTTAGCCTAACAGATCTAGTAAGCGTAGCCTCATTTCAAAGTTAACACAACTAAATGAGAACTGGAGAAATGAGTGAAGTCAGATGTTTTACCCTTGCTTACGTCATCATCTTAGGGGATTCTCTTATTCTTCCCACGAGAAGCGCACAGCACCTGCTCATTCCTGCCTTTACGTAGTTTCCACTTTGCCACATGTTCTTTCCTTTATTGATTTGCATTAAGAAAAAGATTATAATATAAATGTTGTGCTGGAATGTATGGATATTAGTATTACATGCCCCAACTGACCAGGAGGCAAAGCTCAGATCTGTTAATATGGTGAGCCACACTTAGCGTATTTGTGATGCTTGCTTACAGTTAGCAACTCAGAACTCCTCAAAGCACACATTAACACTTAATAAATCAACATCCGGTCAGTGATTTTACTTTTAAAAAGAAAACATACTTTATTTCACACACACCTAAATACCAAAATTTCAAATGTACACGGTGAAAGACAGACAGACTTCTCTAGTCCCTGCTGATCTAGAGATTTGTGTAAGAATGTCTCTCACTATTAAACAGTGTGAAACTTTAGAGACTTGCCTGTTGGGTCTATTCCCCAGACCACGGACGCAGAAAGTGGGCACAAAATTCATAGACCTGACATTTGCATTAGCTAAAAGATTTATAGTCCTGATGTGGAAGTCCCTGATGGGTCCAACATTTGTGGGCGCATCTGACCTTATTTGATGTTTTATATTTTTTTGATAAGGGGACACGTTAGAGGTTCGATGGACAATTTGACTACACTTAGAGTGATCCACCATGGACACAAATCTTACTCATGACCTTAACCAGAAACATAACAATAAGTTCAATAAATCATTATCGGTATATTTGAGTCAGAAATCTTCACGCACCATGATCCATGTGGCCATGAATAACCACACCTTTTAGTAAAGTTAGAAAGTTTATTTCCCTAAATTAACAATGCTAATATCACGTAAATAAATCTCAATACTAAAGGATACACATATACAAACAACACAGGCTTACCAAAATGGCGGAAGAATCTCACTTTAGCGAAAGCATTTATCATTAAACATTCAAGGGTTACTGAACAAACTTACAATATCAATAACTGCGTAAGAGAAATAGCATACATTTGTTAGCAGATGAATAAAGGCAATTTTCTGTGAAACAGTGACACACTAACCCCCTAATTTGAATGGCATGTTTGGACTTCATGCAAATAGAAGAATAGACAAAAACGTCATTTGGAAAACATCTGATTAGGGCTCTATAAAAATAGCTGTTGGCACATAAAAGAAAGAACAAAATCTACAACAAAGACATTTGCAGTTGTTATACCTCTCCGGTATGGATCATCAAGCAAAGATGTCTTTGTCAATGGGAAAGTCGTCAAGTCTTCATTGGTAAGGGAAGTGGAAGGGGATTGGCTCAGGGTCGATTGGGCTCTTAGTTAACTGAACCAACTTAGCAAGGGCATCAAACTACAGAAAACAGCATTAACATTAACAATCATTGGTAATAGTAATTATGCAATGAGGCTAAACGAAAAGGAAGGAAGGGCATCTGGAACTCTGTTCTTCCTAGTATGTTTAGTCAGGATAAGTCAAATTCACAAAGTAGTTTCTCGATCTCTCATTGGTCAGCACATTGGGTGTTCAGAGTAGAACCAATAAACATGAATTCTTAAATCTGTGATATAGTTAGGCAGTCTCTCACATGTCAATGATTGGATCCTCTTCTCCCATTCCCTTCAACAGTTGTAGTCAGATAACATTTTGTTGCAAACATAACTCCAGTCAGTAGTACCATTGTCACGTCCTGGGAACGAATATGTGACAGAACAACTAGGTCCCAAACAACTATAGCCTAAACCACTACTGCTAAACAACTAAAAAGTCTCTACAACTAAGTACTGAACAACTACTGTCTGAACAACTACTGTGTCTGAATAACAATTGCCTGAACAACTAATATATATATATATTCTAAACAACTAATAAACCATAAAAACCAAAAGGAAAACCTCACCTTAAAATTAGTTGTTCAGGCAATTGCTATTCAGACACAGTAGTTGTTCAGACAGTAGTTGTTCAGTACTTAGTTGTAGAAACTTTTTAGTTGTTTAGCAGTAGTGGTTCAGGCAAGTAGTGGTTTAGACCTAGTTGTTCAGGATGTTTCCCCCTGGGAACATCAGTTTCTCACACACGAAAAATAAAAATAGTATAGTATAGTAAATAAACTAGTATAACATTGCAACATTACATCTTATCAGCACTGTGTGAAAAAGGAACAATGAACACATATGTTTTCTCTACTAAGACTGAAAAACATTCATGAACATTTATTTATGCCATGAAGCTTAACATGAGGCCTTGTCGACTAGGCCCATTATTTCACCATTACTCTATGCTTAGTAATTTTAAGCAAAATATTTTATTAATGTCTTACACGTTATGGCTACCACCTAAGTGGGCACGTTTCTCCAAAACACTTGATTTCACTAATTTAGCATAATTCATGTTAATTCAGCATGGCTAATCATTGAAATATTTATTAGTACTTATTTAGGCTTTCACACACTTGAGGAATGGGTGAGGAAGGTCACAGTTCGGTCACAGGTTGGGCTTGTGTGGAAGAGAAAGCTCTCTGTAAAGAAGATGCCCGTGATGTACGCAGACGCCCAATAGCGTGGATGTGGGCGGAGATTCAAAAGAATTAAGAACACCCGGAGGAGGCTGCAGGAGACAAAGTGAATGGTCAGGACTTGGAAGCTGAAAGCTCTAGTGCAAACTACATAGGAGAAGATGAAGAAGGAGACGACGGGCCCCAATGCAAAATGAAGTGATATGACTGCAAGGGATACCTACTCTAGCACATAGGCACTGAAGAGTGAGAGGTGAAGGGTGGTACTTCACGCAGATACTAGACTTACCAAAAGGCCTAATTACTCCTGATGCGTATACGACTGACAGGACTGGTTGAATTGCAAATGGACAACTGGGAGGCCATTTAAATAGAGATTGGCATCACAGGGTCTAATGAGAGTTCGGAAAACATATGTACCTTAACAGCAGATGGCATATAAATGTATGTGGCTGCACTGTACTGCATCTGAATAATACAGCTATTGTAGATTTGTCAAAAATTAATGTTTCCCTACCCTACACCTTGTTACAGCCATGCAGCCGACTGAGCACTATCTCTCCTATCTCTGTGTTAATAGTGACATATCGTTGTAACTATATTACTATGTAGAAATGCCAATAAACACATCTTTAAAACAATCAATGTGATACTCCTTGCTGTGGAAAGTCTTTATTTGTAGTAGTTACACCAGTTAAAATCCATTCCTATTGTAGATGATGCAGGGTCTGTGTTATGTCCTATTGATTATGCCATCACTGTTTGGAATGTTGTTGTAACAGAATATAGATTGTGTGAGAATATGAAATCGAAGAACTGGAGTAAAGGCTGGAAGCTATATCTAAATATATATAAGTGGTATAGTAGGAGCTTTGCATGTCTCCTAGTTCAGCCTAAGCTGCTCTGCTATAGCTACCTCTATCAGCCTAAGCTGCTAGAACACTTCTAATCTACTAATAAGGGATAACTGGACCAGGCACAAGGTACCCTCTATAAGCCAGACCAGCCTCCTACAGTGGGGCACTCTGGGAGCATCTGAGTGGCCAGTGCCAGCAGGTGACATCAGAGCCCTCCCCTGATAGGTGCTTACCTGTGTAGCTAGCCAATCCCCGTTTCAGGGCTATTTAGGGTCTCTCTCCTGGGTGTTTCCTCAGATTCGGATTGCAGGACTCCAGCAGGACTCCTCTGCATCCTTTACTTCATCTTCTTCCAACGGAACCACAGCTGAACCGTCCAGGAACTCTACAAACTGCAACAAAGAAGCCAAAACGACTTCTGGAAGTTTCCAGGTTGTGCATCCCCTGAGGACTGCTGGTCTTCAGCTGGCACCAGAAGAACAGAAGGAATCTCCTGTGAAGTGATGGAGTCACTTCCCTGCTTCAGCACGCACCTCTCTGCAGTGACAAACAGTGGCTTGGGTCCCCTCTCCAGACGAAAAGCATGGATCCAGCAACATGGGTGGCAGACCAAAGTGACCCAGACAGTCCTAAGGTCCAGCTGTCCAACTTTGGTGGAAGTAAGAGCTTGCCTCCCCACGCAAGACAGTACCCCCATGCAAAGCATGACTTGCAGTTGCCAAGGCCTGTGTGCGACCTTCCAAGAAGTTCTTCGTAGACAGCACAGCTAATGCCCCCAGCACTCCATCTTGCGACACATAGCTTCCTGAGTGGTTCTCCGGCAGCGTGGGATCCTTTTGTGTCATGCTGCATGGGCCTCCATTTGCACCTTCTTTGTCCCTTTGCTGTGGGAATCCTGTGCGCGTTGCCTGGTCTTCTGAGGACACTCTGAGTTGCTGAGAGCCACCTCTTTCTCCCCCTCCTGGATAGAGGCCACCAGCTCCCTGGTGGTTCCAGACAGCGACATTTTCCGCCAACCGCAAGTTTTCCGTGTGCCAAGGCTTGTTGGCGGAATCCAGTGACGCAACCTAAACTGCAATCATCCTTCCGGCGTGGAACCACGGCAACTAGGAATCCGCATCTGTCTTCTTGGGTGCATAACTGACTTTGTCCTCTCACCGGTGGTTCTTCTTTTGCACCTTCATCCGGGTTAGCAGGGGCTCTGGCCTCCCTGGACTCTTCAGTGCCTCTTGGACTTCATCCCCTTCTTCCACAGGTCTTCAGGTCCTGGAATCCATTGTTGGTGTCCTGCAGTCTCTTCTGGTTCTTGCATAATCTTCTATCACGACTTCTTGTCTGTTTCAGGAAACTTACTGTGATTTACTCCTGTTTTCCTGGGCTCTGGGGTGGGTTATTTTTCTTACCTTTGGTGTTTTCTTACACTCCCAGCGCCCCTCTACACGCTACACTTGCCTAGGTGAGAAACCGACTTTCGCATTCCATTATTTTAGTATATTGTTTGTGTTCCCCCTAGGCCCATTGCAATCTATCATGATTTTCACTATTTGCACTGTTTTCGGACTGTTTTTACAGCTATTTCAGCACTCTAGTGCATATACTGTGTATATTACTTACCTCCTAAGGGAGTATCGTCTCTATGGTATCTTGGGCATTGTGTCACTAAAAGTGCAGTACCTTTATTTTTGTAACACTGAGTATTTTCTTTCATGTGTGTGAGTACTGTGTAACTACAGTGGTATTGCTATGGCTTTGCATGTCTCCTAGATCAGCCTTGGCAGCTCAGCTACAGCTACTCCTAGACAGCTTGGCTGTTAGACACTGACTATATTTCACTAATAAGGGATAACTGGACCTGGTATAAGGTGTAAGTACCTTTGGTACCCACCAAAAACCAGGCCAGCCTCCTACAGGGAGGCATGGGTGGGTGTAAGGAATCTGCAGCTAGATAGAGTCTATACTAGATAATGTGTTACAGAAGGTAAGTAACTTCTTCATCTGATAGAGACTTCGAGCTGCAGATTCCTTAACTTTGAATAGATACCCAAGCCATAACCTCCTGGCGGTGGGCTGTGGGCACCTCTACTTACAATAAAAAGTCCTGTAGAACCGAATGGGCAAAGTGTCCATTGCTCCGTGCCTGATTGTCCAGGCAGTAATGTTTTGCAACGTGTGCAAAGATGTTCACGTTGCTGCCTGACAAATATACAGGACTAGAATGCCCTGATCTAGTGCAGTGGTAGTAGCTTTGCCCTGGTAGAATGAGCGCATAAGCCCTCAGGAGGCTGCTTCCTGGCCAATGCGTAGCAGATCCTGATGCAGAGAACAACTGTAGGAAAGTAGCCTCTTTCTAGCATGGTTGCTCCCACTTTTGGCCTGTTTGTGAGTGTATGTCAGTGTATTTTACTGTGTCACTGGGACTCTGTTAGCCAGGACCCCAGTGCTCATTGATAAAAACCTATATGTCAGTGTGTTTTGCCTGTCTCACTGGGATCCTGCTAGCCAGGACCCCAGTGCTCATAGTTTGTGGCTTAATGTGTATGCCTGTGTAGTACCTAACTGTGTCACTGAGGCTCCGCTAATCAGAACCTCAGTGCTTATGCTGTCTCTGCTTTTAAATTTGTCACTGTAGGCTAGTGACTTCATTTACCACTTTCAATTGGCACACTGGAACCCCCTTATAAGTCCCTAGTATATGCTACCTAGGTACCCAGGACTTTGGGGTTCCAGGAGATCCATATGGGCTGCAGCATTTCTTTTGCCACCCAGAGGGAGCTCAGACAAACCCTTACACAGGACTGCCATTGCAGCCTGAGTGAAATAACATCCACGTTATTTCACAGCCATTTTTCACTGCAAATAAGTAACTTATAAGTCACATATATGTCTACCCCTCACTTGGTGAAGGTTAGGTGCCAAGTTACTTAGTGTTGCTCTGAGGACTGTCTGCCTTCACCCTGCACTGGAGGCCAAGAAGAAATCTCCTGTGGATCGACGGAATCTTTCCCCTGCCAATGCAGGCACCAAACTTCTGCATCACCGGTCCTCTGGGTCCCCTCTCATCTTGACGAGCGTGGTCCCTGGAACACAGGAGCTGGATCCAAGTGTTGCCGACAGTCCAGTGGCCCTTCTGTCCAAATTTGGTGGAGGTAAGTCCTTGCCTCCCCATTTGGTGGAGGTAAGTCCTTGCCTCCCCACGCTAGACAGTAATCCTGTGTACTGCGTGAACTGCAGCTGCTAGGGCTTCTGTGCACTTCTGCATGACTTCCTTCGTGCACAGCCTAGCCCAGGTCCCCAGCACTCTGTCCTGCATTGCTCAACTCACTGAGTTGGACTCCAACTTCGTGGGACCCTCTTTTGTTGTGCTGAGTCGACCGTCGTGCTCAAATTTTCTGAATGCCTGTTCAGGTGCTTCTGCGGGTGCTGCCTGCTTCTGCGTGGGCTCTTTGTGTTGCTGAGCACCCCCTCTGTCTCCTCCTTCAAGGGGCAACCTCCTGGTCCTTCCTGGGCCCTGGCAGCACCCAAAATCCTCAACCGCAACTCTTGCAGCTAGCAAGGCTTGTTTGCAGTCTTTCTGCATGGAAACAACTTTGCATCCTCCAGCACGCTGTGGGACGACACCTTCTGACCAAAGGAGAAGTTCCTGGCATCTTCCGTTGTTGCAGAATCTTCTGCTTCTTCCACCCGGAGGCAGACCTTTTGCACCTTCATCCGGGGTTTAGTGGGCTCCTGCCCCCCCTGGACACTTGTGTGACTCTTAGACTTGGTCCCCTTCCTTTACAGCTCCTCAGGTCCAGGAATCCGTCTTCAGTGCTTTGCAGTCAGTTGTTGTCCTTGCAGAATCCCCTATCTCGAGAGAAAAGATTCAATACAACTACTGAAACATTCTTATTGTAGTGGAGAGACCATATAAATCTATAGTCAAAGGGGCACACTAGAAATATTGAAATGGAGAAATACTTTCCTGACACCTGAGCTCCAGTGTTCTTTTCATCTCCAAAACGTGATGCAGGAATCGAGGACACATTGCCAATTTTACTCTAAGCAGAAAGAAAAAGAACTCATGGAAATTGAGGTTACTAAGAAGGTCTTATGTGTAGGAGAAGCTAACTATTGAAGATAGATGGTCAACCCGTTTAGGCCCTACTGGACACAGACAATCTGTAATGCCTTCTCACATAAGACATCCGCGCCAATCTGGTGGAAGGTACCATTAATGTACTATGTGTACATGGGGAACACAGAAAGAGGCCTTTGGTTAAGGTGAATATTCAAGATAAAAAAGATAATAATACACCTATGAAGGTTAAACAAGATACAAATATATTGGTTGTGGTATTACCACAGCTACCAGAGTCTCTCATTTTAGGAATAGATTATCCCTAGTTTCAGTCCCTTGTGCAGGAAAGTCTAGGAAAGGACGTTTTGTGATTACCAGAAGCTCTTTTTTTCTTAGAGGACTGGAAAGTTACAGCAGTTAAAGGAAGGAAAAGTAGAAAGGAAAAGAGGAGATTTGAGGTTGGGGTAGTACCACAGGTACCAGAGTCTCCCATTTTTGGAATGGATTATTTCTAGTTTCAGTCCCTTCTGCAGAAAAGTCGAGAGAAGGACGATTTGTAGTTAACAGAAAGTCCTTTTTCCTCAGAGGACTAGGAAGTTACACCAGTTAAAGGAAAAGAGTAGAAAAAAGTATCAAGCCCCCCACAATTCAGTTCTAATGGGTATAGAGTTTTGGGAAAGTGATCAAGACTTCTGGGCAATCCAAAGGAAGGATGCCCCTGTTACAAGAAGCCTGGAGATGTGTAAAGGAAGAAGACGAGAGAGAGGTATGCCCCTATATTTTCAAGAGGAGTGGTTTATTATGGAGGAAAGGGGGAGGGTTCAACAGAGCCAGCTATTGGTACCATAACCCTTTAGGGGAAAAGTCCTATTCTTGGCTCGTAGCCATTTACTCTCAAGACATTTTGGGAAGGAAACAAACTGAGAAAGAAATACTAAAATAATGTACTGGCGAGGGATATTTGCCCAAGTTAAACAGTACTGCAAGGAGGGTGAAATCTGCTAAAAACATAGTCAATACCAATCTCCTTCCCACAGAGCTCTATCGTATTCTCTATCTATAATTGATGAACCATTTCAAGAGTGGATATGGATATACTAGGATCTCTTATTCCATCTAAAAGAGTTCACCGGTTTGTCCTTATCATGGTTGATTACGCATCCCGATATCCCAAGGCAGTTCCCCTAAAACAAGCTAATGGGACTAAGATCACTAGCGCTTTGACTGATATCTTTTCAAGGGTAGGTTTTCCTCGGAAAGTCATAAATGATCAGGGCACTCCATTTGTATCCTGCTTGATGGCCCAAATCTGATTGAAGTTGGAGAGAAAGCAGATTTGTACTTCTACTTATTATCCCCAGACTGATAGGTTGGTAGAAAGGTACAACTTCACCTTAAAGAGTACCCTAAAAAATGAGTGGGATTAGTGGCTTGAATCTGGGATCAGATGTTGCCCTTGGCATTGTGCGCCATAAAGTGTCAAGAACAAAGTACCATGGGCCATTCTCCCTTTGAACTACTCTTTGGGAAAAAACCAAGAACCTTGCTTGAGAAGGCTCAAGAAGCCTGGGAGATTAAAGTTGGCACTACCAAGCCCCTTTTAGAATGTGTCACCCAATTACTGGCCAGATTGGGGAAAATAAGAGACATTGCCTCCCAAAATATGGAAAAGGGACAATGGCATCAAAAGTCTATTTAAGACAGGCAAGCTAGGCTCAGAACCTCTTGACCTGGGTATTTGATACCTTTGCTCCTACCCTCTACAGAAAATACAACATTGAGTCAATGGCAGGGACCATATAAAATAATCAACCAAGTTACATCTGTAATTTATAGCGCTGAAATCAACAGTGCCGTAAGGAATCAGAGGTTTATCATATTCATTTACTAAAAAATAGAAGGGACCAGCTCCCGCCTTATTATTAAGTCTGTCTACTGTCAACCAGTCCCTGGTAGAGGGTATATTGAATAATAGTTATCTGAAAATAAAACAGAGGAACTTCTAGGAACCTTGAAGTAATGCTCCACCATATTTTACTCTTACCACCAGGCAGACTAATGTGATGAAACATTGGATGACTACTGAGCCCAGCAAGACAGTGAGGCTGAGACCTTATAGAGTTCCCAAATCTAGATGGCCAGCCGTAGATAAGGAGGTGAAAACCCTACTAGTCACTCCAGCAGAAACTTCTCTCAGACTTTACCTAAGGCCGATTGACTACATATTGATCCCTATCCGATCACATTAGTTCGGACCCCTGAGGCTAAATCAGGCGTGTTAGATGAGATCAGAAATTTTAGTGAAGTTCAGTGCCCCAGGCCAAGAGTACTGACAACTAGTTCTGAACTCTCTATTATTTCATGGAACTTGGCTGAGTTAGGCAGGAAGCTGGGAGATCCCGACTGGGTCAATTATATAAACAAACAGGACATATGTTTATTCCAGGAGAAATGGGAGGAGGACCCAGTTTCCTTGGATGGGTTTTTATCATACTACGCCGCAGCCCAGCCTGCACAGGGGGGTACTGGACGTGCCAAAGGGGGCCTATTGATATTGATAAACAAGAAATTACAGTGCGACCATTTTGCGCTAAAAATAGATTTCCCTGATTTATTGGGTGTCCAGCTTATATTTGATCAAGATTTTATGAAGACTATAATTAATGTATATGCCAGGTCTGTTTCACAGAGTCACAGATTTTAGCTCAGTTGTCTGAATATATGGATACCCTGCATTTCTCGACCAAATTAGTGGTTGCGGGGGATATGAATTGCACTTTTGAACCCTCTTGTTTAAGCAGTGATCTAACGATTGAAGAGGATGAACTCTGGGGTATCCCTCAATTGATGAACAGGCGATTATATACTCGCTCCCGTGTTGCCTTACAGCTGACATCCTTGTGTTTTAAATATGGACTTAGGGCCTGTAATGGCCATACTTGCTCTGATTTGTGCACTGCATTTACCTTTAAGCGAGGTCAGTCCTCGAGTGTTATAGATTACTTTCTAGTGGATGTCAGGCTATGGCCATCTTTAAAAGACATGAAGATGGACTTTTGTTACGAGAGCAATCATAATCCCTTGCTTCTCACTTTATATGGTGGTGCATTTAGGAGATCGCGGAACATTCACCTTACTGATGGCCCGGAGCCTCTCTTGGATAATAGCCATACTCGCGTCAGCTGGCCTAAAGTAATGTCCGATCCGTACTTGATTAAGAGTATTTACCAACTGTTTTTTTATGCTATGGTTGATTACGAGGAGGTTGAAATCAGCAATATTCCAATTCTTAGCATCCACGAAGTAATGATGAGGGAATTGCAAAATATTTTCTATAAGAAGACTACCACCAAGCGCCTTGATGATAACCATAAAATTAGCGAGTGGTTTAATAAGGATTGTTCCGAGGCCAAATTAGCATTAAAATCAGCCATTATGTCCTGTTTACAGGGGGCGATAAAATCAGCCAGATTTACCTATAATAAGACCATAACACAGGCAAAAAAAATGCTGGGAAGATAAAACCTAGCAGGACCTCCTTGATGCAATTAGGCATAATGATAATGCAACATTCTGGAAGTTACTGTATTATAGACATAGAGGGGGCAGGAGTACAATCAGCATTCATATTCAACCTGAGAGCTGGGTGGATCACTTTACCAAACTATATGCTCCACTTAGCAACCTTTTAATTATCGACCCCCCCCCCAGCAGATGGTTAAAACATGTCATCCCCCTGATGGTCAAGTGAAGGATACTCTTAATCTTGCTGACCCAATTGTTTTTACGATGGGGGAAACTATTACTGCAATCAATTCCCTAAAATCTGCTAAAGCACCAAGTCCAGATAAGATACCCAGGGATCTTTATAAATCTGAACCAGTAATATGGTCCTGGTACATAAACACGATTTCAAACACTATAGCAGCTGGGGGCCCAATACCCAGTACCTCCAAAGGGGTCGAAATAATTCCTATGCATAAAAAAGGTGACGTAAGTTCCCCTTCTAATTATAGATCTATTAGTCTCATTGACAACCTCCAGAAAATCTTTGCCAAGCAGCTTCTGGACAAGCTACTTGATTGGGCTCAAGATAATCAGGTGTTATCTCCACTCCAGACGGGCTTCCGCCCGAAAATTAGTACGGTGGACCACGTTTTCAGGCTGATGCTTTTATACTGAAAATATGTAGTCCTTGCTAAGCAACATTTATATGTTGTCTTTGTGGACCTTCGGTCTGCTTTTGATATGGTCCCTAGAGAAAAGTTATGGGATGTCCTGCATAGAATGGGTACTCCTGCCAATATAATTTACTTATTACAACGGCTACATGAGAACACATATGCTCAGATGAGATGGGGTAACCAGGGAGAATTAACAGATCATATTCCTATTTTACGAGGGGTTCACCAAGGATGCGTCCTGGCACCAACTCTATTTACTCTATTTGTAAATGAGGTACAAGCTGTGTCTCTCTGTCAAAACAATGCCCCATCCCTGAATGGACAGAAAATTCCTCTTCTACTTTTTGCAGATGAATCCTCATTTCTAAGACCCCAATGGGTCTTCAGATTCTAATTGACAGGTTTAAATCCTTCTGCATAGATTATGGATTGGAACTAAATGCTAGTAAAACCAAACTAATGGTGTTTAGTTCTGGACCAGTAAGGAGATGCACCATCATTTTAGATGGGGCACCCTGAGCAAGGTTAGTTTAATAGATTATTTGGGAGTGAGGATCTCAAACAACTTTCATTGGGAAGATCAGATTAGCAAAAGTGTGACACTTCTTCAACATAGGTCAGGTGCTATCCTGCGATTTTATAAAAGTACTGCCACAAAAGGAGTTTCTACGGCTATTAAGATCTATTTAGCAAAAGCGCAGTGTGCTGCTGCCTATGGTGCTGAGGTGTGGGGATTTTGTAATACTAATAAAACAATCTGTGGGCGAAAATTTATTTGCTAGAGCAATACTTGCGTGCCCACGTAGTACACCCTTGATCCCGCTTTTCTTGGACCTTGGGTTTAACTGCATTTCTGATCTGATCTGATAGCTCTGAGACCCCTACTCTTCTGGGTAAGGATCTGGACTACTCCAGAGCTTGCCATCTACAGGGACTCCCTTCTTGACATCCTAAAAAGACCTAATGCAGTTTCTATTCCATGGCTTAGGCATAGGTCAAAATGGTTTTGCACCTTGGGGCTTGAGAGCTATTGGGAGAACCCACAGAATTTAGGAAAGGCCCAGAAACAATCCCTGAAATCCGCCTGCTGGTCTTATGTAAGAAATAATCACCTCTTTTTGATCGATCGCTTAACTAATCAATTTCTGGATTTTAAGTGGTATCCCAAGTTTGAATCTTATTTAGATCTTATTCCTGACTTATTGGGCAAGAGTCTATACGTCCGTTTTCGTTTTGGATGTTTACCGTTATTATCCTTAACCGGCAGCAGGAGATTATCATCAACATCCGATTTATGTCCTGGCTGTAATGACGTTTCCGAATCTGTCGAACATTTTATGTTTTTTTTGCCCAGTGTATGCCCGTCCCCGACGTAAGTGGATTTGTTCAGTTTGTCGGAAATTGGGCATAAGACAATGTGGTATTGCCTTAAGGATCTCGAAAAGTGACATTTCGACTCCTATAATCTATGCAGTAAGCAAGTTTCTTGTGGCTGCATGGCATATACACATGTGTCTTTTAAATATTTAGAAATCTGTAAATATGTATATTATAGGTTAAGAAATTAATGGTCAAATGTATACCTATGATTTTAACTCCTTTTTAAAAGATTTTAAACTTTGGATTAATGTGCATTTTGTATTGCTTTGATGGTTACTTCTGACCGAATAAAGCTTGTGTGATGATGACCAAACTAGTCATTGAGGTTTTAAAATGTGGATTTCCCCAGTTACCTCAGTGCCAAAACCATGATGTTAACAAAGTTAACGTTAAGTTAACAAAATATCTAGGTTTGACACTTATCCCCTGCCCCAAATCGATGCGGTAACTGAGAAGCTGGGAGACGCACAGTATAGCAGCACTCTCGACAGGGTTATTGGCAGGTGCTCTGAACCCAAAGGACAAAAAGAAGACCACTTTCTCTGCGACAAATGGGTTATACCAGTCACTGTTTTACCCTTCGGACTCCATGGGTCACCAGCAACCTTCCAAAGGATAATGAACAATCTGTTACAACCACATCAAAACTATGTGGTCACATATATTGGTGATAAATTTCTAGGTTTAGCTGGGCTGACCATTTAACCCATTTACCAGCAGTGGTAGGAACATTGCACAAAGCAGAGTTGAAAGTAAATGCAAAAAAAGTAATCTGGTATTTAGACAAGTGAGGTATCTAAGATATCTACTTGGAAACTGGTATATTAAACCCCAAGATGAAAAAGGTTGCTGCTATCCAGAATATACCCTTTCCCAAAACAAGGATAGACTTAAGAGCTTTTTTTTTTTTTAGGACTGGTGGGATATTACTGTAGATTCATTTCCTCTTTTTCCCATTGGGTTTCTCCACTAACAGATCTACTAAAAAAAGAATATCGATACCTACCAGCTCCCGAAGAACCCTTCCCCTGAGATATGAGAAGCTGTTCAGACTTTTAAAACAATAATTGCCTCTGAGCCAATATTACAATCACCTAATTTTGTGAAATCCTTTGTGTTACAGACAGATGCTTCTGGGGTAGGATTGTAGGAAGTATACTTGCAGAACGATACATAAGCGGATAAAAGAACAATCCCATATGTCAGCAAGATGCTTCCCCTCAGAGAACAGAACTATTCAATAGTGGAGAAAGGATGCCTGCTAGTAAAATGGGCAACTAAATCCCTACAATATTATCGGGAAGGTAGAGCGTTCTAAGTGTATTCAAACCATGCCCCATTAGAATGGTTGGCTTGGAACAAGACAAATAACTCATGAAAACTGAGATTTTTTTAAAGTCTACCATCTTTCAGGTATACAACTCACCACTGAAAAGGAAAAGATAAAAAATAATGCAGACTTTTTGTCAAGATATCCCAAAATCAGATTTCTTCCTAAACAGGAGAAAGGAAGGGAGAAGAGATGTGAGTAGAGCAGGAATACATACTCACCAGAACGGGCGGATTCACCCACACTCGGGCACCCACAGCCAACCTTCGTAGAAAAAATGGAACAATGTTAAGAGGAGAAAATAAAGAAAACAGAGGACAGACTGATAAGAGAAGAGGGCGGAGGATGGTGAGAATGGATCCCACACATGTAAAGTAACAAAAACCTATATAATGTCACAGGAAGAAGTTACAGAGAGCGTGAAGAAGAAAACGACAGCCATGAGACAGGAGACAATCAACACAGACAGAGAGATGGACCCAGTCCTGGAAAGAAGCATGAAAGGAACAGCTGTGGTTCAAGAAGATTCCTGAGATGAAACAGACTACGTTGAGGATACTTGGTACGAAGATTGGTGGACACTGCTGACAGACACACCAGTGCGCACCACAGGCCTGGAGGGCTGTGGATCCTTGGGGACTACCAGTGGTGGCTAGAGCAGGTGAGCCTAGAGGAGAGAAGAAGACAAAACATTAGTCAAGGAAAACAAGGACAGTTGTCATCTCCTGTCAGCAGGTGCTTGGGATGTTTTGTGTCAAAAAAGGAAATTGGCCATGCTAAAACACAATTTGGTCACAGGCGGCAGAAGGTACTGAAAAATATGCCTATTCCTCAGAGGTCGGAGGAAGACGACATGGAATTGGAAGTGGATTTATAAGAAGGTGCTTGGTGCACTGCAAGAGAACTATGGCAAGAAGTCTAACACAGTGGTGGAAAGACATAAATGTTTCTTATGGCTCAATTGCAAGGCGAGAGCATTGGACAATATACGGGGTGTCTAAGGATTTTGGCAGCCACCTGTAGATTTAAGGATTATAGGATAAAATAGTGAGATGTCAATTAATAAATAAGACGTCTAACTGAAAAATTCAGGAAAACTAATGACTTTATAAAAGGTAACTTATTTAGAGAAAGCTTTATCTATTGCTAAAAGAAAAGAGAGCGTGTTTACTTACTTGAAAGAATTGAATCCAAAGTCGTCTGATTTGAAAGAAGAAATATATGTGTGTTATAGTGACATTACAGAAGTAAATGTGATTACGAGAAGGGAAGGAAATCAATTTGCTGGCATCGTAAATAGTTCAAAAGGTAAAAGTAAATCATAATGTTTTAGATATGGCAGTATGACACACCATTAATCTTTGACAAACTATCCTGCTATGAATGCCAGCTTAAGAAGGCGTGTGTAAAGCTATCAGCAAGGGAGAAATACAGCTCATCCAAGTCTCATAAGAGTGTGCAGTTAATTGTGAATGTTAACAGTCATGAGAAACAAGTATTATTGATTCTGAGAATGTCAAATCAAACCAGTCTAAAGAAAATCAGATAAATGTGACTGTTTTGTGGAACCTTACAACCCACCAAAGTGTAAAGTTAATGTCATGGGTGTTGGCATTGGCTGATTCCTGTTCTCCTTACACGTTACTTAAATAAAAAGTATACTAACACATTGAAAAAGAACATAATAATGAAGTTTCTGAGTGTGAAGAAGAGTATTGCTGAGGCGCCAACTTTGAAACCAATTTATCCCAAAATCAGGATCATTGTGATAACAGACTGCAGTGCATATCATCTTGGTGCTGTCTTGATGCAGTTGAACCATGGTGGCGGGAAGAGTAGTTGCTCTCATGTCAAAAGCTCTCAAGCGGTTGGAAAGTAGTTATTCTATAATAGAAAAAGAAGCATTGGCTTGTTGGTGTACCTTTCAGTTTTTCCAGACATATTTGTTGGGTATTAAATTTGAGTTGAGTACAGACCATAAACCTTTGGTTGATGTTTTTTCCATTAAAGGCTTCTCCGAGGGCCATTTTAATTGCAGGAGTTTTAATATGAAACTAAATATGTGCCAGTTTTCAGAAACATGAGTGCTGATTGTGTACAGAGGCTACCACTAGAAATTGTGATGAATGTTGAAGAGCATGAGTGGATGGTCACAAGTGTTTATGGTGTGTCTGTAGGTACCATTAGTGACGAGGAGTGGAAAAATTAAGTGACAGTTCATCCAGAGTTGGCAAGTGTTAAAATAACACATATCACAAGACTGGAGGAAAGCATTTGACAATGATGCTGTGTTGGCCAACAAAACATAATTGAAAAATGCTTTCTTCCAGTTTTGTGATATGTGTTTCTTTACGATGCATGCTTTCTTCTTCATGGATGACATTCACAATTGCCCTTCATGTAGCAATATCATCACTCTTTCTCACAATAACATGGACAGCACTGATCGTTTACCACAATAAACCCGACCATCCACCATTCATAATTCTGACCAAACTAACTTAATAACTAAGAATAGGCAGTCTACGTTTTCTGAACCTGGGAAATTCTACATGTTTTTGAAAATACAGTTTTGCTGGACAACAATTAAATATGAAATATGAGAAGGATGGTTCGTAGCGGATGGAATATATTCTTTGGTGACAAAAATGCAAAAGTAAATTCTGATCCAGGTGAAATGAGACGATTTACAATATGCAATAGATCACCTGGGTGATTTTGTGATTATACAATGTAATCAATGTTGTTAACAATCCTTTTTTTTAAAACATGTATATTATTAATTGCTATTTGTTTTATGATTGTTAGGAAAGAAGATGTGTTATCCTCTGCTATAGATGATCTCACCACTGTCTGGTATGTTGATGTAATAGACTGTAATGTATTTGGATATGAACTGGAGAAGAGGCTGGAAGCTGTATCTAGGTCTGCGTCTCCATTGGAAATTTACTTATTATCCTGAATAAAAAAAGACCTTCTTTTATTTGGAGTACAGGACTTCTACCCTCTCTATTAACAATGTCTCCATCAGTTATGAGCAATGGAACTATTTCATTGGTGGCCTAGCACAACTCAGCCGGATGCTGACCCCTTCATTTCTTTCACTCTCTCTCTCAGTACCCCTCATCACGTCGGCACATTTAATCTCTCCCTCATTGCTTCCCTATAAAGTAGATACACAGGGCCTGATTACAACTTTGGAGGAGGGTGTTAATCCCTCCCAAATGTGACGGATATACCACCCACTATATTATGAGTCCATTATATCCTATGGAACTCGTAATATGGTGGATAGGATATCCGTCACATTTGGGATGGATTAACACCCTCCTCCAAAGTTGTAATCATGCCCACAATGTTAAAAGGCTCCATTTCCCTGTAGGTTTCTTTTCTACTGACACTGAGGAAAAAAATAAAAAAGTGCCCAAATGATAAGGGGTGCTGAGGAACAGGGGGACTGAGGTGCAACTGCTCTAGGAGAATTGTCTGGGAGATGGCTGAGTGAACGAAAAGCTGGCCACAAACAAAATGTGGTGTTCTGACATTGATGAGCTTTTATCCAGGCAAGAGAGACACTCAGCCTGCTTCGATCCAAGGTGAGTAAATTGATCACCTAGGTTCTGGTAACATCTGTTATGTAGAGCACTTAGGGCCGGTTTATGAGCGCCCTTGTAAATTGTGTATTGGGGACATGCTGAAAGCTTACCTAAAATGCAATCCACCCATTGCTTACTATTCCCTTTGCCTTTTGTCACTCACATTTGCTTGCTTTCTGTAGACAAACAGAGTATTATGCAGTAATGCTGGTTAGACACCACTATATAATACTCTCACAATACCCCAAAGATGGTCCTTGGCTGACTGTAAAATATTTAAATATATAAATTGTGCAAATATTTTCTTTTTCAACTTCTGTCTGGTTATAAAGTTTTTAAAGCTGGTATAAAATGTATTGCTCTAAAGAAAGCACAAAAGCACATTTTTATTTAATTGGGAAATCTACCAATACTTTGCAGTGATTAACAGTTCAATTACGTTTTCTATTGGAATGCCTTTCTGTTGTAATATTGACCAGGTACTCCTTTGCTATCTTGGAAAGTGCTTTGCACTATGTTCAACACTGTAGCAAAAGGTGGATAACTCATTTACTTTCATTTATTGTTTGGAAATTGAACATGCTGAGTTTTGCTCTTGTAAATTTAATACAATAATTTTAAAGAAGCATATTGCTTCGTTTTCATAATGTTGGCTTCTTTCCCCCGGCACCCTACATTGCACATGTGCATTTTTGTAAGAAAAACAGAATTTTAAAAATCGATCTTTTCAAATTGTCTTTTGATCCATCATGTAAGTGAGGACATGTTCTGGTTTTGGGTTATGAATGACAATGTTATTCTTAATAAACCCCACAAAAATTGGTTTACTAGGAACCCTATATAAAATAGTACGTTTTAAGCTGATGGAGTCTGCAGTAAACAACAAATTACTGCTTTGAGGTGGAATTTCTCTGGCACAGATTTGCTGCCCTGACAATATTAAGTGCTCATAGTCACAAAAAGTTAAGAATAATGTTTCTGCTGAATTTATTGGGTCAGTAAATACATACACTTTATTTAATTATTGTTATATAACTTATGACTTCACTGTAGCAATTGCTTCATCTTTTGATGTGTATTTTTTCATGAATTGAAGTTTATATATATATATAAAAAATAATAATGTAACATATAAAGTAAATGTGTAACCATATATATATATATACATATATATATATACACACACAGATATATGCATATATGTGTATACACACACACACAGATATATACTGTAAAAAAATAAAGTTTAAACAGAGATTATGGTTAGGTGAAATGTCAGTTACAACATAATGATTTAAAGTAATAAAACCACTGAAATTCACCAGTTATCACAAGTAACTATAACATGTGCCCTAAAGTAACTATAACTCGCCTCCTCTCCATGCAAAGTGTTGTTATCAATGATGTAATTTCAGATGTCATTATCAATGTTATCAATCCAGTCATTGAACATCTCATGAGTGATGTAATATGTGAGGGTACAACTAATGAATGTTGAGGGTGTGAGGTATAGTTAATTTAGGTCACAAGTTATAGTTACTTAAGATAACTATAACTGGTAAATTTCAGTGATTTTTTAACTTTAAAAATGTATGTCATAACTGACATTTTGCCTGAGCATAACGTCCCTTAATCTTTGCTTTTTCAGTGAATTAACTATGTTTTTTTATTAAAAGTAAGCTATTCTTACAATTTGTAACTGTAAAGTCACTTTACCCTTTGCTTTTTCCAGTGAATTTCAATGTTTTAAAACAAAAACAAAATGTAAAGTAAGAAGTCCATCACAATGCATGGCATTGGGTTGGACACCCAACACCCTTTTTTATTTTTAAGTGCTGGAGATCCACTACAATTTCCCAGGCAGTTGCACATGACCTCATGGTGGATCCGCTTATCCGTGGAATCCCCTCACAAGTATTATTTTTTATTTGGCCCCAAGTAGGGTCCCTCTAAGACTCCCCACACACACACACGAGGCCCATGGGGTGAGGGTAGCCCTACCCTGCCCCATTAGATCTCATTTTATTGTATTTTATAGGACTCTGGGATGTTTGCATCTTGTGCCCCCATCACAAGCCTGTAGAGGCCCCAGGGTCCCCACCCCCAGGGCCAAACACTTTCTTTTTAGGGAAGGGGGACTGCCCCCCCCCCCACTTCCTGAGCCTGCAGCGGTTGGGAACCGCATCCTCGAGGGCCAAATAATAAGTAGAGGGCAGAGGGGCATGGTGCTCCCCTCCCTAAGTCTTAGAAGGCCCCAGGAACCCCATCCCTGGAGCTAACATTTTTTAAAAGTGGTGGACGCGTGGCCCCTCTCCCTAAGCCTGTAGAGGCCTTGGGGACTCCATCCCCTGGGACCAAACACTTTATTTTTAGGGGAAGCGGTGTGCTGCCCCCTCTCCAAGCCCATATTGGCACCAAGGAAACTCTGATTCATGATGCCCCGTGGGAGCAAGGAGAAGCAGCTGTTCCCACAGGGCAGGAGCAATGCTGGTTCCGGGCTGGGCTGTGGGGGCTCTGGGGTTCCCCCTACAACCCCCAATGTTATGTTTTGTGAGTGCCTTGGGTGGACAGGCCCTGCGGCCAACCCCAGACTGTGCACGGCCAAAGGCCCAGTGCATCTGGGGTTGCCTGTTTGCTGGGGTTGGCTGCGGCCAACCCAGCCTCCACTGAGCATGGCCAAAGGCCATGTACAGCAGGGTTTGGACTTGACATCTACTAATAAATATTACTTTATGTTAAAAAACTAGAAATTAACTGGAAAAAAAACAAAGCAATGTTATAGTTAGGTGAATATTTCAGTGCCAACATAAAGTTTTGAACTAAAAAAACATTGAAATGTTTAGTTATTTCTTGTAAGTCTAACTTGTGCTTTAAGGTAACTATAACGCCTGCCCTCGCCATCCACAGCTAATTACCTCCCATATTACAGCACTTGTGACATGTTCTATGATATAACTGATAACGTCACTGCAACATCTGAAATTACATATTTGATGACAAGACTGTGTGTAGCGAGGCTACAAGTTATAGTTACCCTGGAGCACGGGTTACAGTTACTATAGACAACTATAGCTGGAGAATTTCATTGTTTTCAGTTTAAAACATTATGTTGGCATTGAAGATTTACATACATTTTTGACTCTATGGTCCTGTAAAGGCTTATGCCGAAATGCGTCAGCAATACATGCACCAGGAGGAGAGTTAATAAAAATGAATAAAAACTCGACTTGCCGATTGCTGTGTCACCTGCTTGTTTTCCATAACAAAGAGTGACAAAATATTTGGGAAGAAGCATATATACATTTCACCTGATTCCACTGTAAGCGCTGCCTCCTCACCGAGGTGTCCTGGGGATTCGGAAGTGGATCCGAAGAAATAAATCCAAAAGCACTAAAATTCTCCTTCCCAACAAGGGATTCAGTGATCTACATCCAAGATATTTATTAATATACCCAAGACCAACACAAGCGATGCGTCTCAGCACACTAGCCTTGGTCATGCTCGTAATGGGATGATGGATGAGAAGTAGGGGTGATGGATGAAAAGTAGGGATGATGTACAAGGGTTGAGAAGTAGGGATGATGGATGAGAAGTAAAGATGATGTATGATGGATGAGAAGTAGGGATGATGGATGGCAAGTAGGGATGATGTATGATGGATGAGAAGTAGGGATGATGGATGAGAAGTAGGGACGATGTATGATGGATGAGAAGTAGGGATGATGGATGGGAAGCAGGGATGATGGATGTGAAGCAGGGATGATGGAAGAGAAGCAAGGATGATGGATGAGAAGTAGGGATAATGGATGGGAAGCAGGGATGATGGATGGGACGCAGGGATGATTGATGAGAAGTAGGGATGATCTATGATGGATGAGAAGTAGGGATGATGGATGAGAGGTCAGGATGATGTATGATGGATGAGAAGTAGGGATGGCGGTAGAGAAGCAGGGGTGATGGATGAGAAGTAGAGAAGATGTACGATGGATGAGAAGCAGGGATGATGGAGAAGAAGTAGGGATGTTGGATGAGAAGTAGGGATGATGGATGAGAAGTAGGGATGGGATAGATGAGAAGTAGGGATGATGGAAGAGAAGCAGGGATGGTGGATGAGAAATAGTGATGATGTATGATGGATGAGAAGTAGGGATGATGGTTGAAAAGTAGGGATGAGGAGTGAGGATGTCCTAAAATGGATGCTGTAAATAAGGATGTTAAATTGGCCTGAATCATGGTCATAATTGTAATAAGGAGAGATTATTAAAACATAAACAATTATTATATAAACCTTTATCAGAAATAATGTTTGGCATTAGACTGTAATGCTCAAAACAGCCCATAGAGGGCAACATAACAAAAATATAATTTGTAAGAAACATGGTCATGTAACCATATTGTTAGCCCCTAAAAGGCATAACCCAGTGAAACAAAACAGGAGAAAGTAATGCAGTGTAACCATATACTTTGCCCCTAGAGGGGGTTTGTAGGGCTAGCAGGCATACTACAATGATGTTACAAACAAGTACTTTAAAACAAAACTTCTCCAAGCCGGGAGGGGTTATTTTGGGGTCCCACAAACCTATTGTGGAGACCCAGAGATGATGTAGAAAGAAAGAGCCTTTTGAAGGTGGTCCCATTGTCCTAGGACCAGAACAGGTTGAGTTATGAGCAACAATGTTTTGTAAAAGTAATGCCCCACAAAGCATTATGGGGTGAGTTTTGGTGCTGCAACTATTATAGTACATTGACATACCACAATAAAAATAGCATTTGGAAGAAGCATGGTCATGTAACCATACAGTCAGCACTTGGAGAGTGTAACCACATGAAAAAGAATGGGCAATAGCAATGCAGTGTGACCATATATGTATTTTCAAGACTAGCAGGCCTATTGCAAGATATAAAAAATAAGGCCCATAAAATATAATGTCTCTCAGCCCTAAAACAAAAGTTCTAGCTGTGAGAGAGCCTAAAAAGATAATGAATGGTGGTAGTGGGTAATATTTTGGAGCCCCTACTAACATAGTGTGGGGACTCAGAGATTATGTAGACAGAAATGGCACATTGTGGTCATTGTTGTGAAGGTGGTCTCATTGTCCTAGGACCACCACAGACTGAGTTATGAGCAAAAATGTTTTGTAAAAGTAATGCCCTGCAAAGCATTATGGGCAAGTTTCCGTGCCATGAATATTTTAGTATTTTGATATGACTGTAATGCTTTGAACAACCCCTAGAGTACACTACAATGAAAATAGCATTTGTAAGAAACATGGTCATGTAACTAAATAGTTAGCCCCTAGAGAACATAACCACACAAAAAGAAATTGGCAGAAAGTAATGCAATGTAACTATATATTTAGTCCCTAGGGGACATAGTGCATTACACATTTTCAGGGCTGGCAGGGCCACTGCAACAATATTACAAACAAGGCCCTTAAAACATGAACTACTCTCAGCTATAAAACAATAGTTCCAGTCTTAAAAAGACACTGACTGGTGGGAGGGGTTATTATTTTGGGGTCCCCACTAACCTAGTGTAGTGACCCAGAGATGACCTAGACAGAAAGAGTATGTTGTGCTGAATCTTTTGGTGGTAGTCTCATTGTATTAGGACTACCACGGGCTGAGTTATGAGCAAAAATGTTTTGTAAAAGTCATACCCTGCAAAGCAGTATGGGGAGAGTTTCTGGGATGCAGTGAATATTGTAGTATTGTCTCTCCCGCTGGGCCAGGAGAGACGCTTTCACTTTGAGGATTTCTGTTTTACATAAAGCATTTACCAATTTAAACTGTTTTAAGGAGAGAGTCACAAGAAATCCCTCTGATTAGGTAACAGTGAACAATGTGACCAGCACTGCAATACCGCCGATTGAGTTCACCCTGTTGTGCTTGATCGCACTGTGAGCACCAAGGCCACCATGCAGTACAAAGGGGAGAGATAAAAGAAAACAATTGTTCACCCACGGTGAATTATATTGGCAATCGTGTTATAATCCATGGAACAGGGGCAGTCTGCAAGGCGTGACAAAAACAGCCTGAAGGCGGGACAAACGTAAAGCATTTACTAATGACATCAAGTAATTTTTGAAAAAGGCAAGTCCAGGAACAAATGAAAGCGATGGGTGTGGTTAAAAGCCCACAATACTTAAATCAGATCGAAGCGCTTGCACGCTCAACCTAAATAACAGACCACTCAGTAGATTTTTGTCCATAGAAGAGCTGGGTAGGGTGCCTCATCTGAGACAACCTCTCTTTACCCATCAATGTCACAGAGTCCCTTCCGCTTTTCCTAAGGGAAAAAAAGAAAGAAAAAAAAGACATCATGCTACCTATGTATTTGAGGCCACATGGGTATTCCAGCACATAAACTACAATGTCGGTAGCACAGGTAATGCATTGAGTAATCTGTTTCTGTTGTGAGTTATTCTGTATAATTACAAGAGTAGGAGCAAGCCTTACATTTTCCACAAACAAAAAATTCTTTGAGAACCTCCACCTCAACATCCTATTTAGTATTAACTATAGTTATATCCCCATGCCTGACTAAGTCCCTAAGTGATTTGCTCTTTCTATTAGTCGCATAAGGTTTGTCACTTATCAAATTACCAATCACCAGGTCACATTTCAACACTTTCCAGTATCTGTTCAAAACCCATCTCACCTGGGAGCTCTCACTATTGTATGTAGTGATCAAGTGTATATCATCATCAAGGTCATTTTCCTCATTTCTAGGACCAAATAAAATGTCACCAAGGATTTAGAGAGTATCCTGGTCACAGCTCTCTTCAGCACACATTCGGGGTATCTCTTTCTCTAAATCTAATCAACATGTGAGATCTTTCTTTCTGGAAGTTGCTGTCCTTACTGCAATTGCATTTTACTCTTACCAGCTCCCCATTGTGGATGCTCCATGTTAATTGTTCCAGGAGGCTACTCAATGCATGAAGCAGAGTATTACCCACCGTAGGTTTTCTGAACAATTTGGAAGTCAGCTTGTCTACTTCCACCATGATTTCAATATCCAAAAAGACAACAGTAGAGTCACTAATATTGCATGAAAATTCCAAGTTAAGATTATTTACATTCAATCTTTTTGCAAAATCCTGTATTTGCTCTATGTTGCCCTGCCAAATCAAGAATAAATCATCAGTGAATCTCACCCACATCACAATCTTCTCCATATCTGCCTCAAATACCAGAGAGGTGGACACCTGTTCCTCTCACTAGCCAATCAACACATTGGTGTAGCTGGGGGCGAAACAGGTGCCCAACACCGTCCCCTGAGTATGTTTTTAAAGGTCTCCTTGGAACAGGAAAATATTGTTACATAGGCAAAATTCTATCATCCTAAGTGACATATCAATGTTGGCATAGAATGAAATTGGTCTAGCTCTCAAAAAATGTTCAGTCACTTTCATGCCATCCTCATGTCTAATGCATGTACACAGGATTTTACATCCAGTTTTATTAGGATAAAATCTCCCAGTGAATCCCTTCAATCTTTTTTCAGAAATTCCTCGAGATCCTCAATATGTGAGGGAAGAGCATTCACAAAAGGCCTCAGAAAAAAAAGATTATATACCTAGAGGTATTCTCTAGTAAACTCTCCCTTGATGATACATCAAACTTTCTATTCTCTAGTAAAATCTTTCTTGATCTCCTTCCAATGAGTCCGCAAGCTGCCAGTCATATACACCCAGTAGAGCTGGTGCCATAGGTCAGGCTGCGACACCCGTGTAAATGATACAATGCAAAAAATCAGTCAAGGCACTCCTCACGCTAAAGATAACAGGTTTATTGCGATGTCAGGGACATTGCAATAAACCTGTTATCTTCACTGTGAGGAGTTCATTAGCTGATTCTTTGCATTGTATCGTGTGTGTGTGTGTGTGGCCCCGGACTTGGCTACGAGGCACTATGAGGCTTTGTCGAGCTGCAGTGGACCACGTGGCCAAGTCTTGGCACTTTTGGTGCAGGGTTGGATATTGGGGGTCTGAGGCCGGATACTGCAAATGTGTTTCAGGAGTCAACCTCGTGTTGTATATGCTTCTTATTTGGTTAAGAACAACAGTTATTAGATAATGTGCAAATTTAACACTATGCAGCCACCTTTGCCTCCTTAATGCTAATTTCAATCACATTTCAATTTACACATTATTTGTAACACACTGGTCTTATTGGTCTTATCTTTCTGTTGTTAGAGGTCTCACAATGACCTTAAATTGTGACATGCACCATTCACTCCAATTGCAATGTAATGAAACGTAACTGCAAGTGACCCTTTGAAATTGGATTGCTATCATGGACAACCATACACCGCTATGCCAGCACTCAAACATTCAGAGGTCTCAGAGTTAACATGGAGTATGTTAGTGACAGGCCCGGCTTCAGCACTGGTGGTGCCTGGTGCAAAAACCTTTTCTGGCGCCCACTTCTCATAACCTCGTCAGAGTCCCTCACTGCCACCCAGCAAAAGTGCCCCTCATTGCACCATTGCCACTCTCTCACATACATTTAATTTGTTTTACAGCACTGGTAAAGGCTGGCTTTACTAATCCACTCAACTATCCACATAAAATACAGATCTGTTCTTCGCAGCATGCATATTAACCCTCTGTGCTACTTTACGGCGAGTCGAAACTGCCACTAGACAATCTCACTCTCTAATAGAAACTTTAATCACAAAAGTTACATTGACATTTTTATTGCTGTTTCAAAACTGGACCACAAGGAACTCTGCAGCAGCTGCTTTCAATTATAAATTATTGGTAAACATAGCGCTACCCTGAGGTCAGTGCCTCCCTCCAGGTCAGCGCCCAGTGCGGCCGCACCAGTCGCACCGCCCTAAAGCCGGCCCTGGTTAGTGACAGACCTTCAAAAGGGTTAATTGAACCAGCTGCTGAGCAAGCCCTCCCGCTTGGCCAAATAAAAGGGGAACCCAAACAGCATCAGAGTGTGCATCCCTCAGAGGAAGCATGATGAAAAGGCTCCAATCACGGAATCAAGATGGGCATCTAACAATTAATTAGCGAGGCTTGTGTAATACTAGAATGGTGGATGAATTGATACGTTGCATTTAATATCACCAGTTCCCCCCATCATGCCTAAAATCAATCTTGCCACTTACTATCAGATCAGTCATAAATGCGCTTATGCGTTGTAAATTTGACTTTCTAATTGATCTATTTTCTTCTCTAAATATGATCATTTTTACTGATCCTTTAATATAATCCTTTCATAAACTCACAACCACTATGTGTATGCCTTTTAGTCATCTTTTAATATTTTGTCATTATTAAAATTACTTGGGAGTGTGCGTTCTTGTTGTTTAGACTTAACAGCCGTGTTCACTGTCACTTGCTGTGCTATTTCTCGTGTCCAATGGACCTATAGAAAATTAAAAATGTGATTGTGATACAGGAAGCTTTGTTTTAGCTGCCAAGCTGTACATGTGACTTAAAAAATGGAGGGACTTACCGATATGTCATTTTCAATCAGCCTCTGGCTTACGTGATGGAGTTGAGGCCTGTGTAAAACATGAGTACATAAACTGAGTAGGATTCTAAATAGCATCTCTTTTTCTTGTATTCAAATTGCATCATAAAGGGGTGCGAAAAATGTATGTAACATAAAACAGCATGGCTTTTAACCCCAATGACTTCCCGAGACATGACATTACAGAGTGTTTGACTGTGATGAAACCCCAAAAAGTAGTTAAAAGAAATGCTTCAGTAAATGCAAATCAATAACTTCATGCTCTTACAAAAGTATGGGCATAGGAATTTCAATAAGAGACACAGAACCCCTAAATTACAGCTCTGCCATCCAAGGCCCGACCATTTAAGCTATGCTGGGTCATGTCTGACAGATATCATAAACATAATTGCCAATGTTAGACCGGACAGCCTTGGGGTGGTCACCCCTAACTTTTTTGCCTGCCTCCCTCCCCTTTTGAGATACTGTTTTTGCTGTTTTTTAGACTCTGTGCACTTTACCACTGCTAACCTGTGCTAAAGTGCATATGCTCTCTCCCTTTAAACATGGTAACATTGGATCATACCCAATTGGGCTATTTAATATACCTATAAGTCCCTAGTGCACTATATGTGCCCAGGGCCTGTAGATTAAATGCTGCTGGTGGGCCTGCAGCACTGATTGTGCTTCCCACTTCAGTAGCCCCTTACCCTTGTCTCAGGCCTGCCATTGCAAGGCCTGTGTGTGCAGTTTCACTGCCAATTCGACTTGGCATTTAAAAGTACTTCCCAAGCCTAAAACTCCCCTTTTTCTACATATACGTCACCCCTAAGGTGTGCCCTGGGTAACCCCTATGGCAGGGTGCTGTGTAGGCAAAAGGCAGGACATGTACCTATGTAGTTTACATGTCCTAGTAGTGTAAAACTTATAAATGTGTTTTTACACTGCTGCGAGGCCTGCTCCCTTCATAGGCTAACATTGGGGCTGCCCTCATACATTGTTTGAGTGGTAGCTGCTGATCCGAAAGGCGTAGGAAGGTCATATTTAGTATGGCCAGAATGGTAATACAAAATCCTGCTGACTGGTGAAGTTGGATTTAATATTACTATTTTAGAAATGCCACTTTTAGAAAGTGAGCATTTATCTGCACTTAAATCTTTCTGTGCCTTACAATCCACGTCTGGCTGGGTTTAGTTGACAGCTCCCTTGTGCATTCACTCAGACACACACCAACACAGGATACTCAGCCTCACTTGCATACATCTGCATTGTGAATGGGTCTTCCTGGGCTGGGAGGGTGGAGGGCCTGACACTTGCATGTCAAAGGACAGTAGCCTGCCCTCACACAAAGGACTGCCACACCCCCTACTGGGACCCTGGCACACAGGATTGTACTGAAAGGGGACCTTGTGCACTTCTAAGCCACTCTTTGAAGTCTCCCCCACTTCAAAAGCACATTTGGGTATTTAAACAGGGCCTCTGCCCCTACCAACTCAGACACTTCCTGGAGAAGAGAACCTGAACCAGAACCTGCATCCTGCCAAGAAGACCTGCCTGGCTGCTCAAAGGACTCACCTGTCTGCTTTCTGTGAAGGACTTCTGCCTTGCTGTCGCCCTGCTGCCTTGCTGCTCTCTGGCTGTGGTGAAAAAGTATTCTTCAAGGGCTTGGATAGAGCTTGCCTCCTGTTCCCTGAAGTCTCAGGACCAAAAAGACTTAGGGCCTGATTACAACTTTGGAGGGCGGTGTTAATCCGTCCCAAATGTGCCGGATATACCACCTACCGTATTACGAGTCCATTATATCCTATGGAACTCGTAATATGGTAGGTGGTATATCCGTCACATTTTGGACGGATTAACACCGTCCTCCAAAGTTGTAATCAGGCCCTTAATCTGTGCAAGAAGGACTCCTTGTGCGGCGAAAATCGATGCACAGCCTGCCAGAAACGACGCACAGCCTGCACCGTGGTGAAAATTTCACTGCACTCCGAACCTGAACGACGCAACCCGACTTCGCAACGAGAAGATCGACGCAGCGCCAGCATAGGGACCGGAAATTCGATGCACGGCCTCACTGGATCGACACACAGCCAGGCCGGAATGACACAGCCCGACTTCCAGAGAGGAATCGACACAGTGCCTGCTGTGCGGTACAAAATTAGACGCAACGCTTACCGAATCGACGCAGCTCCTGTGACTTCGTCCTAGCAGCGCCAGAAACCACGTATCGTCCCCGGGGTGTCTGAAAACCCCGCAACCCGAAGAGGATCCACGACCGAGCGCCGGAAATCGACGCACATCGACTGCGTGAAAACTAAACAACGCATCGCCCTGTGCAGCCCAAGAAATCGACGCACACCCCTTTTTTTCCACGCATCGCTTCCTCTGCGGTCCTTTGCGGAGATTTTTCACGTGAACCAGGTACTTTGTGGTTGAAAGAGACTTTCTTTGCTTTAAAAAGACTTAAGACACTTTATATCACTTTTCAGTGATATCTCAACATATACTTATTGCATTTTAATCGTTTCGACCTGCATTTATCCAGATAAATATTATATATTTTTCTAAACACTGTGTGGTGTATTTTTGTGGTGCTATTTGGTGTTATTGTATGATTTATTGCACAAATACTTTACACATTGTCTTCTAAGGTAAGCCTGACTGCTCAGTGTCAAGCTACCAGAGGGTGGGCACAGGATAATTTGGATTGTGTGTGACTTACCCTGATAGAGTGAGGGTCCTTGCTTGGAGAGGGGGTAACCTGACTGCCAACCAAAGACTCATTTCTAACAGCCAATATTTCTAGTCATGTTGTTGCTAGACTTAGGAGTGGGCTCTTCTGAAAACTGAGAATCTCAGAAAAAATTGAAGTTCCAAGATAAGTATTAGAGGTCTTAATACGCTACTCAATAACATTCAATGGCTCCATTCACAAAGAAAGTACCAAATCTGAACAGATTTACGCCTAAGTGCAAGTATATATGTACTACTTTCTTGAATTCACAAACGTTGCCAGGATAATGCAAGGAAAGCTGTGCCAGGTGAATATGTCCATGTGTATTCCTGGGAAGTTCTAATGCATCGTACGATGACTTAATATGATTGGATCTGGAAAGGTGCAAGGATGGAATCTGAAAAATGCTTAATAATTCCAGACTAAAATGTGTGGGCTTTGTATTGTACATTCCCACTGGTTCCCATTTCAGGCAGTTTATTCCTGCTTGTCTGTGAATGGGGTGATATCAATAAATCTGAATTTACTTCACCAGCCAGTATCATCATTACAAGATTGTGTGACATTCCCAGCTGGATCTTTTCCCTACTGTGCTGTGTTCTATATATTATTCTTGCTTTCTTTCTTGTTCTCTTTTTTTAAAATGTGTTTGAAAAGGAAGATGTGTGCATCTTAAAATGATTTAGCATGATTCCATCTAGCAATGTGCAAGGAGGGCATCTGAAAAATTCATAACGATTCCATACTAAAAGGTGCAGGCTTTGTATTGCAAGTTCCCACTGAAGGCAGTGGAATAATACTTATCAGTGAATGGGGTGCGTGCAGTAAATCTGGAGTTCTGCCTGCGAGGTGCCGGTAACCTTGTTGCAAGTTATGTGACATTCCCGTAAGGATCCTGTTACTGCTGTGTCAATAACACAGAACTCCGCACATAGGTAACATTATCCCCTGTGCAATCATACATTTTTCTCTTCACGGGGAAAATATTTTACCCAGTGGAGAAACATATTCCTCTACAACCCAGCAAATCTGTGAGGTGATCAGTTCACCTTTCTACCATGGAAAGTGATTTATGCCTGTCCTGGGCAGAAGTAAAAATCTAACAATTTCCAGGGTGGAAAGGGGAAGGAGGAGAATTTGTGAATTCCAACAAACGTCCAGGTTTGTGGGTGTTCACAAACTTCCAAGGCAAACCACAGCTTGGAATGGCCACTTGCTCACCCCTTAATTAGGATTCATAGGTGGAGAGAACTCCACATTCATGGTGGAGATCTCTACCTATATACTATAACCTGGCCTAAGTGTGCCAGGAATTGCTATATTAATTCCTGACAGGTGTAGGTAAGGTACGCTTTTTTACTTTTGTGAATAGGTCCCCATTTGTTGTTCTGTTTCTGCTTTGAGTACAAGGCAAATCATGACTGGTTACAGTTGTTTCTGATAGCCTTTCCCTTTATCTATGTTAAAATCCATAGATTCCCTTTAGCGATTGATGGAGATTTTAGTTGCACCTGCCTTTGGTGAGATTTCTAATCTCACAGCTAGGAATGGTTTAGAGCAGTCTTTGCCAAACTAATGGGTTACCTGCTGACTTCTGGTGAGTCACGAAAGAGCAATAAACAAAAATGCAGAACCATTTTGTATTTATCTTGCCACGTTTGGTGTGATTCATAGACAGAGGTCAAATGTCAGGCTATGTCTTCAGACACGTTTCAGCTTGTTCTTTTAACATGGTGACTTATGTTTACTTTTCTTTCTCTGACTACAGTGAGACGCGTTTTAAAGTGAACTATGTGACAACCTTGCTGGGGTGCAAGAAGTGCTAAAGTAAAGGTTGTAGGATGCTATTCTGTGTAACACTCAACAAAATGTAAATACCTGTTGATTAACTGTACACATATTTCATAATATATCACCATTTAGCAAAGCAAAAATGAAGCCTATTTGTTTGTAATTCTAAAATGTGATGGAAACAAAGATTTTAATAGGATCAAAACAAATCAAGGAAGATCTTACGTGGTGATTCACAAAATATAAATATTGACTGAAACCTGATTTCCACCAATTATCATTTGTGCACTATATAGTTTTATCATTAAACCAGTATAGCTGTACAATTGTAGTGGATTTTTCAATGGAAAATGTGTTGATTGTACATGACAGTGTGCCACCTCACAGTGCTGTAGTCATATATTTGCAACATTTTGGTCTAATATGCACCATCAGCTACATACTACACCCTTACCTCTTGTGCTGCATACATTTGCTGTGAGACAAACCCCAATGCCTTCAGTGATGTAAGATTGATGTCAGCACCCCCACTCTGAAAATTGTTCTAGCACCACTGGTGCAAGACTCAGGTGGAACCTTCCAGTACTTTGTGCACATAAAGTCATTTCAACAGAAAATGTGCTTTCTATATGTGATCATACGTACTTGTGTATGACTTTCACACATAAATTGAGAAATATGGATGTGCCTAATGGCCAGAGCTGCAAGCTTTAGATCTGGGGTACCAGGTTCAAGTCCTGGCGTTGGCTCTGGGCAAATCATTTAGTCTTCTGTTCTTAAAATTAAATTAATTTGATTTTATAGAATGTAATCTGGTACTAATGTAAAGTGCTCCAATACCCTTGGGCAGTGTTTGCGCTACATAAAACAGCACTAGATATGGAGTCTAAAAAGAATCACTGGGCCTCATTTTAAAACACAAATGGATATGAGGCCTTACACATACACTGCTGCAGAAGGGATTTTTTTTTACTTTGCTAAACTCACTGGTATTGATAGCGCGTCCAGTCCTTATAAATATACTTGGACACGCCGGAGATCGGTGAACCTTTTGACCGGGTTGAGTTCTCCTCATCCAAGAATAGTCAGATCCCTCAAATCAATGATCATTTATAATCAATAACCAATACTCAATTAGTAATCAAACAACAAATTAGGAATCAATAGTAATCAGTAATTCGACACACCATGACCTTTTGGTCATGAATAACCACACCTGTTTATTTAAAGTTAATGAGTTTATTTCCCTATATTAACAAAGCTAATACAATATACCGTAAGTCAGTCTCAAAATCAAATGATATACGTATACAAACATTACTAGCTGTCCATAGCGACAGAAGAAACGCAATCTACGCAAAATTTGGATTATAATGCACTCAGTTATAGCAATGCAAATCACTAATAAGAGTAACTGAATTTGACTAATTGCATACTTCGGTCAGCATAACAAGATTTCAATTCAGCATGGTGCATCAAATGAATACCTCAACTAACCTCTGATTAGCATTGGCATGTGGGGCTTCATGCAAAACGAATTTAGTCAACAAAATTTAGAAAACTTCTAGCTTGGGCTCTGTCAAAATAAGCAGTTGGTACCTAAGAAGGAAAATACAATGCATAATACATTTATCCTTTCATAATTACCAAATACAATCAGCATTCAAGGTAAGTCTTCGTCCTTCAGGTACTGGTTCGATCAGCAAGGGGCGGACTTCAGGGGGGCAAAGTTAAAGTCAAGTTTTCCTTGCGGCCGCAAGGAAAATGGGGAAAACAAGAGTTATGGAATGGGCAGGGTAAGATGAAGTTAAAGTTAAAGTATCTGGGGTGAGAATTCTTTAAAGTCTCTCTCTCTCTCTCTCTGGGATAGAGAAAAAGCAACAAAGGGTCATCAAAATGGCTTCTTGAATCTGGCTTCAAAATGGCATCAAAGAAAATGGCCGACTTCTCTTTGTCCGGTGGGTTTAAGTAAGAAACGTTCCAAATTCTTGAGGGTCTTCCATTGGAGGGTCCATGGGGTGGTTTCTCTTTAACCAATGAATAGTGTCTGTCTCTTAATGTTCACCTACGCATAAGGTGTCCTTGGAGTTTTGGAACACAAGTAGCAACAAAGTTGCCAATTAATTCTACATCATTGTCTTTATTGTCTGCACCTGCAGAAACTGACCTTGCTTCAAAGGGGATGAAACTTGCCTAGCACGAAACCTTAAGATAAGTGTATTAGTCATTTCTACTGGAAAAATACAGCTTTTAAAGTTTAACATCTTTGTTCATACAAGTGAAAACCACGCAGTTAAATTTGAGACCAGGCAACTAGGCCAAAGCCTCTGCTAAATTTAAGCTAAGCATATAACAGTTTTAACAAGAAAATCATAAAATACATCTGCAATTATGACGGATTACTACATTGTCGATTCTTCATGATTAATTAAGCTCGTTTATAATAATGGCTATCTACTTTGTGGGCACATTTTCCTACATACATTATTTTTCTTTGCTAAAATCACATTGTCCTATGCGATTTTGTTGCATGATATATGAATGTTTGTTAGTCTTTCTTTTTCTGCTTCATCAATCCCTCCTCTGATGACTAATTATGTCATCACATTAAATCTTCCACCACAAATTTTATTTCATTAAAATTCTGTTTAATAATCTTGCATTTCAGTCATTTCCTGCTTCCTTTTTATTCTCTTTGATTTTTCCCTGTATATTTCTACCATTTTCTTTTGTTCTTTCTTTTCTATTCTCCTCTTGTTTCTCGATTCCAATATTTTAATAGCTTTCCATATTCCCCAAATACCTATTAAGCAAATTAATATTATTAATATCCCTTTTACTATTTTCAGTAATATTCCGTTCCAAATGTTGCTGAGCCAATTTCCCACGGAAGCAAATCCTTTTCCAACTTTTTCCCATACTCCTGGCTCTTTCAATTCTTTCAAATCTGTACTATCGTTAGTCAAATTTGCAGGCATATTTCTAATTTGTCTACTGTTGTCTGGTATATATGAACAACAGTGACGTGCACTAAGCATTTTGCAAACGCCGCCATTCTTTGCTAAAAGAATGTCTAAAGCAAGCCGATTTTGAAGAGTCATAGCTCTTTCTGCAGCAAGTTCAGAATCCATCAGGATCATTGCTCCTGAGAAATTTGTCAGCATGTTATCCACAATAGTAGACAACTTTTGTATTTTGATTGAATTCAATATAACTCCTACTGAAGGAATTATTGCTCCAAATATGTCTCCTACCACACCAGAAGCTGTCTCCCTTTTCTGAATACGATGTAATTCAGACAGCTTTGGGAATTTCTTTAAGTCGCCTAGTTGATAAATCTTGGGAAATACTATTCCCAAATAACATCTCCCATACCATCCTTTTGGAAGACGATAATAGGCATTGAGTCCACAAATATAGTATACTCCTGGAGTAGCTGGATCTAGGCCATTTAACATGAACGTCCATTTACTCTGGAATAAAAACACGTGTTTACATTCACTCGTTCCTACAAAGATTGTGTCATAGTATGATTTAGGTCTATATATACAAAGCTTCCCTATATGTATTGCGTCTTAAGCCAGTTTCCCTTGTGTCTTTATTGCGGCAAAAGCATAGTTATCTACAGATGTCCTTTTATGTAATTCTTTTTCTAATTTTTCCTTTACCATTTTCCTTCTATCTTCAGTGTGATCTAAAAAGCTTTTCTCTACGGGTGAAAGCAAGCATGCAAGGTTTTCTTTATGAGCGTGAACTGTGGAAAAAGGTGATAATGGTTCAAAGAAACCTCTAACTAATTTTATATAATAATCCCTTGCTACTTTACTCAAGTACTCAATTATGGGGACATATGAAAATACGACATCATGACTGGAACAGAAGAATTGAATATACTCCTGGCAATAAAATCTGGTTAGCAACAAACTGCATGTTATGCCATACGTAAGAGGCATGCTAAGATATGTCACCCCTTCTATTACTGAGGTAGGTATTTGTGTACATACACAACAATCTTTCGCGTCCATTGTCTCAACATACTCATTCAGCAAGCGATAGAAAACATTGGACGAAAGTTCTTTCTTGACGTGTTAATATTTTTCGTCCTGTTCGAGTTTCTTCACAGGAGTTAATTCAGTAGTAGTTTTAAAAGTAGAAGCATCATTCGCGTCTCTTTCATTCCCTCCATGCATTCCAAGAATTATTGCCATAAATATTAGTACACATGCAGTTATTAGACCTATACACATATATTTACAATATTTCATTTTATGTCCTTGTGTAGTATTGTCTGTCATGATCTATATAGAATCAGAAAGTTGAAGACACTTTATCAAATCAGATTTGCAGAGATATATATAAAGGATGAACGAGGTCAAAGTACACACGGTTTTCTTTAGCAGCTTAGTCTCTTATCGGTTTAGCAGCTTTGTCTCAAAATCGGTTTCAAAAGTCAATCAGGTTTTCAATGTCTTATTCGGTAATGTTCATGAAATTTCACTTTTCAAGTACCAAAGTGTCGATCTGCTTCTTCGTTTTCAAGACTAAGAGATAGAAATTTGTCTGACCAATCGTTAGTGGCTGTGTACGCCCACTCTGGGCCAGAATATCTTCTGCTCGCTATTCTTTTCCTTTTCAATTTTGCATCTCCTTTCGATTCCCTTTCGCTTATGTCTTGTTCTTTGGCTTAGTCTTTTTCTTCATTCGATGTGGTTATGATAGACACTTCCTTTCTTTTCTCCTTCAATTTTGGCCATTTGTTTTCGTTCAATGTTTCTTTAGTCGTTGATATGCTTTGTCTCCGTTTCACGTTGTTTTCACCTGATGGACCTGAAACCGGTTCTGGAAGAATTGGAACAATTTCACTTTGCTCTGTCTTGTCTCCTTCACCTGGGAGGTCAGTCAGGTTTTCTCCTTCTTTTCCTGTATCGTCTGCTTCTGGGAAAGCCCTCCTCTTATTAGGCTCTCCTGCTTCTTCAATTGTGATAGGATCTTTGTCACCTCCAGGATCTTTGTCACTTCCTGAGGCTTCTTCTCTGTTGTCCTCAAAAGGATCGACTGCGTCTTCCTCAGAGAATATTTCTTCTGTCTTGATTTCTTCTTGTTCGTTTTCAGGCTCTCTTCTTTGTGTCTCAGTGCCTGGTACTTCCCTATTAGCTGTTGGTAATTTCAGTGCTTCAATTTCCTCATCTGTGGGACAGGTCACCCTTTTCGTGTGACTGGCGTGAATCCAGTTGGGAACTCCCGCACACTTCACAGCGGTGGTAGTTGTCAGAATCACTTGAAAAGGTCCTTTCCAACGGGGTTCCAAACACGATTTTCTCACGTTCTTCTTTATCACAACCCAGTCACCTGCTTTCAGGGCGTGTCCTGGACTTTGGATCTATGGCAAGTTGGTTGCTTCCACCTGGTGAGAAAAAGAGCAGACCACATCAGCCAGACCTTTGCAGTAGTCCAATACCATATCATCTGTAATATTTAGAAGAGCATTTGCAGGAACTGCTGGAAGTCTCATGGCTCTGCCCATGAGAATTTCATGCGGTGATAGTCCAGTTTTTCTATCAGGTGTGTTTCTCATTGACATTAACACCAAAGGCAACGCTTCAGGCCATTTCAGGTTTGTGGATGCACATATTTTCGCCATTCTTGATTTCAGCGTGCCATTCATTTGCTCCACTAGTCCTGATGCTTCAGGGCGGTAGCTACAATACAATTTTTGTTCAATGTTCAATGCTGCACACAGTAATTTGATTACTTCGTTATTGAAGTGACTTCCCCTATCCGATTCTAAAGAGATCGGAAATCTGAAACGTGGTACTAGTTCTCTCAAGAGTAGTTTTGCAACTGTGAGACTGTCATTTCTGCGTGTAGGGTATGCTTCAATCCAGTGACTAAAAATACACACAATCACCAACACATATTTCATGCCTGCATGCATAGGCATCTCAATGAAATCCATTTGCATCCTGCTGAATGGCCCACCTGCTCTTCCAGTGTGGCTCAAATTTACTACGGTTCCCTTCCCTGCGTTCATTTGTTGGCAAATGACGCAACAATGGCAAACTGCTTCAGCAAATTGGCGAAATTTGGGATTGAACCAATCAATTTTGAATAATCTGATCATGGCATCCCTTCCAATGTGTTCTTGTCCATGGTATAGCCTAGCTCTCTGAGTCAAAAGACTATCTGGCAAAACTAATCTCCCTTCACTTGAAACCCACAAATCATCTGGCTTTTTTACGCATTGTAATTTACTCCATGAGAGTTTTTCATCCTTACTAACATCATTTTGTAGGAATTTTAATTCTTCTATTGTGTCTACAACTTTTAGAGAAAAGGCTTCATTTGTTTCAAGTTCTGGCTCATTTATCAAATTCCATTAATCTCTGAGCAATATACAGTTCAATGCGCAAAACCTTGCGACTTGATCTGCATATCCATTTCCCAAAGAAACGAAGTCTTGTGATTTTGAATGTGCACTGCATTTTACCACTGCTACTTCTCCTGGTAACTGGATAGCATGTAACAATTCTCTTATTCTTTCACCATTTTTCACTGGTGATCCTGAAGAGGTCATAAAGCCTCTTTGTGACCACAATTGTCCAAAATCATGCACTATTCCAAATCCGTACTGACTGTCAGTGTAAATGGTGACTTTCATTAATGCGGAAAGTTGGCAAGCTCTAGTAAGGGCTACTAGTTCCGCTACCTGTGCAGAGTAAACTCCTTGGAGCCAAGATACTTCTAGAACACCAGTTATTGTACATACAGCACATCCTGCTTTCAATATTCCTAGTGCATCTCTTAAACATGAACCATCAACAAAAATAATCTGATCATTTTCTTCCAATCGAGTATCTTTGATATCAGGTCTTAGTTTAGTACAAAATTCAGTCACTTGAAGACAGTTGTGCTCTATATCATCAACATTTTCAATTTCAACATTTTCACTGGGAACCAAAGTTGCTGGATTCAATGTAGTGCACCTTTTCAATTGCACATTTGGTGATCCCAAAATTATTGTCTCGTACCTTGTAAGCCTAGCACCAGTCATGTGCTGTGTTCGGGAACGTGTCAAAAGTATTTTGACTGAGTGAGGGACCATAACTGTTAAAGGGTGTCCCATCACTATTCCGTCACTCTGATTTAAGCTTATACCAACTGCTGCTACAGCACGCAAGCATCCTGGTAAGGCTGCTGCAACTGGATCCAAAATAGCTGAAAAATATGCTACTGGTCTGTTTACTCCACCATGGGCTTGAGTCAAGACAGACAAGGAACATGCATCACGTTCATGACAAAACAATGTGAAAGGCTTTGTGTAATCAGGCATACCTAAAGCTGGAGCTCTGCCCATGCATTCCTTTAATTCAATAAAGGCATCCATTTCATCTCTTTTCAACATTATTTCATCCTGCGCATCTTTCTGGGTCAGTTTCAGTAAAGGTTTGGCTAGAGTTGAGAAATTGGGAATCCATTGGCGACAGTAGCCCACCAGTCCTAAAAACATCCTCACCTCTTTTCTTGTTTTGGGTGGACTCATTTGAAGTACACTCGTTATTCTTTCCTTCATTATTTTTCTCGACCCTTTTTCCATTTGGTGACCCAAATATTTCACTTTCTTTTGGCAGAATTGCAATTTCGAAGGAGACACTTTGGCCCTCATTCTGACCTTGGCGGGCGGCGGAGGCCGCCCGCCAAAGTCCCGCCGTCAGATTACCGTTCTGCGGTCGAAAGACCGCGGCGGTAATCCTGACTTTCCCGCTCGGCTGGCGGGCGGTCGCCTTCAGACCGCCCGCCAGCCCAGCGGGAAAGAGGCTTCCACGATGAAGCCGGCTCGGAATCAAGCCTGCGGAGTGGAAGCTGTGCGACGGGTGCAGTTGCACCCGTCGCGTATTTCACTGTCTGCGCAGCAGACAGTGAAATACATGTAGGGGCCCTCTTACGGGGGCCCCTGCAATGCCCATGCCAGTGGCATGGGCACTGCAGGGGCCCCCAGGGGCCCCGCGACCCCCCCTACCGCCATCCGGATCCCGGCGGTCCGACCGCCGGGATCTGGATGGCGGTAGGGGGGGTCGGAATCCCCGCGGCGGTGCAGCAAGCTGCGCCGCCGTGGAGGATTCAATGGGGCGGCGGTACACTGGCGGGACCCCGCCAGTGGTGCCGGTCCGACCGCGGCTTTACCGCCGCGGTCGGAATCCCCATTGGAGCACCGCCGGCCTGTCGGCGGTGCTCCCGCGGTCCTCCGCCCTGGCGGTCAAAGACCGCCAGGGTCAGAATGACCACCTTTGTGTCCATTCCTTCCCAAATGGTTCAGTAGGGCAATAGTGTCAACTGTACAGTCATTTTCTGTTTTGGATACGATCAGCAAATCGTCAATATACTGTACTAAGGTTGATTCAAAAGGTAATTCCAATGATTCCAAATTTTTCTTTAGAATCTGATTGAAAATTGATGGTGACTCTGATAACCCTTGAGGAATTCGACACCAACTGTAGACTCTGTCCAGGAATTTGAAGCAAAAGAGAAATTGGCTGTCCTCATGAAGAGGCACAGAAAAGAATGCTTGTGACAAATCGATGACTGAGAACCACTCTGCATCACAGGGAATTTGAAAGATTATTACAGCTGGATTTGGTACTACGGGACAACATTTGACTATTATGTAATTTATTTTTCTCAAATCTTGAACAATTCGGACCTTTCCACTTGGTTTTATTAGTCCCATGATTGGTGAATTACATGGACTACTTAGTATTTCTTTCAGTACTCCCTGTTTCACAAATTCGTCAATGAGTTGGGCGACTTTCATGAGAGTGTCTTGTGACATATCGTATTGTGGAGTCTGAGGAAAATTTACATTGGGTTTTACAGTCACTTTCACTGGTTCTGCTCCTTTGACCAATCCTGCTTCTTTCCCTGTCATATCCCACACTTCCTTTTCAACTGTTTCTTGTAAGTCAGCTGGAATATCTGCTTCAGTGAGCATAGGATAAAGAGTAATCAGGGGATACTCTTCATTGACAGTTTCCACTTCGTCGTCTTCTAAACTGTCCTCTTCTTCCTCATCACTGTTTGTCTGAATTTTAATTCCATTATCTGAGCACATAATCGAGCATCACAATTTGCATAATAAATCTCTCCCTAATAGGGATATCGGACTTGAGTCACACACCACAAATTTACGTAACCCTTGAAAGTTACCAATTTTGACTTGCACTGGATCTGTAATTGGGTTTGTGAGATACCTATTTGCTACTCCCACTACTTGAACCGTTCTCCCTGAAAGTGGCAAATTTGGTACTTCGATGCTTCTAACTGTAGAGCGTGTAGCTCCTGTGTCAACCAAAAATGAAACGCTGTGACCCATAACTCTTCCTCCCACATATGGTCCCTTTTGATCAACTTCCAAAGATGCTGCAAGCATACAATTTCCCTCCTCATCTGTACTTTCACTCTCCCATTCATTGTTTATTCCATTCTCACTGTGTAATGGGAATTGGTGTACTGTGTTACTTTGATTCATTCCTTGACCTGTAACCTGTTGAGGAAGCATTACTTGTTGCTGATTCATTGGTGCTAAGGGTATTTGCATTTGCTGATTAGGTACCATAGGAAACTGCTTTTGCATTGGCTGTGCTTGTGCCATTTGTACATGGGGCATTTGCACCTGCTGTTGTTGTATAGGTTGTAGACCCTGCATCTGATTTACATTATTATGGAAATTTGGATTTGGACCTCTCAATTTCGGTCCTCTCATATTCTGAAATGTATTGACATCATTGTTTTGCTGACCTACACCTTCCTGCACCAACATTGGGCACTCCCGTTTCCATTGTCCGATGATTCCGCACGTGTGACATGGCATCACTTTCTTCATTGCCTGTATACCATTAGGAATCACAGTATTTAAATCAGGACCATTATCCACAAAACCTCCTCGGCCTCTGCCTCTCATCTGTGGCTGAAACATAGCATTTCCCTGCTGTTGCTGCTGCGGAAACTGTTGTTGGAAACCTTGTAAACCTTTCTGAGCGGCTCTAATCTGCATTACCATCACTTTTTCTTTCAACCTTTTCTGCCTTGTCTCAATTTCATCACTGCAGTATTTTGCATAGTTCAACACTTCATTGATCGATTTTGACTGCCAACAAATCAAATGCATTTTAATCATCTGGCTAATTTCGGGTCTCAATCCTTCCACAAATCTGAACACAAAATGGAGCATGTCCTTTGCCTCAATCGTTTCCGTGCCACTGTAATTTTTAAATGCTTTCAACAATCTCTCATAGTATGCATGTATCGACTCCTTAACTTCCTGTGCTGTTCTGTTAATTTTCTGCCAGTCTACATTTTTCGACGCAACCTTCGTTTTCAGATACTCAATCACTTTATGGTACATGCTCATTACCCTAGGCGATGGTGCACCTGTGTCCCTATCTCTTTCTGGTTCACTTGTTGGCCAATCTACAGCCCTTTTACAATCTTCCCACAAATCTGCTGGAACTACAATTTTGAATAAAGTATTCAGGTCTTCCTAAAGACATTTTGCGAGTTTCACAAATCTATCTGTTTGTTGATACCATTCGATCGGTTTCTCTCTTAACTTAGGGTAATCATCCGTAAAGGATTGAATGTCACACCTGTGCCATGGTACATGGATACATTTTCCCCCTGCTGTTTCTCTCATTGGTAACATCGTTATAAGATCATCATTCTGTTGTGCTTTCTCATTCCGATCTGGGGTACTTTCTTTCTTCTTATCCTTTTTCTTAACCCTCCTGCTCTCCCACGTGTCTAAACATCTCCAACCTTGCATGCTTTGCAGTATCTCTTTAAGGTGTGTTTTCATTCCTGCAGACCTCATGTGTTCAAAATCTTTTGTCTCAAAGTCTAACCTGTAACTTCTGCTCAAGTGCTTGGTTTTACTTATGTCTATTTTGTGTCTGTCTGCAATTTCTTGTACCCTCCTATGTATGCTGCTTACTTCTCTTGTAATTCTAGGGCAAATGTATCTCAGATCTTCTTCTGTGTATGATTCTAACCTGTTCAGACCCATCGTTCCCTCTACTAGTTCACCTGCTTCCATGCCCAATCTTATTTGATTCAAATATTCTTCTCCTTTCCCGCTGGGTGTACTCTGTGGGGAATTCAGGCTGTTCAACCATTGTGTTAACTGTTGTGCGTTTATTCCCATTAATGTGGCATCTACGTCTACTGCTACTGATGGTTTCTGTAACATTTCTGTTTTTGAAGTTAGCGGTACTATTAGTGGTGGACTTGACCTTACCACAGTTGACGGAACACAAATTGGAATTGGACTAAATTCCAACAAAGACCCAGATCTATTTGACAGTGTTCCTACGGGAATCGTTTCTTGGGTATTTTCTATGTATCTTCTTCCTGTCTCATTCTGCGTCATTACACCTTGATCGCATACATTTGGTTTTGCTTGTATATATAATGGTACTGGTGGACCTACAGTGATAGGCAAAGATATTGCATCCGGATTCTGTCTGTTACCCGAATTATGTGGCATGATAATTCCCACATTATGGTTCATCATTGCTGGCATGTCTATCTGTGTCTCTGCTGTTTGAATGTACTCTGGTATTTCTTGCATCTGCTTTTGAGGCACCACAATTTGTGTTGGTTCGGTTTGAATCAATGTCAGTCTTTGGTAATTCTGTCCTCCCTGCACCATTAAATTAGAAGTCATTTCCAAATTATGCTCATCATAATAGCGCCTTTGAACCCGTGGCTGATAATCACTAACAGGTTTCAGTTTAGTTATGTCAGGATATATTCTCTGAACTTGTGGTATTTCTTGTGTAAAAGGCATGTCGGGACTACTTTGCCTCTGCAATATTCTCAAATTCGGTGTTACAGTACCCTGTATTGGTTCTGGAGGGGCAGTACTAGTGCTTGGGCCATTTTCGTTTTCCACATATGGTGGTGGACGGTCATTTAGCAATTGCAGAATGAACTCCTCATCGTCTGATTCGTCTGATCTTTTCGAGTTTCTCTTGTTTTCTCTATCTCTGGACTGACTCCTGTTTGTTTTATGGGTAGCTTTCTTTCCATCTCTGCTTCGTCAGTAATTGCTGGAAACAATTTAATTCCCTGCAATATGTCTGATCTCCAAACTTTTGGGGTACTATCCCATCTAGCATCTGCAAGTGTCTTTTCTACTTTTCTCAATCTTGTCTCAAATTTCTTTTGTAGTTGCCTTCTAGCCATTTGTTCCCAAATTGCTAATGCTTCAAACTGTGCTGGTCTTGGAGGTATTTTCATGTCATATAGCGCAAATCTTAGATTCTCCAAGATTCTTAGGTTAAACGTCCCATGGATGGGAAACGATACACTTCCATGCTTTTCTGTTAATTTACACCATTGCTTTAACCAAAGACATGGTGCGACACCCTTTTCTTCAATTACGATGTAAGCTGGTGCACCCTCAGGCGGTGTTTCTTCTCCTACATTTGCTTTAATATATACATCTCCCCTCAAGGCACTCTTAAGTGCTTTGAAATATTTCATCTTTCCGTCTTTTATTTTCTCAAAATTTAATCAATAAGTGACTTTAATTCCCGGAATACTCTTCGCTTGCCTTTCCCCACCAATTGCGCTTCACGGACGGCACCAATCCGTGCGCGACCCTTCTCACCAACCAACCTATCCCAGCGCGGCTCCTAGTGACGTCACACCCACACACTGCGGCTGACAAAGTCTTGCGGCTTGTCCTCCTTCATTCAGCTTCACCCAAAACTAATTTCTGCAATATATTGCGAGCACTAACCAAAAAGAAGAAAACAAATCTGTCGGTTTACTACAGGGAAGGTAATACAATTGCTTCAGAAACCTTAGGGATTTTTCACTAGCCTCAGCAGTTATTCCATCTTTCTCGGTTTCCCGCTTTCGCAAGCAAAATTTGACCCGCAAACTTTACTCTCAACTGATCAATGAACTATTCTAGTGCACCTTAGAATTTGTCAAATCTCAAAGTCGAAAAATGTCTTTTATTCCTCAACATTCGTACTGACTTGTTGACCACGCCCGATCAACCTATTAAACCGAACAAATTACAACATCAATCAAGTGTCTCATACACTTTTCAACATACTCCGGAGTCTCTTGACCTCACAGGGCCCGTCTCAACATCAACAACCACGTGGACAATTTTCCTGCACAAAGCGCTACACGCATATGAAGTTCGACAACTTCCCTGCTCTCTCACTTTGGAGTATCACTCCTCTAAAATGTTAATTGGCGTTCGTAACCCCCTAAAATCCTCGCAAACTTCACAATTCATCTGCGGCATAAGCTATGCAAGCGCGAACCCTAACTTCACTCACACCGTCACTAGAAACGCCAAAAACATCCTCACACCTCCATTTCCTCCATTCGCAAGCTCTGAGATTCCGGGAAAGTCATTGGGGGTTTAGGGCATCATCATCTCTCCAACTTGTTTTATCAAAGAAAATTCTAACTTGAATCCGTCTATTGTTCGGATGGGGTCCGAAAGGGCGAAACCATCAAACTCTGCTACCATCTACTGATAGCGCGTCCAGTCCTTATAAATTACATATACTTGGACACGCCGGAGATCGGTGAACCTTTTGACCGGGTTGAGTTCTCCTCATCCAAGAATAGTCGGATCCCTCAAATCAATAATCATTTATAATCAATAACCAATACTCAATTAGTAATCAAACAACAAATTAGGAATCAATAGAAATCAGTAATTTGACACACCATGACCTTCCGGTCATGAATAACCACACCTGTTTATTAAAAGTTAATGAGTTTATTTCCCTATATTAACAAAGCTAATACAATATAAGTCAGTCTCAAAATCAAATGATATACATATACGAACATTACTAGCTGTCCATAGCGAAAGAAGAAAAACAATCTACGCAAAATTTGGATTATAATGCACTCAGTTATAGCAATGCAAATCACTAATAAGAATAACTGAATTTGACTAATTGCATACATCGGTCAGCATAGCAAGATTTCAATTCAGCATGGTGCATCAAATGAATACCTCAACTAACCTCTGATTAGCATTGCCATGTGGGGCTTCATGCAAAACGAATTTAGTCAACATAAATTTAGAAAACTTCTAGCTTGGGCTCTATCAAAATAAGCAGTTGGTACCTAAGAAGGAAAATACAATGCATAATACATTTATCCTTTTATAATTACCAAACACAATCAGCATTCAAGGTAAGTCTTCGTCCTTCAGGTACCGGTTCGAAAAGCATGGGGCGGACTTCAAGGGGGCAAAGTTAAAGTCAAGTTTTCCTTGCAGCCGCAAGGAAAATGGGGAACACAAGAGTTATGGAATGGGCAGGGTAAGATGAAGTTAAAGTTAAAGTCTCTAGGGTGAGAATTCTTTAAAGTCTCTCTCTCTCTCTCTCTGGGATAGAGAAAAAGCATCAAAGGGTCATCAAAATGGCTTCTTGAATCTGGCTTCTAAATGGCATCAAAGAAAATTGCAGACTTCTCTTTGTCCGGTGGGTTTAAGTAAGAAACTTTCCAAATTCTTCAGGGTCTTCCATTGGAGGGTCCATGGGGTGGTTTCTCTTAAACCAATGAATAGTGTCTTTCTCTTAATGTTCACCTACGCATAAGGTGTCCTTGGAGTTTTGGAACACAAGTAGCAACAAAGTTGCCAATTAATTCTACATCAGTGTCTTTATTGTCTGCACCTGCAGAAACTGACTTTGCTTCAAAGGGGATGAAACTTGCCTAGCACGAAACCTTGAGATAAGTGTATTAGTCATTTCTACTGGAAAAATACAGCTTTTAAAGTTTAACTTCTTTGTTAATACAAGTGAAAACCACGCAGTTAAATTTGAGACCAGGCAACTAGGCCAAAGCCTCTGCTAAATTTAAGCTAAGCATATAACAGTTTTAACAAGAAAATCATAAAATACATCTGCAATTATGACGGATTACTACATTGTCGATTCATCATGATTAATTAAGCTCGTTTATAATAATGGCGAACTACTTCGTGGGCACATTTTCCTACATACATTATTTTTCTTTGCTAAAATCACATTGTCCTATACGATTTTGTTACATGATATATGAATGTTTGTTAGTCTTTCTTTTTCTGCTTCATCAGTATCAACACCAATATTTTTCAGAAGCCTTGTGATTTTAGCAACCAAATGCCACTGGCCATCACCCCACCATGAAAAGTGTACCAGCTCCAGTGCAGTTCACTATCTGCCACTTTCATGGGCAGATCAATACCTTGGCCACAGTCCAATAAAGACATATTGAAGTGTGTGGTCAAGGTTGTGACATTTACAAACAATTGCTGTAAGCGAGGAACTCACATTTTTTTAAAGAGTATGTAGTTTTGGCAATTTACAGCATTTTTAAACCATGTCTACTATGATATTAAAAAATTGTCCTCATGACCATTAAAGTTTGGTGGGTCGTGAAGCTTTGTTGTTCTAAAAAGTTTGGGAAGCACTATTTTAAAGTATTTATAAATTATATAGTCCTATTCAAGCACCTCTATCTACTACTCTGAGAGCACTTTCAGTTTGAACAAACACAAGAGCTGGACCCTAGCCCTGAGATGCTTGTGATCTGATTGGTATCATGGTGTCCTATCCACGGTGCACTATAGTGGATAGTGAAAGAGCAGGTACCTTATATATAGAGCATGCTTCACACAGTGAACAAAACCAGCTCTGGTCGCTGCCAGGGAGCCAAAACTGAATAACTAAGGATTGTGTGCATTTGTGGAACAAAGTGATATAAACATGTTAACACTACTCAGATTGAAGGAAATCTGAGACTGGTGCCTTTATTTTCACATGCAACTGAATTATTAGCTCTTCTGGCTCAGTAGGCATGACAATTAGGGAAGATTCCTTCAGAAAGCATGTCACTCAGTATATCATTTCTTTAACAACAGAAAAATCCAGTGGTCTTTGCATTCAAAGATAAGAGTGCCCTCTGGGATGCCTAAAAGGGCTACTTCTAAACAGAATAAAACTGAGGAAACTGCAAGGCTCAATTTCACTGGGAATCCCCATTTCCAAAACGCCTTCTGGGCCTACACCTCTGGAGCCTGGAAAGAAAAATGTAAATGTACCAGAGGTGCTCTTGGGGATTAACTACACCAGAGCCTTTTACTGTTAATTCTGCAAGGTACTGCTGGGGCCTAAGTCTAATCATATAAATTCGGGTGTTTAGGCCTAAATCCATGGGTGACATTCCTAACACTGTACAGACTCCCTCTACTCCCTACCTATGTAGGGAGATAACTAGGCCTCTGCTACATGCAGATAACATCAAATGTTTCAAATCTCATTGTAGATATGTGCAAAAATCCAAATGTGTGCATTAGAGACTGTGCATTTGCTAACAGTCTTCAGTCTCTGGACTTCCACACCACACCTCCTATAACTCTCCCTGGAATTTTTGACAAATTATCCTCAAATTCTTCTGCCTGCAAGAAGACAAAAATAAGTCTTCTTTGGTGCTAGCAGCTTTTGCATATACCAAAAATCATAATGCCTCAATTTATTGAGTGCTGCATGCAGATACATTTTGAGGAAAACATTTGAGAGGGCAATCAAACTTGTAGCTGCAGTTAATTATCCCTTTGCTTTTTGAAACATAAGCACAGCATGGCTCCCTCAAATGTTACAGTAAAAAGGGGGAGCTAGCTACTGTTCTAATCCTTCCATTGACTTGTTTGATGAATAAAGTTGAAGCTCCAGGTCACCTAATAAAGATATAGTTTCAATGAGTAAAGCAGCAGAGCTCAAAGTAGATGTTGCAGCCATCACAATTTGTGCAGGTTCTTGGAGTGTCATTGTTGCTTATTCATTCACTACCTCGTGTAGCATGTAGTAGTTTGGCTGAGATGTATTTCCAATCAGTGACTGATTTACAACAAAAGGGAACCTTGTGAGTTTATTTAATTTTACTGACGTTTTAGGGTGAAGCTGAAACTTTGGAGTCTATTCTTTATGAGTAGTCACTAGGAGCCAAAGCAAAGCTTATCCAATATAATGTTTTCTTACAATAGGATATATGAAGATTTTAAAACATAAATATTGTAATATAGTGTGTTATTAATTGAGGGGGTGAGAATCCACCTCAAGTAATAATCATAATCCTTGTCAGGCTGAACCATTAAAGTCACTAAATAAATCTGAGCTGAACCCCTGGGTAGCAATGGCACAGAGTAAGCAGGCTTAACTTAGAGGCAATGTGTAGAGTGTTTATTCAGTACTAAAACAGTAATAAAGTCAAAATGCAAAACAATAAAAATCCCAAAAATAATTAGAAAAAAATGTATTTACCAAAATGACAAACATTCAATAAGGGGAACCGGAGATATTAATTTTTCACGTTTTAAGTGGTAATAATAAACAAGGACCTAGGTACAATGTGATGCACACCGTGAGGGAGCACAGGTCAGATACACCAACCAGCTTTGTCTTAGTCAAAGACTTTACCTTGGGATGTTAGCCCTTTATGTCCCAATCCATGAGATAGTACACTTATAAACTCTCCAGGACATTAAAATACAAACAGGGTGTCAGACAGAGTCCAATACAGGTCCAGTTTACACTGATCAACTGAGCAGTTGCAGGAAAAGGCCCCCTGCAGCTTGTTGTGTCCCAGTATCCTTAACAGGAGGTCAGCCTTACGATGCTTGGAGTCCATTTCTTTGTCCTAGATACAAGAGTGGGAGCAAGTCCAGTCTTCTAGTCTCTTTCCAGATCTCAGACAGCAAATGAGGTCCTCTTCTGACCATGTTATTTTGACAGATCAAATCTGCAGTTAAAAATTGCACAGCCAGGCTACTGGTGAGCCCGGAGACATGCTTTACAGTGCCACAGCGGTGGGGGCAGTCCACTGGTAGCATTTAATATACCAGCCCCAAGTGTACATTTGGTACCATGTAATTGGGAGTTATAGGCAAATGAAATAAACCAATCCGGTGTATACCAATTTCCTCATGTTGAAAGGAAAAGCACAGGCACTTTACTACTGGTCAGCAGAGGTAAGGCACACAGTTCTACAACCAGCAAAAATTGAGTTAAGACAAAAGAAAAAAAAATCTGGGGTGACCCTGTGGAAAGGGGAAATTTCCAACAAATATTTTTAAAAAATTTGGGACACAAATCTTGAAACTCAGATAAATTGAAATTTCAGTACTAGATGAGAAACAGATGGTTAATATTGAATAACACCGAAACGAAATGCCTCTTCCTCTCTCCAAACAAGAAACGCATATTCATTCACAGTTGGATCAATGCCCTACAAATGAGTGAATTCCATCCCAAAGAAAGTCATCTCAGCCAAATCTGTAGGCTTTATTCTTGGCAAGAGGCTCAATTGGGAGTCATGTCAAAATTCTATCTAATGTATCTGTAACCAACTAAAACGCCTCAAACAAAGTTGGTCATATATGACCAAAGACAACACATTCATAAAACTGCAGTCCAATATGTGTTGCTCTGACACAACCACTTCAGAACTTGACTCATCTCACTGCCAAAAACACGTACTGCACCCGTTATAGCAGTTCTGCAGACAGCATATTTCGTTACTAACAAGTGCAAGTTTGACCATATCACTCCTCTGCTCCCTTTTACTTAAATAATTCCCATGGGTAATGCTGGTGTTCCACCCCTAATTAATTAAGGAATGTCAACAGGCAGGAAAGGAAGAATCCTGAACTTTGATGCTCAGTCAAAACCATTAAAAAACTGCACAGCAAGTTTTTCTTTCCAGTTTTCTGTATTTAGAATGTCTTCAAATATTAGCATCATTACAGAAAGCAACAGATTCTTGATCAAGGGAACTAGCATAAAACTAAAATAAAATAAATGCAATAATGCAGTGTGCCTTTAAGAGATTAAGTAAGCACAATCGAATTAATAATAATAAATAGGTCTAAATACTGAAACGAGCACCTAGCCCTAAGAAGCAAGCAGAAAAGAAAAGATGTCTAAAGTCTGACTCTCACAAAAAGCATGTATTTTATAAATGTTCTGCAGAACGAAAAGACACACATTCATAGCATGATTTTACGTAATTGGGAAGCACTAAAAATGTTACTTGCACAAATCACATTATCAATACTAAAATAACACATACACGGACATTATTTTCACAGGCCGTTGAATTAATAATTTGTTGCACAGAAGAAATTGCATGGTTTAATACAAAACACTACTTTTGCACATTTATAACGACATAGGTTAACTCAGCCTTGCACTGTTTCAGTACAAGTACATCACTTCCCCAGGAAGCCAGAGATAAAATAAATTTGCATATAAGGACTGAGACCATGGTTTGCAGCTGAATTACAACCATTTTATAAAAACAAATACAAGCCCATGGACAATAAATAAACATGCACTTTTTTTGGCAATGTGACAAGCTCCCTTGTTAATGCGGCCTAGTTATGCTAACTAAAACAAGCCCACATAAGGCACTATTTTCTGATACAATATTTCACTCCTACAGAAGCAAGATGCTTCTTTATGACATTCCTGATATACAAGCAGTCGACTTAAACTCGCCTCCCACCTTGCCTGAAACCTGAATTTAACGAGTGGTATGAAGACTCGTAGAATCAAAGGAAACGCCAAGCTGGCAGTTTCCCATAGAAGGAAAAATATACCAGACCCTCCTTGGGAAATGCCCCTCACATATGAAACTATATATAAACAAATAATATGGCTGCAATCCTGTCCCTTTTCTAGCACTTGCTAAAACAAAACTCCATGTTCAAACATCTAGGTAAAAAAAAAACTAGATTCCCGACCTTCTTGGCCTTCTTTGTGGAAATCACTGTTTTTTTTGGCGCCTGTTCCCCTTAGCGCTTCATAAACTCTAACTAAGTGAAGAAATAGACATTATACCAAAGAGAGGCAGTTTGCTTGTTTGTCTTCCAGTCTTGGCTGATATTGAGTAGCTGGGATGTAAGCGCTTTATTGCTCAAGTACTTTCGCGGTTAACAGCTTCTAATTTCCCTTCCTCTCGTTATGACCGCTCGCCTAAACCTGGGGTCCAATAACAGTGGGACAGGCAATTATCAGTGAGTAACATTTTCTGTGCAGTGCATGAACCACTATTTAAAGGCAAGCAGGACAACGTGTTGTAGCACTCGAAAGGAATAGTTTTTGGCAGAGAAAGTGAGAAGTTTATTTTGTAATTGATTGCCGTCGGATTAAAAGATACTTTTACAGCGAAAAAAACAAAACAATGATACATTCCAACATTTTGAGGGTGCACCCTAAATAGTGAGAGTTGGCAACCATAAAGAGTTTACAATTTGGGGAGGGATGTAAACTCCCCATGTGGCATGCAAAAGCCGTCTGCCAGAGCGGTATATTGCCACCTTTCTGCTCTGGAAATGCAGAGAAAAGACAATTATTACCATATTATAGTATTTAGAACGGTGTTTCCATTGACACACGCCGCTTGCCCTCTGCAGAGGCTTCATGTCCTTTTGTGTTTGTATACAGAGCCGGGGAGGCCAGCCTTCCCTCCATTGTGTCTGATTGGCTGCGGCGCGCCGGGAGGGGGCGTGGCCGGCGAGGGCGCTGGGATAGCCCAGTGTCAGCCATCTTTCAATTGTGTTTGCAGCCAGCAGCGAGAAGCCTGTGTGTGTGCTCCCGCAGCCCGGCTCAGAGAGGAAGGTAAGTTGCCATTGCCGCCCCCAAACACCCCTCAAACTGCGGGTTCAGGCCCCGGGGGCTTGCACGGCCGCCCGGAGGAGCCTCTGCAAACGTTACCGGAGAGTACTCGACCCCATGCAGCAAACTTTCTGGAGCCAAGGGCTGGTGTGAGTTACCCTTCCACCCCGCTGCCTCTCCCTCTGTTCAGCCAAGGAGCCTGTTTTCCTTTTCTGCTGAACCCCCCGGATTTTTATTCGATAAAATACCCCCCAAAAACTGCATACTTTCTCCCAAAAGCATCACCATAGTTGTCACTGGGGTCTCAGCTCTCAGGTGTGATATGTACTCCTGGGTTTTAGATGGGCAAAAGTGCAGAAAAATGGGTGCAAACTGCATACCCCTTTCCAACTGCCTTCGTTTTTTTTTTCTTCGTCTGCTCCCCAGTTGTTCCAAGCTTCACCATCTTGTCTCTTTTCTCTGGTCACCGACCATATTTTTTCCCTCCCCAGCTAGCATGAAATGCCCAGGGTGGCAGCTGGAGAGAGCCCATCAGGTAACAGAATGGTTCTGAGGATGGTGACTTCTGAGACCCCTTTCAGTAGGGGGTAGAAAATGTCATATGTATATATTTTAGGTTTATATTGGTGTTTTTTTGCAGAAATGTTTCTATTGTGCTCCCTTCTTCATGAGCCTGAACATGTCAGCGCTAGAGGCCAGTGAGCTTCAGTCAGCTTTGGAAACAGACACCAAAATTACTGGAGATGTTCTAGGGGGTCCCAGCAGAACTTGAAATTAACACATATGGGGGTGTCAGGCCCCTAATATCGATCTGTGGTCAATCTCCGTTTATTTTATTGATTTTCTTTCTTCCTAAAAAAGCTATTTCCTAATAGGCTGGAGGCATGTCATGAACAAACACAGGCACATTTGGAGGGGAAAGGCTGCATGCTCCCCCTTGGTGTTTTTGGCTATGGGGATCTGCTTTTTTACTGCAAAAATATTTTTTTTCGGGGTAGGGCGCGGATTACGCAGGAGATTGGACTTTTATTGCATTATGGTTTGAATGTGGTGTAGCCATGCACACAGACATTCAAGTGTGCATCCGGTGCGCGCAAAGAAAGCAGACAGCCTTACAGAAAGGTGAACGTTGAGAGTTAAAGATTAGGTTGGCGTCCAGTCGTTGGTGTTTTTGAATTGCGGAATAAAATGTTTTTGTTTAAATGTCGTTGTGCACGGTGAAGGCTGCCTCTCCCGCTGCCCCCTGCCTGGGGGAGGTACAGCAGTGCCTACTGTAACGTGAGACACCGAGCACTTCCACCACGCTGCTGCGTGCACCCCCAACCAGGCAGGCTCTCCAGCCTTTCCTGGGGAGGTACAAGGTGGTTTTCGTGTTTTTTGGGGTTTGTTTTTCATGCTGTTTGGCGTTTTCCTGTAGCTAGCTCATTTGCAGATCTGTGTTTCGGCCAATGAGATCAGGGGAGAGGGATGGCTTTATCTCCAGCGTGCAGCAGGCAGCGCCACCGTTTAAAAGCAGACTATTTACAGACGAGCCGCGGCTCTTCTGTCTTTAATGTGTTTATATTCATAATTTCTTTTTGATTCCGAGAGGGGGTGAGGGTGCCCCCTCCCCCCGCCCTTTTATCCCCGCTTCTCACCGCTCCGCTTTTTCTCCGCAGGTTTAAGAGCGGAGACTTTACAGGAGGATGGCTCGTACCAAGCAGACCGCCCGCAAGTCCACCGGAGGCAAAGCGCCCCGCAAGCAGCTGGCCACCAAGGCGGCCCGCAAGAGCGCGCCCTCTACCGGCGGGGTCAAGAAGCCGCATCGTTACAGGTACTCGTGGCCGCAGCTCCGCGGAGGGGGAGGCGCAGCGTTTACAAACGGAAATAATTACGGTCGCTCTTCCCGGATTTTTTTTGTTTTGTTTTAAATTTTTGGTGCCCTGGTCTAGATCAGTAAATATCACCATTGTTGTGGAAATTACGCTTCGTCCACGGTACATGGATATTAGGGGAGGGAGGGCATCTAGTTAAGCGTAATTTTTGGCGTGTCTATATATTGTTTTTTTTTTATGCATACATTTATTAGTTTTCATTAATCTCTACATTTTTTTTCAGATTTTTTATTTTTTTTTTGAGGGGGGGGGGCTGTATTTTTTTTCAAGTACTTTTTCCCCGATTATTCTCAGTTTTCCTAAAATGTATTCACATGCAGTAAGGTGTTTTTTTTTTTTTTTATGTTATTATTTTTTTTTTTTTAAACGACCCTGACCCCCCGCATCTCGCCGCGAACCCCGGTCCTGGCAATTACCGATTATTTTAATAATTTGTGTTCCTTGTGTCGGGGGGACGCGTGACTCCTCGAGGTGCCAGTTTGTGTGCGGGCAGCTGTTGCGCGCCGCTTCCGTTTGAGCGCCAACGACTGTGCGTGAAGAGCGGGGCTCGCGCCGGCTCTTCCTCCCCATAGCCCCGCCCACGCAGGGGTGTTTACGTTGGAGGCCGCGGCAGGCTCGCGGCGCAGCCGTGCTTCCACGCGCTGGAGCGAGGCCCGCTACTTCCCGCCGTCTGCGGCTATCTGAGGTAGCCCGGCTGGTGCAGTGCCGCTCGGACGCCGCCAGGGGGCGGCCGCTGACGGCAGAAGCACACCACATCTGCGCCCGGCTCCACGCTCGGTCGCTTTGCAGGAAACACAACCGCAGAGAGGGGAAACAAGTTAAGCTTTCTATCCGGTCGCTGTCTCGCACTTCTTTCTTGAATCGAAATTCCTCTGGCCTAATTGCCACTTTATTGCCCTTAAAAAAAAAAAATCGTCCTATGTCGCTTGAGGCTAATAAAACCCCCAATTGTGCATACTTGTTTAGCATTGCAATTTTTCAGAATTGCATTTCTTAGACGTGAAGTGGGGAGAAAGGGTCTGTCAGGTGTCCATGAGTTGCTATGCTATAGTGTCTAGATTGCTGCCAACATACCTAGCTGCATTTGCAGGGATGGTATAAACCTTTGTACAGCTAGCTTGAAAGTTTGACGCGGTCTTACTGGACCTTCGTTGGACACCCCAGTAGTCAGGGCAACTGACGCAGCCGAATTGGTTTCCGATCATGCCTCACCTGTCATGTTAATTTATCTGTTCTGTACCCCACCCCTGCCCTCTGAAAGCCCCTCTTTACAAACATCCCACAAAATAATATAGTAATAAAAGACTGTATAGCGCATACTATAACTAAACTTGGTGATGTGCTTAAATAGATTTCGCCCATCCTAATGTTGCCCGGGTGTCTGTGCTTACTTAATACGTTAACAAGTTGCTTGCCCGCAAAATTTAAGAGGAAATTAAACTGGAAGCAGAGCTGATGCACACGGGCCCACTTCTGCCTTCGGTGTGCTCGGCCGCTGGCAAGGCACATAAGTTTGGGTTCGTGGAGAAACCTTCTACAAGGTGTTAATGGTTAAGCCCTGGAAACGTTACATAGGGTGGCCTAGGCTGCCAAGGTGCTCCGATGGGCGATGTCACTGTTGTATTAACCCAGTGGTAGGCTGCCCTCGTGTTGTATTAATTTGGAACTTTAAGAAAAGCTTTGTCAGCCCAGCCAATAATGTGACTTAAACACCCCCCTTTTTATGTTTAGTCTTCCTGGATCTAGAATAGTAGGATCAGGTTGTCCTCTCCAGACCTCAAGGTCTCTCTCCACTCTGGATCTCGTCTTATCCACTCATGCCTCTCCCAGGTCAGACTGCATTACTTCCAAATTGATGTGGCAGACGTCTGATCTGTTTGATGCTGACTATGTCCCCCCCAGAGCCTTTCACTTCTGCACCCGTGATCCTGTACAGGCTTCATTTGATCAGTGGAGGACTTCGGGCTGCAGACATGACCTGACTTTGACCTCGTGTTTTGAAGCCTCTTTAGCACCCTCATCCCACTCGTTTCACAGCAAAGCTCACAATGAGCTGTCGATGTCATCTTGCAAGTTCGTGTATGTTTTGGTATTTATGTAGCATGAACTCCGCTGTGAAGCAGTGGGGTTCCGTATATAGTGTGAGGTCGGGAACATTTTGTAAAATGGTGTAATTCAAGTGGGGATTACACAGGTACATTTTACACATATGTAGGCACGGAGAGATTACGTGATTTGCCCAGAATCGGTCCCTGTTGAGTCTACCACTGAGGCCAGAACTGGAGCCTCGGTCCTCAGATCTCCAGTCGGCACCTCGAGCCTCTAAATGCCATCTCCTCCATTCTCTGATGTCATGAATGTCCAGTTGTTGTATCCACTGCCCTGGTTGGGCTTGTTGAGCCCTGTAGGAAAATCCTTTTGATAGACCTATGTAGTAGGTTCCCAGAGCAGTAGGTTTCAATCCCAAGTGCCTCCTTGGAATTTAGGTGGGTGTCTCCACAAAGACTGGTTGCCAAATGAAACCTGCGAGTTCCTTTTCCTTTCTGAAGCTTTACGTTTTTTCCAGGCCCTGAAAAAATAGAGGAATAAATAGGTGAAGTGTACACGAGCTGACCGGTTCTATCTGATCCAGCGTGGGCACTCGCTTATGCCAGCTTGCATTTAGAAGGGAACCTTTTGTTTTGAGACTAGAACATCTGTCCAGTTGTCTTGTAGTCCAAGCCAGTAGTTCATCATGTGCAACACCAGCAAACATCGATACTCGGTGCAAAGGAGTATTTCCCACTTCACCATAGAGTTTCGCAGGTGGACTGAAGCTCTCCGTTTCTTGACATGAGAGATGAACTTTAAGCAGTCCTGCGAGCTGTTTTTTTTTTTTAAATAAGCAGACTTTTTTATTTTATTTATTTTTGTGGTATGAATATCCACCGACTTTCCTTTTTACGTTAATGGGGGTGAGATATTTTCTCATAATTGCGAGTACCAGGAACGGCTTTGGCAATGTGTGGTTTTTTACAACAACATTTTTTTTTTTTATTTATTTTTTTTACTTTTAGCCTGTCTGTGTGTGCCCCTTTTTAATGTATTTTTGTCTTTGTTGTATTGGCGGAACTCGGCAAATTTCTCAACAATAACGTTTTACAGAAACCATGCCAGAACAAGCATTGACAAGACCATACGGCTGGCAGCCAGCCAAAGCCATATCTGTTAGTTTTGCCGTTGTTTGTTTTTCATGCAACCTGCCTAGCAGGTTAATGGGTGGGTGTACACACTTTTACATCCATACGAGTCAGAATGGAGCACAGGGTGCGCACTTTGCAGCGGGCGTTTACTCCTGTGGCTAGATGTTATCGCTGGGGCCATGCTCATGAGTAGTGCTCTTGGAGAATGTATTATTTTGGGTTGCATTGTTTTCATTTCCCCCAAACGTTTCACGCCGCCCATCGGCTATCACTATTTTCTGGGGGTCTGTGGCTCAGTTCTGCACTGACAGTCCTTTTCCATCCTTTTTTAGGCCCGGTACTGTAGCCCTCCGAGAGATCCGGCGTTACCAAAAGTCGACTGAACTTCTGATTCGCAAGCTGCCCTTCCAGCGCCTGGTTCGTGAAATCGCCCAGGATTTCAAGACGGATCTGCGCTTCCAGAGTGCAGCCATCGGTGCTTTGCAGGTAACTCTTGGGGATGGCGGCTCATGAAGCCTGATACAATGTACTGCACGCCTGCTAAGATGTTATAAAATAATGCCTGCGTGCAGGCGGTGTCGTCTTACTTTGCAACTCTCCAGCCTTTCACATTGTATCCCTCCTAGCGTGTGTTGCATTCGTCTGCAGAGTTTTACTTGGGTTTCGCCGTTGCTACTGCAGGCACGGAAACTTACAAATGTGTTTCTTCAATGTATGCATTTTACATTGTGCTTGTGAGTTGATGTCTCGATTATGCACAATTGGAGGTAACAAGACAGATTTCTTTTGTGTTCATGTTCGGATAGCCACCTTGTGTGGTTGCTGGTACCAAGCTCTATTGGAAGTGATGGCAAATGAGTTGCCCTTGACAACACTGACAGCAAATGGTGAAGTGAGATGGCTGGACAGCATTCTTGCTCTGCCCCACACCCATCCTTTCCAAAGTGGGGGGAGGTGGAGTTGTTGTGAAAACGCCCTGCGGCCATCCCTCGTGCACGACTCCAGAGGCTGTGAACACAAAGGGCGGGGCAGTGTAAGTGGCCCTGCTCAGGGTCAAAGGTCGCGTGCAGCTTGTTCCTTGGGAATTACCTAGGGCCTTACCAGGTGATTTGTACAAATCGGTTATGGACGTACGCCCCAGCACTCACTTTTGTCTCCTGCCATGCAGTGTCTTTTGAGCACATTTTAGAGTCGAATCATGTAATATGTCCTACTCATATAGATTTGCTATTTTCTGATTTTATTTTTAACTGGCTCATAGTACAAATAGACGCGATTTAGGTGCAGAGCCCTTTATCTTTGGGGGAGGAGTGAAAAGGGGGGGGGGAGTAGAAGGCTGATAGAAATCTTCGTCTTTTGTGGAACAGTAAATACTAAAATCAATCTCTCATACGTGTAATTACTTTTTTTTTTTTTTTTTAAATAAAGTTGGCCTTTAAAATCTGCTTTGGTTTAGTAAAATGTCGAGAGAGCAGAGGGACAGGGAGGATTAAAATGCTTTCCCCTTTTGAATCTAAACCTGTATTACCTGGGATCCGAGGGCACTGTGCTTACACCAACATCCTTTCCACAGCTTAAGCAGTACATTGTGATAGTTTTGTTCAATTTCTTCCTTTTGCATCCTTACACACGTCACGTGTCATCCACTGTAATTAGTACGTGATATAGCTGCCTTGGATGAAGCAGGCATCTCCTCTTAAAGTCTTTACCTCTTTTCAGCTTACAAAGTTTGTTCATGTTTGGCATGGAGGTGCCTGCATATGGTTAAATAACCCAGAACCCCAAACTTTGTTTCAGTATTGCCTTCGTTTTGGATGGGAACATTTCTCTGCATGGTATTAGGGTGTGTTACCCTGCCCGAGTGTCCATGCCATCTGACAAGTTCATGCATGTATCGGTATTTATATAGCTTGATTCCAGCTGTGAAACAGTGTGGCTCCGTATATTATGTGGGAGGCCAAGAGCATTTTACAGGATCTTGTACATTAAGTGAGGATTGCACAAATATGTTCTACACACATGTAGGCACAGGGAACAGTGAAAATTAGAACCTGTCGGTTTTTATTTTTTTAAATGTATTTATTATTTTTATGGGTTAGGGACTATTATCCCTATCTTGGGTGTAGAGCATAAGGAGGTGGCAGCATTGTTGTTTTAGAAAGATCAACAGCATGGACGGTTCTAATTTTTATTTTTTTATTTTAATATACTGTCACTGGTAGTGATGGCCAGTCTTATGGTGCACTTGGGGGGGGGGTCCTTGCTCACTGTGGCTCTTACGTAAGATGTATGGAGCCTCCACCCAGACTGGACTAGAAGAGCAGACAATTGCTTACAGATAAACCACAGGTGGATATGGCTCAATTAATCTTCAGTGCGCATTTGACTGTGAGAAATGTACAGATTGCACCTGAGCTTGATTCACGTGTGACTTGATTTCCAGAAGGGGTAAACAAACCAGAGGGGCCTCCTGGTAGGGACTAGTAATGGGGCATCGGCTGTAGAGCCACATGGGGGGGAGGGGAGGAGATTACACCTGGGGATACTGTTTTGTATGTGCAGTTGGGTTGTGCTGTATTGCTTGATGATTTAAAGTATTTTACTTTGCTTGAAAGGCAAGCACTGGGTTGGACATTGAAGTTTTGGTTGATTGAGTGCTGATTAAAGTACCCTTGAAAACCTCCCGAGAAGCCTGCAGCCACTTTACCTTATCCGGAGAGTCTAGTGCAGAAGGGGTTGTACTTAGGCCCTTTTTGCAGTGGCATATTAGACGGCACACCAGTAGTGAATAACCTCTGTGATCTGGGCCCAGTAGCCCTTGTTAGCTGAACGGCTGTGGCATGGGTTGGAACCCCACATGGCCTCAGGTGCTGAGGAGTAGTGGCCTGGAAGACATGGTGACTGCCGTCCCTGGGGAAACTGGGTATGGAGGGTACCTGGCACTCTGGACACAGGAGACAATATTGAAGACAAACAACCTAAAGACAAGAAAAAAAGACACTTGTCCACGGGCTCACTGCAGAGAAAGGCAAGTCAATGCTGCCAAAGGAGAAGATACTATTGAACTATTGAGTGTGATCTGAATAGGACAAACCCCCCAGAGACAACTTTACAAAACATGCAATGGTTGGAGAAAATAATAAGAGTGATGGAGTCCCAACGGGCAAACACAGAGAAAAGTCATAGCAGTAGAAACTAGGTCGGAAGTGGTCACAAGTCATCAGACTGACACTCTGAGTAGGACCTCTAAAGCATTGCTGGGTCTGAAGGACATGGTTGGACTTGAGCAGTTGCATTTAAGGGGGCTGGGCATACCGGCTATAACCCCTGCCAATAAAGTGCTAACTGCAATGGCTTTTTTTTTGGTTTGGTGGGGGGGGGGGTGTCAACTGATGCCAGGTTGTTTATAGCCGATTCAGAGCACTTGTTCCCAGATATCATGGGTGAAAAACTGGGTTTCTTTATTTTTCATTAAAAATACTCTAGCCCCAAGTGACCTCAAATGAGTTTAGTTCTTAAACTACTTCACCAAGTAAAATTTAAATAGTCATGGATGGTCTATTTTCATGTATCAAGACAATCCATATTACTGTCTGTGAAAAAGGTTGCTGGAGTAGAATTTGCATTCAACTTGCAACACCACAAAATGTAACTAGCAGTTTTGGTGAAGACAGAGGAGGAGACGCTCAGCAACAGGCATTACCTATTGGTGACCTATACAGTCCCTAATGGAATTCAAACAGGGAGAAAAGTAGTCTTTTCTTGATGCAAGGTTTACCAACAAAAGTATAACCATACTTCACCATGACCCTCGATGCAAGGACCAGTGACCCTGGACCGGTTTTAGATCAATTTTGTAGGAAACTTTAATTTGCTTAACCCTGCCCTGCAAAAGATTAGATGTTCCCTATAGCATGCATTACGGTGTTTAGATCCTTTTTACCTACTGTAGGTTTTCCACATTATTGTAACAACCTTGCAGTGATTTAACAACACTTGACAGAAGATACAGTGGGATAAGATTAGGTTTGAGATAAACCTAAAGAACGAGGATCCACAATCCTGTTTTCGTCGGGTATTCTTCAGAGCAGGTTGTCACTCAAAATCTTTCCTGAAATGCACAGTTTTCAGGAATTTCCTGAGTCACTGATGGGTGGATCCTGCCTTCATATTGACGGTATACTAGAGTCTTAAGGCCAGGGATTTGGGTTGCATCTGTAAGGTGATTGCCTCAGGTTAGAGGTGGCTAAAGGAAAACTTCTAGGTGTGGGTTTCCCATACCTTTTCAAAAATAGGCTTTGTTATGGTACCTACCAAGTGTGTTTAAGACATCTGAACATAACTTATTCGAAGCCTTCTTTGTTTATATGTAAACGTGTGTATTTGCACATCATCATCTGATCAGATTGTCATTTAAATTGGATGTCATAGGTTGAGCTCCTCTGCTTAGTACAACTTGTGCATTCTATTTACATCTAAGACTCATCTGCAGGCTATTCTCATGAAGCAACTCTGGGTAAACGTTTGTTTCATCTTTTAAGTTTGCCTATTTGCTTGACATATTATGTGTCTTAACTGTACAATCAAAATGTGTAGTATACGTATAATCTTCCTTCATGACCTTCCCGAATTTGTTGTTCTGTGTCATTTAAATTCTCTAACTAGTTGCATATGACTTTGATTATTGCTGTGGCGCAGTCCATTAATGTCTGGTGTAGGGAGCTGAGTCCTCGATCATGTGGGCTACTTCTAAGTGACATTTTAATATTGCCTATGGCCACTGACTTTCTGAAGGTCTCGGCTACAGAAACCGTTAGCTGTATGCAAGCAGACCCAATGTTTCCTACACATAGGGTAACAATTTGCTTTGGGTCAGACCCCTACTCCTGATTGGAAGGCTTTGTTGTCTGTTTCAGTTGTCCGCTCTTGATGCAGTGATTCCTTCTCTTTTTTGTTTGCCTCGCCGAGGAGCATTTACACTTTGCAGTGTACTGATCGTGTGGATTGCATCTTTCCACTGATGTGATGGAGCTATTTTTCTTTATGTAAATCTGCAGATTGAGTTTTAGCAGTGGAGGTAATGCATGGCCTTCTCTCTTCCCTGCTTTTGCCATTGATTTGCACACTTTAGCCCCTCTATTTTCCCCTGGTCTGTCCTCATCACGCCAGTGCTCCCACTGTCCTTCCTCCAGCTTGTCTTAGAAGCATCCTTTATCCTATTCTCTCATCCCACTACTTGCCTGTTCTTCAAGCTGCTGCTTCCACAGCCACATTCTCCCCCGCCCCAATGGTTGGCTCATTCCCCATAATCTCATCCCGCTCCCTCCCTTAACGCACAGGAACACAGACAAGTTGGTGGCCACATATATTTTGGAACCAGTTATTCCTACACCAGTGGGCGATTGGAGTGGAAAACCCGTTTAATGTTGTGAGGAGCGGGTATGTATTAAAGAGTTGGGGCATTGATCAACCTTGAATGTCCATTGATTCGAGGGATTGACAATGGTGACTGCCTGACCAATAGGGACTCGTTGGAGAATTCATTTTAACGCATGGAAGTGGATACTCCAGGTCAGTAAAGGGCACCTTGGAGGTCTGTACAGCTCGAAGCGGATAGAATGGGGTAGAAGGGACCCAAGTTACCTCCTAGGGAGGTGAAGTGAGCCGGAAGTGTTTGAATTTATTGTTATTTTATATGATCAATAGCTATTTTATGAAAGTGTATTGGGGAGGGGATATTTATAGGATAGTCGTGATTCTTGATGTTTTTTTTTAGTTTTTTTTTTTTTTTTAGAAGTTCTTCCCCTCAAAAAGCGCCAGTGGCATTTGAGGGCACGATCTGTAGTGCACTTATGATCTCTGTATGCCATGAAATTAATTTAAGGATAGCCAGTCATAAAAAGTAAAGGTGTATTTGCTGGAAAGACCAATTGTATTGTCTTTAAACACCTCCCATTTGTTATGTATGTGTTTATGTATCTGTATTTATGTTTATGCATTTTTAAATGTTAGATTCACTTTATATGATGGGATTAAAGCCATATACGTTTTTCCAAACTTCTATAGTATTTGGTCGTGTTGCACTTGAGAAACAGTTGTGAAAGTGCATCTTACATGATGAGAGAGTGCTTGTAGGTATAGTGTTTACCTAGGGGAGTTTTTAGGTTTTTGATAGTAGAACTCAGTCTCTATTGCTCTTACTGAAGCAGTTAAGACTTACGGCCACACAACCAATATTTCTGCAGGAGGGGAATACACAGGAGTTGTTGCGAACGTTTTGTAGATTTTTCAGTTGCATTTATGGGATTTAGTAGCTCCTTAATTTTCTTTTTTTAAAGTGACCATTCCTTGAACTCCATCTGTTTTATTATGTCACCCATCGGTTTTTAAGTGTTATGTGAAATTTATCATCTGTTAATAACTTAAAAAATAATAAGCAGGTCCATACCTTTCTCTGTTGGTCTTTTAAGCCATTGACTTAAATCGTCTTGTGTAATTGGGTTTTAAATATGTTGTAGTTAATATAAAAATAGTATACATACATAATACAGTGGAAGCAATGGTATTCACCGGGTTATCTGAGGTGAAATGTTTCTGTATTTTTGGTGTAGGATGTTATTGCCACTTGTTACAGCACCATGTTCAATTTGTGTTAATTTTCAGTCGTGCAGCAAATTTTAGGAAGTCACTCTGATTAGTGGTGTATAGTGGGTTACTGTGCGCCTTGAATACAACCTCCATGCTACAAATGTTTAATATATATATATATATATATATATACATCTTGTGTTGTAAGCTTTTCCATGTTAGTCTCCACCAAACTGCAAAGTACCTTGTAAAGGATTGTGCCCAATATTGGAACATCATTGCAGCCCTCTGTCCTGTGATCTCGCTTCTGAGATGTCTAAGAGGAGGTTTGTTTTACTTCACCCATCTTAATGGCATCAAAACCCAAACAGGTCTTTTACTTGAAATAATAATAATAATAATAATAATAATAATAAACAATAGCACTGTCTCACCTCACATCTCAGAATCTAGTAGAAAGGACTCCGTATTTGTTACATTCCACACTTGGCAGTTCTCACCAAAAGAAGCACCGCTGCAGACTCCTCCGCAGAGAACTGGAGAGTTAGAGGGAGAAAATAAAGGAGGGTGGGAGGGAAGCGGAGCATTGGCCCTCAGGGTCCCATCAAAACAGTTTGAAAAATGAGTGGTGGGTGATGCTCATGTCGGTCTTAATCACCAGTGGTACCAGCCATGCACCAGATCAAACCCCTAAGACGAACTGTCCCCTTCATCACCATCCAGTTTCACCCCATGTTACGAGAGGTACCATACACTCCTACGCACAGCGCTTCTGCTGAAGTCTTTTGGTCTCATCCGCAACAGTTGTAGACAGAGTTGATTCTCAGTGGCTGGCCTCCGCGTCTGGCACAATCTGCCCTGATGTTTGTCGTTCCCAGTCAGCGGTGCAATTCAAATAAAGACTGAAGTCCCAACTTTTATAAAACTCCCCTCTGTCACTAGCTGTTAAATACACCTGTTCAGTGCAGGTTTTGTATGGTGACCTCTTCCTCCTAATGCCTCGTTGCTAGGTTGTTCACGTACTTTCGCATGCCCATTGGGCACATTCCTGACCACCTAGCTAAGGCGCCTTTACTCCAAATATACAGCTACGCGAAACCTGTGTATCTGCACAACCAGATCTGTTCTCTCTGAACATTCTTCCACCCGTAGCTCCTGTATTCGGTCTGTCCCGTTGCCATGTATTTGAGCTGCTTGTGCACTGCAAGTAAGGTACGCTTTACTCTTTGTAGTTGGTTACTCGAGGGACATAGCCACAGGTTTGTAGAGTGCTGTTTCGGTCAAGTGGTAGAAAGATGGTCAAGGGGATTACATCTTTATATAGATATAGTATGCTTGATAACGTGTGTGTGTGTGTGTGTATGTATGTATATGTGTGTATATATATATATATATATATATATAATCTCTCTTCTCTCTCTGCCCCCCCCCCCTCTTTTTTTTTTTTTTTGTTTTAGTTAATATTGAATACTTGGGTTTTCCCTACCACACTGTCTTTACTTCTTATTTTTCTTATACCGTCAAACATTTCTCTTGATTTTCTTTCTCGGGTCTCAGTTTTGTGGAAATTATGCCAGTTAAGAGGGCAGCAGCATTGTTGAGTGGCATTGTGATGGGGCTTTTCCTTTCACATCCTCTTGATTCCTACCTCGCTTACGGGGCCTGTAAAAGAACCGGTCACCAAGGCCTTATTCTTTCAATAACTGTATTGGGACCTTTCTGGTCAGATCAAAAGTCACCATCTTTGGACTTCTCTCTAAACACTTGCATGTAAGAGCTAGTACGGGCGCTATGTACGCTGCTTGTGATGTATTTTGCTGGCAGTATTTATTTGATATGTTCTAGAGACTTTGGGGGCTGATTTAACGTTCGGCAGACGGATTACTCCATTACAAACATTACAGAAATGAGATCCACCATATTACAAAAGCGTTGTATTATTGGCACTTGTAATTCAGCCGGCTGGGTAACTGGCAACTTTGACGGAGAAACTGTCCGTCAGGCACTCTAACTCAGGCCCCAAGTCTCTTTGACCAAGAAGTGCTTAGGTATGTATGTATGTATGTATATGTATGTGTATGTGTGTGTGTGTGTGTGTGTATGTATGTGTGTGTGTGTGTGTATGTATATATATATATCAGGATTAAGATGTTCTTTGCACAAATCCCAACTCTTAATGCTCACTCCTATTTCTAGCTTTTGCTTTCATGTCATAAAGCACTTTAGTTCTTGACCAAAGGTGGTTTTTTTTTTTTTTTTGTCCCCCCCCCCCCCCCCCCCCCCCCCCCCCCTTGTGGACATATGGGTAAAACTAGTACTCCTTTCCTTCAGACACCAAACTTACCTCTATTAACATCTGCATCGTGATCTTAAAACCTGATAATGCCAAGTGACCATTATATCAGTGGAGAGATAATCATATATAAATATAATGATGCGTTGAATGTTGCAATCTAGCTGAAAAATTGTATTGCACTTCGAAGAACTTGCCAACTTTGAAATTTTGACCTAATAATTGTCTGTAGTTTTCCCAGTTTATTTCCTACATAAGGAATGTTGAATTTATAGTGAGAACCTACTAGGACATTAAGGAAAAAATAGCGCACAGACTGTTTTGTTTGTCCTTAGAATACAAAGGGCTGAGGGACTTTGAGTGGCAGAGATTATGTAAATAAAGAAACTAATGCAAATTGTTACTATTTTATTTTCTGCTACCACCATACTTTCTATGTCCAGCTTTGCAGCAGTGTTCAGTTTTGCCATTTAAAACACACATCTTGCCAAGGACATTGCTTCTGAGAAGCACTTTGAAGTGGCTGAGATGGCTTCAGTTGTTTATTCCATAGCCTCACAAATGGACTTCTCCCTCGAACCCATCACCCTTAAAACATCCTTTAAAGAGCACTTATTTAGAGTAACTGCTTTTCTGCAGCCCTACTTTACTGTCTTCCTTTTGTGTAGCCAATAGTTTACAATGGCCTCAGTGAGTTAGTTTCACAACTTGTGATTAAGAATACTCTTATTGTAAGTTTTCAGGATGTGGTACCAAATAAAGTGATCTTGATAATCGTCCAGAGGCTTGTAGGAATGTCATTCCGTATGTGTCACTTGCTACAGAATCATATATCTCAATAGGCAAATAAATGTTGTCTCAAAAATAGGCTGTTGCAGTGATATTGATTGCTGTTTTGTGTCTTTGTAGGAGGCGAGTGAAGCTTACCTGGTTGGCCTGTTTGAAGACACCAATTTGTGCGCTATCCATGCCAAGCGCGTCACAATCATGCCAAAAGATATCCAGCTAGCACGCCGCAATACGTGGCGAACGCCGCCTAAGCTCCTCCCCTGGAGGTGGAAAACAATTGTCATTATTGAAACAGAAAAAAATCTCTTCTTCCTGGTATTGGTAGTGATGAACGTAAGCTATTTTCCATTGGGGGCGGTGGGAGGGGGGAATTTAAAGATAACTACATGTATGCGTCGTTCAAGGAAACATGGGGGGTCAGAATTGGGTATTGACAGTTATTTTTATTTTTCCATTTTCATTTGTGTGTGATTTTTTAAATATAAATACGGAGACACAAAGCATTAAAGCAGTCAAAATGTTTCAGTGAACGTTTCAGCAGTTCGAAATTTATAAACAATTATAAATACGTCTGTTTTCAATTTTCAGGACTATGCCAGCATTTGGATTTTTTAAACAAGTAAATTTCTTATTGATGGCAACTTAATGGCGTTTGTAGCGTTTTTATCTCACAGTAGATTCCACCCATTTCTAACTTGGTTTGTCCTACGTGCAAATCCATGTTTTTAATGTTGTCTGTCTTCTGTGCTGTTCCTGTAAGTTTGCTATTAAAATACATTAAACTACACGTGCTTGTTTTTTTTATGTTATTTTGATGTAATGTTAAAAACCATAACTAAAGGTAAATCTTTGCCTTGTGCTGTTAGCTTTGCTTCTCCAGATGTTTTGTTTTGTGACTTTCCAAAAGATAACAGCATGCTGAATATGACTAAAAAGCACAGAGGTGAGAAGTCTAACACAATGCAATCATGTGGGTCGGAGGACGAGACACAGGCATGGAGCACACCCCATTTTAGATTTTCCTGAAGTGTGATTGCAAATTTGCACAGAACAGCCAAGAGTTGTGCAAGCTCTGCCTCCAGAAGGACCACAGGTCCTTGACCTCCAAAGAGGATCAAAAGTTGGCGGGGGGGATAATAGAAATGGGGAGCAAACATCTCTACCTACCAAATTAAACAAGCAGTTCCATGCTGGTGCCCAAGAGCGGCATGATGCTGAAGAACGGTTCAACACAGACATCTCTACTTGTTCTTGAGGTAAAAAAGAAGCAGCACCTTGAGGCTGAGCTGGAATCCTTTCGTTTGGAAGATCGCTGTAACAAAAAATAACAAAATTCTCCAACAGAAAACCGTGCGCAAAAAGAACAAGTGATGGACGGAATGCTGAACAATGTCAAACATTCACCCCCAGTACAGAGATCTGGGCCTAAATCCATCGTTTTTTTTGCTGCCCATGCCATTCCAATTTGGACCCAGCTATATGCAAAATCAGTCTTGACCGATGGATTAAACCCAGATCTGTGGACTGGGGGTGAGTGTTTGCATTGTTTCAGCACTCCGTCCATCATCCTTTTGTGTTGCTAAAGTTCCCCTAAGTGGGAAGGGTATGCCAGATGTGGGGTCCCTTGATCACTGTGCCACTGGATTCAAGCTAGCCTGGCTGATGAGGGGGTGACAACCTGAAACCGGTCCCAGGATGCTTGTTTCCGGTCCAGTGAGGACCTGGCTTGGCAGTTCGGGCTGGACTGTTTCCCATGAGGAGCGAGGTCCAGACTGATTTGCATATGGCTGGGTCCCAAACTGGGGTGGCATGGTGAGCAAAAGAACGATGGATTAAACCCAGATCTGTGACTAGGGTGAGTGTTTGCATTGTTCAGCACTCCGTCCATCATCCTTTTGTGTTGCAACAGAAACAGTGAGCAAGAAACAGAAACTGGAACAACCACCACTGGCCCCAGAGGCAGAAGAGGGAGATGGAGGATATTTTGCATTGAAAAGGAGGCGGAGGAACAATTATTACTTGAACAAGAATCCTCACAGGCAGGTGAGTCTGTGGAGAGATGGCAGACAGCTATGCTGATGCACCAGATGAGGGGGGTAGACTCCTGCCCATGAAGATCCTCATCGCCAGATGAAATTGCCACATACCAACGGTCACTATAGGTTGGCAAATATGCATGAGGTGCAACTGGAAGAAGAGCAGACAAAAAAGTGTGCTTCCTCTTCAAGACATTGCTGCCGGACCAAAAACAGCAACTCCAATCCTCCAAGAGCTACCTAGTGTCTCAGCTGCTCCTTGAAAGCCTCTCAGTCCTAGTCTAAGACCCATAACCAAGTGGTTGGAAAGAAGAAATTAATTTGTGCCCCTCCCTCCCCCCCCCCACACACATTAGAAACAATGTATCCGCTGACCTCCCTAATTATGACAATGACCTGCAAGAGAGCAAATGCCCCCTATAGGTCGTCCCCCGACAAGGAATACAAGAGATGGTGGGGAGAAAGATTGAGTGGTTGACAGCAGGACAATGGCGTAAAGCCGACTCGGATATGCTGCTAAATCAGAATCAGGACGAAATGGAAGAACTTGTGCGACATCTACCAGAAAAATTCAAGAAGATGGCAAATCATGCAGGAGAACAAGAAAGTTGTAGACAACCTACCTCAAGTCGGCATTAGTCAGTAGGCCGTTATGCACTGCTACCATCCTTTGTGGACATGCATAGCTGAGGATCTCCAGATTTAACCAGGAGGCATAGTCCTATAACAAACATGATTTTCACAGGAAACCGTCTCTTTGGAGAAACAGTTGATTTAAGCCCTAAAGCTCATGAAGGAACAAATCTATGGGAGACTTACAATACAAAGGCCTATCCACAGTGGCATGGTTCCAATGAAGAGAGCACCACAAGAGGTGGTGTGCAAACAGTACCACACATACAGCCAGCAGAGTGGCACCACAGCAGCACCATCGCAAAGGCAGTGTGGGTCATCAGCGAGACAAGTTTCGTGTATGAGGAATGTGAGGCGGACGCACCCTGAGGTGGAAGCCACATAAACCAGTGACTCCGCAGGGAAACACTCTAACACAAGTCACCAGTAGAAGGAACAATCGGAGAGCTCCAAGAGGAATGGAAAAAAGATTGCCTCCGACAAATGGATACTAAATATTATTTTACATGTTTATTGCATAGAATCAATTAAAAATGGCACATGAAATACCACCAAAGGGGGGGGGGGGGGGGGGGTGAAAGAATAGCCACCTACAGCAGGGGGTAAAACATATTAAGCAAAGTCTCTGTAGAACACCAAGAGAAATCAAGGGTTAACTTTTTTTTTTTTTTCCTTCCTTCCCTTCCTTCTTTTCTTCCTGGTGCCAAAGCTGAATACCGCACTAAAGCCAATACTAGGCCTTGGGGCACTCAACAGGTCAATCAACATTTAAAAATGACTTCTCTACAAGAGGTCTTCCTGCTTAAAGGAGACTACACGGCAACCATGGATCTCACAAATGCTTCCATGCACATGCCAATGAACCAAACACACAGAAAATCCCTTCGAATTGTAGTGGACAAGACGTACTACCAATTCAAGGATTTGCCATTCAGAATAAAATCCGCATCGCAGGTATTTACAAAATGTCTAGCCATGGTAGCAACACACTTCAGACGAATTGGAATGCATATGTATCCATATCTGAAAGACTAGCTAGTAAAGGCAAGCAATTTCAAACAATGTAAGAACAGCATCAGCAAGGTCATAAAAACCTGCACAACCTGGGGTTTTTCATCAGCTTTGAAAATCAACTACACCAAAAACGCAAGAGACGTTTGAGTGCAATTTCAAAGTCACAGACGACGAAGGACTTCCAGTGCAGAAGATGCTTAAAGCAATGATAGACTAAGGTCACCTCTACCAGAAGGGCCATGGGCCTGACAGTGAGGATTGTGGAGAAAATGATGCGCATGAGGACCTCATGCTTCCTTCTAATACCTCAAGCAAGACTATGCATGACCACTGCAATTGGGGCTACAACAATGATCACAGGCAACCAAGAGTTGAGACAATCTAGTGTTTGTGACGAAGTTCAGAAGCAAATGCAATGGTGATACCTGAAGAACAACATAGCTGGAAATTCATTCAATCCACCAACTCCCTCAATGATTATCAGAAGTCTTCCTACGCGGTATAGGGAGCGCACATGCTCAACCTAAATATTCGAGGTTTGTGGAGCTGTACAACACACAAATGTATTTTTTTCTGGCACTAAAGGCATTCCCCCAAAAAAACTTCAGGTGGGTGGTAGGTGTTGCAGACCAAACATATTCAAATGGGCAACACAACGTATCCAATGAGGGGGAACAAAGTCATACACTTAGTCAAGACTAACACAGGAATATGGCAACGGCTGATAATGAAGCAAGTTATCTCTAGTAGTGAAACCCCAACCTGTAAAACTAAAAACACGAGGCTAAGCAGACAAACCGCACGCACAAAGGTGCGGAATTACCGAATGTGGATTTATTTGTGAAAACATGAAATGCCTAAGCCTTGGATCTAGATTCTGCCACCTAAAATCACTAGAGAATGGCCTGCTGCTAAAATGGTCAGGGGACCATTGCCTTCACTTTTTCTTCCAATTCCTATGATGAAATATGACCAAGCAGGAACACTGATCTCTTTATTAAGATTTACACAGTAAACATGGACATCATATTATCTGGCAAACAGTGCCATAGTATGGTATGCAGTTCTGCAGAGTAGTCAATATTATACAGTAAGTATGTTTTCGGTGGCAGTGCGGAAAAAAGCATCCATGTAAATGTGCTTCTAAATTCATACAGTGATCACAAATGGCACATTGATCACTGAATTGGATGAAGGAGGTGGGGAGACAAAACACAAGATGTGTGAACAGATAACCAATAGCTAAGGGTGAGAAAAGGAAAGTACTAAATAAATGGAAAACATGTTGCAGGTCTAGAGTGGGTGTGTGATCGTGCAAAGGGGAATTGGCATGCAGTGTTGGGAGGCCTAATGAGAACTTATTGCTGTGTTGGGGGGTGGGGGGGGGGTGGGGAGGGGGGGGAGAGGTTGGAGGGGTATCCGATCGTTGCAGCGGTTATATCTCTGGTAGGGTTAGAGGAACAGCTGAAGTGCTCTGTTCCAATTGGATTGAAGCATGTCAATTCCAGGTGAGATGGGTAGTCTAGCAAACAGATGCCATATTGTTTGGAATCTTGCGTTTGTGTGGGACAATTTGAGAGAGCCTGTTCCATTGCCATCACATGCCATAACTGTAATCCACTGTGGTATAGTCCGGGGGGTCGGTTGTTTCCAGGCCAGTGTAATCACTTGGCTGTTTGGAGCATATAGTTAATAAGTGACCATTCAACGTTTGTCATAGTTTTTCAGGAGAGACGGACAGACGCCTAGAATTACAGTGCAGTATGTGGCGGGGAAAGAGCTATCCTATCACCTCTTTTTATATGGATAAATATTTCCTTAATGTAGGAAGCTTCCTCTGTATATATACTATATCAAAGTGAGATATACTGTGTACAGAGTCCAGTGGGTTCTCTAGAGGCAATAATAGATAATACTAATGC